>NC_134105.1:92123750-92741071 GCF_040939455.1 Microcebus murinus
CTTACTAATTATATGACCTTGGATAAGAAACAATGAACATCTCCAAGCCTCAGTTTCTTCAATGGAAAACAGATAAAATTGCTTCCTCACTCCCTAAATAGTTTCAAATATTCAGATATGAATGTGAATGCATTTCTATAAACCATGAAGTACTAAATAAATCTGAACTAATGTGTTAGCTTCCATCCTAACATCTCTCAAAGATTTAACAGGTACAAATTTAAATCAAAGTTTCACAGGCTAATTGAACTTCTCATATCCACCCCATACCCTTCTCTCTCTCTCCAATGACTAATTCATAAATAAAGTTCTAGGATCACCAGAGCACAAGACTCATTATAGTCCGCAATATTCTTATGTGGTAAAGTATTTAATAATAATCTGTCATGTTCTTTAAAAATGGTTTATTTTATAAATCTCAAAGTAAATCTCAAGGTAAGTTGTTGGTACAGTCATTTAAATTTCAGCTCCATTTTTAAAAATTAATTGGAGGACAAAAATCAGCAGGGAATATTTTGAGATATATTCTTTTATTAACTATTTAGACTGGATACTGTCTGTTGACATACTAATTTGATCCACTACAGACTAACTAATATGAAAGTGAAAAAGTCATCCTTACAAAAACCAGGACTTTTTCCCCGAAAATTTCTGGCTTATTTCTCAGATGTGCTTGCTAGTCTATCAATCAGAAGAGAAAATTTGCTGCATTTTTTTAAACTAAAAAAGTGATAAAGCATGTTTAACTCTGCTCTCAGCAATATCTTCCCTGTTAAGTAAGGACTTATGGAGATTATGGACCATATCAGAACTGTTTTCAGCGTCTTCTGCAATATTATAAAAATAGGATTCCTTAACCTTCAAAGGGCAAAACTCTTTAAAAAAAAAAAAGAAAATCTACTACAAAAGTCAGCACTTCGGTACCTGATTGTGGTAACAAGGCCAAAATCCAAGACGAAGCCCTTTATTGCACATCGTGTTCCAACATCTTGGGCAGCCCCATCTTGCGACCTCTCCAGATTGGCTGCTCCTGCTCTCTCTACTGCAGAGAGAACTTCAATTAGAGAAATTCTGAAGCTCATAAATCTAAACTGGATACTCTCCTCACTGGAGGCAAAGATGGTAAGACTCACTAAAAAGATTCAAGTTAGAGGAGGTTTCAAATAAATCTAAGTGGCTTTAAACCACTATAATGCAGGCAGCTGAGAGTCTTATTATGCAACAGTCTATCTAAAAATATATATATCTTAAGGTAAATGAATGGCAGCAAATTATTAGATAATCTGAAAAATTGGATATATAATCATAAATCTTTAAAAAGTGAAATAATCTTCACTAAACTTGAATTTACAATATGTATAGTACAAACTTATAGCTGACCATTCATATTCATAATCCTATGAGGAAAGCAAGCAAAAAAAAAAAAACCTAGGATGCATTAACTTCTTCTTATGCCCTAAAATAATGTCGCTGAAAAAAATGTTTGGTTAAAACCACTGGTTAGGAAGAAAACGTTTCCCTGCTGACTTAAGCCTAGCTGCCCAAGCAAGGCTTCAGAAAATGTCTTCACCTACAACAGTGCATAGGCAGAAGGAGCAGAAGCTATGGCGGTCTTCCTAGTGACACTTCCAAGTCACATAAATGGGGTATATTTCTGGGATAGACTGCCAACAAGTTACTGAAAGAAGAAAAACAAAAACTGCAAAAACCTGGCAAATAAATAGGCCAACGCCCTCATGTGTTTCATTATGACACAAAAGTAAGTCTTAACTAAAGTTACTTTGAGGCTACCAGATCTAAATCACGTACTCCATACTGATTTGTAAAAGACCAGATTAGTTTTCAAACTGGTTTTCCATCAAGATCTGTAATGATGCATAACATGTATAAAGCATTTCTTTAAGTAAGTAACAACCTTTACCCCAAAGAACTCAGCAATCAAGATTTTTCAATTAGAGGAACAAACAATCCAAAGCACCTTTATCACAGTGAATTTTTATCAAAAGTATGCTGGTAAGTGCTATGTAACAAAGTGAGGTTAATACTATTGAGATACTGTATTTACTGAATAATTTAATAATGATTTTACCTTACCTGAGTGTGGAAATTTGAAATGGTTGTTGTTTCAATATCTTTCTTGCCCAGAATTTCCATTTTCACTGGAGTGTTGGGGAAATTAAAAGCAAAGTAGTCCAAGAAGTCTGGGAGATAAGCAGCTGCTCCATGCACTATTGCTAAAGCATAGTAAGCAGCATTTTTCTCATTTTCACTGAATGTCAAAGCAAGAAACTCCTCAGAAAATCTCTCCATCTCCATTGGAGACAAAAATGAGAGTTCATCCATGTAAGCATGAAGGACAAGAGCACCACCATTGGACTGGTGTTCCTCGTGAATAAAGTTGCTAAATTTAGTACCTGTTTTTAAGAAATTTCTACGAATAGAATGTTCCTGGTGAGTCATAAATGGTGTTTGTACTCCCTGGGGTACCCGATATTCTTGCATGCCCAAATTTAATCGGCATAGCTGTTCATCTTTCAGATACCTGAAGGACTCTTTATTAACTCCTGAAGTGCTATTTATTTGTCCTTGGGTGAGAATTTCTTTACTGATGCGAGTCAGGCCAGCACAGACGGTTTGTACTTCCTTATTGTACATTTTAAGGCGTCTTCCTCGCATGTCTTCTCGGTGTTTCTTTTTCTTTTTCTTCTTTATTTTCTTCAAGACAAAATCATCAGCTCTCTGGGTTTTACCATTTTCATCTGATGTTTCTGGCCACAATAATTAAAAAGAAGTTAGTTGCTAGTATTAGTGTCAACATACAAGCTTCTTAAGGTACTTGATCTCAAATACCCTATTCTCAATTTCCCTGAATTTGCCATTACAACTTAAATGTTTAGAAAATGAATAAAATGGGAGATCTTAAAATACAATATTCTGGCTTGAAGATTATGTTAAAAAGCAGATAATGCAAGGATAAACAATAATTTAATATGACTTACAAACAAAACTAAAGGAAATATCCAAGTAATTTCCCATGTGCCACACTGTACAAAATACTTGTTCAGTAACCATCGTAAAATTTAAATTGAAGCTGGTTATATTTTGTGATAGTCTATAAATTACTATGGCACATACAGACAAATCAAACAAAAGCAAATTAAGCAATAATACACTATTTTTGATTACCAAATTGGCAAAGTTTTTTGTTCTTTTGTCATTCTCATATACTACTCCTAGAAGTATAAACTGGTACAGTTTTCTGGAGGGAAATTTAGTGATACATGTCAAACATCTTAAAAATATTTATAATCCTCAGACTCAGAAATCCCACTTCCAAGTAAAAGTTACCTAAGAAAATAATTAAAGATATATAAAGATATTCATTACAGTATTATTTAAAACAAAACTTAGGCGGAGGGGGGCATGGGCAATATATGTAACCTTAACACTTATACCCCCATAATACGCTAAAATAAAAATAAAATAAATAAAAAATAAAACAAAACCAAGGAATTTTTAAAATATTTATTAACATGGGACTGATTAAACTCTGGTATTACATACTATAAAATATGATCCAGCCATTACAGATTATATTATAGATGAAAAAAACTGATATGCAAATTTACAAGGTTACAAAATGCTTACACTGTCACTCTTCCAGAAAGCCTTCTCTAACAACTCTTCCCCACCAAATCTGGATAGCTATTCCTGATATGAGCGCCTACTGTTGTGGGCGTTTCCCTGTCTTAGCACTTATCACACTGTTATTACATATTTAGTTTTCTACCTCTTCCCTAGACTGTAAGCAACCTAAGGTCAGGGATGTGTATCTCTCTTACCTTTCTTTCCAGAGCACTTAACACTTGGATATTCTGATCCCATTTTTATAATATTAAACAATTATTCATTCAAGTATTTATTAAGTACCTACTGTGTGCCAGGTACACTTCTGGGCACTAGGAATAGGTGCTAAGACAGATACAATCCCTACTCTCTTGGACTTTATGATTTAGTTTGACAAGAAAAACAAAAGTATCAGGTAGTGTGATAAGTAGGCTACTCTAGATGTTGGGGAAGCTCTTTTTAGGAGGTGACATTTACACTGAGTTCTAAATAATAAGACAAGCCAAGCACATAAAGATCTAAAGGAAAATATTACAGAAAGAAACAAAGGAGCCAAAGAAAAGAAAAAGTCTGGTTGATCTATGCTTGTTATACAACACTGAAAACTATCTGGAGAAATATATACCAGTGTATTAATCATAGTTATCTATGGGTGATGATAGTATTATAAATGTCTAGCTTATCTGTATTTTCTCATTTTCTACAATAAACATATTATTTCTATAATTAAAAATTTATTTTTAAGTTTTAAAGGATTATCATGTATTAACAAGCCCAAGACAGAATGACATCTTTTATTTACTAGTTATAAAATATACCTAACAAGAAATCTTGAGGTTTAATAGTCAGGTACAGTCATGACCAACCTTCAAATTTCATCTAGTATTTACTGTATAGAATCTGTCCACCAAACAATAGTATTTCTGACATGATTCAAGTAATACAGTGTTAAGACAAATACTCCAAGTAATCCTATTATTACATGTAGGAAGAACAAATTTTACAGTGAAGAATTTACTTGGTATAATATGTAAATGTATGATAGTTGCAATACTCTATATAAAATCACTCCAAATCAACCAGATATTATAACAGTTAAGAAACCTTCTGAAGAAAATATTTAAAAGTATAAGTCAAAAACTTTAAAATGTACAAAATACCAAATAACTTTCATTGTTTATATTTGCTTTTAAGAACAACAAAATGAAAACCTTTTGTTTGCAAACATCACTTGCAATTAAACTGAGATCATATACTAAAATACACATGTAATCAGAGTGTTTAAACTGGCAAGGGATAAAGCAATCTCTTATTGTATATACAACTAAATCTTTGAGAATTATTTAAAGCACTTAGTAACAGTTTTTCTTACCAAATAAAATTAATCTAAATACTTTCCCCAACATCAAATTGGTAATTTAAGCAATTCTCCCAAGCTACTAAATGTTAAGGCTATTAAATATAAAGGCTAGACCAATTTTAAAATAGTCATCTAATTACCCTCTGCTAAATGTTTTAACAGTTTCACAAGAAAACAAGAAAAGAAAATGTCTCTGAATAGAACTTGTTATTTTAAGCTTCAGAAGAGGTATTTGGTATGCAGAAGATGGATTGCGACCTAAATCTGCCACTGAAATTAACACCAAAAAGGAACTGCCTTGATTGTAACACATTTCTATATTACTATGAGTTTACCAGTGGTTATTTCTAACATGGCCAAGTCTCTGTGGGTTTTATTCCCAAACTCATTTATATGAAAACCATTCAATTAGTCCAACACAGCCCATCTCAAAAAAAAACAAAAAACAAAAAACCATTGTCCAAGGAAATGAAAAAGACCTTAACTTGTAAACTCATTTGTCAACATAAGTTTAAAATATGAAATAAATTTCAATCTACCTCCTCATAATCCTCTTTTTCAAATTTTGACTCTTATCAAAGGCTGAGACATACAAAGCTCAATGTTGTTTATAAAGAAATTTGAGACTACTCATCCCATATTAGCTAACAAATTCCCAAGAATAAACAAAATTTATTCCTGTGGTGGCAACTAATTGAGAATGGCATACGTATACATAAGTCATTAGCAGTTATTACTATAAGTTGGCCACCGTTGCTTTATGAGAAAAATAGCAACTGCCTTGCCTTGAATTTAAGACATTATTTAAAAATCAAGTCTTTGCAATTTTTCCATTTCTAGTTTTAGCTTTCCAACAAAGAATGAATGTATTAAGGAAGTCACATTCTGAGTATTTTCCCATAGTGCAAAAGAAAAAATTTATTGACCACACTTCTTTACAGAAAAAGAGCCAACTTACACTATACCTGTGATTAAAGAAAGCTTTCACATATTGAACTGAGATTAAATACAAAAAGAATATGTAATTCTACAGAGGAAGATACAAACATTCATCTGAGAAACAAATTGCTGGCAGTCTTTAAAAATGTCATTATTAATACAGGACACTATCAATAAATCCTCATATGATAATATGTGCTAATATTTTCAATTATCAAATAGCATCATTTATTAGACCTCACAATTTCACTAATGCAAAAAAATTAGGTTTCCACATTATAAAACTTAAATTCATAATACCATTTTTATATTGAATTATAGCTTAAAACTGAAAAAAAAAGTATTATCTTCATTTCCAAAAATCACGGTAGATGAGCAACAGCAAAATAATTATAATTGCTTACATCTTATTAATCACACTTTTTAAAAGGGCTAAAGTTATTTTCTGAAAATAAATTATTTTCAGTGTCCTTGAGAGTTCTTCCAGTTCTACATAAAACCTGACTCCAAAGGAAAAACAAAAAACTGCTCATTTGAAGGCCAAATTCTTGTGAATTGTTGTATAAATATAATACTGCCTCACTTTACCCCATCCCTCTATATTATGGTGTTTAAGAGTGGTTGGCTAGGTTTGTGGCCAGGCACAGTGGCTCACCCCTGTAATCCCAGCACTCTGGGAGGCCAAGAAGGGAAGATCACTTGAGCCCGAGAGTTCCAGACCAGCTAAGCAACATAGTAAGACCCCCATCTCTACAAAAAATAGAAAAATTATCCAGGCATGATGACCCCCACATGTAGTCCGAGCTACTTGGAGGCTGAGGCAGGAGGATCACTTGAGCCTAGGAGTTTGAGGCTGCAGTGTGCTATGATGATGCCACTGTACTCCAGCCCTGACAAAAGAGCAAGACCTTGTCTCCAAAAAAAAGTTTGAATCCCTGTTCTACTGCTTCCTAGAAGTACAACCTTTTTTTCCCTACGACACTGTTTTTTTAAAGCAATTTTAAGGTCATAGCAAAATTGAAAGAAGATACAGAGCTTTCCCATATACCCTTGTCACTACATATGCATAGCCTCCCCCATTGTCAACATCCCCCCACCAGAGTGGTATGTTTGTTACAACTGATGAATCTATACTGACACATAGTCACCCAGAGTTCATAGTTTATATTAGGGTTCATTCTTGGTGTTGGGTTTGGACAAATGTATACTGACATGTATCTACCATTATAGTGCCATACAGAGTAGTTTCATTGCCCTAAAAATCCTCTGTGCTCTGCCTATTCATCCCTCTCTCTCCCCTAACCCAGGGCAACCACTGATCTTTTTACTGTCTCCATAGTTTTACCTTTTCAAGAGTGTAACATAATTGGGATCATACAGTATATAGCCTTTCAGAGTAGCTTCTTTCACTTAGTAATATGTATTTAAGGTTCCTCCATGTCTTTTCATGGCTTGATAGCTCATTTCTTTTCAAATATTTTTTACCTGAATAATATTCCATTGTCTGGATGTATCACAGTTTGTTTATCCATTCACCTACTGATGGATATCTTGGTTGCATCCAAGTTTTGGCATATGAATACAGCTGTTATAAACATCCACGGTTTTTGAGTGTACGTTAAGTACCAAGGAGTACGACTGCTGGATCATATGGTAACAGTATGTTTAGTTTTGTAAAAAACTGCCAAACTGTCTTCCAAAGTAGCTGTACCATTTTGCATTCTTACCAGTAATGAATGAGGCACCATAACCTCTTGTAAGTTAATTTCTTTGTGCCTTGTTTCTCATTGGTAAAATGGAGGGAAAACAGTATCTCCTCATAAAATTAGTGTGCAAATTAAATGAAAAATGCATGTAAAGTACTTAGAATAGTCCTAGAACAAATACTTAATACATGTTAACTACTATTATTACCCCAAAACAGTTTAATTCTACACACAACAGAGTGCTCTATTTAAGACAAGAACAGGTGCTTTACAGTTAGACCTAGGCTAATGCCCCAGCTCTACTGCTTAGTAAGGTCTCTAAGTTAAGTTCATAAATTTCTTTAAATATCAATTTTCTCATCTTAAAATGCTATTATCATTAGTGTCTCTCTCACAGAGTTATAGTAAGGATTAAATGAGACAATCAATATAAGACCCTTATAACAGTATCTGACACATAAGTCCTTATCATCTTGATTATCATAATCATAATAATATTAGTAGTATTTGATAACATTCCTTGAAATAACTGGCAACAACTCTGGAATATCAAAACCAGAGCTAGAGATTACTGGCCTACAGTACAATGGAGTGTATCCAAAGAGAGACACATAAAAAGGAAAAAAATAATCTCTGAAAGAAGAAAACTATTATTTACCAAGTGTCTAATAGGAACCATATATGTTATCTCATTTTAATCCTAAAACCAGAAAAGGAAACAGAGCCTGAAACAAAGATATGTAATTTATATTAAGTGGTAAAGCTATTAGGCAACAGCCAAGATTCAAACTCTCACCTAACTCCAAAATTCAAACTCTTCCAATATACTAACTATATATACTCTCTTCCTTTCTGCCTTCTCTATCAGACCCCTCCCTGCAACATTTCCATTAGATCATCAACTAAGATTATCTAGTTATAATCAATGGACTTGAGGTGGCTTGGAAGAACTTACAATAAACAGAGTATTACTTCATTCAACACATTTTTTCCATGGTGCTCATTATAAAATTCTTCAAGATCCGAAAGATGGCATTATTTATGTTATGCAAAAAGTTTTCATGCCCTTTAAAAGGTGTTTTTGCCTCTCTCTGAGTGGGTAAGGAAAAATATTAGTCCCTGAAGTTGTTGCTCTGATAAGTAAGATTATGTTTATTTTCAATTCTCTTTATAATCCAAATAATTTCCCGTTCCTATCACCAAAAACATGTGCTTCTGGATTTAAAATTCCTGCCAAGCTGGATGCTCACGCCTGTAATCCTAGCACTTTGGGAAGCCAAGGTGGTAGAATTGCTTGGGATCAGGAGTTTGAGACTAGCCTTAGGAAAAGCAAGACACGGTCTCTACGAAAAAAAAAAATAGAAAAATAAGCCAGGTGTGGCAGCAGGCGCCTATAGTTCCAGCTTACTCGGAAGGCTGCAGCAGGAGGATCCCTTGAACCCAAGAGCTTGAGGTTGCAGTGAGATATGATGACACCACTGACCTCTAGCAAAGGAAACACAGTGAGACCCTGTCTGAAAAAAAAAACAATTCCTGCCCAAAGCTTTTTGACAGCACAGAAAATATCCATTAACTGTCTGGCATAGGAACACTTTCCCTGTGGTAACAGTTAGGCAGGTGGTCAAAAGTGAAACAATATGAGAAAAGAAGGATGACTCACTAGGGCATACATAAGAGCAACGCTGTCATTTAATGACACTGCAGAAAAGAGCTATAGGGGTTGTCCTCCCTTTCTTTCGTTTTTAAAAATATAATAAAATATTATCAAAATCATAAATTTACTAACCAAGAATAATTTTGGTAGTTTGAAAAAGAATTTTGTCCTATTTTTTTTTTTTTTTTTTTTTTGAGAGAGAGTTTGCCCTGCCTTTGTTGCCCAGGCTAGAGTGAGTGCCGTGGTGTTAGCCTAGCTCACAGCAATCTCAATCTCCTGGACTCAAGCAATCCTCCTGCCTCAGCCTCCCGAGTAGCTGGGACTACAGGCATGTGCCACCATGCCCGGCTAATTTTTTGTATATATATTTTTAGTTGGTCAATTAATTTCTTTATATTTTTGGTAGAGACAGGGTCTCGCTCAGGATGGTTTTCAACTCCTGACCTCGAGCAATCTGCCCGCCTAGGCCTTCCTAGAGTGCTAGGATTACAGGCGTGAGCCACCGTGCCCAGCCTGTCCTATGTTTTTATGAGCAGTAAGAGAGAGAGAAAAAAGTTAAGATTTCAAAAGACACGTTAGGCTCATGCCTGTTATTTACATGAAATAACTTAAATATCTCTTTATTAACTTATAATTCTCAATAGGCATAGTAGAAAGAGAAAAGCCAATTGGTCCTAAGTCAAAAAGACTAAGGTCTATATTCAATTCTATCAATAACTAAAAAATTTTAAGCATTTCACTTCACCTCTTTTAAAATCACTTTACTTTCTGTTTTACAGATGAAGCAAGTTTACCACTCTAGCATTTACAGATTAAATTTTTTTCAACTATTTATGAGCAACTCAAAATGTCTGGAATTATAATAATTTGTAATTAGCCTACACATGAATTTGGATTGAGTGCTGTTGGGCTGGTGTGCTGAACATGTCTCAACTGAATTCAGGGGTCAGCAAACTTTTTCCGTACAGAGATTGAAAGTAGAGGCTTTGCTCTCTGTCTCAACTACTCTATTCTGCTACTATGATGCAAAAACTGCCATGGACAATATGTATGAATGAATAATAAAACCTTATTTCTGGACACTACATTTAAATTTTGTATGGCTTCCCCATGTTACAGGGTTTTTTCCAACTATATAAAATGTAAAAACCATTCTTTCCTGATAGATTATACCAATTTTTGACAAAGGTACAAAAGTGATTCAATGGAAGAAGAATAATGTTTTCAACAAAAGATGCTGAAGCAATTGGATATCCTTAGGCAAAACAAAAACCAAAAAAAACCCCAACCTATATAAAATTAACTCAAATGGATCACAGATGTAAGAATTAAAATTATAGAACTTTTAGAAAGAAAACACAGGAGAAAATCTTTGGGACCTAGGGCTTGGGACCTTAGACATGACACTAAAAACATGACCCATCAAAAAAAAAGAATTCAGTAAACTGGACTTCAACAAAATTTTAAACTTTTGCTGTGTGAAAGATCTAAGACAATGGGAAGACAAGCAACAGACTGGGAGAAAACATTTGCAAACTATATAGTTGACAAAGAACTTGTACCTATAATCTACAAAAAATTCTCAAAACTCAATAATAAAAAAACCAAACAATTCAATTACAAAATGGGCAAGAGACATAAACAGACTTTAGACATTTAACTGACAAAGATATACAGATGGCAAATGATAACATGAAAAGCTGTTTAATATCACTGGCCATTAGGGAAATGTAAATTAAGACCATGATGGGATATCACCACACATCTATTAAAATATCTAAAACAAAAAGAGTGACAATACCAGATACTGGCAAGAATATGGGGAAACTGGATCTCTTATATGTCACTGGTAGTAATATAAAATGGTACAGACACTGCAGAAAATAATTTGGCAATATCTTAAATAAATTAATTTTAAAAACCCTGCACATTTAGTCATCCCTTTGTATCCATGAGGGACTGGTTCCAGGACCTCCCAGGAATACCAAAATCCAAGGATGATCAAGCCCCTGCATATAATCTATATACATCCTCCCCTATACTTTAAATCATCTCTAGAGTACTTATACTATTTTTAGTTGTTATACTATATCGCTTAGGGCAGCGGACCCCAATTCTTTTTGGGACCAGTTACATGGAAGACAATTTTTCCACAGACAGGGGCCAGGATGATTCAAGCACATTACATTTATTGTGCACTTTATCTCTATTATTATTACATTGTAATATATAATGAAAAAATCATACAACCCACCATAATGCAGAATCAGTGGGAGCCCTGAGCTTATTTTCCTGCAACTAGACGGTCCCATCTGGGGGTGATGTGAGACAGTGACTAATCTGACAGCAGACAGAGCTCAGACAGTGGTGCGAGCAATGGGGAGCAGCTATAAAATACAGATGAAGCTTTGCTTGCTCGCTGCCACTCACCTCCTATTGTGAAGACCATTCCTATCAGGCCACAGACCAGTACTGGTCCAGGCTGGTCCCAGGTTGGGGACCACAGGCTTAGGAAAAAGTGACAAGAAAAAAGTCTGTACATGTGCAGTATAGACATAATATTTTTCCAAATATGTTTGATCTGAGATTGATGGAATCCATGGATGTGGAACCCACAGACAAAGAGGGCTGACTATTTACTATCTGACCCAGCAGTTGCATTCTCCAGAAAAATGAAAAGTTATATACACACAAAAACCTGACATGAATGTTTGTAGAAGGTTTATCTGTAATAGCCAAAACTAGAAACAACACAAATGTCCTTCAATAGGTGAAAGGTTCAATAGGTGAACCACAGTATATCCATACCATGGAACGCTATTCAGCAATGAAAAGGAGTAAGCTGCTGATACATCCCTCAGGGACATCATACTGAGCAAAAAAAGCCAATCTCAAAAGATTACATGCTGTATGATTCCATTTATGTAATACTCCCAAAATGACAAAATTATAAAGATGAAGACCAGATCAGTGGCTGCCAGGAGTTAGGAAGGGTATAGACACAGAAGGAGTGCCTAAGGCTATAAATGGATAGCACAAGGAAGAGCTTTGTGGTGATGGAATAGTTCTATATGTCAATTGTAGTGGTTACACTAATCTACATGTGATAAAATGGCACATAACTACATACACACTGTATCAATGTCAATTTCCTGGTGTTGGTATCATATAATTGTTATGCAAGATGTAACCACTGGGGGAAACTGGTGAAGGGTAAAGACTGCTCTGTACTTTTTTTGCAATTTCCTGTGAATCTATAATTATCTCAGAAAGTTAAAATAGTTCCTGAAAGTCTGAGGATAAGCAAAGGGAAGACATAGCTCTGTAAATCAAAAGAGACTACCCACTCTCCTTATTAATTAGTTGTTTCAAGGAGCAAATACAATAAAATAATAAAAGACAGTTTTGACTAAGTGCCTATAATGAGCCAGGAACTGTTTTTAAGTGCCTTCCACACATTGCCCCATTTAATCCACATAACTACTTTATAAATGAAATACCATAACCCCATTTTACAGACAGGAAAACTGAGGTTGTGAGACGTTAAAGCAATTTGCTCACAGTCACACAGTAAGTGGTAAGTGGATTTAAACTCAGATTAATATGAGAGGCATCCCTCCTACATACCACTATCAAGTATAAAGATGTTCAGAGAACAAAAAGTCTCAGTTAAATTGTGCAAAAGCCTGGATTAAACAAATTCAAACCTGTTTATTTTCTGTAGGGTTTTCAGAACTTTTTAAATATCAGTGCATGTCAACCATCTTTCTCCCAAATGTATTTTTTACTAGGGAGCCCTTTTCCACTAAAGTATAGTTTGGGCATATAATCTAAGAATTTTTCAGCCAAAAGTTAAAATGTGTGAACAGCCCGATCTTAAATCACTTCTCTTCTTCACATATTGGCAAACTACAGATGTTTAAAGCTATGCTGTTCATTCAATGTGGTCACCCCTAGCCCTATGTGACTGATTATAAATTAATTAGAATCAAATAAAATAAAAAATTCAGTTCTTCAGTCACACTAACCACTGTTCAGGTCTGTTCAAGAGCCATATATGGCTACCATATTGGACAGCACTGATATAGAACATTTCCATCATCTGAGAAAGTTCTCTCAGCCAGCACTGGTTTAGAGGTTTTGTTTTGTTTTTTCTTAAAGAACATGGGACCTGTGTAAGCTTCAGAGAAGCACACTGTGATTTATTACACATGCCATTACCACTATCCCCCTATAAAAGGGGGCTGGGTCAGAGATCCTTGATGACCTAAAATCATCTACTGCCCTGATAATGTCAAAGCACAGGAAAAATGTAAACAAAGGAGTGGAAAAAAATGAATAGCAAGAAGAGAAAGCAACAACATGCACCTTGGAGATTCAGGAGTCTGGGTTACACTCCCTACTATGCCAATGATTCATTTAAAAAAAAACAAATTTTTAAATTTTGTACTTCATACTAATTAACTATGACTTGATAAGTCTCTTCACTACTTGGGCCTTTGTTTCCTCGTCTACAATACAAATTTAAAGCGGATGATCACAAAGATGACCTCTCATTCTGTACAGTTGAAACACACACACAAAAGAAATGAGAAGGTAGGGAATAAAGGTAAAAATAAAAGAGAGCAAGATCATTGCATATTAGTGATGGAAACTGGCACTTCTGTCAGCTTGCCACAAGCTCTATTCCTAAGAATAAGATTTGAATACCACCAAAAGAAGAAAAATTTAATTCTATTCAATAAATACTAAGCAATTATTTGCAACTAACTATGCTATTTGGCAATAACACCACAAAATTCACCTTGTCAGGAACAGGTTAAAAAAAAAAGGAAATAGCACCACAAAAAAGTGATTAGCCCTAAGTTAAGGCCAAATATGTGGAAAGAATGCAAGACCCACAAAACTTTAGGTTGAAAGACTGGTTCATTAGCATGTAATAACTGGCCCAATACTAAAGAACCTAAAAGTATCTTAAAATCTTCTTGAGAAGAAACAACTAACAAATTATATAAAGTAATATACAAAGTACAAACATATGGCATAATCAAAAGCATACCCCTTTCTTCCACAAATAATATAAATAAATGTTACAGGTACTTGGAAATGGGAAAACACCAATTTTGGCCAACTTAATATCTTTAGAACCCACACAATCAGTCCTGTATTTTCTAAGCTGAATATTCTTGAGGGTTATTGGAATTATATAGATTCACAAATAGTGCCAGACAGAATAAAATGCAACTGGAATTCTTGCCTTTACTATCTATTGTACACTTCCCACTTTTCAGAGGCACTGTTGGTCCTATTTCCTAGGATCAAAAGAAACAGAAAATCTTCCCCATTCCTATTCTAAGAATTAAAATAGCTAATATAAAAATATAGGAATAATTTTTACTCTACACGAAAAAGAACCAAGATAAACTGCGTTTGATATTTTACATTACAGAAGCTAAGTCAACTGGTGAGTCGTGTAACCTCTGTAAGAATTCCCTCATTAAATTCCTGAACCATACCCATGAATATTCTGGAAGAGAAGGGAGCAAAAATACTAAAGCTTCCCAGCACGGAAAAGAGGGAGAAGGAATTTTAGACAAACCTTTACTTCAAAAAGGAGTTTTTAATACCCCACCTACTAATCTAACGCCCAGAACAGCACGGCGCGGAAAGCCTGCCGAATTTGAAAACAAACCTAGAAAAGCTCCCGGGGACTGGTAAGGGGGTTAGTAACTGACAGCTCGGTCTCGGAGCGAGAAACCTCAAGTAGGTCAGTGTCAACGGTCTGAAATCCAGAGTCCACCCCAGTGGGCTTTGGAGAGTAAAGCGGCAGGAGGTAAGCAAGGGTTTGGCGTCTTTCAGTCCTAAAGGTGCGGAATGTCGGAACTGAGAAAGACCTAGAGCCCAAGCCGGGCAGTTGGCCTGCTCTCACCTCTCTTGGGGGCTTTGATCAGAGGCACCCCTCCAGCCCTCTCGCCGTTTTCCTGCTTGTCCTTGTGCTTGAGATCGCCCGGAACGCAGGAGCTGGGGTCACCATCGGAGCCGCGGTGATGATGGTGCTTGTGCCGCTCCTTGTGGCCCTTATGCTTGGGCCCAGCCGCGCTCACCGTCAGGGGCGAGAAGGTGAAGAGGGCCGAGGTGCCTGGGGCCGGGAGTGGGGCAGCGACAGCGGGCCCGGCGGGTGCCAGCGAAGGTGGCGGAGGAGGCGGCAGGAGAAGAGGCTCAACAGGGCCTGAGACGGTTGGGGCAGCTGCATTCGTTGGCTGCAGCGGCCCGGGATGTTGGCGGCTGCGACGCCGCCGGTGAGGGGGAGCAAGAGGGGGATCCTGGCTCGGCCGCCCCCGCTTCTCCTGAGACCCCCCACTGCTAGCTCGGCGCTGCCGCTTCACTCCCCGCGGCGAGACCCCAGCATGGGGTTTCTCTTTCCCTTCTTTGTCCGGCTCCTCCTGCGCCGCCACCGCCCGTACTACGCGCACCGCTCCGACCTGCGCAGCCATTTCACCCACAAACACACATTTAAATGGCCCGACCGCCCCCCCGTCCGCGCACCGCGCAAGCGCCACCCGCGCACGGCCCGCTGGGCATTGGAGTCTCTCCTGCGCCCTGCACTTGTCGGCCGTTCTTCGTCCTGAGCCCAACATGCCGGAAGCGGCGGTTCCCAGCGCTTCTCCTCAGGCCTCTCCAACCGAGCTTCTATTGTAAAGCACCCGGCCGCGCAAAGCCTCGTGGGAGCGGTAGTTCCGCCGCGTCCGCGGCTCTGTGAGTGGAGGAGCGGAAAGGGAGCGTGCGCCGAGTCACGCTTCGGGCTGCGACGCAACCGCCCCTGGGCGGTGACTGGCAGCCAACTGCTTTAACGGCCGAAACAATGTTTATGGCTTTCAGAGTGTGGCGGCGCGTTCCCATTATCATGTTCCTGCGCCCATTCGTCATTTTACACGGAGTAGGTGGTCTCCATAGTGACTTTTTAAATTTCATATTTCTCTCATAACCTTTATGAGGTAAAAGAATCTCCAGCCTTTCACCTTTGACAAGCGATGAAATGAAGGACAAAAAGGAGTTATTATGTAAAATGAGGGCAATTTTGCTGTAAAATATAATAGGGCCGCAATTCAGAAAATTTTTGAAGCATTTTGATGGGCATTGCTATGGTTACAACTACAGGCGTAACAAGTCAGATGCAAGAACAGCCTGGGAGCCTAGTGAGCACGGCCTCACCTCGCCATCAAGCCACATCCCTTCTAATGCCTGGAAAGGTAGAGTCTAGCGTTTATTTTGAATATATTCCTACATGGACAACCATGTTTAGGATTTTTTAATAAGATTTTTTTCAAATCATACGTGTAAGATTTTCTAAGTTTGAAAAGCGTGTTTACTAGAGAACACTTCAAAAATCGTCACTGTTCACTAAAGGATGCTTGCTCCTCAGAAGTTCATTTAGAATTTTATCCTCACTTCTCACTTTAGCTTTTTCCTAGGATTTTTTTATCATCATCATAATTTTTTTTTAGAGATGGGGTCTCACTGTGTTGCCCAAGCTGACCTGGTGAGTAGCTGAGGCCATATATAGGTGTGCGCCGTGCACGGGACCTTACCTCTGATTCGTTTACTATGTTTGGTCCTTCATAAAGATATTTGGAAATAATTGATTCAGTGATATACTCAGCAGATAAAATTACTGTGATTTTCATACAGAAGACCAGGGTAAGAAAAGAATTTAAAAAATTTTTTTAAATAGAAAAAAATTACAGTGATTTGATACCACTAGTTCCTGGAGAAGTATTACCAAAACTAACATTACTGCAGTAAAGTTAATTTAAAAACAAAGTTTATTGATCATCTATTGGGTACACTGTACTGCAAGAGACAGGTTAAGAATATTTCATTCTATTTGTCCTATCATTAGGCTTCCGAATGAAAGATATTGCAGAGCAAATTATGTTTAAGTAATATTACATGTGTCTAAAAGTTAGAAATAAAGTACTGGTTTTTTTTAATAAAAAAATGTTAAATCATTACAGAAAGTTGGCTGAATTCTTTGTAATAATAATTACCCACTAACTTATTTGCTACATAAAATTAGATTTGAAATAGATTTTTTTAAAAGGCAGATCCATAATCACATAAAACTTTATTTTAAACTAGAATTATCTCTGATTGGTTGGATATAAATTTTTAAATGAAGGAAATGCTACTAAAAGATAGCTGCTGTATATAGTTGATTATTTTTCTAGAAATGATAATTGAGTAACGTAGGTTAAAACTTATCAGGAATGTAGTTGAACATCTTGTTAGTAGGATTAGATTTAAAAATGAGTACTGCCATGATTTGCATATTTTATTCTCTTAAATATAATTTCTCCTTTTCGTACTGCTCTAGTTTCCCCCTGCATTTGAGAAGATGCTCAAGTTATACTCCATTTAGTCAAAAATAACTACCAGGGAATAGTCATTGTCACAAACAGGAATTTTGTACTGCAACCACAAGGTAAGAGGTTTTTTTTAAAACTTTGTACAGTAAATTTTGACAATGTAGAGATTTAATTGAGATCCAAATCTTACAAACCTTTGAAAGTTAAAAAAAAAAATAGTGTTTCTCATATAGCATCCTTTTCATAAGCTCAAGTGACAAACTTTTATTTGTAGTTTCCAATCCAATGTAAATAATATGAAAATACAAAACTTCTGACACGTATTTGCATATTACTTTTCTTTCAAAAGCTATTATCACATTATCATATCTTCATTATTGATATTATGAATATAGAATACTTATTTTAACTAGCAGTATTCTAGTAGTTTTATTTGCAGATGCACTTGCAGCCTATATTATAAATCCAGAGTTATATTAAATATTCCAAGATGGTGGTGGGTTTCTTGGTCCTTTGGGTTTTGAAAAACGATTCGCAAAACCTGGAAACAAAAAGAAATTTGAATGAAAAGAGAAAGTTTTTTATATAAAAATGAATACTTGGATTTTAGAGTATATTTTAATATATGCAAATACATGGATTTTTAAAAAAGGTTAGGCAGCATCTTTGATCAATTTAGTAATAGATTATAAAGACATTATAGTAATTTAAAGCTTAAATGATAATAGTTTAAGTTTATAGAGCACTTAAAAATTTAATAATGGTAATAATAATAGGACAAAGAACCCAGATTATGATAGCCTTTGGTAATTCAATATATAATATCATTTATTTATGGTTTTCTTTACCCACCACCTGTCCATCAAAAAAACAAAGCTGGGAAATTTCAATTTCACAAAAATAAGCACTATTACTTGCAAAATTATTGTATTAAACTCAGTTATACCTCTACTTCAGCCCAGAAAGCCATCAATTTACTGAGAGAGCATATTTGAAAAGCTTAGAAAAAATAATGAGAAATTCTGAAAAACTAAGTAGTTAAGTAATCATTTTTATTTATCTTTCTTCCTCAAACTTGGACCTGCACACCCACCCCAAAGAAGGAGGATGAGGAAATTTTTTACAATTAATGAAGGCTATTTCTGAATGCTGTCAAAAGATTTACAGATTGATGACACTGGTGGAGTTTTTTTGTTTTAATCACTTAAGCCAGCGTCCAACCTTTTTGGCACCAGGGACTGGTTTCATGGAAGACAGTTTTTCCACGGATCCCAGGGCGTGGGTGGGTGGAGCTCTGCAGTCCAGTCCCTAACAAGCCACAGACTGATACTGGTCCATGGCTCTAGGGCTTGGAGACTGCAGACTTAAGCAACATAGGACTTTTCTTTGATGACAATGTATTTTCACAGTATCTTACACTTAGCAACTTTAGGGGCTTAAATAAAGAAATGAAAGGTATACAGAGGAAGACCAGAGAGTGGGAAACTCAGATATTCCTAAACCTTTAATTTCATTAATCTTATAAAATATATTATCTACCTTAAAGAACTGATATAAGGATCAAATGAGATATTTGTTTTAAAAGTATCCAGTACAATGCCTGACACATAGTAACTACTCAAATGTTGCTTAAATCTGAACCTAAAAAACTGTACCAGAACTGAAGGAGGATAGTAGGGAAGGGGAAAGGAAGATTTTTTCATAAAAACCACTAAAATTAAATTTATTAATGGTGGTGATAAAAAAAATTGAGGGAGGGGTGGTACAGCCTAGTTCATGTACATTTTACTCCTCTAAGTGGTGAGAAAGAAGATAGAAGGAATACTTCAGATTAAATGATCTCACATAACAGTCAAAATCATCCCATCAGTGCAGATAGCTTGATTATAACCCTAGTGGACAGGGAATAGAAGTAAGGACATATGTAGGTACTGAGTATATAAAACTTTAGGAATACCTATATTGTCTCTGGTATTAGTCAAGTCTCAATAGTTTAGAACAATTGTGAGTTACCTTTTTTTACATGTGGGCCAACTAGGAAAATAAACCTAAATCATAATTTTTTTCATTCAATGAATATGAATGAAAAAGATTATTATTTGAATAATGCTGTTTTGAATAATATCATCTTACAATTTATATTTAAAAAGGAGTCTTCTTTAAAAAAGGAGCTAATAAAAAATGTGTTGCTTTTTAAGTATATAAAATCTTCAGATCTAGGCATATTTGAGAGGAAGCAACATGGAGGCAGCTTTCTAATATTTTATCCTCATATTAGATCACAGACTGTTGTAAAGTTGGGTGGGCCTTGCATTACTAAAGAGATATCACTGAGAGAAAAGGAGGCAGAGAGCATTTATGTTCAAAGGAAACTATGAAAAAATAGTTTTTTACACTTTATACAATATTCTATGTAAATGGATATTTTAGCTAAATGATTTCCTAAAATTTATAACTTCTTTTTCTTAATTATAACATTGTAAACCTTACAGTTAATGAAAGCCAAAGAAAATTTTATGGCTAAAGAAACAGATCCAGAGATTCTAGTTAAACATTTTGTGAAGGCGGCATGGTGACCATAACCCAGGTGAGGCAGAGATTGCTACCTGTCCACCATAATCTTTCTTTGCTTCTTCCTCAGATAGAAATGTATCTAGGCAATTGTATCTGTCTGCCCAGCAATATTACATTTCCCAGTCTCTCTTGCAATTTAGTTATAGCACATGTCTAAGTTCTCTTCAAGGGAATGTGAGCTGACAGTCATGTTGCCACTTCCAGGCCAGTGCCTTAAGACCAGAAGAAGAGGCCATACCTCCTCCATATATTTCTCTTCTCTTGCCACCTGCAATCTGAATGTGACAACAACCTAATTTTCACAGTACAAATAGGCACAATACTATTAAGCAGCAATTCTCAAAAGTGTGTTCCAGGGACTAACTCCTGGGGGTCCCCTAGGCCCTCTCAGAAAGTCTGCTTTTTGGTTAATAATAATTTTTAGTAGTAATATCCTACTACTAATTGCTGTACTTCTTACAAAAAATTAGATTGTATGTGATACTGTTTTAAATAGTACCATGAATATATATCACATAGAATAACAGAATGCTTAAAATAATATAAAATTATCATTTTACATTTATAGCTTATAGTTAGGAGCAACTGGGTGAGTAATTCCTTTAAGCTGTCAGAATTGTACTTCATCTCCTACTGTTGAATGAGTTATAAGATTAGATATCAGCAGCTGCAATTCTTTTTATCACACTTGCATGTTTTTTATAACTTTGCTTTAGATACAAACCAGAATATCATACCATCTCAATTTCTTCATTTGGCTAGTCATATTTATTTACTATATGCCAACATAATAATTTGGCTACTTAGCTTTATTTTTTGCATATGCTAGATAATTTAGTTCTATGTGTGATGTTAAAAGGTAGCTGAGGTTAAAATTAAAAAGATAAATTGCATGAAAAAGAATATAAATATAAGGACTGATACATACAACCATAAATCATATTTACATTTGTATCTGTATATTATAAATGGATAATTTAGATACTTTGTTAAAACTCTGCTGTAAAATAACACACATACCAAAATTAAGAAAGGAGCTGGAGTTATTTGACTGAACAGATTCTGCATGCTTGCTTGGCGGTGAAGAATTACAGATACCTAGAATCAAAAGAAACAATGTAAGGGAAAGACTAAAAACAAATTCAGATTACTGTTTGTGAGATTGCATAATTGTTGAGCTTAAACATTTCCTCCACAGTAATTAATACTCCCAAATAAATATATCACTATCAAATATTAACAAAATAAAGGTGCTTATAAATGAGCTGACACTATAGACTTCTCATTGTATGTGTGCTTTTTTTAAAGATTTATTTTCTTTGCAAACAGATTGTATAGTAAAGCCCAACACTAAAGAAACTTGCCAAAGGAATAAGATAGATCAAATATATATTATGAATCAGCTTTTTTAGGGATTCACATTTTGGCTTTGGACTTCATCTTACTTTGCTCTGTGATCACTCTTAGTACATTTTTAAATCATCTGTTCTCCACATTAATTTATTCATGGCAAGTTTGTGATTTTTCTTACACTCTCCTCTCCTCTTATAATCTTCATTCTACTTTCCAGCCTACTTTTTTTCACATTATAGATGATTCTAATTTAGACCCATAATCCCCCAAAAGCATTGTTATGCTACTGCTTTGTTTTGCTACTTTAGTTATTTACAGGTAGCTACTTTGATATAGTCATGTATCAGTTTCTGCCCAGTTTTGAAAACAATCCAGTGAAATTCCACATTTTTTACATGTACTATGTTGCAGTGAAAAACAGATAATTCCAAATTTGTATAAACTTCCTAACAAACAGCATATAAATAGGGAGAAATTAGTAAATATTTTTTTGATGGTGTTTTCAGAATGCAGTATGAGAACTACATACATGTGTTTGCACATACACACCTAATACTAGGCTTCAAGAAACACCTTTCTCTTCCAGGAGGTACCTGAGTATGAATCACTGGATTACATAGTGAATTTCAATCAAATCTAATTAAAATACATGTTTATTGAATACCCACTATACGCCAAGCATTGAGCTAGACACTGAAGACAGAGATGTGAATATAAAGTGGATGAAGGTAAGAAAGTTCAGGAGATACAAGTAATCTCTGTACTGCATATAAGCTGAGAATTGTATACATGCCTCAAAAAGAAAACAATTATCCCAAAGGGAAATTTTTCTTTTATAAAAGAGGCAAAGATTCTGCACATATACATATCAGAAAGAGCTGCTATTTTGCATATTGGCATGTCATAGATATTTTTATGCTACTTGCCTAGCATTCAGTCCCTCTTCTGATAAAATAACTTGAATTTTCCTATGGGAAACCATCCCTGCCCAATTTTCAGTTCCCATACTTCCAGTGGAGCTGATTCTACCTCATTCCTGATTGGTCAGTATCTACATGTAACAAGTGTTAAATATTAGATGTGACATTATCCTGCCTAATCAGAACTTTAAATATACTGGCAATAATTGCTTCGGGGACTGGCAAGTGAACCAAGCCAAGATAATCAGGCCCAATCAGCAATAGTCATCAGACTGTTGCTTGAGAAACCAGGAAAGGGCTGTTTTTTTTCCATCATAAGCCTCAACTCACAGGGTAAAAGCTTGCCTACAATGAGCTAACACAGAGTGAAACAAACCTGACAGATGGAATGAGAGAGTAGGTTCTGATTCCATCATATGAACCCTTGGTTACAAGCCAATAAATTCTCCTTTTCTGCTTAAGTCAGCTTAAGTTGGGTTTTCTGTCACTTGCAACTAAAGGATTTCTGAGCAATTCCAAAGTTTCCCACCAAAAGTTGGCACCAGGCATCATAGTTGACAGCTTCCATTCTTATCACCCTATAATTCATTCTTCGTACAGCAGCCAAGATGATCTTTTTAAAAAAAAAAAAAAATGGGGCATGTAACATCTCTGCCTAAAACCTTTTTATAGCTTCCCATTGCACTTAGAATAAACTCTAAACTATTTAACCACTTTGATATGGCGCTCACCGGCCGCAAAACCTTGCCCACAGCCAGCACTCATAGTCTGCACAATAGTTTGTGCTGTGCATTGACAACAAATCTGTTTTGTGCTTGATGAGGAAAGCTTTAAAGCACTGAAAGCTTGTTTTATTTTACAGGCAGCTTTACTTGTAACGTAAATCAGAATAGGTAACATATACATATATGTTTTTATTACGTTATTTTTAAATGTTCACAATTTTATTTTGATAAATGAAAAATTAGAAAAGTCAATTCAAACTTATAGACTAAAGTCGACACTCAGCTGTGCGCCTTCACATCACGGCTGTCGGCTACAGTTGACGCTTGGCTATGCGCGTTCATCTGTGGCTATTGGCTATAGTCGACACTCGTACCAAAGTGGTTAACATGACCCATAAGAATCTGACTACTCCTCCCTCATCTTTCCAGCCTCACCTTACTTCTGTCTCCTCTTTACTTACTACCCTGCAGCTCTGATGGCTTTTTTTCAGTTCCTACAACACAACAAATTCTCACACTTCAGAGGTTTTTTTCCCCACTATCTGGAATACTCTCCCCATACTTTGCCTGGCACACAGGAGGCACTAACCAAATATTGCTTGATTGATTGATTGTTTGATTGAATGAATGAAAAACACTAACTAGGCTTAGATGCTAGCTTAAAATAACAGATGAACACCACATAAACAGAAGCAAAAACAAAGACCATATGATCCTCTCAATAGATGTAGAAAAGGCATTTGACAAAATTCAACCCCCTTTTATGATAAGAACACTTAACAAAATAGGCATAGACGGGGCTTACCTAAAAATGATACAAGCCATATATGACAAACTCACAGCCAACATCATACTGAATGGGGAAAAATTGAAAGCATTCCCACTTAGAACTGGAATAAGGCAAGGTTACCCACTATTTCCACTTCTGTTCAACATAGTGCTGGAAGTCTTTGCTATAGCAATCAGACAAGAGAGCGGAATTAAGGGCATCCAAATGGGAGCAGAGGAGATCAAACTCTCACTCTTTGCTGATGATATGATATATCTAGAAAACCCAAGGATTCAACCAAGAGACTCCTTGAATTGATAAATGAATTCAGTAAAGTCTAGGATACAAAATCAATACACACAAATCAGAGGCATTCATATACGCCAATAACAGTCGAAGTGAGAACTAAATCAAAATACTCAATTCCCTTCAAAATAGCAACAATGAAAATAAAGTACCTAGAAATATATTTAACTAAGGAGGTAAAAGACCTCTACAAGAAGAACTATGAAACAGTGAAGAAGGAAATAGCAGAGGATATAAACAGGTGAAAGCCCATACCATATGTTACTCACATATCTCAAACCCAAACCAGCCTCAGCTATAAAATCAATGTAAGATAAACTCATTATCTTAAACCTTAAACTCATTATCATAAATAAATAAATAAATAACAGATGAAGAATCCTAATTTCATTAAAAGTAGGACCAGCTTTAACTATAGACCAGTAAGAGATTCAGGCTAAGGGGAGAACAAAGGGAATTCTGGAGTTGTAAACCATCTATAAGAGGTAGAGGAGACAGATGAAGTACAGGCAGATAGATAAGTCTAAAGCTTCAGGATCAATTTTGGAGACTAGATGCCCTTCTTCATTTAAAGGAAAAAGACCAGAGGATCAAGATAACTGAAAAATAGAAATACAGCACAGCTTAGATCCAAAGAATGACCTGGAAGCATTTACTTAGAATAAGACTGTCTCTGAGAGCACCACCATATCTCAAAGCTATGCCAATCTAAATCTACCTGAAGTTTCTATTTCTTTGTTTGATATCCTCAGACAGAGTTGGAGCTAGAGAAAGAACACAGTGTTTCATAAGCTAAACTGATCAAACCAGTCTTTGGCTGGCTATTCAAATCACTCATTTCTTTGCTTTTTGGCTATTTTATTTCCCCTGTTTCCCGCCATAGTTTCCTTTTGAAATGTTTAAATTCTCTTTTGAATAAATTTAGGAGAAAGGGTATATTTTCCAACCATACTCTAGCCATTATGAATGAGAAATCAGTTCATTTCAGAGATCAGGTAGGATAGCAATGATAGCAAACTAGCTCAAGAATCTGGAGTTTATGGATAGGGAGATAGAGTGAAAACCCAAAAGGAAAAGGTAAGATTCCACTATAAACCTTCTTACTTAGACTATACCTTAAATCAGATTTTCTCAATGCTCTTTGTCCCTCCCTATAGCACCAATATTACTTAAAGTAACTATTTAGTCCTTTGTGATTAACCCAATGAATCAAAATTTTAAAAAGTGTAGCACCATGTTTTATATATTTTATATTTGTAAATAAGGATTTCTAAGATAAATTCTCACAGTTTCAGGAGTCTATGGGCTTTATTTTCATTATAATAAAGCAAAAATAGTAAGCAACAGACTTATTGCTAATAATACTTGGTAAAAATGGAAATGTGTCAATGCTTTGCTTATTTCATGAAGTCACAACACATTTGTTTCACAATATGCTTTGCTGTGACTATTTTCAAAGAAAATACATCTGAGGTTAGACTGCTAGGAATTTTAAATAATACATGTATGGCAGCATCTTAGGATGGTTAGGAACATTGTACTAATTATTATTTATGTCTGTTAAACAAAAATTTTTCCATCCCTCTAATCCCTGCCCAATATTAGCACTGTGCAGTCTAGTACAATGTACAAGGCTCAGGGGCGAGTGTTCTGACCCATAGGATACTAGAGGGGCTCTGCTTAGGAAAAATATTGTTAATTTTTTACAGAGTGGTTATATAAAGAAAAGTTATATAATTATGAAAGTAATATAAGAAACATATAACTTACTCTTTTTCATGTTTTGCAAAATTTTGAAACTCTACAAACATGAAGAAAGGGAAAATGTTAGTTTTTTCCTGTGAAATCCAAAATCCTTTAATCAAGTAGAAGCATAGACTTAAATCAAAAGGATTAATTCCTTTAAAAGTAGCCATGAAAATGCAGTTATTTTTCCATCTTGCCATTTTTAATTCAGTGCAAAATCTCCACTTGATTTTATCTTGCTATTTTTACCACCCATATAAGTATCTCACTATATATTTAGAAATAATGCTTTGAGAATATCAAGGGAGAAAAATAAAGTTCCTACTTCTTTCCTTTATTAGGACCATTTCAGAACCCACAGTGGCTTCAGAATATAGCTGTAATATGTAACCATTCATATTCTTGCTGACTGTATTCTGTACTAAATTTACTAAGGCCCACTTCCATACTGTTAGCCATGATACTTCCTTCTCCCTTCTCTCAGCAAACCCATGTCTTCTGCCTTCTTGATGGTGGAATTTCTAACTTATTTCTTCAAGAAACCTACCCAAATTTCTTCTTTACTCCACACTTGCTTGGCATACTTGTTTTTAATCTGCTTCATGGTATTTTATTCTTCTTGATAATTTTCATGTTGTTTCTTATAGAGGTGTACTGTTCCAACAGATTAACTATACTCTTTTCAAGGGCAGATAGATGTCCTTGATGACATTTCTATTTTCCTAACACCAGACAGAAATGTACTCTTATATAAATAGATATTTAATACATTTTTAGGTATTTAAAAAAATAATTAATTTACAATTTTAAAAATCCTAGCAAAAATACTCATATCCTTGTTTTCCTCTACCCAGTTTAGAACCCTTTCCCTGTAGTTAACTACTGTTAGTTTCTTATGTATCCTTCCTGAGTTACTTATGAATATATAAGTAAATATACATATAGATCATATTTTCCCCTTTTAAGCAAAATTTAATAAATTATATATAAATATATTGAGAGAATCCTCATTTTTGTTTTTAGCTGCATGGCATTCTATTGTATGGCTATACCATGGTTTATGACTTAACTTAGTTCCCCTAATGATAAATGTTGTTTCTAGTCATATGCTCTTATAAATAATGCTGTGGTGAATACCTGGTATACATGTCATTTCATATGTGTACAAGCATATTTGTAGGATAAATTTCACTTAGTGAAATTGTTGCATTAAAGGATATATACATTATAATTTTGATATTGCTAAATTGCCCTCCATAGAAGTTGTACCATTTGACATTCCCAACAACAATATGGGGTGTGTTTATTTCCCCATAGTCTCCCTAACAGAGAGCATACTCAAACTTTTGGAATTTGCCATTCTGGTAGATGAAAAACAATATATCATTGTGGTTTTAATTTGTATTTCTCTTATTATGAATGAGGTTGAACATATCAAATGTTTAAAGGGCAGACCATAGTCATTTATTTTCTTTGAACTACATGATCATAAACTCTTTGAAATATAAATATATGAACTCTGATCATATATTTTTGCCCATTTTTATTTTAAGGTTATTATTTTCTATGAATTTTTAAGAGCTCTTTGTATATTAAAGAAATAACCCGTTTTCTATGATGTTAGTTGCAGATTTCTTTTCCAATTTGTTTTTTGTCTTTTATTTATTTATTTATTTTTCTTTATCGTTTTTTTTTTTTTTTTTGAGACAGGGTCTCTGTCACCCAGGCTAGAGTGGAATGTTATGATCATAGCTCACTGCAACCTCCAACTCCTGGGCTCAACCCATCCTCCTGCCTCAGCCCTATGAGTAGTTGGTATTACAGCACACAACCACACTCAGCAAATTTTTCTATTTTTTGCTTTATTTTTATCTATTTATTCATTTATTTATTTGCAGTTTTCTGGTTATTCTTTCTCCTCCCCTACCTCATATGAACTTTGGAATCAAGACTCTCTAGTTCCATGAATAAACACATTGATAGTTGTATTGGGCATCTTTCAAATTTTTAAATCAACCTTAGGGAGAAATAAGTCCTTAACTAAGTTGTATTTTTTTCTCCTTTGTGGTTTCCTTCCATTAATTTTTATTGTTGTGAAATTAACAGTTTTAGTAAAGATATTTACTCTAATTTTTCTTCTTAATGCTGGGGACGGGGAAACCTTCAAAAATGGAAAATCTCTGGCTTGTTTTATAAAACTCCCATCTTCTCTTCTTTTGTTTCATTTGCTGTTACCATGTGAATGAACCCAGCTATCTTCTTTACCTTACTTCTTGTGAAATTTTTTCCAGGAGTCTTCAATGTCTGTTTTGAAGATGTTGAATTTTCCATGGTGTCAGGATAACTAGTACAATATGTTTCTATAGATTGGGCCTGCATACCTTTAAAAAAAACAAGGAGAAAAAGAATTTTGTGGTATAGCTTCTTAAGCCTATGGGTTATATATAGATATATATTCAGTAATGCTTGGCTTTCTTTTTTCTTTCTTTCTTCCTTTCTTTCTTTCTTTCTTTCTGTCTGTCTTTCTTTCTGTCTTTCTTTCTTTCTGTCTTTCTTTCTTTCTGTCTTTCTTTCTGACAAGGTCTCACTCTGTTGCCCAGGCCGGATGGAGTGCAGTGGTATAATCATAGCTGCCTGTAACCTGGAACTCCTGGGCTCAAGGTAATTTTTAAAAATATTTTTGTCGAGAGGGGGGTCTCACTATGTTGCCTAGATTGGTCATGATCTCCTGACCTCAGGTGATCCTCCCACCTCAGCCTCCCAAAGTGCTGGGATTATAGGCATGAGCCACCATGCCTGGTCTTAGCTTGGCTTTTTTAGGCATTTTTTACTACATATTCTGGGCTTTTGTTTTTAATTTTTTTAATTGCCTATTATTTCTGGAGAACATTATGGGCTTTTTAAATGTACTCTTATTTGATCATTCTTTGTACTTTTTCCATTTAGGTCCTACTTTACTGCTAATCTTTTAACTTTCTCATTTTTGTAACTTTTTTTTTGGAGAGAAAATACTGCTACTTACAATCTTCATCAGCAAGAAAGAAGGACTCTAGAGTTCTTTCTGGGAGTGGAGGTGGGGGGGAAGAAGAACGATCTTGATGTAGATCTGTGATTTTAAAAAAAGTATACAACAAAGCAAAGAAATCTATCAATTAAAAAGTTATAAGTCATGATCCTTTTTGGCTTTCTGTAATTTTTTCAATTAATCAATCTTAACCACCAAATAAAAATTATCTGAACAGTGACTGGAGCCTCTAGAACTTTGTTCTCCTGTCTCTTTAGCAAATGAGTGTATGACTCATCCAAAACTTATAGCTTACTTCAGAAATATTCTTCCAAAGACATTGAAACTGAATTTAGTCAAGCTTCTAGATCTAACTACCATTTTACATGAAATCCTGGGGATAGAAGAACATGTTAAATGAAACCATGAGGTTACAATTAGCCAAATCCAGAATGTTAAGCAGCCTTTAAGACAAATGATCCACTCTCTTCAACAAATAAATGGCATGAGAAGATATTAAAAAGGAGAACTGTTACAGATTTTAAAAGACAGATTTAAAATTACTTAAACATATAAACCAAATGCAATGTGTAGACGTTGAATCTAAATTCAAATAAACCAACTGTTAAAAAACATTTTTGAGACAATTGAAGAAAATTGAACACAGTCTCGATATTAGATGCTATTAAGGAATTATTATTAATTTTATTGGTATGATAATGCTATTATGGTAGGTTTAAAATGTATGTTTGAAATTTTTTCTAATAAAGAATCTTAATTAACAGAGCTATTTTCCTACAATGTAAACTTCTAAAGATACACATGGTGATCTAGTGACATAAATGTCTCATTTTACAGTGCTGAGTATTATTACATATTAATACCTTTTAAAAACAAAAATGCAGTTAAGTGCTAAAGTCTCACCTATCATTGGTCATTGTGGTTTTGTAGGCCTTAGAATTTGTCTATAAATACGTTTTCTTATTTATTTCTTATATGATGGGCAGTATACAAAAGTATAGTACTTATTTCTAGCACCTAATTCAATAACTGGCAGACAGTAAGCATTTAATAAATATTTGATAACTACTCTTAAGCGTTAATAGTTTATCATCTTCCAGTTTGGTGTTAGGAGATATTTTAAGAATTAAAGCTGTTAGTTAATGATATCCTGGCAGATATCTTCCTAAAATACCATTTCATCTTAATACTCTCCTGATAATAACCCACAATGCATAACACTTACTGCATTAAATCTAAATTGCTAGGCAATATAAGCATTAAGTAGTACTCATATATCCTGATGATTCTAACACTGTGTAAGGTACACAGAACTTACTTAGTAAATGCTCATTTAATGATTAATAAAAATTATAATAGGTAATATTTAATGAGGACTTATTATTTGACAAGCACTGTGCTAAAAGCTTTATATGCATTATCTCACGTAATCCTCATAAAAATCCTCTAAGGGGTTCCATTCTACTCCTTTTACAAATAAGAAAAATAGATAACTAGAGAAAGTATGTAATTTAACCAAGGTTATGTATTTTGATAATTTTTGGTAGACTGGGGATTTGAAATTACAGCCTATCTGACCCCAAAGCCCATTTTTTTTAACTTCTATGTTATATTACCTATTTATATGTTTGAATAATACAATATGAATGAATATGTTAAGGGCAACTTCCACCTGTGATAATGTATGCAAAGTACCTAATAAATGCCCAGTACATGTTAGCTGTTGTTGTTATTCAATGTATAAAACAAACAAATCTCAGGAAAGTACTGAAGAAGCAATGGCAAATTAAAGAACTAAGTGGCATGCTCGCTTCAGCAGCACATATACTAAAATTGGAACTATACAGAGAAGATTAGCATGGCTCCTGCACAAGGATGACACGCAAATTCATGAAGCGTTCCATATTTAAAAAAAAAAAAATTGAACTAAGTGGCCAGAAATGATTTTCTAGAATCTCACTGTTAACAATGGTAAAACCTATATAATGGAAATGATGCAAAATTTTAAAAGATCCTATCTGAAATAATTTTTAAATGGTTATATATTAAGGAGCAGATTCTAAAATCTGTCTTCTCCTTGCCTTTCACAAAACAAAATTCCTAGTCTGGGAAACCTGGAAGTAAATCAATAAATAGCAGAAACTATTATGGGAACCAAGGACCCTCCTGAGGTGAATTACTCTAAATTGAATGAGCCATTCTTAGAGTACAAATTTTTAGGGCTGAATGTCATCTAAGGTCAAGAGAAATTTTTACCTGATTTGGAACTCCGGAATTTTACACTCTAGAAGAAAAAAGAAAAAGAAAGTGAAAGAATATTTATACAAATTCAAAGCAGAAAGTGGCACTTTTGAAATTATATTTCATATTCCTATAGAGATAGTTACAAAATGTAAACTCTATTTTCCTAATTCATAAGTGTGCTGAATTACAAAAAGCATCCTTAACTCTTTTTTTTTTTTTTTTTTGAGGCAGAGTCTCACTTTGTTGCCCAGGCTAGAGTGAGTACAGTGGCGTCAGCCTGGCTCACAGCAACCTCAGTCTCCTGGGCTCAAGCAATCCTTCTGCCTCAGCCTCCCGAGTAGCTGGGACTACAGGCATGCACCACCATGCCCGGCTAATTTTTTGTATATATATTTTTAGTTGGTCAATTAATTTCTTTCTATTTTTGGTAAAGATGGGGTCTCGCTCAGGTTAGTTTCGAACTCCTTACCTCGAAGGATCCACCGGCCTCCCAGAGTGCTAAGATTACAGGTGTGAGCCAAGGCTCCCATCTGTGGCATCCTTAACTCTTAATGGTGGTTTTTATATCCCATGGTAATTAGTCCTGAATCATTCCCCTTCTGACTTATTTCTTTCCTACTTAGAACATTTCCCTGAAAATTGAAGTAGAGATAAGTTGTTGAAATTGAAGTTATTTCATGACATTAGAAAAAGAGTGGTTGCTTTTTGCTCTCAGAGTTGTTAAAATGAAAACCATTAGGCTTATGCCGGTAATCCTAACACTTTGGGAGTCTGAGGCCAGAGGATCGCTTGAGCCTAGGAGTTCAAGACTAGCTGGGCAACATAATGAAAGACTTTTGTCTCTACAAGAAAAAAAAGGAAAAAAATAGGCAGGTGTGGTGGCCTGCACCTATCAGCCTACCTACTCGGGAGGCTGAGACAGGAGGATCACTTGAGCCCAGGAGTTTGAGGTTGCTGTGAGCTATGATCATACCACTGTACTCTAGCCTGGGCAACAGAGCAAGAACCTATCTCAAAAATAAATAAAGACCATTATATGTGTGCATATTATTAATAATACTAACAATTACTAGTACGTTAAAATTGTAATTTAAAAGGTAGAGAATATTTGCCTACCAGCATTTCATTGTAGGAACTTTTAAATGTTTTTTAACTGCTTTGCTGATATCTGAAATTTTAAGATAATTGGTTCACAGAACATATAGAAATACATAACACTGTTTGAAATGTAGATTTTTCTTCCAGAAGCAGGAAACATTATTCCAAAAGATTTATCTTAAATAATATGCATATCTGCCATTCATGATAAAGCCTACCAAATATATGAAACATTTATTTTTGCCTTAACTATCCTTCAGGAATCAGCTCAAATGTTTTCTCTTTCACTAAATCTTCCTTGATCACTTCCAACCCATGATCTCCCACACTTCTGAAACTCTTTACCCCTTATATGGCATTGATCATATTTGCCTTGTTATAATAAATACAGGCAAAAATAAAGACTTAGGTACACATCCTTTATCTCTACTACTAGACTATAAGTTTCTTATAGGCAAGAATTGTGACTTATACATCTTTTTTATCCCCCACATCCTCTAGCACATTGTTTTATATTTAGTATCTGCTTAATAGTTATTGAATGATAGGTGCTAAAAATGCAACAGTAGAACTTTGTTGAATCCAAATGAGAGTCAGAAAAAAAGTTATTGACCTTGCTTGGTCTAAGTCTCACGGAGTCATCAAATGTCTTTGGTTCAGGTGTTCCACTCCATTCTAGTGATGTTCCAATTTTTACCTTGACAGCCAAGGACGAGGATTTGGGAACACTTGATGAGAATTCTCCTGGAAGAAAGTGAATATGGTCTAATTCTTAGGAGTGGTATTCTTTTAGAAATCAAATGTTGCTCAGCAAATAACACATAAAACATTGAAAGAACCTGAGAAGTAATCTAGTTAATCCACACCTTATTTTATTCATAAACTGTACTCACCAGCTTCCTCTACCACAATAAATGATTCAGGTGTCCGTTCAGGAAGTGGAGGGGGAATTTCATCATCTATCCTTGGAGAAGTTGCTATCCAAAATGTCAGAAATATAATCACAGTTGTTAATTAGAATAATCCAAAGGAAATTCTTATATTCCAATCTAATATTAAATAGAAATATAACAGAATTTATGTATATATATATATATATATATATATATATTTTTTTTTTTTTTTTTTTTGAGACAGAGTCTCGCTCTGTTGCCAGGGCTAGAGTGCCATGGAGTCAACCTAGCTCACAGCAGGCTCAAACTCCTATACTCAAGGGATCCTCCTGCCTCAGCCTCCCAGGTTGCTAGGATTACAGGCGTGATCCACCATGCCTGGCCCAGAATTTATATTTAAATTCCATTAGAGTACCATTAAATTGGTATGATATTTGTTCACTTGAGGAAAAGGCAAAACAAATTATCTTGTCTTAAGGTGCAGACTCAGGAGGTGGTTGCTTATTCTTCAATCTTAATTATTTGTTTTAACGCATTAACTGCCATGTGAGTTGTATTTAACTCATGCTAGTTTTGAGCCCAGGACCTCATAAAGCATATATAACTCACTTATCTCTTCACTTTGGGAGCCATGTGAAGTATGTTTCAAGTTGCATATAACTCATACACAAAAAACAATTAAAAATTACAAATTTTTCATTAAATTAGAAAGGATCATTTTGTTTTCGAAGTTTTTATTCTATTTTCATAATAAAACACCATGACCCCAAGGAAAATAATTTTTCCTAGTGTAACAATGTGTTAAAAGCCCAGTAGTATTTTGATTGAGTAACTGAGTATTAGTTAATATAAAACAATATAAATTTAAGAAGCTTGGACTGTTTTCTACAGAATTCTTTCCTTTTGTTTCACATAGAATATATAATAAAGTATTATAAAGAACTTTTGACATGCCAAAGATTTAGTTATATAGTAGGCAAAATCATAAATATTTTAGTATCTCTTCTTAATGCCACACAGAATCCAATATGGGTGTTTTTCCTTTTTACAATACAATAGTATAATACAGTTTTCATAGAAACATGGAGAAGTTGTATAGAAAATATTAAAAGTTATTTTAAGAAATTTCCACCAGAGGGCACACATGTCAATGTTGCTACAATCCCTGAAAATAATGATTTGGTTTTTGATGTTGATGCTCAGAGAAGTCTTAGGTATTCTTGGTATCTAGAAAAAGAAAATACTTTTAAGTTGTAAAACAAGATTAAAATGCATAAAATAGTCTAATTGATAAGGAATTCCCTAGATCCAGATAAAATATTTTTGCAACAGAGCTACAAATGATATACACATCTATTAGGAAACTGTACAATAAATAATGCTATAGAAAAAAAGTTTTCTCTACTTCCTCTCTAGGTAGAGTATGCTTTATAAATTATTTGATGATATGCCTAAGAGAGTTAAACTTGCTCATTGCTTTCTCTCATCTTCTTCCAAATTATTCTATCAATTCTTCTCAATTCTATCAAATTATTATAATCATCTATAACAGGATATTCACTTCTACTTTCAAACTACTCAGTAAAACAAAACAATATACGTAATATGAAAAAATACAGAATTATAAAATAGATACAATTGGAAAGTAAACCTATATATAAGATAAAAATTTTACACAAAATACCAAACACATATTCTCATCTAAGTTATTATAAAAGGGCAGGAAATCAGGTCTTCCCCTTACTCCTGCAGGAAGAAGATTCAGTTCTTAGCAATATGTTCAACTCATTATAGCCACATGATTGTGCAACAAAAATTGTGAGTGACCATGTGGTGCTTTTGATCAAATTTTTTCTTCTGTTCTTTTGGAAGCTGCTTCTATATGTTAAGGGTAAATTATGGGTCTTTGGTACACATTTCTAAAAATGCCTTCTTTAGAAGTACTCGTGCTAGCACGGATCATGTACCAGATCTGACTGCCTCCACTGCTACCTGTTTCATGGAATATTACATGTTTGATGCTGCTATTTTCAACTTAATACATAATTAAAACACTCCTGGAATTTACTTCTTTGAGGATGAGAAGGAAAAGAAAGAGAAAGAAGCAGAGGAGAAGGGGAGAGTAAGATGAAGCTAAATATAGGAACAAAGTGAAATCTAACATTCTATATAAACTTTAAAAAATTAACTTACCCACTACAGCTGTCCCTTGGTTCAGTAGGGAGGGAAAATTGGATGGATGATTCTGTGCTAAAGAATCATGTGAATTATAATAAGAAAGGAAGGTTGTAGAAGATGTTGGCAACAAAGAACACGGAAAAATAGTTCCATCTTGCTTCTCAGCTAAATCAAGAGACATCTTAGAACCAGTACTACTTGGAGGCAATGATGAAAAATAAGGATCTTCTACTAAATCCATGTAAGAACATACACTAAAAGCACTAGACTCATTCTGCTTTACATTAGAGGCATTACACATTTGGTGCTTAGAGTCATATGGCAGTGAATAATTCAGTTCTGCTGAAGAAACATGCATCACTTTTTGAGCCTGCAATTTCACAAGACAAGAATCATGTGGTTGAGATTCCAAATAAGAAAAATTTTCCTTGATGTCCAACTCCTTGGTTTCTCTCTGCTGTATCAATTCAAAGGGAGTTGATTTGGTCCGTATTATTGGCTCCTTTGAATTAAAGTATCTTCCTACTGCATTTACAGGTTTAGAATTAGGACATGCCCCAGACAAAATGGAGCTCAAGTCCAAACTTTGATGCTTCTGAAGAGGTTCCCCAACTATTGGAAATGCCTTTGTCTGCCATTTCATGGTCGTGTCAACATTTTTGTTACAACCACAATTTAGCTCCAGAAAGTCAAAAGAAGTGCTCAATTTAGCAGGATGTAAATTTAACCCTTCCTTTGTACTTATTTCAGAAGTCCTAAAGTCCAAGGAAGAAACCTCTGTATTTTCCACCTTTGTCCTTTGCTTGCTCTGTTGGTTCATTATTTTTGCTTCTTTTATGGTACTAAAACAAAAAGAAAGAGTAATGATAATACCATCCCAGCATCACAATGAAGTGTAAACATGAGATTCCTTTCACAGATATAATTAGTCAACATTTAGATATGTAAATATGTACTCACCTTTTTGGTGAATTAGGAGAATAAGAATCTGCTTGTAGGGTGTGATTTTGCTCAGAAACTGAATGTTTTGCTTGACTCTTCAAGAGAAATAAGTCAGAGATTGGTTTTTAGTGAAACAATGTCAATGAGATATTTTAATATTTAGAAGGCCAGGAGTAATTTTTCAGAAAACATAAAAATTTTAAATAATTCATGAAAGTTAAAGAATTATACAGGTAGTAGGAAAAAATGATAAAAACAAGAAAAAGTTTATTAATAAGAATAATTCATGAAAGAGTTAGATGAGCTTCCAAAATATTGAACCCAGCAAGGCTTTTTCATATACTGATATCAAAATGATCAGAATAAAAGATTAATAATGGCCAAGTGAGGTGGCTCACTAATCCTAGCACTCTAGGAGCCAAAGAGGGAGGATTGCTTGAGGCCAAAAGTTCAAGAATGGCCTGAGCAAAAACAAGACCCCCGTCTCTACAAAAAATAGAAAAATTAGCTGGATGTGGTGGTGTGCACCTGTAGTCCCAGCTACTCAAGAAGCTGAGGAAGGAGGATCACTGGAGACCAAGAGTTTAAGGTTGCAGTGAGCTGTGATGACGCCACTGCACTCTAGCCCAGGTGACAGGAAGAGACTCTGTCTCAAAACAAAAACAAAAACAGAATAGTGTTATAAAAACTAGAAAGGATTTGCTTATAGCTTCATCTTTTCAAATATGAGAGTTCTTAAAAGTTCATGGGGAGTAACTTCAGTCTCAAGAACACTCTGCCTTCAGATATTTCAGCATCTCAACCCTATAGTTAATAGGTGCTTTTTACGTCCCTGTACCTGTCTCATCTTGTTCTACTTTTTCTACTTTTTTCTTCCCAGTCTAGGCATATTGGTTTTCTTGCCATTCTTTTAGCATGCCAAACTCATTTCCAGTTCAAGACTTTTATACTTACTATTTCCTCTGATTGATTTACTTTTTTTCCAGATTTTGCATGGCTAGCTCTTTCTAAGCAATTAGAACTCTGCTTAACTGTCATCTGCATAAGAAAATCTTCCCTGATCCAGCAACCTACAATCACACTTCAGTCTCTGCCCAGCTACTCTCAATCTTTATTTATTTATTTATTTATTTATTTATTTTTTACAGCAGTTATCACGTTACAAAACTTGTTACTGTAGTTCATGGAAACTTCTTTGAGACAGGGTCTCACCTGGGCTAGAGTGCAATGGCATGATCATAGCTTACTATGGCCTCAGACTCCTGGGCTCAAACATCCTTCTGTCTCAGCCTCCAGAGTAGCTGGGACTACAGAAGCACACCACCACTGCCAGCTAATTTTTTTAAAGAAGTTTTTTGTAAAGATGGGGTCTTGCTTATGTTCCCCAGGCTGGTCTTGAACTCCTGGCCTCAATCAATCCTCCTGTCTCAGCCTCCCAAAGTGCTAGGATTATAGGCATGAGCCACTGTGCCCAGTCTGGTTCATGGAATCTTAAGACACCATTGATTGTAAGATATATCCCAATTTCAGATAATTTAAAATACAACCAAAAAAAAAAATCATTTCAATTTTAAGATATCACCTATTAGGAGTTTAATTGTATCTCTCTAAAAGGTATGTTGAAATGTAACCCCTGATATCTGTGAATGTGACCTTATTTGCAAAATAGGGTCCTTGTGGATATAATTAGTTAGGATGTCATCATGGATTAAGTGGGCCCTAATACAATAATTTGTGACCTTAAAAGAAAAGAGACTCACAGGAAGAACACCATGTGTTGACAGAGGTAGAGATTAGAGTAATGTATCTACAAGCCAATGAATGCCAAGGATTGCCAACACAGAAACAAGGAAAAGGCAAGAAATATTCTTCTCCTAGAGTTGTCAGAGACAGCATGGCTGTGCTAAAACCTTGACTTCAGGCTTATAGTCTCCAGAACTGTAAGAAAATAATTTTTTATTGTTTTAAGATACCCCAGTTTGTAGTACTTGTTACAGCAGCCCTAGAAAACTAATACAGAGACTTTCATACCTCACTTTCAGTAATGGATAGAAAATAAGATCAGACAATCAATAAGGAAGTAGATCACTTGAAAAACAGGTAAACCAAATAGACCTAACAGACATATATAGAACACTCCATCTAACAATAGCAGAATACACATTCTTCTGAAGTGCACATGGAACATTCTTCAGGATAGACCATAAGTTAGGCCAGAAGCAAGTCTTAATAAACTTTAAAAGATTGAAGTCATACAAAATACCTTTCCAAATTATAGTGGAATAAAGCTAGAAATCAGTAACATAAAGAAAACTTGAAAATGAACAAATATGTAGAAATTAAACAGCATACTCTTAAATAACCAGTGGGTTAAAGAAAAAAATTACAAGGAAAATTAGAAAATACCTGAAACAAATGAAAACAAAGACTTAACAAAACAAAGCTTATGAGCTACAATGAAAACAGTATTGAGGAAAATTTACAGCTGTAAATGCATACATTAAGAAAGAAGAAAGATCCCAAATCAATAACCTAACTTTACACATTAAGCAACTGGAAAAAGAAGAGCAAACCAATCCCAAAGCTAGCAGAAGGAAGGAAATATTAAAGATTGGTGTGGATATAAATGAAATAGAGACTAGGAAAGAAAATAGAGAAACTCTACAAAACTAAAAGTTTCGTCTTTGAAAAGATCAACAAAACTGACAAAACTTTAGCTGGATTGACTAAGGAAAAAAGGAAGACTCAAATTACTAATATTAGAGATGAAAGTGTGGCCATTACTACCAATTTTATAGATATAAAAATAATTATAAGAGGCTGGGTATGGTGGCTTATGCCTGTAATCCTAGCACTTTGGGAGGCCAAGGCACGAGGATTGCTTGAGGCCAGGAGTTCAAGACCAGCCTGAGCAAGAGGGAGACCCTGTCTCTACAAAAAAATAGAAAGATTAGCCAGGTGAGGTGGTGCTCACCTATAGTCTCAGCTACTCAGAAAGCTGAAGCAGGAGGATCACTTGAGCCGAGGAGTTTGAGATTACAGTGAGCTAATAAATATGATGACACCACTGCACTCCAGCCTGGGAGACACAGTGAGAACCTGTCTCAAAAAATAAAATAATAATTATAAGAGAACATGATGAGTAATTATATACCAACAAATTAGATGAAATGGACAAATTCCTAGAGACACACAATCTACTAAAACTGATGAAGGAAGAAACAGAAAATCTGAATAGACCTTTAACTAGTAAGGCTATTGAATCAGTAATCAAAAACCTCCCAACAAAGAAAAACCCAGGAACAGATGCCCTCTCTGGTGAATTCTACCAAACATTTAAAGAAGAATTGACACCAGTCCTCCACAAGTCTTTCAAAAAAGTGAATAGGAGGGAACACTTTCTAATTCATTCTATTGAGACTAGCATTACCCCGATACCAAAACCAGACAAATTACACTACAAGAAAACTACAAACTAGTATCCTTTATGAATATTGATGTAAGAATCCTCAACAAAATGCTTAGCGAACTGAATTGGGATGCATATTATACACCATGACCAACTGAGATTTATTCCTAGAATGCAAGAATAGTTCACTATCCAAAAACCAATACAATTCACCATATTAATAAAATGAAGGGAAAAAAATTCCACATGATCATCTCAAATGATGCAGAAAAAGCATTTAATTAAATTCATGATAAAAAACACTTAATAACTAGGAATGTAAAGAAACTTTCTCAACATGATAAAGTCTATATACAAAAATCTACATCTAATGTCATATTTAGTAGTGAAAGACTTGTTTTTTTCCCCTAAGATTGGGAACAAGACAAGGATGTCAACATTGACTTTTTCTATTCAACATAGTACTTAAGTTCTAGTCCAAGTGATTAAGAAAGTGGGGGGATAAGGCATCCAAATTGGAAAAGAGGAAGTAAAATTATCTGTATACTCAGTCAAATGACATGATATATAGAAGAATTCCACAAACAAAACAAAACAAAACAAAAAACCTCCTGGAGCTAATAAGTCAACAAAGTTGCAAGACTTAGAATCAAAACACAAAATCCAGATGCATTTCTATACACTAGCAATAAACAATCTGTAAAGAACATTAAGGAAGCAATTCAATCTATAATGGCATAAAAAAATAGGATACTTAGGAATAAATTTAACCAAGGAAGCAAAAGTCTTATATACTGAAAACTATAAAGCATTGCTAAAAGAAATTAAACAAAACATAAATAGACATTCCACATCTAAGGACTGGAATATACATTTTTATGATAACAGTACTATCCAAAGTGATCCATAGGTTCAATGCAATCCTTACCAGAAGCCCAATGGCATTTTTATAGAAATAGAAAAATCCATCCTAAAATTCATGAAATCTCAAGAAACACTGAATAGCCAAAACAGTCTTGAGAAAGAAGAGCAAAGTTGGAGGACTAACACTTCCTGATTTCAAAAATTACTGAAAAGCAACAGTAATCAAAACGGTGTGGTACTGGCATGGTATGCACTACAGACCAATGGAATAAAATTAAGAGCCTAGAAATAAACCTTCACATATGTGAGCAATTGATTTTCTATTTTTTTCAATTGTTTTAAGCATGTTTTAAATTACTCATTGAAGTATTTTTATCATCACTGCTTTAAATCCTTATCAGATAATTCTGATGTCTGTCATCTCATCATTGTCACCTATTGTCTTTTTCTTAAATTCAATTTGAGATCTTCCTTGATCTTTGTGTGGTAAGTGATTTTCAACTGAAACCTGGATATTTTCACATTTTTTGAAACTCTGGATCTTAGTTAAACCTTCTCTTTTTTGCTGGGGATTTTTGATACTGTTCTGGCAGGGGATAGCATTGGGAGTGCTGCCTCACTACTACCAGGTAGATTCTACCTCTACCAGGTTCCTCACTTTGCCTCTGTTGACATCCAAGGGAAGACACTGTAGGAGAAGTTCCCCATGTGATCTCCACTGACACTGTGGTAGGGGTGGCCTCATTACCACGGGATGGTGGTAAACTCCTGATTCTCTTCTGATACTACTTCAATGAGGAGGCATTAGGGTGTCATATGCTAGGTGGAAGACCAGGCTACACTACATGGTCTCCACTGATGTTGCAGGGTAGGAAACCTCCCTCCAGACCAATGGAGATAATAGTCCAAGCTCTCCACTTGCCCTTCTCTAATAGCACCCCAGCAGGGGTATTGGAGTAACTTATTACAGCCTTGTGAGAGTGGAAGTCTAGGCTGCCCACTCAGCATTTGCTGGTATGGGTAGGATTGGGGCCAGCTTTTTCTTTGGTGATGACTAGAGTCTAGCAATTATTGTCTTAAAGTATTCTGTCTTGATACACTACCCCTTTCCTGGTTCTTTGGCTAGAGAGAGCAAGCTTTTGTTTGACATTTTTTGTCTACACTGTTGGCATTTCTAGGTGGTTGGTATTTTCAGTACCAACTTTGGGATATGTGAGGGAAAGAAAACCCAGGGAACTCACCACAATGTTGTTCCTCAGGTCCCAAGAGCCCTAACTGGTCTGCCTTCTTCTCTCCACTCTTCAGAATTTTCTTTTCTTTCTTTCTTTCTTTTTTTTTATATGCAATGTCCAGGATTTCTAGTTGCACTTAATGGGGAAAATAGGGCAAAGTATGTATACTAGATCTTCCTGGAAGTAGAAGTTCCCCATGAATAGCTTTCAGTAGTTTCCCCTGTGAGGGATTGAGCCATGTTTCTATGTTCTCATTTACTGGTTGAGGACCCACTCCAGACAACCCGGCTGTCTGGAACCATGGCACTGCTACTGGGCTCAATTTGAGTATTGACATTGCTGGAACCAAAATAAAATATTAGCACACTTACTCCAGGAGCACATTAAAAGAACATGCTGGCTGGGTGTGGTAGCTCACACCTTTAATGTCAACACTTTGGGAGGCTGAGGCAGGAGGATTACTTGAGTCCAGGAGTTTGAGACCATCCTGGGCAACATAGCAAGACTTCATATCTATAAAAAATGTAAATTAGCTCGTGTGGTGACACGAGCCTGTAGTCCCAGCTACTTGGGAGGCTAATGAAGAAGAATCGCTTGAGCCCAGGAGATTGAGGCTGCAGTGAGCTGTGTTATATCATTACACTCCAGCCTGGACAATAGAGCAAGATCCTGTCTCGAAAGAAAAAAGAAAAAAAAGAGAACCCAATAATACAACTGCATTAATAAACCAAAGGAGAAAATCCATGATCATTCCATAAGTACAAATATATGCAACTGATATAATTCAACATTCTGTCTGAAAAAATTCTTAAGAAAATAGAAATCAATGAATTCTTTCTGCAAGCAATTAAAAAATTAATATCTCCAATCTTCAGCATCACGATTAGTAGTGAAACACCAGAATCATTCCTATTTTCCTATTAAAATTAGATTTTAATTTAATTTAATCTTAATTTTAACCTCCCCCTATTATTTATATTATTCTGGGACTACTAGCCAGTGAAATAACCATGAATGTAAAATAAGTAACAATTCCTAGCAATTATACTCCCCTTCACTATATTGTTTCTCTTTGGAGTTGACATTAACTGTAAGATTGCTTAATTAGTTCCCTAGCCCCAACAGTTTTTCTGGCTTGCTTCCTTTCCTCACCCACCCATCTTACAGAGGTCTCAGCATGCTCCTTCATTCATTTGATGGGATTTATGATCAGGATCATGTCTTATATACTTTGTATTCCTAATGCAAAGAAAATAGTAGAACCTCAGTGAATATTTTCAGATTAATAATAAAAATGTGATATTAAAAATTGAAATGTATATGTTACATGAAGGTAAATCAGTAATTTTGTCTTGTTAAGGTTTGTTCAGAACCTAATACTTTGTGATTACACGGTATTTGACATCAATTTTTGTGATAGATCAAAATAGCATTTTCTAGGCCAGGCATGATGGCTCACACCTGTAATCCTAGAACTCTGGGAGGCTGAGGCAGGTGGATTGTTTGAGCTCAGGAGTTTGAGACCAGCCTGAGCAAAAACGAGACCCCATCTCTACTAAAAATAAAAAGAAATTACTTGTACAGCTAAAAATATACAGAAAAAAAATTAGCCGGGCATGGTGGCACATGCCTGTAGTCCCAGCTACTTGGGAGGCTAAGGCAAAAGGATCGCTTGAGCCCAGGAGTTTGAGATTGCTATGAGCTAGGTTGACGCCATGACACTCTAGCCCAGGAAAACAGAGTGAGACTCTGTCTCAAAAAAAAAAAAAGAAGCATATTCTAGAACTCTCAACATTTTAAAATTGGCCAAATTATAATAGTTTTTAAGTCTTAGACCTTCAGCTAATAATCCTTTGGATATTCCAAAATATTCTCAGGATTCAATAATGCAGGGTAAATAGACAGCCAAATGGCCAGGCAGCCCAGCCTTACGAAGGCTCTCGGCAATCTGGCAACTGGCACACACCCTCCCAATGGCCAACATGCCCAGGAAGAAGGTCAGCTCAGCCAAAGGGGCAATGAAGGAAGAGCCCAAGAGGAGATCAGCATGGTTGGCAGCTAAACTTATTCCTGCAGAAGTAGAAACAAAGCCAAAAAGGCAGCAGGAAAGGATAAATCTTCAGACAAAAAAGTGCAAACAAAAGTGAAAAGGGGAGCAAAGAGAAAACAGGCAGAAGTATCTGACCAAGAAACTAGAGATTTATCTGCAGAAAACAGAGACACTACAACCAAAAGTGTAGCTTCTGATGAAACAGGAGAGAAAGAAGCCAAGTCTGATTAATATCATATACCATGTCCTATCAGGGGTCCCTGTTTCCTTTCTTGTACAATCCAGAGGAATATTTTTATCAACTATTTTATAAATGCGAGTTCTTTTAGTAGCTCTAGAAACTTTTTTCTTTTTTTGAGATAGGGTCTCATTCTGTCACCCTGATTAGAGTGCAGTGGCATCATCATAGCTCACCACAACTTCAGACTCCTGGGCTCAACCCATCCACTGCCTCAACCTCCCCAGTAGCTGGGACTACAGGTATGTGCCACCATGCCCGGCTAATTTTCTCTATTTTCAGTAGAGATGGGGTTTCAAACTCCTGGGCTCCAGCAATTCTGCCACCTTGGCCTCTCAAAGTGCTAGGATTACAGGTGTGAGCTACTGCATCCAGCCTCACAACATTTTAAAGGGGGGAAATCCCACTTCATCCCATTTTTTAAGTGTAAATGCTTTTTTTAAACAAGTAAAATCATTTGTTGCTTGTTTATTTTTTGGTACAACCAGAAAATAGCATGGGATATTGAATTACAGGAGGCTTTGACTATCTTGGGTGTCAGCTTAGCATTTCATAGATGGGGACTTAGTTTTTATATCCTATAATACAAAGCATACTAAATGGCAATATGGAGTCACAGTCCTGTATTTAATATCTGGAACATTTTAAATTACCTCTATTTCCATAGTATTTTGTTTTTGTTTGGGGGATTTTTTGTTTGTTTGTATTTTGAGTGTTTTTTTGAGACAGAGTCTCACTCTGTCACCCCAGCTACAGTGCAATGGCATCATCATAGCTTACCACAACCTCAGACTCCTGGGCTCAAGCTATCCTCCTGCCTCAGCCTCACCAGTAGCTGGGACTACAGCTATGTGCCACCATGCCCAGCTAATTTTTTCTATTTTTAGTAGAGATGGGGTCTTGCTCTTCTCAGGCTGGTCTTGAACTCCTGACCTCAAGCAATCCCACCACCTTGGCCTCCTGCAGTGCTAGGATTACAGGTATGAGACACCGCATCCAGCTCCATGCTGTTTTTTAGTAGAATTGTTTCCTAAAGAAAACCACTGCTTGATCATGGCTCTCCCTGTCAGAACTGTGGGTACTTTGTAACATCTTTGGTCATGGTAGTCTTGTTTTCCTAATAACTTTGTTAATGTGCTGTGAAGATTGAAAATGTGTGTGCATAATGTATGTAAGTTGTGAATTGGTCAAACTTATGTAACCGCTTATTAACATATGAAGATAGTGGTACTTGATATCCTCTTAAGGAGAATTTGCCTCCAATTTTAAGCTGGAAAGACACTGGAATAACTATTAAAAAAGAATTACAACACATGGCTTTTTGGATTTTCAGTACATATGTTAAAAATTGTGTACACATTGAAATGCCTATGTACTGATCCTCAACCAATAAAATTTCAGTTACTAAAAAAAAGGGAGACATCCTATGGAATGGAAGAAAATATTTGCAAACCATACATCTGATAAGGGGCTATATTAATAATATATAAGGAACTCAACTCAATAGCAAAAAACCAAACCTATTTAAAAATGGACCAAAGACCTGAAAAGATTTCTCAAAAGAAGATACACAAATGGCCAACAGGTATATGAAAAATGTTCGGTATCACTAATGATCAGGGTAATGCCAATTAAAACCACAATGAGGTATCATTTCACATTTGTTAGGATGGCTATTAGCAAAAGGCCAAGATGTAACAAATATTGGAGAAAAAGGAACACTTGTACACTATTGGTGGGAATGTAAATTAGTATAGCCATTATGGAAAACAGTATGGAGATTCCTCAAAAAATTTAAAGTAGAACTACCATATGATCCAGCAATTCAACTTCTGGGTATATATCTAAAAGAAATGAAATCACAATGTCAAAGAGCTATCTGCACTCCCATGTTCATTGCACCGTTACAGTAGCCAACATATGGAATCAATCTTAGTGTTCATCAGTGGATGAATGGATAAAGAAAATGTGATATATATATACACAATGAAATAACACACAGGCTTAAGAAAAAAAGAAAGAGTACTCGCTTTGGCAGCACATATACTAAAATTGGAATGATACAGAGAAGATTAGCATGGCCCCTGCGCAAGGATGACACGCAAATTCATGAAGCGTTCCATATTTTTAAGTTTCTGCACTGCCAAGGAAACGATCATTAGAGCAAATAGACAACCCACAGAGTCGGAGAAAATATTTGCTCTCTACACTTCCAATAAAGGTCTAATAACAAGAATCTACCTAGAACTTAAAAGAATAAACAAGAAAAAAATCAAACAACCCCATCAAGAAATGGGCAATGGAAATGAACAGAAACTTCTCCAAAGAAGACAGAATAATGGCCTGCAAACATATAAAAAAATGTTCAGCATCTCTAATCATTAGAGAAATGCAAATCAAAACCACAATGAGATACCACCTAACCCCAGTGAGATTGGCCCGTATCAAGAAATCCCAAAAGAATGAATGCTGGCGAGGATGCAGAGAGACAGGAACACTCTTACACTGCTGGTGGGACTTCAAATTAGTGCAATCTTTGTGGAAAAGAATTTGGAGATACCTCAAACAACTAGAAATAGAAAACCATTCGACCCAGCAATAGCATTGTTGGGCATCTACCCAAAAGAACGTAAGTCACTCTATTATAAAGACATCTGCACCCGAATGTTTATGGCAGCACAATTCACTATTGCACGGTCATGGAAACTACCCAAGTGACCGTCAATTCATGAATGGATAACTAAAATGTGGTATATGCTCACAATGGAATATTACTCAATCCTAAGAAATGACAGTGAGCTAGCACCGTTTATGCTATCCTGGATTAAGCTTAAGCCCGTAATACAAAGCAAGACGATACAAGATCTGGAAAAGGGGCTACACATCTACTCGCCATCAAATTGGTACTGATTGACTAAAACTATGGTGCTCAAAAAATGGTAGTGTTCAACAAGGATTTGGTGGGGGGAGACCCACATCTTAAGAAAGTGGCGAGCATTGTGGGGGAGGGAGAGATTACCTCTATCCCTTTTTAGGGAGAGATAAAGAAAGATACACATGGTAACCAAAATGTCTGAGAAAAAAAAATCTGTAATCGGGAAGTGGGCAGGTGGAAGGGGGGAGGAGGGGAAGGGTATGTACTTACACGGTGGGTGCAGTGCGCACCACCTGGAGGCTGGACACATTAGAAGCTCTGGCATAGCGGGGTTGGGGGGGGGACAGGAGCAAGATATGTAACCCTAAAAATATTTGTACTCCCATAATATGAAGTAATACAAAATAAATAAATACATTTAAAAAAAAAGAAAGAAATCCTGTCATTTGTGACAACATGGATGAACCTAGAGGACATTATGCTAAATGAAATAATCCAGACAGAAAGGCAAATACTGCATGATCTCACTTATATGTGGAATCTAAAGAAGTCAAATTCACAGAAGCAGAGAGTAAAATAGAGGTTACCAGAAGCTAGGCAAGGAGTAGGGGTGGTGGGGTTGGAGAAATGTTGGTTAAAGGATACAAAATTTCAGTTAGGAGGAATAGGTTCAAGAGATCTATTGTACAACATGGTGACTATAGTTATTAACAATATATTGTATACTTAAAAATTACTGAGAGAGTAGATTTTAAATGTTTTCACCACAAAAAACAGTAAGTATGTCAGGCAATGGCTATGTTAATTAGCTGAATTTAGTCATTCCACAATGTATACATATATCAAAACATGTTATATGCCAAAAATACATACAATTTTTATTTACCATTTTTTTTAATTAAAAAAATTCATTGAGACAGTTACAATCAAAATAAGGCTGGTACAACCTGAAAAATCACTTAACTTTGACTAACTTTATATTTATCACTCTTACTTCTAACTCCTCACACAACTGTCTAAAACATGGGAATAGAATATATGCTTCCCCTTTTACTGCTGTTGTTTCTAAATTTAGCTGAAAAGTGTATGTAGTAGGTTAACCAAGACATTAATTTTTTTAGGTTAAATTACATCAAATTAATTTGTCCTCCTCAAGAAATTTTCAGTGTAGCCCTATGCACACCTGACACTCCAATTTAGTTGTGACAATGGATAAGTCCTGCAACTAATCTGAGATCCCTTGAACAAAAGCTAGTATGAAAAAAATTTTGACATAATATCTATTTTAAACTTTACCTCTGTTCCAGAGTATTTATCGCTGATAATATCCATCTGTCTCTTAAATAGTTCTAATACAGCATTGTAGACCAGTTCATACTGTTCCTGAAGGGCATCACAAACAGGAACAAATAAAAAAAAAAAAACCATGGTGAACTACAGAACCAGATTTCAGGACTACGAACACCAATCAAATCCTAATATAACAGACCCAAAAGGACCATCAACTTAAGTTATTAAACTTAATAACAATGCCTTACATTTGTATAGCCCAATTCAGATTTCAAAGCACTTTTAGGCTACTAGAAATAGCTAAATATGTGTATACTTCTAGCTAATGTACAAGGATCTTATGAAATGTGTCTTTATGTTTTATTAATATCCCACTTTCTTACTTATCTTTCCCTACACCATTGTCCCTTTAATTCTGTTTTCCTTGCTCACATTTAAAAAAATTTATTTCATTCTGGATGCATTTTTGGTAAGCCACCGTCATCTTTCCTGGAAAAAGGTTCATAGTGGTTGGCATATATACAGATAACAGATAGCTTCAACATGTATTCTCTCTCTCTTTTTTTTTTTTTTTTTTTTTTGAGACAGAGTCTTGCTCTGTTACCCAGGCTAGAGTGCTGGGGTGTCAGCCTAGCTCACAGCAACCTCAAACTCCTAGGCTCAAGCAATCCTCCTGCCTCAGCCTCCCAAGTAGATGGGACTATAGTCAAGTGCCACCACACCCAGCTAATTTTTCTATTTTTAGTAAAGATAGGGTCTCACTCTTCCAAAGGCTGGTCTTGAACTCCTGACCTCAAGCTATCCTCCCACTTCGGCTTTCCAGAATGCTAAGATTACAGGCAGGAGCCACCACACCCAGCCTAATAGCCACCACACCCAGTCTTTAACTTGACCCCCACAGTTGGTCTATATATTAGGTAGGTTGTTAGAGCTATTTATAGACAGTTTGTCCAGGGTCATACAGAAGCAATTTACAGGACTTGGCTTAGAAACTGAATCTTCTGGCCAAGCGTGGTGGCTCACGCCTGTAATCCTAGCACTCTGGGAGGCCAAGGCAGGAGGATCCTTTGAGCTCAGGAGTGCAAGACCAGCCTGAGCAAAAGTGAGACCCTGTCTCTACTAAAAATAGAAATTACTTGGACAGCTAAAAAATATACAGAAAAAAAATTAGCCGGGCATGGTGGCACATGCCTGTAGTCTCAGCTACTTGGGAAGCTGAGGCAAAAGGATCGATTGAGCCCAGGAGTTTGAGGTTGCCGTGAGCTAGGCTGACACCATGGCACTCTAGCCTGGGCAACAAAGTGAGACTCTGTCTCAAAATAAAAAGAAACTGAATTTTCTGGCTCTTACTTTAGTGTACTTAGATCAAATTTTTGAAATTTCATCATAATAAAGATACCAAAGAAAAGTAAACCACTGAATAAGGTTTGGGAATTTGTGGTTATAAAAGGATTTCACCATAGAGAAATGAGACCTCTATTACACAGTTTATGGGTTATTACCACTCTATTTTTGCCTCTGTACCTGCTCAAACACTTGATTTTGGATCTATTTTTTATCTGAATGGATCTATTCAGGATATTCCTTGATACTTTATAAACAATCCTATACAAATAAAGAACAACTTTTTTCAAAGATAATTTAGCAGGAAACAATGCAGAGTTTCTATCACCCAACACAGCCATTGGTATACTCTTTAATTTTTTTAAGAGAGAAAAATCAGACAGGAAGCATTCATTTGGTTACAGTGCCATTTCCTGGTTAGAGTAGTCTCAGAAAAAGCAGCTACAACTGTTAAGATATTTGTCATTGATAATGCCAAAATGTGAAGGCTTTTTCAGCTATCTTCCAACTCTTAAAAGTAGGTCTGAAATGGAATTTTTTTGAAATAGGGTATGGTTTTATGAATTGAGTATTACAGTTTACATAAATAGGTTACATACTTCCTGAGTCTTTATGCATTTACATGGAACAGCCTTCTTTCAAGTCTGACAGCACTAAACTAGCTAATGCTGTCATTTCACAGAAACTTTCCCCCTCACAGGTTGAATATAGAAAACACCTACAGTCACACATGAAAAAAAAATTATTTTTTTCCACCAGCTATTAGTGGAAAACCTGTGTAGGCCAAACAGGTAGGTTTATATTATAACAGCTCTTCATTTTTTTCCCCTTCAATTCACAACTTCTAGATTAAAATATCTGAACTGCCATTGTCAGTTGTTTTATCTCTAAACTTATGTGCAGGTTCATTTGTATGTGTTTTAAACACCTTAGGGTCATGCTATTTAAGTAGTAAAAAGTAGTTCTTACAAATTATGCAAATTGCCTATTACATATAAACATCAATAAATATTTGAAGAATGAATGAATGAGTAAATGCTTACTTATCTATTAAAGATGGAGAACACTTGGAAATGTGGATAAAATTATTGCTAAAGAAATATGGGTGAAATTAATATTGTAGACAGTGAGAGATTTGGGCTAAGAAGTGAAGGGAAGAACATTCCCTAATGGAGTGAACAAGCATCAGCAATCTTGTATGGGTTAAAAGATTTTGATATGTAAATATAGTATGATTGTAATTATGTTTTTTACAGAATGCATACAATAAGGAGCAGGAGAAACTATAGAAAAATAGTAACAATGGCTCTGTCTAGGTAATATGTATATGGTTGATTTTATTTTTAATTTTCAGTGTTTCCTAAGATGAGCATATGGACTGCATTCTACAGATTCTGTTATCACTTCCTGAAGCAGATATTATAAATTCATGATTTTCTGTAGTTTCAGAGATGAATTTTATTACTACAAAATTTCAAGTTAACATGATCCAGCTATTTCTAATAAGTCAAACAGCTTGTTTAATTGTTTTTTAACATCTTTTGTAAGAAATATTATATTGGTTTCTCAATATTTTATGAAGAAACAATAAAATTTAAGGAATGAAAGGAATTTGTTCCAGGACAAGGGATACACACAAAATGCTGGAATATTCAAAGTTAGAGGAAATGGCAAAGGACTTTAAAGCACTTAATAGTAGGCGGGGCGTGGTGGCTCATGCCTATAATCCTAGCACTCTGGGAGGCCAAGGTGGGAGGATTGCTCGAGGTCAGGAGTTTGAAACCAGCCTGAGGAAGAGCCAGACCCCGTCTCTATTAAAAATAGAAATTAGGCCGGGCGCGGTGGCTCACGTCTGTAATCCTAGCACTCTAGGAGGCCAAGGCGGGCGGATTGCTCAAGGTCAGGAGTTTGAAACCAGCCTGAGGAAGAGCCAGACCCTGTCTCTACTATAAATAGAAAGAAATTAATTGGCCAACTAATATATATAGAAAAAAAATTAGCTGGGCATGATGGCACATGCCTGTAGTCCCTGCTACTCGGGAGGCTGAGGCAGCAGGATTCCTTGAGCCCAGGAGTTTGAGGTTGCTGTGAGCTAGGCTGACGCCATGGCACTCACTCTACCTGGGCAACAAAGTGAGACTCTATCTCAAAAAAAAAAAAAATTAATTAATTGGCAAACTAAAAATATATATAGAAAAATTAGTCCTAGCTACTCGAGAAGCTGAGGCAAATACAATTGCTTGAGCCCAGGAGTTAGAGGTTGCTGTGAGCTAGGCTGATGCCACGGCACTCACTCTAGCCTGGGCAACAAAGCGAGACTCTGTCTCAAAAGGAAAAAAAAGCACTTACAAAAAAAAAAAAAAAAAAGGGCCGGGTGCGGTGGCTCACGCCTGTAATCCTAGCTCTCTGGGAGGCCGAGGCGGGCGGATTGCTCAAGGTCAGGAGTTCAAAACCAGCCTGAGCAAGAGCAAGACCCCGTCTCTACTATAAATAGAAAGAAATTAATTGGCCAACTGATATATATATGTAAAAAATTAGCCGGGCATGGTGGCACATGCCTGTAGTCCCAGCTACTCAGGAGGCTGAGGCAGGAGGATCGCTTGAGTCCAGGAGTTTGAGGTTGCTGTGAGCTAGGCTGACGCCACGGCACTCACTCTAGCCTGGGCAACAAAGTGAGACTCTGTCTCAAAAAAAAAAAAAAAAAAAAAAAAAAAAAAAAAAGCACTTAATAGTAAATTATTATTTATTTCCAAGCAGTCAGCTGTTTTTTGTTTTTTTTTTTAATTAATAGAGACAGGTGGGGGTCTCACTCTTGCTCAGGCTGATCTCCAACTCCTGAGCTCAAGCAATCCTCCTGCCTTAGCCTCCCAGAGTGCTAGGATTGCAGGCGTGAGCCACCATGCCCAGCCTTTTTTTTTTTTTTTTTTTTTTTTGTTTCAAACAACAGAAATTTATTCTTTCATAATTCTGCAGGCCAGAAGCTTGAAAGCAAAGTGTGAGCCGGGCTGATTCCTTCTAGAGGCTCTAAGGGAAAACCCATTCTATGCCTCTCCCCAATATCTGGTGGTTGCTGGCAATCCGTGGTATTCCTTGGTTTATAGCTGCACAACTTCCATCTCTGCTTTTTCTTCACATGGCTGCCTCGTCTACTCCTCAGCTGTTTTTCAATGCCATACCATTAAACAGAGATGGAACAAAGCTCAGACACATGTTCTGATCCATTCACCATATACCATACCTGAGTTTGAACTAATGAAGGCCTCTGTGTTCGCATTTCCTGGATCAAACTAAAAACACTGAAGTTCTCAGGAATTATCTATCAAATAAAAGGGAAAAATATTTTATTATTTTTGATCCTCTGTTGAAAAGTATTGCTACTTTTTCATAGTCTCATACTTCCATGACATCTACTCTCCTGACATGGGATAATATCAGAAAAAGAATGAATTTTTAAAACAAATGAGGTTTCTTATCATTTGCAACATGATTTTTAGAGCCTGGTGCTTTCCCTAGAAATGACTGAAAAAACTCTTCAGAATGATTTCACATGGTGTAATCAAATGTCTCAAACTAAAGAAATAATGAAGGACAAGGGCTCAGATGAGCAAGCATGAGAGTTTTATGAAATAAAAGTTGACAGATAAATCTAAAGCCCATATTTTAAACTTCCCATTTCCTATTAGACATTTAAAGTGATTTAGAGATTGGAACACAAAATTTGATTATAGTTAGTTGAATCCATTTACTAAAGCAGTTTGGATAAAGGAAGGGTAACTATGTAATTTGAGCAGTGGTTCTCAAACTTTAGCGTGCATCAGATTCACCTCAAGCTTGCTGGGCCCTACCTCCAGAGTTTCTAATTCAATCCATTGGGGTGGGGTCAAACAATTTGCATTTTTAACAAGTTCTCAGGTGATACTGAGGCTTCTTGTCTGGAGACTACATTTTAAGAACCACCTACTTAAGAACTAAATTAATCATCTGACAGGGTGAGTCTATAGGCGAATATATTCTAGAAAAGATGAATCACGAAGGTACATATTTTGAAAAACCAAACAATTCCCAAGCCTGAAAGCAGATAGAGTAAGCAAATGGGAAATACCTGTTGAGAGAAACTCACCCCATCTTTCAGCAACATCCATGTATAATCAATAGCACAAATAACACCAGTCCTTCCACAGCCAGCACTGAAATGAAAGATCACAGTAGCATGTACCCTTGTAGAGAGTGGGTCATGGACAATAGCTGGAAAATTTCACCACCAGATTTGAGGAAGAAGAAACCTAGAGGCAATGAAACTTTTCAAACCCTACCATTTCCCAAAGCACATTTGTCATGCCACCGTGAACCTCAGGACAGGTCCTAAGCAACTTCTCAGGGCATGGATATCTAGAGCTGTACAGTACACAAGTAACTTATCAGGGAAATATGAATTCAATGCTCAAGTTGAATTTTTATAGCTTTTTCTGCTATTGACCCTCCCTTTTTCTTTAATTTTTTTTATTTATTTTTTTTGACCCTCCCTTTTAATTCCAGAGTCCTAGCCAGAATTTGATATTTGGTTTCTTCTAGGTAGAAGGCTCATACACAGCATCATACCTGCAGTGAATGCATATGGGAACACTGTCATCTTCTTGGTAACAACGCACATCCCAGATGAGCTCAAGAATAGGGTCTATAGATGAGGGCACATCATGGTCTGGCCAATTCTTATAATGAAACTGGTAGATAGTTCGAGTTTCCTATAAAATAATAGTCAAAATAAAGAGATTTCAAGGTTAGGACTTCACCTAACCTTAGTCTGACTTACTAAGTTATATCTACATATTTCTTTATTTTTTATTTATTTATTTATTGAGACAGAGTCTCACTCTGTTGCTCAAGCTAGAGTGCCGTGGCATCAGCCTAGCTCATAGCAACCTCAAATTCCTGGGCTCAAGCAATCCTTCTGCCTCAGCCTCCCAAGTAGCTGAGACTACAGGCATGCACCACCATGCCCAGTTAATTTTTTATATATATTTTTAGTTGTCAAGCTAATTTCTTTCTATTTGTAGTAGACATGGGGTCTCGCTCTTGCTCAGGCTGGTTTCAAACTCCTGATCTTGAGCGATCTGCCCGCCTCGGCCTCCCAGAGTTCTAGGATTATAGGCGTGAGCCACCGTGCCCGGCCTAAGTTATATCTATATTCCTTTTTGCAATTTATTCTACTTTCTTCTCTATAGATCTCTGGTGACCAGGTGCTTTCTGAGAACAATTAAAAGTGATTTCGGGTCACTTACTATTAGCTTGTCCCCATCTGCCCTATTCACAAGAGGAGACAGATATGAAAATAGTTCAAACCACAGCTTCCCAACTGGTGTGCTTCAAATGGGTCACAGGTATGCTGATATATTAAATCCCTTTGCCTTAGAAAGGTTGAGTAGGGCCTAGGACAGCCTGAGCTCACATCTTGATCCCCAGTCTCTATTCACTGTTCAGCCTCTATTTACCCTACAAATATTATCATTTTATATGTGTGTTGTGGTGTGGAATTGATTGGGAAGCACAGATTACAGCAAAGGTATCTCAAATATGAAGACTTATTTAGGACATCAAAGACTCCACCACTCCCCGTTTTCTTATGCCTATCCTGAGTCACACACATATATATTTATGTCCCTAATTTCCATAGGCTTTTGAGTTTATAACTCTTGTTTTATACTTACACTATTGAACTTGGCTTTTAGAGTCCTGATAACGTAATCGGATTTCCTTTTTTCAGCTTCCTAAGAAGAAGAAGAAGATTAAAATATTAGTAATTTCAAAGGCAAGTAAGCTCTCTATAAACTAAATCCTGGAGCCTTTGCTCAGCCATAATGGGAACAGACCTTATACTTACACAGGATATAGAGAAAGGGCCAAACTGCAGCTGCATCTCTCCTGGGTCAGCCCAGTAGCGCTCACATTTTTTCTGTTGCACAAAGCAAAATGTAGTGATTTTTCTCCATATATTCTAGTCTCTTCTGGGAAATAAAACTCACTCCCTCATTCAGAAGCAACTTCAGCTCTTGTCCTTCATCTTAGGTTAGGTACTTCTAACCCCCTTGGGTTTCAACTCCTGTATCATTGTAATCTCCAAGGATGGGAAAATTAACATTAAAGGATACAAATTATAGACTTCCTGGAAGTCTGAAATAGTGGAAATAGGGATGTTTGCCCTATTTTCAGCATTTCAAAAGGACCAACAGAAATTATATGTCTATTAAAACAACTGTACAAGACTCTAGCATTCTGGGAAGCTAAAGCAGGAGGATTGCTTGAGCTCAGGAGTTGGAGACCAGCCTAAGCAAGAGTGAGACCTCCCCACCCGTCTCTATTAATTTGAAAAAAAAAACAGCTAAAATACCAAATTTCCTTGGTTTTGATTAGAATTATCAACTGAGGAAGGCAACAGTAGGTTAGAACAATGATGTCCAGTAAAAATAAATGTGAACCACATAGGTAATTTAAAATTTTCTAAAAGTCACGTTAAGAAATAAAAACAGATGAAATTAATTTTAATAACATCTTAGCCCAATATACAAAAATTTCAATGTATAATCAATATAAAATAGTTATTAGATATTTGACTTTTTTTTTTACTAAGTCTTCAAAACCCAGTGTGTATTTTATATTTATAGCTAATCTCAATTAAGATGCTAAATTTTTACTGGAAATATTTTTCCATTTAGATTTAATAGAATTTACATATGAAAATTTTTCACATACCCAAGTTGTTCCATACTTAAGGTTTTCCATTAATCAAACTGAGTACCAGTTTTAAAATTTAAATTACTTAAAATTAAACAAAATAATTGAGTTTCTCAGTCACAATAGCCATATTTTAAGTGCTTAATAGCTATATGTGGCTAGTAGATGCCATGTTGGTCAGCACAGGATTAGAAGCTCTGACTAGCAGTTAAAGATGTCTGATTACTAGAAATGGGAAAGTAAATTGTTACTTTAAAAAACATATATTTTTTTTACCTTAAAACATAAGAGTCTACTGGGAAAATGAATAATAGGGGTTCTTAGGGGTAAAAAAGAAAACCAACCCAAGAGTCATGTGGCATTCCCAAACTGAAAACTAGGAGAATAACATAATTTTTACCTAGGTACACTTAAGGTAATTTCTGCTGCCAATTTTTCCATCCTTTTTCTTCTTTCCTTACCTTTAAGTCAGCAGGCACTAGAAAGTAACTCACCTTTCCCATTTCAAACTCCATGCATGCCATAACAATGATCTGGGGGGATGAAATAGAAACTTAAACATTTATATAGTTAGAGCAGTTAATACATGAGTTCCAGAGTCAGAAATTGTTATTCATTCTTTTCAGTTTTGTTTGTTTTGTTTTTCTTTGAGTTGGTGTCTCACTCTGTCACCCCAGCTAGAGTGCAGTGGCATCATCATAGCTCACTGCAACCTTATATTCCTGGGTTCAAGCAATTCTTCTGCCTCAGCCTCCTGAGTAGCTGGGACTACAGATGTGCCACTACACCTGGCTAATTTTTCTATATCTTGTAGAGACAGGGTCTTGTTCTTGCTCAGGCTGGTCTCAAACTCCTGGCCTCAAGCAGTTCTGCCTCGGCCTCCCACAGTGCTAGGGTTATAGGAGTGAGCCACTGCACCTGGCCTGTTTCGTTTGTTTTTTAACCAAAAAAGAAATCCTGGTAACTTATAAAATGCTGCTCTTACTCTTCCTTTTTTCCATCCCTACTTCCCATTTCTCTAGTCAAATCAGTAAATTCTTGTTACCAAATGATCCTGTCAAGATAAGAACTACTATTTCCTTGAACAAGAATGACATTGTGATTTTGATGCCTGAACTCTGAAATTCCATCAGCCAATTAACAAAAAAAGCATTAGTTTTAATAGATAGGAAGTCTCAGTCACACATCCTGATATTCTACCCTCTCTAATACTAAGAACTAAAGAATAAAGTAGTAATAAAAACAACTCTACATACTTACCAGGACACTGTATTCCCAAATCATCCTCCAGAAGTCCAGTAAAGTTGAAGATAAAGGACCTTGGGTGGCAATATAAGCCTTGGGTCCATAAACTCCCTAAAAGGGAATAGAAATTATATGGGGTAACTATAGATAATACACTTTTCTTCTCACCTGTTTCCCCCCGAACCTACACCTTTTTTTTTAGGTATCTAGAGAAATATAGTCACTTCTCGGCCTTTTGGCTAAGATCAAGTATGAGAAATATAGAATGCTTTTATTTCCTTTCAATGTACCTTAATGAAGTTGGCATTGATGTAGCTGGAATCTTCATCAGAGGTTATCAGGGACAGTGCTACCCGGCTATAATCATCTATAATACAAAAGAAAGGCATAGTATAATTAAGAGGGCTTAGTCAGGGGGTTTACTGTAAGTCAGAGGCTAACACTGTGAATAATGGATACTCATGAGTGAGCAACTGAATGAATGCATTTTTTGCATTCATAAATAATGCAAACTCATTTGCCAATGCCCTGTTCTAAGATTAGGAACAGCAAGCAATGGGTAAAAAGAGATAGCAGTGATTGAATTTGGGAGAAAGTGTGAGTTTATAGGGAAAAATGGAACTTACAGGGCAAAATATCTTTATATCTGTTTTTCTTGATATTCTTGGGCCTCTCAGCCACAGTTGTAGGATAGGTTTTGTCTGCTTTGTACTTGGTAGATTGCCTTTTCAGCTTCTGTAATAAAATTCCAAGAATAATTAATCTTTCTAGAGAAAGGAGGTAAGAATCTGTCTGTAGAGAACTTTCCTTCTTCACTGCCCAAACATTCTATCTCAAGCCTTTTAACATCCTATGGGGCTGACTCCATTCAGAACAGAGCTGCAGGACATAAGGACAGCAGAGTTCAGTAGCATTTGGAGAAGTGAAAAGATCACACTTACTGCAGCTGAGCCACAAATAGCTAAAACTTAGAGGTGAAACTGGTGAATATTGTAATAACTAAATATCTTCTGAGAGGAAGCTCTATGCTCCACCCAAAGGGCAGATATTGAAAGTTTGATTTACTTTCTTTATAGTTGCTATTTATATTTAGTTTAATGGTCAACAGGAAAGTTATTAAGTTACATTAGTCTTTTTACTTCAGATCACTTTTTTTCCTAAGTGGAAATGGAGCTTAAGTGTATAAAGTCTATATGTAGCAAATTTCCAAGATTTCAATCCCCCAAATGGTCATTTTTTTTATATGATCCAAACTTTAAGCCCACTCCTCAACCAAACAATAATCTTTAAAGAATATCATATTCTATTGGTAGAATATGATCTGTGCCAGGCAGGAGCTAGCTTAATGTGGTTGAGCAAGATTCCTCAAAATAGTGAAGTAACTCCTTACAATTATTCTCTTTTCTAATATTATACTATAGACCAAAATTTAAGGTCAGAGGACATGACTCTTTGGCTCTTAGGAATCAACCTTGTTCCAAATTTTGTTTATCATTCCAAGAAACCACATTTACTAGACCTAGCTTTTGTGAGCCTTTACTCAATTTGCAAAAGATGGAAGGAGGTGACATCTATGATAATAAAAATATTTGTTGAATTAAACTGAAGAAAATAATTTTCATTATTTTCCCACCATTTAATGGTGAGTGGTCACATGAGGAACAATATATATCTCCAATGGGCTAGATCCCTCAGCATCTACTCAGTCTTCATTCTCCTTAACTTCCTTCTTGAAATTTCCTCCTACTTTGGCCCTCATTAGTTTATGTTATCTTGGTTCTCCTTCCCACTTCTCACTCTTTCTTTCTTTCTTTCTTTCTTTCTTTTTTTTGAGACAGAGTCTCGCTTTGTTGCCCAGGCTAGAGTGAGTGCCATGGCGTCAGCCTAGCTCACAGGAACCTCAAACTCCTGGGCTCAAGCAATCCTGCTGCCTCAGCCTCCCGAGTAGCAGGGACTACAAGCATGCGCCACCATGCCCGGCTAATTTTTTCTCTATATATTAGTTGGCCAATTAATTTCTTTCTCTTTATAGTAGAGACGTGGTCTCGCTCTTGCTCAAGCTGGTCTCGAACTCCTGACCTCGAGCAATCCGCCTGCCTCATCCTCCCAGAGTGCTAGGATTACAGGCATGAGCCACAGCGCCCGGCCTCACTCTTTCTTATTGGTTCTCTGTTTTTGTTTTTTTTTTCTTTTTGTCTTCTAATTGAGAATTACCCAAAGTTCCAAAGTTAAATCCTCAAGTTTCTGCTCTTCTATTGTTATATGCATTTGCTCAGAGATATCACATGCTCTTATAGAAAGCATACAAGTGTTTGTTGACTTATTTAACTGATTCAAACTGAATTATATTTCCAACTCCTACTGGATCAATTTCAAATGTTTATATTGAAATTTGATTACTAAATTCTGGTCCTGAATTCCCAACCATGTCCTCAACATTTCCACTTAAGTATGTTATTATACCTTTAGACTCGGCACATTTAAAACTAACATCATCATTGTCTCCAGTGTAAATGCTAGTGGCACTATCTTTATCCCAGATGGCCATACTTTAGAAACTGAGAGTCACTTTTGGTTCCCCTTCCCATAATTCCCACCTCCAATTGTGTTAGCAAGTTCAACTGATTCTTCCCATGCACGATCTTGCATTAGCCTTCCTTTCCATGCCCACAAACAGATATCTTAGTTTAGGCCTTTTCCCCTAAAGCTTGAACTACCACAGTTGCTTCTTAATTAATCTTCACATATTTCTTTTCTCCATTCAAATCTATTGTACAAAATTATGCAAACTAATTTTACTAAAATACTGTTTTCCTTATCTTTTCTGTACTCAGAACAACCTCAGTGAATCCCTTTTGATTCTAGGGGAAAAAATTCAAACTCCTTAACCAAGTACTTAAGGCTCTCCCAGTTAGACCCCAAGCAAACTTTCATATACTTACCATTGCCTCCAACTATGAGGTCTCTAAAGATGACTTCTAGGTTCAAGATTATAAAAATTGATATCACTGACAACTATGTATTATATGATATGTCTTCAAAACTAGCACTTTTCTTTTTTTTTTTTTTTTTTTTTGAGACAGAGTCTCGCTTGTTATCCAGGCTAGAGTGAGTGCCGTGGTGTCAGCCTGGCTCACAGCAACCTCAAACTCCTGGGCTCAAGCAATCCTCCTGCCTCAGCCTCCCACGTAGCTGGGACTACAGGCATGTGCCACCATGCCCGGCTAATTTTTTATATATATGTCAGTTGGCCAATTAATTTCTTTCTATTTATAGTAGAGACGGGGTCTCGCTCTTGCTCAGGCTGGTTTTGAACTCCTGACCTTGAGCAATCCGCCCGCCTCGGCCTCCCAAGAGCTAGGATTACAGGCGTGAGCCACAGCGCCCGGCCTCAAAACTAGCACTTTTCTTATAAATGTACCCCCAGTACTGCTTTTGCATTTCGAAGCCATGATTATGGTCAATTTTGTTCCACATGGAGAACTAATCAATAGAAGTAAGGAAATCAAGAAAGACATTTTCTCAAGTGACTAGCAACAAGAAAAAATTTTAAAAGCTGGGAATGGTTAATTACTATAACTTAGTTGCTTATATTTCATATAGTGTTTTCACATAATTAATTAGGATATGCATCTATCTGTAGTAGTTTACTTAAGGAGACTTAACTAAGTAGTTTTTAAAAACGGGGTGGGGAAAGGAGATCCTAAAATAAAGATATAATAACACTGAGGAGATATACTGAGAAAAGAAATAATATAGAAAAAAATTTGATCTAATAACTCATCCAGAAAACTGCAACTTTAAATGTAATGACGTGTAACAAAAATAATTTTACTATAGGCTAATTGATATAAACTAGATTTCGGTTCCTACATCTTATTTCTGGTCACAAAACCTTCTAAATAAACATCAAAACACTTATAATATTAAACATTAAAATAAATGTGATCTATACAAAACAAAAACAAAAAATCATCCAAATCCATCATTAGGTTTCAAAATTGGCTCAGGATACCTTGTTAAATATGTCAATGATTCTACAAGGAGAGGAAAAATGTTGAGATCATAATATGTTTGTTAGCTGGGAGTTCATTACACAAACATTACCAAATATCTAGAATCTAATTAAATGATACTTTCCAAATAATAAATAGCTCATTAAATTATTAGTGTATAGGAATGTAAACTTTTCCAACTAAGGATGCCAAATGGAACAGATGGCCACTGCTTACTTATTTGCTGGACCACAAAAGCCAACATGTATTGTTACAGTGACCATTTTTTTCTATTTCTAGAGATCAGTCATACACAGGCAACCTTGAAAAGCAGGTATGCAATCAGTTCTTAAATCTTAACTTTTTTACCACACAGTAGTCCCCTCTTATCGGCAGTTTTACTTTCCATGGTTTCAGTTACCTGTGGTCAACTGCAGTCTAAGAATATTACAGTATTTTGAGAGAGACCACATTCACATGATTTTTATTACAGTATAATTGTTCTATGTTATTATTAGTTATTGTTGCTAATGTCTTACTGTGCCTAATTTATATATTAAACGTTATCATAGGTATGTATATATAGGAAAAAACAACATAGTATATATAGGGTTCAGTATCATCCGCAGTTTCAGGCATCCACTGGGGGTCTTGGAAAATATCCCCCACAGAAAAAGGGTGACTCCTATAGTTTGAATTCTTGTAGATTTTTAGAATTGGATTTGGGAGGAGAGGTGCTGAACTGGTATCTGTACAGGGTATTTTTACACCAAGATGTATGTATACAAGTGGACTAGTTTGGGAATTAAACTAAGGGCATGACACAGACACACGATAGCCTATAAAGTATTTCTGCTGAAGTTATGATAATTTTCCAGCCCTCTCTGCTTTTATGCAACTTCAGAATGATCATTTTCAGGTTGTTATTGAGCCCAGGGCTGCTGAAAAGATCTTGAGTCCCAGAATAGCTCCTTCTAGAAATCTTCAGAACTGAATCCAGTGCATACTCCTTGATATACTGGTTTTTATCTGTTTGTTTTGTTTTGCTTGTGAGATGCTTTATAGGGAGAATACTATACAGAAACGCCTTTTTATAAAATATGCTTCAATTAATTTGGCAAAGTATCACAGATAAAGATTGTGTGTGTGTGTGTGTGTAACTGATGCTTGTTTAGCTGCCTTTACTGCCACCTTCAACAATGGGGCAGAATGGCTTTTTTTTTTTTTTGCCTATTCTTTTCCTCTTCCTGGAGATATTTGGCTGGATGACAAAGGGAGACACTCTTTTAGCAAAACATCACACAGGAAATGCCTACAGAATTTTTAACTTGTAAAGTGTGAAAAATTTGATTTTTTTTTCCCCAGACATCTTATCTTAATGTCAGACCACTGTGAAGGCCTCTCCTTCTCTTTTTGCTTGGCCCCTGGCTCTAACGCTCCAACAGAGAACAAAACAGGACAGAATTAGGGCAGAAGACCTGATAAACCCCACCAGAAAAAGAGGAACTCTGAATGTAGGAAGCAAAAGGGTATGAAAGAGAAAGCAGCTGTAATCCTAGCACTCTGGGAGGCTGAGGTGTGTGGATCATTTGAGCTCAGGAGTTCAAGACCAGCCTGAGCAAAAATGAGACCCCGTCTCTACTAAAAAAAATAGAAAGAAATTAGCTGGACAACTTAAAATGTATAGCAAAAATTAGCGGGGCATGGTGGTGCATGCCTGTAGTCCCAGCTACTCAGGAGGCTGAACCCAGGAGTTTGAGGTTGCTATAAGCTAGGCTGGCACCACGGCACTCTAGCCTGGGCAAAGAGTGACTCTGTCTTGGAAAAAAAAAAAGAGAAAGCAGGACCATGGGGGGTATGTTGAGGGTTGGAAAGAAAAGATTGGAAGTCATAGGGGTAAAGGTATTTCTCTGCCAACCACAAGATAGGGGATGTGAGTTCCCCAGAGGAGGCACCATCAAGGGAAATCAAGGGAAGAACTGCCAAGAGAATAAAGTGAAGAGAGAGAGAGAGAGTAGCATTCCTTGTGGGGCCTGAAATAGGGTGGAATGTGTAAGAAACCAGATTCATTGTGTGCTTGTTAAGCTAATAGTAAGTTCATTTGGTTTGAAGACTCCACTACCCCTTTCCTGTCAAGAAAGGAGAGGAGAACTGGGGCCCTGGCTATAAGACTCTAGAAATCGGGACTGAGTCTTTTGCCTGCTTTTCTTATAAACGAGTTAAGGTCACTCCCAAAAGAGAACAGAAAGAAAAAGGAAAGCACAAGACCGCGATATCTTTTTTTTTTCCCCAAGGTCTAGACGAAGTTTATTTCCCCGTTGGTCCCCAGCTTTTAACGCACCCCGCAGGCGCTCAAAGAACAAGCTGTGTTGTTTCAAGCGGCTTTCATGTAATCCATCGGGAAATCTTAGCAAGACGCGTGCGGGCCGGACTGGGTAGCAAGGGGTAAAGGAGGGCAGCGACGGAGCAAGCTGGGACCACTTAGAACCCAGCTTCTTCACAACTCGGCGCCTCTTTTCCCTAAACCCAGCACACCCAAGAGTACCTCACACCCTCCACCCAGGTTTACTTTGACTCTCTGCATGTGACTCTGCCATTCCCTCTGCACCAGGAGAGATTCACCACCCTCGTCTCCTGTGCCTTGGACTAAGGCAGCAGCTTGAACCCTTCATCGAGACAACTCAAGACCATGATATCTTTGCCTTGAAGGACTATGTTATTGCATAGAAGACATAAGTTGCATTTTAGAGGGAGGGAAAGAAAATTTAGCCCTCCTGTGCTAGGCGAGAAAGGAGAATCAAAGTTTAGCTGTCTCCAGAACTACTCAAGGTAGTTCCTCAATGCCTTACAACTGCAGGTCAGTATTGTTCCAAGCCTCCAACGGGGCACAAAAAGCAGGAGTGCCAAAGAATGGAATTAGGATCTCAGGCCTTTAAATCCAGTAAATAGGAGTACTACCAGTAGGAACAAAGGACAAGCCTGAACTGCTCGCAAGTGTGCACACAGTCATTTCCAACGAGACAGGCAAACTGATGGAGGTTGGACTCCAGTACAATAGTAGGGTAAGTGGGTAGGTGGACAGGTAGGTAGAAGATAACTAAACTGGGGTGAATAAACCAAGAGGTTCAGCCTTAGATACATAAAATGTGAAGAAATGGCAAGCAATATATTTAAAATATCTTGTGAGTAACTGAAAATGTAGGACTAGAATGTCCCTAGTGAGAGCTGGAGATAGAATTGGAAGAAATCAGCTTTACAGGTGATAAGTTTATTCTCGTGGTGGCTGCAAAAAAAAGAAAAAATTCACCTTAGTGTGCACAGAAGTCAAAAAATGCTGGTAAGTATGCTCAAGGGATAGGTTTATTCATACAAATTTGTTATTTCAATTCAACAAATGTTTGTGTACTTGCTTTGCAGGAGGTCCTGTGTTCATAACTGTGTGATTAGTATTGTTACTTTAAATACATATAGAACTAGGTTGTATTTATATCTTCTTTATAGTACCAAGATTGAGGTCTCTGGTCTGTCTCAGGTCTTCGGATGAGTCTCCAGAAGTTGCTTCAATACCAGTCTGACTTCTACTATATGTATATATATGGTTTTTGGGGGGTATTTTTGTTTTGTTTTGTTTTTTTCAGACAGAGTCTCATTCTATCACCCAAGCTAGAGTGTAATGGCATCATCATAGCTCACAGTAACCTCAAACTCCTGAGCTCAGGGGATCCTCCTGCCTCAGCCTCCTGAGTAGCTAGGACTACAGGAATGTGCTACCACACCTGACTAATTTTTCTATTTTGTGTAGAGATGGGGTCTAGCTCTTGCCCAGGCTGGTCTTGAACTCTTCACCTCAAGCAGTCCTCCCTCCTTGGCCTCCCAGAGTGCTAGGATTATAGGTGTGAGCCACCCCACCCAGCCTGACGTCTAGTATTAGTATATTTTAAACCAATATTAGCATGTAAACCTGGCCTTCAGAACTGGGTATCTTCTATTAGGGCCTTAATGAATCCTTCATGTTTAATAAATATGTCCTTATATTTAATACATGTAATGTATCTTTTCTACAAAAATTCCCTACCCCCAAGAAACATAAAATTCACCTTTTTTTTGTTTTGCTTTTTATTTTCTAAATGGAAATTCAAAAAGACTAAAGGAAAATTTTAAATATAAATTTTTAAAATATAAAAGTAATACATATTCATTGAAGAAAATTTAGAATATATAAATAAAAATAAGATGATAAAATAACCTATAAACCCACTACCCAGAGTTAATCATTTTTAATAGTTTGTAACATGACCTTCCAATATTTGATGTATATGTGTATAATAAAGATGGGATTGCACTGTATATAGGGTTTGGAAACTTGCTCTTTCAACATATCAATTTGTGTTCTACACTTTAATGGTGGCAGAGTATTCCATTGCATGGGGTGTAACATAAGTTACTAAAACTATTCCTTTATATTGTTGGACATTTGCTTCCAAAATATATATATATATATATATATTTTTTTTTTTTGAGACAGTCTCACTCTGTCACCCAGACTAGGAGTACCCTACCAGCAACCTCAAACTCCTGGGCTCAAGTGATCCTCCTGCCTCAGCCTCCTGAGTAGCTGGGACTATAGGCATGGACCACCACACTGGCTATTTTTTTTCTATTTTTTGAGAGAAAGGGGTCTCACTCTTGCTCAGGCTGGTCTCGAACTCTTGACCTCAAGCAGCCTTTCTGCGTCAGCTTTCCAAAGTGCTAGGATTACAGGTGTGAGTCACTACACCCCACCTTTCATAATTCTAAACAATACCACAGTGTATTATATAAAAATATATACATCTTTCATTATTTTCTTCAGATGAATTCTTAAGAGTGTTCAAAGAATTCGCCTATTTTTAAGGCTTGTGATACATATTACCAAATATATATTTGAAACAGTATATAAATTTTGCCTCCAAAAAGGTTGCACTAGCAGCATATGAGACTGCATATGTTTGAATTCTGACCAACTCTGGGATTATAATGTTTTAAACATAGGTCCTTTTGATAAGTAAAGTGGTATTAAGTAGTAGTTTTATTTGAATTTCTGTTAATTTTACTTTTATTTGCAATGTCTTCACTTCAAAATATTTTTAAAGGAAGAAGATATATTGTAATCAAAGCTGTGTTCATACTTCTGTATTCTCATCTAGTTATTGTAAAAATACATATAAACATCCAGTGAGCTGATATATGCATATTTTAGCTCAATACCCGACATTTGCTAAGCTCTCATTTTTTATACATAATTCATACTTTTACACATGCTTTCTAAATGAAGATGCTTCAACTGCCTCCAGTGTAGAAAAGAAAAAAAAATACATCTAAAGAGTTTTAACATAAACATGTGCAGCAAAATTGGCCAGCACATAACACAACCAAGCCTTAAATTAACCCTTATATAATAACTGAAATATATACATCATAAAACCACAATCAGCTGCAGTAACTAGAAAGAGGATACCTATTTGTAAATTGTAATCTATCTAATAAAGAATATACTAATGGGAGAGAATGGTCTTCATTAAGCTTAGAGGAAGGAAAGTAAGACACAAACACTTGTCAGTGTGCCTATTGCTGTCTAGAGAATGCTGGCCACCAGCCTGTGAAAGTTCAAACAAGGATGGAGACATTATACTGTCAAAGTTGAGGCTACTAAATCAAGCACTCATCAAGCACTTTCTAATTATTGCTGGCTTCTCATCCTTTCCTCCAAAGTAGAGAATATGCTGGCCAGTCAAGGCAAACTTCTACTCTGTTTGACAGTTATTTTTCTCCCTGAAAAATTAACAAATTGTCATTCTGGCTTCTGGTGAATTTCTTATGCATTTGGTTCTCATGAGGCAGTTACCCAATCCTCATCAACTCTGCATACTAACAATATTGAATTTCTAGACCAGCAAAGCTAAAGCCTACACACGAGACTATGGTGATCCAAAATGGATAATACCACCCTAAGTGACTACATGACCTCTCTCAATGCACTCTCTGATCACAACAGTAATTGTATCTGTTGAGCCTTCACAGAATTTATAAAAATGATTAGAAAAAATTAAAGTCCAGCTGCATGTAACAAAATTGATGAATGTAGAGTAAAAGAAGTAAGACATCAAACACTCAATGATTTCATTTACACATAGTTCAAAAATGTAAAAGTTAATCTCTTGTTTAGTAATATATAAATATTAAAGCTATACAGAAAAACAAAGGAAAAAAGTATAAGGCTAGTGTTTACCTCTGATCTTGCAGAGGCTAGGAGTCTTGTCATCTGGAAGGACACTCAAGGGATGTAAGGGGCAATGTTCTTTTTTTTTTTTTTTTTGAGATGGGGCCTTGCTGTATTGCCCAGGCTAGTCTCAAACTCCTGGTTTCAAGTGATCCTCCCACCTTAGCCTACTGAGTTGCTGGGATTACAGGCATGAGGCACCACCCCCTCAACGTTCCATTTCTTGACCTGAGTGGTGTTTATATGGGTGCCTGCTTTATTGCTTTATTATATGTATATCTATGTTTAAAGCATTTTCTGTATACACGTTTCACAATTTTCAAAAGTTTAAAACATTAAAGCCTATCTTCAAATGTGCAGTGGGATAAAAAAAAAAGTATCAAGACATAGAAAACAAATTTACAGTTAAAAAGAAAATAAGTGAAATTTTAAAAATTAAGGCCAATGGATAAGTTGGAAGCAGTAGAGCAAGGGTGGAAGGCAGAGCACAGGCTGAAAAATTAGACAGCTTTATTTGAAATACTATTTTGACAGCTTATGAACTATGTGACCTTAGGTAAGTCGTTTAACTTCTCTATGCCTCAGTGTCTACTACATGCCAAACTCTGTGCTAGTTACTAAGGATACCAAAGATAAGCAGAACTACATATGAGCCTTGCCTTTGCGAAGGTTAAGTCTGATGGGGAAGTGAACATTAATCAAATAATCATGCAAATAAATGTAAAGTTGAAATTGTGGTAAATGTTATGAAAATAACAGATGGTGCTAATAAGAATTTATAGTAGGATATTTGATTTTTTTCAGGGAGATCAAGAAAGGCTTCTCTGAGGAAGTGACCACCAAACTAAGATTTACAGAATTATTAGATCTCAAGAATTATTAATGTTAACTAGGTAAAGAGGAGTGTGAAGACTGTTCAAGGCAGAGGTAACAGCATGTTGCAAGACCCTGTGGCAGACGAAGCACAGCAAAAACAAGAAAATGAACATGCTGTAAGAAGTGGAGAGGCACCTGAGGGCTAGCCTATGCAGGACTTTGTTAGCCATTTTAAAGGGTTTTTGGGGAAGTAAATGAGGTTCTCATTTGTGAAGTACTTTTAGCACAGTCTGGAGCACAGTTCTATGGTTTAGCCATTGTGACTGTAGAAAGCAAAAATAAAATTTATATGAAAGCGAAAAGAAAATTTATATGAAGAGATTCAAATTGAAAATAATCATGGGACTTTTTCAGGCTGAGAAATCAAACAGATGAAATTAACAAGGTACTTATTTTGTACTAATTAAATTATTTAAAAATAAACATGTTTTGATTTTACCTGATAAAGTTTAAGTATAGAGGTTAAGAGGCTTTGGAATCAAACAGACCAAAGTTTCAAATCCTGGCTTTGCCATCTCATGGATAAAATGAAGATAATACTTTCCTTTTGGGGTTGTTATTGTGATTGAGATTATCTATAGTAAAACACTTAGCAAATTGCCTAGTACTCGATAAGCAGGCAAAAAAATATATCTATTATTATCTTTTATAGTAACTAAATTAATACAAGCAAGGTAGTAGAGAAGATGATAAAGTCACATATGGCAAATAGAAAAACTCTTTTGTTTTTTTTTTTTTTTGAGACAGAGTCTCGCTTTGTTGTCCAGGCTAGAGTGCCGTGGCGTCAGCCTAGCTCACAGCAACCTCAAACTCCTGGGCTCGAGCGATCCTTCTGCCTCAGCCTCCCAAGTAGCTGGGACTACAGGCATGCGCCACCATGCCCGGCTAATTTTTTATATATATATCAGTTGGCCAATTAATTTCTTTCTATTTATAGTAGAGACAGGGTCTTGCTCTTGCTCAGGCTGGTTTTGAACTCCTGACCTTGAGCAATCCGCCCGCCTCGGCCTCCCAAGAGCTAGGATTACAGGCGTGAGCCACCGCTCCCGGCCGAAAAACTCTTTTGGAAATACATTTGGCAATACTTAATCGATTAGAGCTAATATTCTTTAACCCAGTAACAACACTTTTGAGGATCTATTCTCAGGATTAAGCCAAAAGAAGGGGGGGAAACTACATAGACAAACATTAATTACAGTGTTATCAATAATCATGAAAAATTAGAAATAACCTAAATGTCTAACATTAGAGAAATAATTAAATAATTTGGTGCCTACTGTGTGTTACACAGTTTATATAGACTTATTATCTTCACAGCAATTCTGCAAAATGAATATTATTTATTCCCACATTTTAGTATCTTCATTCAAGGTCACATAGCTAACAGGCAGAACCTAAATTCAAATCAAGATTTATATGACTCTACAGTTGTTACAACTTCAGATGATAAAGGAAGACTACTTTAACCTGAAATTTATTTCCATCTCTTGCTAGCCATGTGACCCTGAGCAAGTCAATTAACTTCTCTGTGTCTCATATATAAAATGGAAATAATAATAGTACCTTCCTCAATGGAGTAAATGTGTTGATATGTAAGAATGTATAGAATAGTATCTATAAGATGTATAGAAATATTCACTATTATTATGATTATTCTTTCATTATTCCATGCTGCATCATCAATCTTTAAAAATTATATACATTTTAATCAGCTTGATAAATTTTGGTATAATGTTAAATGAAAATATGAGAATACAAAATTGTATCTGGGCCAGACGTGATGGCTCACGCCTGTAATCCTAGCACTCTGGGAGGCTGAGGCAGGCAGATCATTTGAGCTCAGGAGTTCTAGACCAGCCTGAGCAAGAGTGAGACCCGTCTCTACCAAAAATAGAAAAAATTAGCTGGGCATGGTGGTGCATGCCTGTAGTCCCAGCTATTCAAGAGACTGAGGCAGAAGGATCAGTTGAGCCCAGGATTTTGACGTTGCTGTGAGCTAGGCTGACGCCACAGCAGTCTAGCTGGGGCAACTGAGACTCTGTCTCACACACAAAAAAACTTGTATGTGTGCTATGATTATAATAATATAAAAAACATACAAATGGACAAGAATTAGAAGATCCACTGAAAGTTCTGGTTTTTGGAAATTCACTTTGGTGAATTTATTTTCTTTTATTTTTTATTTTCTTTTTTTTTTTAAATGTCAAAATCCTGGGCTCAAGCGAACCTCCTGCCTCAGCCTCCCGAGTAGCTGGGACTACAGGTGCTTACCACCACACCTGGCTAATTTTTTCTGTTTTTAGTAGAGATGGGGTCTCACTCTTGCTCAGGATGGTCTCAAACTCCTGACCTCAAGCGATCCTCCCGCTTTGGCCTTCCAAAGTGCTAGGTTTACAGGCGTGAGCCACCTCCTCCGACCTAATTTGTTTTCTTTTTACTTGCAATAATACTGTTTTATAAGAATAACAATAAGGGCTTATTTTTGAAAGTACCTTTAAGAAATTTTCAATAGTGTGGTTGCATTCTGCTCTTTCCTGTTGTATAAAACTATACTAACTGGCACTTACTGTCAAGCTAGGCCCTTTGAGAGACTCTGTCATTGGCCAAAGCAAGACACTATTGCATAAAAATTAACTTCATAGGCTCTGAAATAAGACAGATCTACATTAAATTTATGGAGTTTTTTGTTTGTTTGTTTGTTTTATTTTTTAGCATAAATGATGTAGTTCTAGTGTTTGTTTGTTTTTTGAGACAGCATCTTGCTTTGTCACCCAGGTTGGAGTGCAGTAGCACAATCACAGTTCACTGTAACCTTGAACTCCTGGCCTCAAGGGATCCTGGCCTCCCAAAGTGCTGGGTTTACAGGCATGAGCCACCGCCCCTGCCAGATCTAGATTAAATTTCATCTCTATGGCTGAACAGTTGAGTGAGTTTAGGCCAATTACTTAACATCTCAGAGCTTCAGTTTCCTCATCTGTAAGTCACGGATCATAACCATAGCTACTTCATAGGTTTTTTTTTTTTTTTTAATGAGAAGTAAATAAGATAATGAATGTTGATGCTTACTTGACACCCCACCCAGACTATCACAATTATAATTAAGTATTTAATAGAGTAATTAATTTTTTAATGTCTGATTTTCTAAGACAATCTCTAATGTCTTTGAAAATAAGCTCTGCTTAAGCATGGAGCATAACATTGCATTCCCAGCATCTAGCATGTTGCTTTGCACATAGTAAGCACTCAATAAATACTTGAGTGAATGTATAAAAATCTTATATGGGTAGTTAGCAGCAGCTTTAACTACAGAAATGTTTTCGAATTTAGTCTTGGCACAGGGAAAAGGCCTAAGCAGCATGGCATTGGCTTCAGCTGTCACAGCAGGACTGCCCCATCTAATTATGAATACAGTCGTCCCTCAGTATCTGTATGGCATTGGTTCTAGAACCCCCAGAGATACCAAAATCTGTGGATGCTCAAGTCCTTTGTCTAAAATGGTATAGTATTTACACATTCTACATATATCCTCCCATATGCTTTCAATCATCTCTAGATTATTTATCATACCTAATACAATGTAAATACTAGGTAAATAGTTGGTATAGTGTATTTTTTATTTGTCATTTTGTTTCTTTGTTTTTCCAAATATTTCAATTCACAGTTGATTGAATCTGAGGATATGGAATTGGGGGATATGGAGGGCCATCTGTATTGTGCTCTGTACAAAAATACTTGGCCAAAAGGGAAGTAGGTACTGAAATCTGAGCCATGGACCTGGGGGTGGGAGGTGGAGGTTAAGATTCACAGGGTATCTACCTGGAAAGAGAGGTGCCTTTTAGTAATTCCCACAAAGGTACCACCATGTAAGCTAACAGTGGCTTTGTGTCACAGAATCAGTCCTAGACCTCAGAAACATCAACTCCTGGGAGAATACATTAAGGCTCATGGTGGGATATGGAATAGAACCAGATGATTGATTCTGTCACCAAATTATCAACTATTTGGCATGTTCCTTAATCTCCATAAGTCTCTGTTTTTTATTTTTCGTTTGTTTTTTTTTTTTGGAGACAGAGTCTCACTATGTTGCCCAGGCTGGTCTTGATCTCCTGGGCTCAAAGAATCCTCCCACCTCTGCTTCCTAAGTAGCTAGGGTTACAGTAGTGAGCCACTGTGCCCACCTTGTTTTCTAACTCTCCAGTTTTTTAACTCTCTTGTTTTCTAGCCCTCCAATTTAATGGCATTATTTACCTGATCCAAGCAAGCAATCTGGCCCCATTCACTATTTCCCTACTCCCCCAAAGCTTGCTCTCTCTCTGGTGTTTCATCTGAACCTTTAGGTGGGGCTGAGAGCAAGACTGTTTTTCCACTGGAGGACGTGAGTCAGTGAACAGTGAGGTTCCACTTAATCACCACCCAAAAAACAAGGTCCTTGCGATCAGGAGCTAGAAAAGCAAGGAAGTGATTAATATAAAAATCAGGCTAGTGATTATCCCTTAGGGCAGGACAGGGCATAGAGGTGGGGGTGGGGCTTGATGGGGAAAGGGTCTTCTGAGATCTGACAGTGTTCTGTTTCTTGACTTGGGTGGTGGTTGCACTGGTGACGGTTGCTTTATAATTACACTTACATATTTTATGTACTTTTCTAAATGTATCATATTCGACAATTTGAAACAGCTTAAAAAACACAAACTATAAAAAGTTTTTAGGCAGAGAAAAAAATGACCAGATTTTTGTTATTAAAAGATCACTTGGGTGTTGAACTGAAAAATTGATTGAAGGAGGGGCAATGCTAGAGGCAGAGAAACCAGTTAGGAGGTAGCTGCTATATTTTGGTGAGAGTAATGACCTGAGGTAAGAAAAGGTAAAATATTAGTGATGTAGTATACATTATTTTTAAAAACAACCAAAATAAAACATAGGCTGGCACTGCCCCTCAGCTCACTTTTTACCTCTATGCCTTGGGTGACTTTGGCTTAGGAATTATAGTCCAGGGGAAGGCACATGTCTAAACAGATACATGGGCTAGGACTTCCTCCCTACCTCTTCACTGTCCAGAAGGGTTCAGACTGCCTGGCTAGTGCCAGCGATAGCACATTTTTCATGATGCCACAATATTATCCAAGTTGAGCTGACATAGGGGTTTTTGTCATAATATCTAATCACTCAACCATAACATTTAATCACTCAATACTTTCATAGTATTTTCTACTGCCTGGTGCCAGAATGTTAGCTCCATGACAGCAAAAGTTTTTGTTCTTTTTGTTCACTACTGTATCTTTAGTGCTTAGAATGGACCTTGGTACATAGTAGGTGCTCAATAAATAGTACGGAATGAGTGACCATATTTAATGATTATTGATATTTAATCATCACAACAATCCTGTGAGCATAGGTAGAACATAAATTATCTCCATTTTGTAAGTTAGAAAACAAGCTGGGCACAGTGGCTTACTCCTGTAATCCCAGCTACTTAGGAGGCAGAGGTGGGAGGGTCTGTTGAGCCCAGGACATCAAGACCAGCCTGGGCAACATAGTGAGATTCTGTCTCTAAAAAGCAAACAAAAAATAGGCCGGGCGCTGTGGCTCACGCCTGTAATCCTAGCTCTTGGGAGGCCGAGGCGGGCGGATTGCTCAAGGTCAGGAGTTCAAAACCAGCCTGAGCAAGAGCGAGACCCCGTCTCTACTATAAATAGAAAGAAATTAATTGGCCAACTGATATATATATATAAAAAATTAGCCGGGCATGGTGGCGCATGCCTGTAGTCCCAGCTACTCGGGAGGCTGAGGCAGGAGGATCGCTTGAGCCCAGGAGTTTGAGGTTGCTGTGAGCTAGGCTGACGCCACGGCACTCACTCTAGCCTGGACAACAAAGTGAGACTCTGTCTCAAAAAAAAAAAAAAAAAAGCAAACAAAAAATAAAAAACAGAGATTTAAGAAGATTAAGGAACATGCCAAATAGTTGATAATTTGGTGACAGAATCATGATTTAATTTCAGGTTTTGGCCTTCAATTCCCTTGCTTTTCCACTTTTTCACAACTGAAAAGCTAGAGCTTAAAGTTATTATAGCTCTGAAACACCAGCTGGAAATATTCTAAAATACAGGATAGGTACTGTCAAACATCCTATGTTATCTCATGTGCCAGCTTATCAGGTGAATGAGGCCTACCCAGCTGCCATTGCATCAATAATCACAATTCCCTTAAAGGAGGAGATGCATTGTTCTTCTGGGTAATCAAATCTGCTTGACGCCAGACTACCTTGTCCTCAAGTTTCTCACCATGACCCTGTCTGTCTCTACTCCCCACCCTAGCCATTCCATTTCTCCAAGCAAAAGAAGTTAAGGAAACCCTATTAATGAAAAACCACATGTTCTAATATTTTTATAGGAAAAAAGAGAAGAAAGAAATGTGGCAGTGAGTAGTTTTTAATGCCCTTAAAAAACCTTTGTCATCCAAATAGAATCCCATGGGGAGGCTAAAAAATATAATATTCCATGAAAAGTTAATTTTGGTCTCTTTTTAATATTAATTAAAATTAGTGATTTGAACTATTAACCACAAGTCAGATACCTGAAGAACTCAGGGTGTTCAATTAATATTAGTATGCATACATCTGGAGTGGTATATGTCTTCTGTAGGATTCCCAGCCAAACTCTTAAGAATTAGAATTAGCAAACAAAATATTAAAATGAATATTTTTAAGAGAATTCCTAAAATACACACAAACCAAAGAAGTCATACTTTTAGGTTGCCTTCTTCCCCTCCAAGATCTTATAATTACTTTATCCCAAGAGCAATTTGGTCTAGAAAGTTGGACCACCATAGTCAGTTAAATACTGTATGTAACTACCCTGAGAGTGTCACACACAGGACTCACCAAAAATTCATTGGAAAGCTCCTCTTTGTTAATTTTCTTGTTCTGGGCCTCATCCAGGAACTTCTGCAGGATTTCTCTTTGGTCCATGCTGCAGAGCAAGAGAAATAGTCTATCAGTGTGTTGAGAGAGGGCATGTCAAATGTGTGTCATGGCCGAGACACTACCGAGAAGCCACTGCTGCTGCCTGTGCAGAGCATGCTGAAGGCTGTGGTTAACTGACTTCATCACAAGCCCTAGAGGAAATTAGTATGCAACCAGCCTCTGTGGTCACACAACAAAGCCATCATCTCACTCCAGGGCCCTAGTGCCTTCCTTCTTAACAAAGAAACCTGGTTATAATTCAAGTTTTTAGCAAATAAGAGGCTAACCAAAACAAAAAAAAAATGTGATCTGCTTAGTTCTGAGACTTCTACTTCATCACCCTTAAGCAAAATTCAACTTTCTTCTTGCTTCCCAGAAAAAAGGCAGAATTACAGCTCTCATAGATGAGTTCTGCCTCTCCTCATTTTCCTAATGAGCACAGAGGCCCAGTTAATACTTTCGGTTTCCTCATGTCCTAAATGAACTCTGCAAAGTTCAGTTAGGACCAAAAAGGAGATAGATACTGTTCGGAGTTACATATCTTCCACCTGGACTGTTCACCTAAAAGTTTCTTGTCAGTATGATTAATAACAAACTTCTGTTCATCAGAGGAGACATATTTATTCAGAACTTTAAAGTCTGCCATATGGACCTCAAATTCTCTTTGGATGAAACAAAGTCAGCTGCTTCTGACAGTCTGTGTCTTTCCCTGGGCTGGGGAAGTGCTGACCTACATTAAGGGAAGTGTTGATTTCAGCACCTCTTCAACTCACCAGTAGCGTTTGCAGCTTCACTTGGGTTCTGGATATAAAGAATGAAAGTGTTGGTTTATATAGGATCAGGAGCAAGTGGCCCCTCAAAGAGCACCTGACCAGGAAATTAGCACAATATCCCTATGTGTAATGTTGGTAAACTATGAAGAAAGAAAAAAAAAATCAACCACCTTGCTGACAACAGTGTAATTTTTAGAGCAGAAATCCTGAAGAACTGCTTTTAGAGAAGATTTTTACTCTGCAACCAATGTCTTGGAAAAAACATTGTTTCAGAAAGCTATGCTGTGTGTGTTGCATTTTGCCCCTGAGAGTCAGGTTTTTCTAGAAAAAGCTTCCTCAGCTTGCATAAGTTCTCTCCTCAATGGTTACAAATCTACCCAAATGTCTAATTCAGTGTGAGAACATCCCCAAATCAGCATACCATTTTTGTTGGAGGGCAGAAGTTCAGTAAATTATGTTAACAAAATTAGTCTTAAGTAATCCTGAAGAAAACTAGGAAATATGTTGTTAGCACTTCCTCTATTTAAGATATTAGCAATCCTTTCTATTTTGCAACATTATTCAAATTCCCTTCAGGAGTTTGGGAGATTCGGGGAAATCATGATCCTGAACACTGAAGAGGTTGCACCCTCTTTATTGAGCACTACAATAAGAAAGGAAAGGTCTGGCCGGGTGTGGTGGCTCACACCTGTAATCCTAGCACTATGGGAGGCGGGCAGATTGCTCGAGATCAGGAGTTCGAAACCAACCTGAGCAAGAGTGAGACCCCGTCTCTACTATAAAGAAATTAATTGGCCAACTAATATATGTAGAAAAAATTAGCTGGGCATGGTGGTGCATGCCTGTAGTCCCAGCTACTCGGGAGGCTGAGGCAGGAGGATAGCTTGAGCCCAGGAGTTCGAGGTTGTTGTGAGCTGGGAGTCAGTCATGGCACTCTAGCCTGGGCAACAAAGTGAGACTGTGTCTCAACAAAAGAAAGAAAGAAAGAAAGAAAGAAAGAAAGAAAGAAAGAAAGAAAGAGAGAGAGAGAGAGAGAGAGAGAGAGAGAGAGAGAGAGAGAGAGGGAGGGAGGGAGGGAGGGAGGGAGGGAGGGAGGGAGGGAGGGAGGGAGGGAGGGAGGAAGGAAAGGTCATTGAGGTATCTTGGTTATGGACAGCCTAAAGACAATATTCCAAATAAAGTATTTCAGTTCCAGTCCACATAAATTCTTCAGAAATATTTTTGGGAATAGGGTATTTCTCAAATTATCCCCAATTAGCATTAAAAGAGAATTTCTTGCTGCTCTAAATAATATGATGTTTACTTTTGCTATTTTAAAACATAAAGCATGGGAAAGCTTTACATTTAGAAAAATACAAGATTTCAAATTTACAACTAAAATCATGTAAAAATATGTACATAAACAAAGGCTAAAAGTTGCAAAAAAGAATCAGTTGTATGAGTGTGATGGGATTATGGATCCTTTTGAAAATTATTATACCATTTTTTAAAGTTAGAAATAAAGACAAAAAGTCCATTAATTTGTTCAACAAATTTATTAAGTACTTACTAAATGCTAAGCACTATGTTAGTGAGCTGGGTATATAGTAGTGAGAAAAGATATGGTGAAAAACACCTTAAACCAGGCGTCCTCAAACTACGGCCCACGGGCCACATGTGGGTGTTTTTGCCCGTTTGTTTTTAAACTTCAAAATAAGATATGTGCAGTGTGCATAGGAATTTGTTCATAGTTTTTTAAAAACTATAATCCAGCCCTCCAATGATCTGAGGGACAGTGAACTGGCCCCCTGTTTAAAAAGTTTGAGGACCCCTGCCTTAAACCAACTAATAAAGCATCTCAGAACTGAAGATATAGACTTGATTACTGATAAAAATAAAAACATTACAATTTTTTTTTTTTTTGAGACAGAGTCTCACTCTGTTGCCCAGGCTTGAGTGTCGTGGTGTCAGCCTAGATCACAGCAACCTCAAACTCCTGGGCTTAAGCAATACTCCTGCCTCAACCTCCCTAGTAAAGGTACTACAGGTGTGCACCACCATGCCCAGCTAATTTTTTCTATTTTTACTTGCCTGGCTAATTATTTTTGTTTTTCTTTGTTTTTTTATTTTTATTTTTTAGTAGAGACTGGGTCTCACTCTTGCTCAGGCTGATCTCAAATTCCTGAGCTCAAGCAATCTTCCGTTGTTGGCCTCCAAGAGTGCTGGGATTACAGGTGTGAGCCACCACGCCCAGCCCAAACTAACTTGTTTAATTGCAGAGTAACAAAGCATAATCCTAAAAGGAAAATGATTTTCTATGTTTGGACAAATAGAGAATTTCGTAATCTCTCTGTCCCTTTAGAATGTTCTCACTTCCATCAAAACCAGAACTTTATTAATTTATATTAATTAGGCAAAAAGATACCTAATAAAATAAAATTTAGATCTATTTTCTTCAACCCATATTTTAGAACATTCTCTCACGAACTTTCTTGTCTCTTCTTAGGGAAGAAATAGAAATAAACATAAGAAAGAAAAATTTGCTGAGATGCCTCCATAGACCTTTTACCCAAGAACTAAGGTCTAACTAATAGTGTCTTGGCAGAACTGCAGACTTTAAAAAAAAAACAAGCAGCAATTTTTAGGAGTCTGTTTACTGTAAAACCAAAAGGTATAGAGACAATGTGAAATAACCAAACCTCAAAAACCCACTTAGCTACAAGGCCATTTCCTGAGCAGACCACTCAACCAAGGGAAAAACAAACTGTGAAAGAGAAAACAAAAAACTTCGGTTTTGTTTTTAACAAATATAAGCTACTACTTAATTTATCCTGCTTCCTTCTACAGTTACTGGAGGACAATAGGAGCATAATGCTTTTCAGTGAAGACTGTTGACTCATTTATATCCTGTGGGAAGATCAAGAGCTGGGGAGGTAAAACAAGTCATGTAGCAAAGGCTGGCAAACACCTAAAAGAATTTAAGAACTTACAATGAAACATTTAAGCAAATCTGGCATAAGTGAACACAACAACATTATGCAACAAAAGATGCATAAACACTTTGCCAAAACCATCAAGGGTCAGCTCTTGTAGGAAGCATTCATAAATTGTGGGTGAGCACCTGAGGACGCTACATCTCACTGCTGCCTCCTGTGGCTATAGTAGTGTTTGGTCAGAAGGAAGAATACAACAGAGAAGAGTGCCAGTCACAATGTCACCTGCTCCAACAGAGGGGAGTATGCCAAGGAGAAACATCAGTGTGATAGAGGTCAGGAATTACATAATAAAAAATTTTAATCGAAGAGAATTTCAAGGGAGATTATTAGGGCAAGATAAACTAGTCAATAGGAAAAACACTCGGGTTTCTCTGAACATCTTTCTGTTTCTTTGAGGAGACATATATTTTACCCCAGGAAAGCCACTTATCCAATCTTAGCTTCACTTTCACTACTCTTGTCTTTCACTACGCCCTGGGGTCAGTAATTTGATATGGGCTATGTAGATTGTCTGTGAAACGCTGAGTCTTTTGTAAGCATTCTCCAGGTCACTGAGGCCTATTGGTCATTTCTCCTCAATGTCTTTTGATTCAACCTGTCTTTTTCCATTCCCACTTAACTGCCATTCCTGTTTTCACATCTGGATTCCTGCAGCAAATAAGTTCTTAGATGACCTTCCTATCTATATATCTTCCAGTCTAGTAGCTCCTGGTAACCAAGTTTTGATGAAAGTTCTTAAAACTGCACTTTAGTAAATGAACCAAAGTATTTACTGATAGTCTACAGGAATAAGTCCAGTTTCCTCAGCTTGACACCAAGACACTCCCCACCAACTGTCACCACCCAACCTATCCAACCACATCACCCACCTTGTTTTTTTTTACTTCTTTTTTTACTTCTCACCTTTATCCCTTATTTTCACCAAGATGAAAATAAAGCCATAAAGCCCAGTTACTTTTTTTCTTCAAAAATTTTGCCCCTAATTGCATCTCACCATAATCTTATCTTAGTCTGAATCCCTTCAGTATACATCTTTATATTCAGCTGTATAACTTTTCTTCATTTATTCACACATTCCTAGCCTCTCATAAGTTTATTTAAAAGAGTTTATTCAAGAAAGGACACATAAGATGCCCGCTGCAGTTTTAGACTTATTAAAGGCAACAATAGTGTATGCATTTGTGTAACCCCACAGTGGTTAACACGGTCTTGAGCATGTCTAAAATAAGACTGTTGTAATGAAGTATGCTATATGTGGTTAGGCTTTGGTGAGAGATCTACTCTGACTTGTTTACTCAGTTATTCCAAGTCTCTTGCCTGGCGTAGTGTTTGTCTCCAGCTAGACTATTCCACTATGCCAGGAGCAGATGGGCCTTCCCTACAGGAGGCTCGGAAACCTGGCAAAAGGTACTTTCCAATGCTGCTGCATCAGGGCTATTGTTATGAAAGGAATGGTGTTGCTACTGAGGTTCAGAGCCCAACTCCAAAGGACTGCAATGGCCAGAAAGAAATTAATTCCTTTATCTCCAGAATAGACTTGTTTCTCCTTTTATAAATTGACACAGAAGATGCTTATACCATTAATGAAGCTTGTCTGATTTCCTCATGTTTTCACATCATACACAGCAGGAAACTTCCCTACCCATCTTTCCATCTGCTTCTTGTCATTACAACATTCTGAGACTTCACCAAGCCCTTCAGTTCACCTGCTACAGACCTCATAGTCAGCTTCCCACATATCACACAGTGAATCATATTCTGCCTTTGGTTTCAGAATCTTCAAGAGGCAAAAGTCAACCAATAACTTGCAGTTGAAACACTTTTTTTTTAATAAAGATGTCAGGACTCTTGGTAAGGCTTAGCAGCCTGTTCATAATATAATCAAATTTGAAGTCTCATCTGAGTCAATCATTTATTTCTTTCTTTAATGAATATTTATAATATTCATATACATGCAAGAGAATGGGGAGGAGGGGCGCTACAGAGGTACACAACAAATTGTATCATTCAAGGATCATTTATTCTAGTAAGGAAGGTAAGTATACAAATAACTACAACTTAAGACCGTTTGTGATAAGAACCATAAAAGTGGTACAAACAAAAGTTTGAGGAGGCAAAGATCACTTCTTGTTCAGGTTATCTGGATAGCCTTCATGAAGGAAGTGACAATTGGGTTGGGTCTTGAGGGTGTGTATAGGTAGAGCCTGAGAAAAAAGCAATATGAAACATCGAGAACAGTAGGAGTGAGGTAGCTCTAGTGAGTAGCTTAGTTTTACAAAAGCATTGGGTTTGTAGAGGAGAATCATGGTTGATAAGGCTAGAAAGGGTGGTTGGGGCCAGATTCTGGGGGAACTTCAATACCAGGCTGAAGGTCAGGCTTTATGCGATGGACACTGGGGAGCCACTGAAGTTTTTAAAAAAACAACTTTATTGAGGTAGTACTGACATACCATACACATTTCAATGTATACAGTTTGATAAGTTTGCATGTGTATATACCCATGAAATCATCACCACAATCAAGATAATGAACATACCCAATCACCCACTGAAAGATTTTAAGAGACTAGCAATCAAAGCAATGCTTTTGGAAAGTGTTTCCTGATTTAAAAACAATATATACTTTTCTGCTGACATTGGGTAAAACAAGAAGATAGGTATTTAAAAAAATTTTTTATTCCTCTTGCTGCTTCTTACCTAAAAAAAGAAAAAAAATAAAATAAAAAAATAAAAATAAAATAAAAAATTTTTTTAAAGAAATAGATGCCTCCTCTGAAAATTTTTTTGTCTTGTAATCTCCTTCAGTGGTATGTTAAATTTTTCAAAAACAAATTATACCATATCTAAAAACAAATTGAAACAATGGACAAAGAAACCACAGCTTTGGTCAGTCTGGGAGCAGTACATAAGACAGACTGGAATAGGGCAGAACAGGACTGGAACAGGTCAATCAACTGAAAGCCCAACGAGGAGGTTTTACCAATAGTCCAGATTGTTGATAATAAAATCTGGTGGGAAGAATCATGACAAAAAGAAAGGAATAAACAAGAAAGACTAAGCCAGGCATGGTGGCGTGCACCTGTAATCCCAGCTACTCAGGAGACTAAGGTGGTATGATTATTGAGCCCAGGAGTTTGAGACCAGCCTGGGCAATATACTGAGATGCTGTCTAAAACAAAACAAAACAAAACAAAACAAAACAAAACCATCTAATTAAGTTGGACTGGAGTAAGGGTGATGGTAAAAATGACTGAGGTTTTTGGGCTAGTTATATGGCATTTGGGAGAGGATGGGGATAAGAAATTAGTTTGTGGATATAAATTTCAGAAGAAGGGAAATAATCATAATCATATTTTTGAAGCACTCACATCGAAGTGAAAGGTAAAGCCATAAGAGTGGTTTGCATCTGTGAGAGACAGAGTTAATGGAGAGTGAAGAAGTCAAGCTTCACTTTCACTTTATGAACCCTATGAATTCCAAATCACAGGGGTTCCAAATTGCTTGTGGCACATTGTTTAAAATAACCCAGGCACTAGCTAAGCCCATTACAGAGTGTATTGTTTCATTCACTCCTCATAACAATCTTATGAAGTAAATACCAGATCATCTCCATTTAACAAATGTGTAAACTAAGGCACAGAGGAATGAGGTTACTTGTCCAATGTCACAAAGTTAGTACATGGTGAAAACAAATTTTTTTTTAAAAAAAATATCAGGCAATATGAATCCATTCTTAATCTCTGGGCTATGTCTTCTTCCTGCAGCTCAATCCTAAGCTTTCCTAAAATAGAGTCTCCTCAGATACACAACACCCAGGCCAGAATTGCTCTACCATTTGCCTGGTATAATCCCAATGGGCACCATATCTCCAAATCTCAAGATAATACAGAATACTTGGAACGAAATCCATAGTCTGATGTTTTATGAGCAACATAGGATAAAATAAGGAGCTGGTATTTATTCACTTAAGGTTGTACTTGCTGAAACTTAGTTCAGATATACAGACAGAAGAATTTTATTTCATAAAAAGTATATGAGAAAATGAAAAAAAATTTTATTTCATAAAAAATCAAAGAGAAAATGAATAGTTTCCATTGTTCTCCCTTTCCTCCAAAATATATCCAGCAAAGGCCCGCCCTGTTGCCTGGAATTCCTTTACTAACAAGTCATTACTTTGTGTCTAGAGGTCCTTGTTTCAACAGAACTTCATTAAAACTAATGTAAAAACAGAAAGTAGAAAATTTCTGTAGGCCTCTGGGAGTTGCTCCCAACTTTAACAATCGGTAGAAAATAATTTATTCAGCTAAGTTCAGTTCTGACCAAATGAAGAAATCAATCACAAAATCAGTTGAGGAAGTGATGTTCACTCTGGGAAATAGTTCCACCTCTTCTTTAGCTCTCCAGATTTTCCTAGGAAAGACAGTGAAAATCCTACAGTCAAAGGAATGGTGCTCAGGAACTTTCTAAGAAACCAGGGTATTATCTATAGATACTTCTGCAGAATACAGCTCTTACTAAGGTTTCTACTGATCCTGGAAATGGAGGGGAGAGTGCTCCATGACAGCAGAAGTCATGGGCTTAGAATGCCTCCTACAGTTATCACTATAGCAGACAAGACTGTCGTTAGATAATTATTTAGATGATCCTGAACTTCCTCAGTACACATCTAAAGACGTTAAGGAAAGAAGACCCAGAAATTTACCAGGCAGTAAAGTGAAGCCAGGCTAAAATTAGAACTCTACCATAAATACATTTTATAGATGATTATGTGCAGGAAGTAAAGATTAGCTTTATGAGAGTCAGCAGTCAACATTTTGGGTAGCATGACTCTGGAGTCCAATCCCCACAGGCTGAGCTTCTGAATCTGCTCCCCTTTTGTATAGTAAGAAAATCTGGGCATTTTCGGCAAAGTAGGGAGGCCTGTTTTCCTGCTTGCTTTCCAACTTATAGAAAGGGTCATGAATTGGAAAATGATGTATTAATACAAAAACAGTGCAAATGCCTAGCAAAGCCAGGAGCCCCAACATACTTACCCAACCTCCTTGGCCCTGGATGAATTCCCGGATGGCTCTGTTCCCATTGATCATACCTATCATGGGAATAGCCATGTCTCTTGCCTTTTTAGGAGCCATGTTGGCCACATACTGAAGAAGTTTCACTGAAACTGACAGAAAGGCTCTCTCATAAGCTAAGTTGGGATCTTGAGCACACCATTTCTGGCTGAGAGATTTCACTATATCCTGGAGTACAGACCCTACCTGAGGAGAGATACAGGATCCATCAGTAAAGAATCACTCAAAAAGTACAGGAGGTTGCAGGTACATGAATCCAGTAAATCAAGTGCTTTTTTTTTTTTTTCTGAGATAGAGTCTCACTCTGGTGCCCAGGCTAGAGTGCCGTGGCGTCAGCCTAGCTCACAGCAACCTCAAATTCCTGGGCTCAAGCAATCCTTTTGCCTCAGCCTCCTGAGTAGCTGGGACTACAAGGCATGCACCACCATGCCCGGCTAATTTTTTCTATATATTTTTAGTTGTCCGGCTAATTTCTATCTATTTTTTAGTAGAGATGGGGTCTCACTCTTGCTGATTTCAAACTCTTGATCTTGAGCAATCCTCCCGCCTTGACCTCTCAGAGTGCTAGGATTCCAGGCATGAGCCACTGTGCCTGGCCACAAGTGTTTCTTAAAGAGTGGCAAATGTACTATTGGTGGTATACCTGAGGTAATCAGATAACTTCTCTCATTTTAATATTTTGTTATTTTAATGGGTATTAGAAAATATATTAGTCCATAAAACCTATGATTTCAGATATAACTGCTTAGGATGAACAAAATGAAAGAAAAATAAAATGATTTGAGTGAAAAAATATTAAGTACATAATAGTCCAGCAGGTCAAACTGTAAAGATATTGCTAAATTGACAAGGAAATGTATAGAAAACTCTAAAGTTAAAAAAAAATTGATTAGCTCTTTTTCTTTCCCAAACAGTGTCATCCACAAGCCATTAGGTAGGGTCAAGTAAGATCTTTTGGGGTGCCAACAGCAGATAGAGCAGGATATCAGAGCCTAAATGAGCTTAGAAGGGCATCCGCATGGGAAGGTACCTAGATCTTGGTTTCTAAATAGCATTCTCCATTAAAAGAAACCAGAGGTCCCTGGAGAACAGTTGATTCCAGATTGGGGCTTGGAAAGTTCAGGCTCTTCTGTTAGAAATTAAGGAAGTACTCAAAGAATGATAAGAGACACATCAAAAAGATGTAGACTGGATTGAAAGACTCTCACTAGCTAAATCTGGGACAATATGAACACCTAAATAAATAATGATAGTAACAGATTATAATCTATTGAGTAAAATAGGAATTTAAGGGGCCATGCTGATATAGAAATAAATTCATTGAAATTTTGATGAGATACCGGATACTTACATAGTTTTAAAGTATCTTTCTATAAAACACTTATTAATTACAGAGGGGAAAAGAGTACTTTACAGTGGAGAAGTCTTACAGATACCATCTAAAGTGATTAAAATTAACAACACCAATAATGGGACAAAATGAAAATTATGTCAATTGATAGGATGCAGTGAGAAGAAAACAGCAACACTTCTGTGATATTCCTACCAAAGGTGCATATCCTTAATCTACTCAAGAAGAAACAATAAACAAACCCAAGTTAAGGGACATTCAACAAAATAACTAGCCCATAATCTTCAGGTGTCAAGATCATGAAAATCAAGGAAAGACTGCAGAATTATTCCAGATTGAAGGAGACTAAAGAGGCATGACAATTAAATGCAACACATGATCCTGACTGGATCTTTTTACTATAACTTACATTATTGGGACAACTGGCAAAACTTGAATGGGATCTATACATTAGATGATAATGTATCAATGTTAATTTCCTAATTTTGATGGTTAGATTTTGGTTCTCTACAAGAATGTCCTTGTTTGAAGGAAATATAAAAGTGTTAGGAGGTGATGAAATATATCACCTACTTACTCTCAAATTATTTCAAGAGAGAAATTCTTTGTACTATACTTACAACTTCTGTATGAGTTTGAGGCTGTTTCAAAATTGTTTTAAATGAGAGAAAAAGTAGACTTAGCTAGAAGCTACATAGGACAGCCTCAGGGCAAGCAATTGGGAGTAATAGGTCCCGTTCTGCCTGAATGTAATGTAGGCACACTATCCAAGATGGGTACAATAGGAAGAATAAAGCATAATGGTTAAGATCATGGTTCTGGAATCAGTCTGGGTTCAAATCTTTGCTTCAAGCCAGGTGCAGTAGCACACACCTATAATCCCAGCACATTGGGAGGCTGAGGTGGGAAGATCACTTGAGACCAGAAGTTCGACACCAGCCTAGCAAGACCCTGTTTTCACAAAAAATAAGAAAAATTATCCAGGTATAGTGGGGCATGCCTGTAGCTTCAGCCACTCAGAAGGCTAAGGCAGGAGGATCACTTGAGCCTAGGAGTTACTGCACTCCAGCCTGGATAACAGAGTGAGACCACATGTGTATATGTATGTACACACACACACACATACACATACATATACATACCACAAATCCTAGCTTCAACACTTACTGAGTGACCTAATTACTTGTTTCCCTATGCCTTAGTTGCTTTATCTGCTTAAATGGTATCAAGTCAGGAAATACTTATTGAGGGCCTTTTGTATATCAGGCACTATTCTAGGTTGTATGAATATAGCAGTGAACAAAACAGGTTAGATGTTTGTACTTATGGTGTTATAGCAGATGAGGAGCAGTGGTTCTAGTGATAACAGTTTCTATAACTCATACAGGGGTATAATGATTAAATGAGATAATAATGGCACATAGTAAGTAAGTTAATATTAACTGTCACTGTTGATCTTAATCAGCAACATCTCCTAGAACACCACCTTACAGTCTTTATATCTAATACGAACTCCAAATGGTAGTAAGTAATCAGCATTCTGATGAAAAGCCAGAGGGCTGCTTATCCCTCATTGCATTAGACTTGTAAACTGCCTGTCATTCCTGTATATGCTTCACTGCTGAACCTTGGGGTAGAAAAGACACATAGCCCCAACAAAATTAAGTTTTAAAACATGCATAAAAGATAGTTTGTCAAGAACAAATTGCTATTACTATTGTACACTAAACACAGCTCTGATGAAAACCAAGTGGAGACAAGCTGAAGGTTGTTCAGCCTATGCCAAGAGCTTTCCATCTCTATACCACTTAGGTTTTCATTAACTCCTAAAGAATCAGCAATTGGAGAATTCCTGCTATCTCTTTGGATGAATATAAGCAGCCAAAACTTGCACAGAACATTCCTAGTTACAGTAGTATAAAAGTAATAAAAATTAAAAAAAAAGAAGTTTGAAATAGTAAAAAAAAGCAACAAACAATAGCATAAAGTAGAATCTTGACCTGTCCCTCAGTGGTTCCTTCGATATTTCTGGCAGCAGCTTCCAATTCTCCATTAAACTGGTCACCCAGCATCCGGAGGCGACCAACAATGATAGCCACGTCAGGGCAAGCCTCTCCTGAGACAGAGGAACATATTTGTCACATTTGTCACAATGCTTAGAGATGGTAAGTCCCAGGAATCTAGGCAATGAGGGAAAAAAAAGTTCTCATCTTTTATTTTGTTATTGTTCTCTCCCAAGAACTTTATTGCTGTCAATATCAATAGTCAGAAAATCTCCCTTCATTGAGAATCTTTTTCCTTTAGGTGTTGCTAAAAGCTTAGAGTTTGCCTTTTGAAACTTAAGGGGAAACAAAGCATACTTTTTTGGCCTGTAATCACCACCTCAGGCCAGAAACCTTACCTGAATCTGGTTCATCTACACAGGTTAGGGCCCGGTTAGCAACCTTCAATGTTGGACCCAAGAAGTCTGTGAGTAGAGCATTCACGATGCATTCTGTTTGTTCCTCAAAAGTTTGGAGGCCTTTCATTTTAGAGTTTGCTGCTGAGTTTTACTCTTCCACAAAACAAGCAGTTTTCAGCCCAGCAGGAAGTTAGAAACACTGGTAAACCAGCAGATGTGTCTATCTCTTATAATTTCCTAATTGGACGATAGGTCCAATTAGGAACCTTTCCCACCAGCTTTCGTCAAAAATAGCTGCTCAGAAAGGTAGGACTTCTCTGAAATGCTTTTCTACACAGAACTGGATAAACTTGTTGAAGACTCTAAGTTTCTTATCTCAGAACCACACCCTAGCCAGTACATAGGATCACTGAATAACTTATAGTTAGCTAATCTGTAACTGAAATAGAGTTGAGTAAGAGCCTCTTGGGTAATTTCATTAAAGAATACTTCCTGTTAGGTTCTGTTTATGGTATAAAGGAAGGTTGTCAAGTTGTAACAGATTAGTATTCAACTTTTTTATTTTTAAAATTTATTTATTTAAATTTTTAATATTTTTTTAGCATTCAACTTTTGTTTGCCATAATCATACGATTATTTACTGAACACCTGTAAGTAACTATACTTGGCACTACAAATAACACAGAAAAATGACACAGTTCCTGTGTTCATGCAGCTTACACTTTATCAGAAATGATATTAAATGACTAATCATATAATTTCTTGTGCTATTGACATACAGTGCACTTTGAGAGCATAAGGAAACAAACCTAGGGGATGGGGAAGGCTTCCTTAAAGTAGTGACACCTCAAATGAACTCTGAAGGATAAGTAGGGATTCATTGGGCAAAAAGGAGGAGTAAGATTGTTCCAGGTGGAGGGACAACATATATAAAGGCTGAGGAGATGGGGAGAGGAAGGAAACTTGGGCATTTGAGGAATTATTATGTAAATGGATATAGTACAAAGTATTTCAAAAGGAAATTATAAGGAATAAAAAAGATGTTATGTGGAATGACCTAGCATTGTTTGGCATGCAGTAAATGTTAAATGTCTTTCCTTTTAGCCCAAGGTCCATTGACAAAGATAAAAGGGATCTGAGGTTTACTCTCTAATAAGAGAATTTTCCTAACAGGGTTGGATTCCATCATAGTTTTAAGAAATCTTGGGATGGATACTTACTTATACTGGCTGCTTTCTTAATGTAACTAAACCCAGATTTTGGGTCTGGGTTTTAGAAGCATTACTCATTATCAGCAAACCTATCACTCAAACCTGTCGGAGGTGAAGTTATTAATAGCTCCAACTAATAAAAGATTCAATAAAAGATTCATAAACAGTGAGTCAGTTGTTCAGAATGGAATTTCTCCCTGGCAAAATGATCAGAGCCAATCTTCTGTTTTCTGTTCCATTCTAAAAAATAAATGGCCACTACAGTTTCCAGGACAACATGTCCAATTAGATGACCAGCAATGACAGCCATGTCAAAAGAGCCTCAGCGAAGACAGAAGGAATACATTTGTCACAATGCTTGAAAGGATGGCAGTGAATACACTCATTGTATTAAAATGGAGAAAATTCAAAACACTGACAAAACCAAATGCTGGTGAGGATTTGGAGCAACAGGAACTCTCATTCATTGCTGGTAGGAATGCAAAATGGTAAAGCCACTTTGGAAGATGGTTTGGCAGTTTCTTACAGAACTAAGCATACTCTTACCACATGATCCAGCAGTTACACTCTTTGGTACTTACCCAAAGGAGTTGAAAACTATGTCCACACAAAAACCTGCACATGGATGCTTATAGCAGTTTTACTCATAACTGCCAAAATTTAGAAGTGACCAAGATGTCCTTCAGTAGGTGAATGGATAAACTGTGATATATCCAGACAATGGAATATTATTTAGTGCTACAAAGAAATGAGCCCATAAAGCCATGAAAAGACAAGGAGGCATTTGGGTGATAATTATGGATTTTGGGTGATAATTTATGAGGTAAGTTCACCAGTTATAACAAATGTACCACTCCAGTTGGTGATGTTGATAATGGGGGAGGCATGCATGTGTGGGGGCAGAGGGTATACGGGAAATTTCTGTACCTTCCTCTCAATTTTGCTGTTAATCTAAAACTGTTATTAAAAAGTCTTAATTTTTAACAATGATCATAAATTGTTTTTGGACGAGGAACAGAAAGTATGTTCCAGTGTAACTAAAGGACCATTTTCATTTGTCATTATAGTATCTATCATTCATTCTCTCTCGAGACAAAAGGGCTGAAACTTCAGTTACTACTAAGTAAGCTTCAGACCTCTAATGTCAGAGGGGCCCTCAGAGAATTCTAGGCCTCCTTTCACATTAGAAACAGCCACTTGACCATTTAAGGATTCTAAAAAATACATTTATAACATACTCCCAAAACAATATACAAAAACAAAACATGTTTATAAGGGGCTATCCAAGTTGGATAAAATAGCTTGAACTTTTCTCACAATAATAAACTACCTTCCTCATTTCACTATCAATATACTTACGCCACCTTTCTAATCCAATCTTGATTCCTTTGTACTATCCTGTATAATCAACATTGTAAAGCTATAGAAACAGAGTACAGGCTCTCATGGGCAAGACAGAGTACATTTTCCTCCTTTGGTTACTTCTTTCTGGGCCTTCAATGTAGCACTTTCCCAAACCAACCTTCCTACCCCTTGGCCCACATACCTTCACCCTTATAGTTCTAATGTGCTCCTAATTATTACTGAAAAATGACAAGGCCAAAATTTTTCGCTATCATTTATTTCTCTTGCTGTCCTCTGGCCACAACAATTTATATTCCTCTCCAAAAAGCTTCATCTCATTATATCATTGGCTCAAAGTCCAGGATCTGGTCATCTGCACCTAGTGTGCATGTGGATGAAGAACCTTGGGTACAGCTCCTCTCAACATGGAGACCTGTAACTAAGAAAACAAGTCATGTGTCCTCACTCCTCTAAACACCTGATATCTGAAAGGGATAGAATAATTGTAACAGAATTCCTGTTCAAAAAGAGGGGGAATGGAGACATATAACAATCACTGGTCCATAGCAATAAAATGGACTGGGCTAGGGCCAGTGGCTCACACCTGTAATCCCAATACTTCAGGAGGCCAAGGTGGGAAGATTGCTTGAGGGAAGGAGTCTGAGACTAGCCTGGGCAGCATAGCAAGATTCAATCTCTACGAAAAAAAAATAACTAGCCAGGCATAGTGGCACATACCTATAGTTCCAGTTACTTGGGAGGCTAAGGCAGGAAGATCACTTGAGCCCAGGAGTTTGAGGTTACAGTGAGCTATGATCTCACCACTGCACTCCAGCCTGGCTGACGAGTAAGACCCTGTCTCACAAAGAAAAAAAAAAAAAAGAACATAGTATACTCGTTGACCTTTGGTCATTTTGGTTATAAATTAGTAAAACCAGAATACAGGAACAATCAGTTCTTCATTGAGATCATTTTAAAAGTACACTTTCCAAAAGCCACAATTAATTATTAATTAATTATCATATTAATATATATCTTATATTACAGAAAAGCAACCAAATACAACTTAATCTTCTAAAGGCTCCAATAGTCAGAATCACTTTAGTATCATTATTTACTCAATTGTTGGCCCATACCTACTTTTCTTCAGGTCACAATTTCAGTTATAGTCTTTAATTTTTAATCAACGAATTTATTCAATTTCTACCACCCGTATTCTGTTCCTTTGTTATACTTTGAATTAACAGCACTTCAGTTTTCTTTTAGCACCTAATTAAACATTCACAGTTTAACTGAACAAATAAAAATCTGAAGCTGTTCTGATCCCTCCCTTTCCAGTCTCTGGGATCCATGGTCTGAATCAGTGATTCTCAACTAGGGGCTATTCTGCCTTCACCCCTCACTCCCCAGGGGACCTTAGACAATGTCTGATGACATTTTTAGTTGTCACAATTAGGGGTTCTACTGGCATCCAGTGAGTAGAGGCCTGAGATACTGCTAATAATCATTCTACAGTGCAGAGAAGCCCCCTCCCCACCAACAAAGAATTATCTGGGCCAGACTTGGTGGTTCACACTCATAATCCCAGTACTTTGGAAGACCAAAGCAGGAGAGTCACTTGAGGCCAGGAGTTCAAGACCAGCCTGTGCAACATAGCGAGATTCTGTCTTAGGGAAAAAAAAAAAAAGCCAGGCATGGTAGCTACTCACAAGGATGAGGCAGGAGGATCACTTGAGCCCAGGAGTTTGAGGCTGCAGCGAGCTCTGTGATCACACTACTGCACTCTAGCCTGGGCAACAAAGCAAAGACGCTGTCTTAAAAAAGAAAAAAAATGAATATTTCTTCCTCTCTGATAGTTTTAAAACTGTTTCCCTTCACGCTGACTACTTCACCTATAGAGTCAAATCTGAGGCTCAACTATATCTATGTAGGCCCTTATTGCCTGAACATTTGTGTATTTCCCATTCCTAACCTAGCCAGTCTTAATTCACATTTTCATTTTCCCCATTCTGGATTCTTTGGTCTTATTTATTATTTTACCATCATGTTATTAGATCTGTTCTTGCCATAAGTTATCTCAATTAATGTATAAAATGTGGTCAGGTATGAATAAAAAGTGAGGACAAATGACAAGAAAACAATTACAATAGTATTGCTAGATGTATGCACTAGCTACTTTGACAGCTTAAAGAATGTCCCTAATGAAGGCAGTGAGCGGAACAGCAAAAGACAGACTAGGTATTAATTAATGAAGATATGAAAGTGAGGAAATGTTCTGGCAATAAATAAAAGCAGATATTATGGCACAGAGGTGAGAGAGGCTGGTGCATTCAGGGAACTGCAAATAGTTTGTTTTTACCATAAGAGAAGGTGTTCTGGGAGTGGCCAAACATGACACTGAAGAGGTATTTTAGATGCCATGCTAAGGACTTTGGACTCTAGCCTAAAAAGCATGATTTGAAATAGGAGAACAACCAAGAGTTTACTATAATAATCCAGGGAAGAAAGAATGACCCTCACAAATGATGACCCCTGTCAGTTTCCACACACCAGACATCTTTAATTAGTAATACCATCCCTTAAATTAATTAGAAAAGAATCTAAATCCCATCCTCACCCCATTCTCATATCAACATTAACCCTTACAACATCACCATTGAAAAATTGGGCCAATCAGCAGTAGGCATGAAAGGAATAAGTTGATGGTCTTTAGGCAAAGACATAAGCACCCTGATTCTTAGATTTCCCATTCTCCTTTGCATCTGGTATTATCTGGACTTACAAGCAGCTCTAATAAGAAAAACTAAGGAACTCTGATAGTTATTCATCTTACTCAGGACAAGCAAAAAGAATCTGTTATGATTTTATGTCTCCAATTGTTCCAATCACAGTTTCTAATACGGAAATAAAACTGTTCAGTGTCTCCGTCCTTGCCTCATTTTGTTTCACAGAGATCTGTATTTCTGAGTTCTCAGGCTCCAACAGCAGTTCTGTCAAGAACAGACAGCCAGTATCATCCTGAGCACTGAGGTATGCTTTCCATGGCCGAGCCCCAGCCCTGCTCATCGCGATGGTCTGGATGTTCACTACTTGAAGAGCCATCTGGAGAGTATCAGCATGGACTGCTCCCTGCCAAGGCAATACTTGCTGATGAGCAACCTTGAGGCTAAGCCAAGTTTTCTCAAAATACTCAGCAGTAAGCTGGAGATTGGGAACTAGCATGAGGGCTCCAGAATCAGGGAGTTCTTGTATTGTCTCCTTGTTCTCTTCAGGAATCAGGGATCCTAAAAGAGTCAGAAAGTTTCTGTAAGTGATGTTCTTAATCTGTAGGAGCTAAATATTTTACTTAAATCCCCCAAAAATATACAATATGTACTTCTGTCTTTGGATAAATGGCTTAAATAACCAATAATGAACCTCTTTTTTGCTCACGAAGTCTTCAAATTCAGGCAAATCTAAGATTTAGTGCTGGGATACTCTACTTTCTAAAAATCATTGAAAAGATAAAGATTTATCATGATAAGATACAAGGTAAAGATTATTTTTACCTGATGTGGCAAAAGATGCAGTGTTAGGAAGCTCTGGGCCATGTTGCTTTGCCCCCTGGCACTTAGAAATAGTTGCCCAGCGGGCTCTGCCATACACTGGCACCAGCGTGTTGAAGTCTGAGGCCCAGCTGTTCACAGGTCTTTCTGCTGGATCCTCCAAAAGTCCAAGAGAAGGGTCAGATTTTGGGCTACACAAGATCCGCTTAACTTCATCAATGCCAACTAAGAGGAGGCGATAATAGAAGAGACCTCGGTCCCGTACAGCCATATCCTTCTCCTCCTCTGAGGAAAGACAACAGATTGAGTTAGTTAAAAACAAAACCTCCTACCTCCTACCCTCGTGCCAACCAAATAGGAGAAAAAAATGAAGAAGAGAAAACCTAAGATAACATTAACATTTTCTTCTTGGGTCTCAGATACGACTCACCAAACAATGAAAGATGTGAGAATTTTTACTATAGGTCATAGCAAGTACTATTTTCTTCTGAAAAACTTACCTATGCAGTAATATAACAAACGTCCCAGCATGTCCTGGCACTCAGCAGGTCGTGAGAGGAAAAGGCGCAGCAGAGCAGTGAGTAGCTCCATCTTAACAGCTGGAAATGTCTCTGACTTCACATTCTCTACAAAGTCCTCTAACACATAAGGAGCATTGGGAATTCTTTCCCCATGAACCCCAAGTAGCCAAATAAGTGCCTGCTTCCCCTATGGAATAAAAGAATTAGAACAGGTGCTCAATACTTGGCTATCCACAATACAGGAGATAGTAAACAAACACCAATTTGCTTTTCCCCTAGTGCTAGCAAAAAAGATATAATCATTAATTTACTTCAACTTGCATTTTATTGATTCCCCCGTAGTACGTTCTCTACAACAAACAGGAACAAAATTCTAATGCACAACAGAAAACTCAAAATTTTCATAACTTATGCTGATGAAGCAATAAATAAGGCTTCCTCTGCTTTGGGGCCTCTGGCTCAATTTGGGGTTTTGTGTTTCAGTGGAAGCTACTCAAAGAATCTCTCTAACTTTTTCATGAAAGTGGTTAATAAATAAGCTAGAGTGCACATCACAGTCATCTGTGAAGTTTCTTAAAAATATATCTGTCTAGGCTGGGTGTGGTGGCTCACGCCTGTAATCTTAACACTCTGGGAGCCCGAGGCGGGTGGATTGCTCAAAGTCAGGAGTTCGAGACCAGCCTGAGCAAGAGCGAGACCCCATCTCTACTAAAAATAGAAAGAAATTAATTGGCCAACTAAACATATATATAAAAAATTAACCGGGCATGGTAGCACATGCCTGTAGTCCCAGCTACTCGAGAAGATGAGGCAGAGGATCACTTGAGCCCAGGAGTTTGAAGTTGCTGTGAGCTAGGCTGACGCCATGGCACTCTAGCCTGGGCAACACAGTGGGACTCTGTCTCAAAAAAAAAACAAAACAAAAGAAAAAAATATATAGGCCCACCACTCCTGAATATTTAAGCCAATAGACTGGGGATGAAGCCCAAACCTTTGTAGAAACTCCACAAATGATTTTGACTCTTATTCCAGTTAAAAACCCCTTGGTATAAATCTCTGACTCAAAACTATTCAAAAGAGCAATGGGACCACAAAGTATTTGTAATAAAAACCATAGCCAAATTCTGTTTTTATTTTTATTTATTTCATATTATTTTTTTGAGATAGAGTCTCACTCTGTCATCCAGACTGGAGTGCAGTTGTATAACCACAGCTCACTGCAACCTCCAACTCTTGGGCTGAAGTGATCCTCCTGGCTCAGCCTCCTAAGTAGCTAGGAGTACAGGTACATGCCACCATGCCCAGCTAATTTTTTATATTTTTTTAGAGATGAGGTCTTGCTATGTTACTCAAGCTGGTCTCAAATGATCCTACCACCTCAGCCTCCCAAATTGTTGTGATTACAGGCATGAGCCACCATATCTGTACCATTTTTATAATTTATATGCCATCTATGTCTGAAAGAGAATCTGAGGTCACAATCAATTCTAAGAGTTTCCACTTCAGACGTGGGGTGGAAAAAATAATTAGATTCCATTTCAGAGGGCAGGGTCCCAGGCATTCCCCTTCCACCTAGAAGTAAAGGAAAATTACAGTCTACCTCACTATCTTGAATGTTCTCCTCACAGCCGGGCAGGGCCTGACACACAGCTTCGGTACACTGAGGACACAACCAAACCAGGTCTCGGAAAGTCTGCACCACCACTATAACATATCCCAGGATACAAGAGCACAAGATTAAAGCCGCCATGTAGGAAGGAATCTTAAGAAGAATCATGTATTCAGACTAGATTTGTGGCTGAATTTGTATAAAACTGGTTTTGGAGGGGTGGGCAATGATTATCTGAGAAATATAATCACATGGGCAATAATTTCTTGAATGAATTTCTTATCAGATTGACATGAGGATAAATGACCTAATGTATGGGAAAGCATTTTGTAAAACATAAAGCTATATGCTAATATGGGGTAGTGTTATTAGCGAATGATACTCTAAAGACAGTATAATGGAGTCACCATGACTGGGACTATGGTGAGGCAAGTGAGGTGTACCTAGTATGCAACATTTAAGAAGACATGCAGGGTTGGCTCTTGCATGAACCTGAGAGTAAGTCCTTTCTTAAATTTTGCATCCTAAGCAACTTACTTGCTTTACCCTAGTGATACACCTGGAAGCCACTGCCTATAGTAGACTGCCATAAAACAAAAAGAGGAGTAAAAATGGGGAAATAACAAGCACAATCACCCTAGTACCCTTCATTATTTATAATAATCTATACCATCATCTGAAATCTATACCATTATCTTGTAGACTCATGGTAGCCTGAAGACTCAATACCCTATTAGATCTCTAGAATCTATGCTTCTCTGACAGCAACAGATGATGATGTAAGGAAAAGTTTAAACCTCTGTATTACTTATTCAACAACAAATATTTTTTGAGCAACTACTATAAGCCAGGCACTTGGCATAAAAATCCTAGAAAGGTATCCATTACCTGTAGTAATATGCTCTTGTCGAAGCCCCAGTAACTCTGTTAGAATCTGCACACACTGATCTGTGTAAGTCCTGGCGATGCCACCTACAGAGCAAGAGAAGGCAGAGGAAACTGTTAAGTCAAATATTAGTGCCTCATTCTAAAATCATTTCCCACCAAAGACAAAAGAACCAGAGATAAAAAAAAAAAAAAAAAAAATCATCTCTTGTTTGATGAAACAAAAACAATCTAAGTTTGCTAAAAAGGGAACTTTCGTAAAAATGAATCGATTTTTCATTGACTACTAGAAAACTGAAAGTTCATAAAAAAGAATTTCTCAATGAAGAAGGTTGAAAACGTACAGTAACAATAGTATTTACATGTCAGTGAGATATGAGGCACCCTTTTTGTAGCAGCATATCCACAAAGAAATATTCCTGCTGGGGATGCTTGAAAGCAGTCTCCTGACTACAAGGATTTCTATTCTCTTTGCTCCCTTTTCTTTGCCCCTAAAAATAACCATGCTTTATTCTAAATATGTGGGTTCTTCCTTCTCCTCTTACACTTGAAAGACTCTAAAACTTAGCTTCCTAGCTGCTTTATTTTCTTTTTTTTTAACCAGAGATAGGGTCTTACTCTATCACTTATAGCTCACTGCAAACTCAAACTCCTGGGCTCTTTGATCCTCCTGCCTCAGGCTCCTGCATACTAAGACTACAGGCATGTGACACCGCACAGATAATTTTGTATTTTTCATATAGATGGGGTCTTGCTATGTTGCTCAGGCTAGTCTCAAAAACTCTTGGTTTCCCAAAGTACTGGGATTACAGGTATGAGTCATGGCACCTGGCCTACTTTCAGTTTTTGAGTCACTCCAACCTTTTACATCCTAGAGAAAATAGTATGAAAAAGTTTAGAAGATTAGGAACTATTCTGTGTTGGTCTATACTCAGCACAATACATAGCCTATAGCAGAAGCTCCATAAATGACTGATGAATTGACACAGGAGTTTGAATCAGAAAGAGTGGATTATATTCCCAGTTTAGGAACTATATGATCTTTAGGCAATTTGATAACCTTTTTTGTGCCTGGGTTTCTTCAACTTTAAAATGAAGTTAATAACACTCGTCTATGTTTCCTGACTGCCTCACAAGACTGTGGTAAGATGATGTATAGAAAAGCATTTTGGATAGAAGACAACAAAAATTTTAAATATTATAGTTAGATTTGCCTGTATTCTCTATCCTGGAAGATATGGCAACACTAGTCTGGACCAAAAAAATATATATATATCTCCCTTTTCCTTTGTTTGCAGTCACTGACCCAATTCTTTAGTGCATGGCACTTTCTCTCTGAAGCAAGACTCATGCCCTCTTGCTCTCTATGGTTGCATTGACCATAGCTTTCTAGCTGGCTGGTCTAGGTTCTCAAAAGGAAAAGCAGCAGACACCTACCTATGGCAAAGATGGCAGCCTGGGAAAAGTCAGCAGAGACATCCGTGCAGTACCCTCGAAGCTCCTCTAGCACCTGCTGCACATTCTCATCATTCACTAGCTCACACAGCACTTCCACCTTCTGTAGTTTGATATAGTGGGGCTCCGAGTAGGAACAAAAAAACTTTTTATAGTGGCTGCTAAAGTGACCTGGCAAACTATGCAAGATCTGGCGCACATGACAAAGGGCAGCAAAGCAGAGTTCACGGCTCTCTGAAGAACAGGCAGCTAGCAAAGGTCCCTTGACTCGCACAAGCACATCGGTTTGTACATGGGGAAACTTTTTTGCCAAGATCAGAAAGAGTTTTGTGGCTCCCATCACCACACCTGGGCTACTGCTCTTGAGAAAGCTGTCCAACAGATTGAGAATGTCGAATAATTCCTCCTCACTGCGGGGTTGGTAGCGTAGCAGAAAGTTCAATACTTCAGCCTGGCCCCATTGGTCCAGTTTTGACATTCTATCCAAAAAAGAAAACAAAAGCACTATTTTAGCAACAAAATTAGCACCATCTCTATGCCACATAACCAGCCAGCTATTCATCATAACAAGGGGAGAATTCTTAAAGATAGGCTATGCCGGCCGGGCATGGTGGCTCAAACCTGTAATCCTAGCACTCTGGGAGGCTGAGGCAGGAGGATCACTCAAGGTCTGGAGTTCAAGACCAGCCAGAGCAAGAGTGAGACCTCGTCTCTACTAAAAATAGAAATTATCTGGACAACCAAAAATATACATATAAAAAATTAGCTGGGCATGGTGGTGCATCCTTGTAGTCCCAGCTACTTGGGAGGCTGAGGCAGAGGATTGCCTGAGCCTAGGAGTTTGAGGTTGCTGTGAGCTAGGCTGACGCCACAGCACTCTAGCCTAGGCAACAGAACCAGACTCTGTCTCAAAAAAAAAAAAAAACTGAATCATTCTTTTTATGTACTATATAAAGTTTACACAAAATAGGCTTTAAATTCCAAGATGAGTTGACAGTATAAACACACATTCATTTAAGGCCAAAGATGTGGTATGATCAGTGTACCCTGGGCACAGATTCTCTACATTTTAAGACACTATAAATAGCTTAAGTAGAACATAATGACTAGAGGAGAATAGAAGCTAACCCCTCAAGACATTTCTGCTCTCTGTATCACCAAGAGAAACTAAGACCAATGAAAGAAACTCTCTGAGTGAAATGTGATGAAGTTAATAATTATGGTTAACTTTCTTTTCCACCCTACAGAAGTTGTTCAAGACTTTTGTTGTTGTTGTTGAGACAGAGTCTCACTGTGTGTCCCTGGGTAGAGTGCAGTAATGTCATTATAGTTCACTGCAAGTTCCAACTCCTGGGTTGTAAGTGATCCTTCTGCTTCAGTCTCCCGGGTAGCTGGGACTACAGGCACACTGCAATGCCCAGCTGGGTTTTATTGCTTTATGTATTTTTATTTATTTATTTTTTCTTTTTCTTTTTGGCAGAGACGGGGTCTCATTGTTGCTCAGGCTGGTATAGGACTTATGAGCTCAAGCAATCCTCCCACCTTGGCTTCCCAGAGAGCTAGGATTATAGGCATGATCCACCGTTCCCCGCCAAGACTTCTTAATTCAGCACATCAACAAGATCCCACAAGGATGCAGATCTCATAACACAAAAAAGCACGGAGGCATCCAAACCTATTTAAGAGATGATGGGCAATGGGCTTATTGATGACAACTCCTCCTTCCTGTTTCAGAATTTCCTCTAGAGACCTCAGGCAGTTCACAACCACAATTGGATCCTGATCACGCAGCAAACTGTATAACTCATTTACCAGGGCACCATCTATGAAAAAGAACAAAGATCTCAGATAAAAACGAAAAGCTTCAGAGTCACAGGGATAGAGCCAGAGTAATGGCTCCCAGCAGACAATGCTGAACTTCTCTGCTATGAATTCAAGGCAAAAAAATTGCTATCTCCAGATGGTTCTAAGTAGCTAATACAAGGCATCTCACCTGCGCCCCAAAGAAAGGACTTCTCTAATTTCAGAAAATACCAAGCCCTGCAGCCTACTTAAAGAGACACGTGCAAAAGCGGGGCCACATTATTATTTTCTACTGAAGCTACATAATCTTTTACAAAGTCATACATAATAGAGGCACAAACAAATATTGATCATGATGGATTACACTGAACTTACCCACTTCAGAGTCTCCATGAAGATTATGCATCTTGGCACAACCAAGGACTGCTACCCTCCTGACGTATGAAGCCTTATCCCGTAAGCCATTGAGAATAGGCTGTTGGATATATTCTTGCACACCAGGCATCCTAAGCAACACATCCTGGAGTTAGCCAGATCCTGAAATACTAGTTTTGAAATAATTCAGCCCCTCTTCACTTAACAGAGAGTTTAGCAGATGTTTGAATGTGTATCTATCATCATAAAAAACTGGAGAAAGCCTCCACCAAACTTAAAATGCCATAATTTGACTTTTCATTTGGAATAATGCTGCACAGGCAGCAAATAAATATTAATTCATAATTGTTTAGAAATCTTTAACCAAAACTGAGAACTGTCTTACTAGAATGAGAATGGAAAACCCCCATTAATATAACCATATGATATTGTTTATTAAGTCAAAGTACTAGCTAAAAATTTAAATTCAGGGTATAATAGTGTTTTCCTCAGTATTAAGGAACTTAAATAAATCGTCCTCAGTAAAAACCCACCCCATGATCTCCTGAATTCATCAGCCACTGAGGACCAGACAAGGAAGAGGGTGCTCACCTGAGGCTACACATGCTCCGTAGTGCCAGCCCTCGCACCATCGGGTTGGGGTCCGAGCAGTCTTTGCACAGTGTATTAATGGCCAGGAGAGCCAGATCTGGTTTCAGAGGGGCATATGTGCACATGTACAGATAAACCAACTTCTTCTGAACAATATCTACAGTGGCACTGGCCTTCACCATTTCCATGAAAACACCAGACATGTCCAAGCCCTGAGTCATGTGCCTGAAACCAACACACATGGCGGAAGAAGTAAAATACAAATCTCCACCTTATAATGGAGGGGGTTTACTTATATATGCCCTGGTTATCCAAGTAGATCATGATCTCTTAGAAGAAAGCAACTATGACTACCTTTATCTATTATACCACACAATACTTCATACCATGGGCCTGGAATAAACATTGTTCTTCTATTCATGCAATGAACACTTATTGAATCCCTTGTACATTCCAGTGAAATTCAGCTTTTACATCCAGGGATATGCTCTGGGGACATAATCTTGAAGAAGATGTGACCTTTGCGAATTCAAAAATCTATTAAGGAGCCAGACAAGAACACCACTAATTACAGTACAATAGATTAAGTATTTAAATAAAAGTAATGTACAAGGAGCAGAAAGGATTCAGAGGTCTGATGCTGGCAGGAAGCCAGAGAATGTTTCTTCACAAAGGAAGTAATATTTTAGCTGAATGAGCAGGACCTCACCAGGCAGATGTGACAGAAAGGTAATGATATTAATACATGCTATGAGGCATGTAGATATGAGCAAAACACACATTCTTTTGAGTGTCTGCAGGTAATGGGATTAACAGGTTGTTTTGGGGTGCTAAGTTTGTATTTTATTCCGTAGATAATTGTTTCACTGAGGTCTCCTACTAGAATCAGCTGAGATGTTTCTTAAAAATAGATTCTCCTGGGTTCCATCCTACCCTACTGAAATCAGAATCAATCTCTGGACTGGCTTAAAAATCTGCATTTTTTAAAAAAGCACCCAAGGGGATTTTTGTGCATACTAAAGTTTGTGAACCACAGCTGTAGGCAACAATTATAGATTGAGATTTGTAAATGGGAAAATTCTTACTGAAATGAGGCAAGGTGGCCCACGAGCAAACTTCTGCAATTGATTTGGTGATGAAGGCCTTAGCCAGAACACGAGTGCCAATAAAAAAGAGAGGATGGATATTTAAAATTGTGAATTCATACCATCTGACATAAGAAGTGAAGGATCAGGTGTCATCAAGGATGACCTGGCTGGCTGGTGCCATTCACCAACACAAATATAAGCAGAAGAGCAGGTTTGGGGAGAAGGGAAGAATGTTGGTGCTATTTTGCACATACCTTTGATAAATTATCCAGGTGGCAGAGGGATATGTGAGTCTGAGGCTAAAAAAGGAGGTCTGTACTAGTATATATTACAGATCCAGGAGTCAGCAGTAATTGTTCAAGCCTGGGATAGGAAGAAATCACCCAGCTGAGTAAAAGATATCCTACAAGGGAGACTGAGATGGTACTCCGGAGAGGGAGATTAAGACCGAATCATACAACTGCCACGTACGAATGTTCATTTACTCTTTCAGAGAGGCCAGGGGTGGTGAGCCCTGATGGAGACTGCGACGGGGGTGGGGGTGTGGGCAATTAGGACACTAAGGGAGATGGGTGATACCTAATCACTCGTTGGATGACATTCCGGTAGCGCAGCCTATCAGCTTGAATGTGAGGATTGCACAGAGCCTTCTTCAACTCCTTCACCACGTCCTCAGAGCCAAGGTAAGGCATCTTCTCTAACAGTCACGGAGCAGTTCCCACAGATCCCTACGTAACTCTTGAGCTCCTACTCGTGATGTGGGAGCCTGAGTAAAGGAAATATGGTCAGTGAAAAGACTAAAGGCGTGATGTCACCCCAGGCTTGGCTTGGCTCCCCTAGGGCCGAAACTCAGTCCCTCTGACACACTTCAACTCCCTCCGCTCCCCGGCGAGCCCCACCAAAGGCCCTATCCTAGACCCACAGTCTGTCTGCTCCGCCGACAGGTCGCTGCCGCTACCTCTAGGCCCTCCGCCCGACTTCCAACCCCGCGGCCGAAGGGCCGTAGACCGTCCCTCTGCAGTTCCAGTGTTTCTGGCGCCTCCGCGCCGTCGCCGTCACACAGAAGCCCAATCGTGCTTTCTGCGGAAGTCCCGCCCCCTCGCCCAAAGACCAAACGGAGTAGCTGCTACTCTCCTTGCTAGCGCGGAGCGTAGCCCCGACCCCGACTTTGGGATGCCCTTCCCCCAACCTCTCACCTCCCGGCGCAGCCGCGCGACTCCCTCTGGTGGAGCTGCGGCGCACAATCGGAAATCAGCTACTTCGGCCTGTCTCCTCCCAGCAGCGCGCGCTTTGAGTGCCTGGCCTGGCCCCCGCGCGCGGGTTGGAGTGTCGGGCGCCTTCTGCGATTTGGACTCCTAATCTCTAGACTACTACGAGGACGGTCACTTCCTTCTTTCTGCTCGTAGTAGTAACTTATTCCTCTACGCAACTGGCTTTCCCCTAGGGTTTCTGGCCCTGTTCTCGCCCCAGCATGACTTTTTTCGGGGGGCCGTTATGGAAGCCTCACCCAGGAGCCCTGTCCCCGCGAAGTTCCCGCCGGTGACTCTCCAACCCCGCTACCATGAACGGGGTCTTGATCCCTCATACGCCCATCGCAGTGGACTTTTGGAGCCTGCGCCGGGCTGGTACCGCGAGGCTCTTTTTCTTGTCTCACATGCACTCCGACCACACCGTGGGCCTATCTAGCACCTGGGCCCGGCCCCTCTACTGCTCCCCAATCACGGCCCACCTCTTGCATCGTCAGCTACAGGTATGGGGGATTGGAGTCGGCGTCGATGAGCTGGTCCAGGCATCTGAGGGAGGACTTCCGATCTGTCACAGCCTTGGAGTCATTTGAATGGGGTCCAGGAGAACCGATTTGTACAACTGCATCTTTAGCCCAGAGTAGGAGAGTGGCTTCCAACCTACTAACTTGAGATATTTTAGTTATAAGTTGAAGACATCTTTTAGTCTAGCCAAGGAAACTGTTCCTATCTTTTCACATAAACTAGGCCAATGTTTCCCAACCTTACCTCATACTAAGAATCCAGCTAATGTGCTGGGTAAATAATACAGATTCTCCAGCCCCCTCCCCACCTCCACCCCATTTGATTCAGTAAATATGGCTGGTGTGGGTCCTGGATATGTGGCTGAAATTTTTTAAACAATTGCCCCCAAGGGTTATTGTGATCAGGAGAGTTTGAACATCGCTGACTAGACTGATTCTTTTTTTTTTTTTTTAAAGACGAGTCAAGTTCAGTAGTGAGAAGGGGGGAAAGAGTAGAATAAGGAGTTCAATCTAACTGACTATAAACAATCAGGTGAGATAACTCACCAACATCGGACCACCCTAGGCTGTTTTCTGAACTCTTAATTTAAAGTTGTACAAAGGGCGAGGTGGGGAGTGAGAGGAGAAAGGGCTGATTGCTTGGGAATCTCCATTACAGCTTCTGCTTCAGGTGGCTGAGGATTTGGTCAGCTTTCCTTGATTCATGTAACAAGGATAGTCCCTGTTCCAGGGAGGTGTCAGGGAGGGGAGTCTGTGGTCACTGGGATGACTAACTCTTTCCTCAGGTATCTAAACAGTGGATCCGAGCCCTGGAGGTTGGTGAGAGTCATGTATTGCCCCTAGATGAAATTGGAAGAGAGACCATGACCGTAACCCTCATCGATGCCAATCACTGCCCTGGCTCTGTCATGTTTCTCTTTGAAGGATATTTTGGAACCATCCTCTACACAGGTGGGCCTCTGGAGGGGTCCCTCCCACCTTCCCACTCTAGATATTACTTTTCTTGGACAGTCTAACTCATAACAGAAGTCTGAAGGCCTTCTAGCTTCATCCCCATATGAATACAGTGACCCCTTCTCAACTGATTTCCCATTCTTTTAAGAGTCCAAACCTTGTAAGGAATAATTTAAAAATGAGTAGAATGGAGACATTTCTACAAAGAAACTATGCAGCTATACTGCCTAGTTCAGTGCCAACTCACATAATAGCTTTTCCACAGACCAGTAAGCAAATGCTAATCTGTTGTTGGAGCTAGGAGAGGCTTGTTTTCTATTTTTTGTCCCTGACTTTCTGTCTCCACATATGTATTCTTCTAGGTGATTTTCGATATATACCATCCATGCTAAAGGAGCCAGCCCTGATGTTGGGGAAACAGATCCATACTTTATACCTAGACAACACCAATTGTAACCCAGACCTGGTTCTTCCTTCCCGACAAGAAGCTGCCCACCAGATTGTTCAGCTCATTCAAAAGCACCCACAACATAACATAAAGATTGGTGAGTTGTTTCCTTTCCTTTTTCTCTCACCCATAGCTAGCGAATCTAGGTTCTTTGAGGGTTCTCACACTTTTCAAATCTTTGTGTAGCTCTTACCTTCTCCATGAAATCTACCTTGACCACCTTATTTAAAATTGCAGCCTGCCCACCATCCCTGTTCCCAACTCCTAATCTCTTATACCAATTCAATTTTTGCTTTTTTTGTAGCAGTTATCACCTCCCAGTATACTTCATATGTTTTAAAATATGATATTGCTTATTTATTGTTTATTCCCCATTTTCCCTGATACCCCTCACACACACAGATGTAAACTTCTTGAGAGCATGGATGGAAGTGGGAGTAAGCTTTGTGTGTTTGTGGAACAGAGAGTTGGTGACTCTCCAGTATGACAGTGGACAAAGAGGCTAGAAAAACAGAAAAGGGGCTGGAGTGCTGGTAAGCCATATTGGACTTTATCCTAAACCCAACAAAGAGCTATTGAAGGATTTTAAGTAGAAGAGAGACAATATGGCACTCATCACCTTACAATATATTCCATAATTTACATATTTATTATATTTGGGTTTTATTGTTTGTCTCACCCTACTAGAATGTAAGTTCCATGATGGCAGGGCTCTTTGTTTTATTATGGATATATCCCAAATGCCTACACTAATACCTGACACTGAAGCATTCAATTAATATTTGTCATATGAATGAATGAAATTTATCAAAACAGATATTTAAGTGAGTGGTGTGCTTTAAATTAGATACATTGTAAAAACAGCTGGAGAAAAAAAAAAGAAAAAAACAGTTGTATGGTTGTTCTGGTGATTCCACAGTGGTACAGAATTTTGGGGGGACTCTTCTTTTGGAGTTGCCTTTTGATAGCTCTTATGAAAAGAAATTTTTATTTTAAGAAATATAATAGCTGAGTGTGGTGGCACATGCCTATAATTCCATCTACTCAGGAGGACAAGGTGGAGGGTTACTCGAGGCCAGGAGTTGGAGATCAGCCTGGGCAATAAAGCAAGACTTTGTCTCTAAAAAAGTCTTTTTAACAAATTAGCTGGGCATGGTAGCACATGCCTATAGTTCCAGCTACTCAAGAGGCTGAGACAGGAAGATCACTTGACCAAGCCCAGGAGTTTGAGGCTACAGTGAGCTACGATCACACCACTGCACTCTAGCCTGGGCAACAGAGTAAGACCACCCTCTTAAAAAAAAAAAACTAATAGATTTAGTTCTAAATGACTTTTTTGGTTGTTTCCAAAATTATATACCTTCCAAGGTGACTAGCAAACTGATTGAGAAATATTTCCTACTCTCAGGATTGTTTAACTGATCATAAAGAAATATTGGCCCTGGCCGGGCGTGGTGGCTCATGCCTATAATCCTAGCACTCTGGGAGGCCGAGGTGGGCGGATTGCTCAAGGTCAGAAGTTCAAAACCAGCCTGAGTGAGACCCCGTCTCTACCATAAAAATAGAAAGAAATTAATTGGCCAACTAATATATATAATATAAAAATCAGCTGGGCATGGTGGCTCGTGCTGGTAGTCCCAGCTACTCGGGAGGCTGGGGCAGGAGGATCACTTGAGCCCAGGAGTTTGAGGTTGCTGTGAACTAGGCTGACACCACGGCACTCACTCTAGCCTGGGCAACAAAGTGAGACTCTGTCTCAAAAAAAAAAAAAAAAAGAAATATTGGCCCTAACCATTCCTGAAGTTTTAATGCAGAATTTTTCCAGAGAAGTACAGCTGGCTAGCAGGATGCTGTGGTAGGACTTGATTAACTTTGCAAGTCTATAATAAGCCCCTGTGCCAAGTATTCAATAGGCAGTGGGGATATAAAGGTGAATAAAATATGGTCTCTGGCTTTGAGGGCCTATAGTCTATTAGGCAAGGACCTAGAGAGGGGGGAAAAAGTGGGAATATACATAGAAAAAAATCAGTTACATTTGTGCCCAAAAGTGAGATTTTGAACTATAATTAGGAAGAAAGTGAGTATAAAAGAAATATGTGTTCTTTTAAGGAGTTCACAATCTGGTTGTGGATTTGAAATAGACCTTCAGAAAAGGTCTGAGAACAACTATTAAATAACACTTCCCATATCTGTTACCATAGCCATTACTCAAATTCATGTCTCCATTTCTTTCTACATATGTAGTACTTGGCTTTTCTTTTTTTTTTTTTTTTTGAGACAGAGTCTCACTTTGTTGTCCAGGCTAGAGTGAGTGCCGTGGCGTCAGCCTAGCTCACAGCAACCTCAATCTCCTGGGCTTGAGTGATCCTTCTGCCTCAGCCTCCCGAGTAGCTGGGACTACAGGCATGCGCCACCATGGCCGGCTAATTTTTTTATATATATATCAGTTGGCCAATTAATTTCTTTCTATTTATAGTAGAGACGGGGTCTCGCTCTTGCTCAGGCTGGTTTTGAACTCCTGACCTTGAGCAATCCGCCCGCCTCGGCCTCCCAAGAGCTAGGATTACAGGCGTGAGCCACAGCGCCCGGCCAGTACTTGGCTTTTCAATTGGAACTTCTACTTCCAACTTCTTATCTTAGGCAGTCAAATAATATTGCTGCTGTATTTTTCTTTCTAAAGCCCTGCTCTGATGATATTATTCTTATGATTAGAATTAGATACTTTCCTGCTTCTGACTCAATGGCTCACCTTCACTCACATGATTAGGTCCAAGCTCCTTAGTGTGTGTATAAGGCCTTCTAATATATAGGCTTTGCTTACCTCTCTGATGTCATTTCTCACCAGTTCTTTTTTTACTTTGGTAATATCAAACTAACCCCTCCTAAAATGTTTTCCAGCATACCCTTTCCTTGCCATATTAACCCTGACACATCATTTAAGACTTAGCCCAGTTGTCATTTTCAGGAAACTTTCCCTAACTGCATCAATAGTTAGGTACTCTTCTTTTTTGCCCTTATAACACTGTATATATATCTTTAACATTGCCCTTAACTGTTTTTTCTGGGTCTCCATGTAGGTTGCACTCCTTGAGGGCTGAGACCTTTTTTTTGTTTGTTAGTTTTCATAGTGCCTAATACTTGTTAGGTGCTTTCTTTTGTTGAACTGAATAAAAGTGGATTCTGTGTGCCCTCCGCCCCCCGCATTCTCCATATATTTCAGCTCAAGTGCCAGCTTCTCCCTCATATACTCCCCAGATTGCTCCATAAATTGTATTTATGTTAAACCTTTGTTTAACCTATGTTAAAATTTGTTAAACCTTTGATTTATTAGGATTCTCCAATAGCTTCATTCTCTTACTTTCTGTAATCCCTTTACCATTATTCAGGACTCTATAGCCTGGGAAAGGAATCACTGCTAGAGCAGCTGGCCCTGAAGTTTCGGACCTGGGTAGTATTGAGTCCTCAGCGCCTGGAGTTAGTACAGCTGCTGGGCCTCGCAGATGTGTTCACGGTAGACGAGAAGGCTGGCCGCATCCATGCTGTGGACCATATGGAGATCTGCAATTCCACCATGCTGCATTGGAACCAGACTCACCCTACCATTGCTATCCTTCCCACAAGCCGGAAAATCCACAGGTCCCACCCGGATATCCACATCATCCCTTACTCTGACCATTCCTCCTACTCTGAGCTTCGTGCCTTTGTTGCAGCACTGAAGCCTTGCCAGGTGGTTCCCATTGTCAGTCGACAGCCCTGTGGCGAATACTTTCAGGACAGCCTGAGCCCCAGGCTCTGTATGCCCCTGATTCCAGACTCTGTGCAGCAATACATGAGTTCCTCCTCCAGAAAACCGAGCTTTCTCTGGCTGTTAGAAAGAAGGTTAAAAAGACGGAGAACCCAGGGTGTCGTGTTTGAATCCCCTGAAAAAAATGCTGATCAATCTCAAGCTTACAGAAACTCAAATCAGGCCAAGAAATGGAAACTTTCATCCTGGCCTGGGGACCTTAAGAAGCAGCCCTGCTACCATCCTTTGAAGATCAAGAAGCAATTGTTCCCAAACCTGTGTAGCAAAGAATGGAATGGGGCAGTCTCTTTCTGTGAGTCCCAGAAGAAGGTTACTGTGCCCACTGCCCCCTTGGGATTTTCAGTGCACTTAAGGTCTATAGAGGAGAAGTTTATTTGTCCAAAAACCAGGGAGGACATTGGTTTAGAGCCCCCCTTGGTACTCAGGGGAGATGGCCCAGCAACCACAGGGAACCAGAGTGCCTGGGTGGGCCATGGTTCTCCCCTGTCTCACAGCAAGGCCACACCTCGTCTAGCTACTGAGTTCAGGAGCCTGGCACTAAAATACCTGCTGACTCCAGTGAACTTTTTCCAGGCAGGGTATTCTTCCAGAAGCTTTGACCAGCAAGTGGAAAAATACCTTAAACCCTTGCTGAAGTACAGACAGGAAAGTATAGAATGATAATCTTGTTTGATCCCACATTGCAGTTTTGAAGGTAGTGGCTGATGGCTAGTAGGGAAGAGTTTGTTTTGGGCCTCACTTTTCTATCTTTACAGGATACATATAGGCTTACCCTGGAATAGCACTTCCCAAAGCTTGTTCATTGGAGTTCTCGTGCCTATGGAATCCTTAGTTTTACAGTTGACTTTTCGTTTTTTTGAAACAGGGTCTTACTCTGTTGCGTGGGCTAGAGTGCAGTACCGTCATTATAGCTCACTGCAACCTCAGATTCCTGGGGTAAAATGATCCTCCTGCCTCAGCCTCCCAAGTAGTGGGACTACAGCTACACAGCACCATGCCTGGCTAATTTTTTCTAATTTTTTGTAGAGATGAAGTCTCACTGTGTTCCTCAGGCTGGTTGAACTACTGGGCTCAACTGATCCTCCCACCTCAGCTTCCCAAAGTGCTAGGATCACAGGTGTGAGTCACCACACCTGGCCTATAGTTGACTATGTTTAAGAAATAGTTCTCATTATATATTCTTTGGAGTATGCATGAGCACATTAAAGGTTCTTAGGCGTCCTATGGTAACTTAATCTGTTTAATTTTGTTTAACTGAGTATTTCTCAGACTTTTGTGAGCATGCATTCTTCTTATGGGTATAGTCTGAATCAAAAAGGACCAAGTTATTCTCATTGTTATTTTGTGTGTCATGGGCCATTTCCCATGTCCCCTCCTCCCTCTTCCCAGATAAAAGTCATTAGGTTGTTCTGTTTTTTAAATTATGAACTGTGGTGCTGGAGGATAAAGTGGTGGTCCAAGTAGCACATTCCAATCCTGAATGTCACTGACTTGCTGTGACCTCCATCCGAGTAACTTCCTGTCTTTGCTTCTGGGAGGTAACAGGAAGGGACAAAAGCACTTTGGAACACTGGCGAAAAATTCCACTGCTGCCTCCTTTGTGAGGCTGTGTGGTTAGTGTCACTGGGGATGGGGATCCATCTGAAACAGAGCCAGCTAGGTGCCTGGGCACCCCTCATCAAGGTAGTACCTGGAACCCAGCTGAACATTAAGGCTCAGGGTATGACAAGACTCCCCATGCCTGGAGGCCCTGACAATTTGGCTGAAATAAAGTCACAAAAGATCAAATGTGCTGCCAAATATTCCTCTGATTGTACACATAGCTGGCATATTTGTTGTTCCCCCCACTGCCTTGATTTGAGTAGGGAGCCAGAGCACACAGCCTCTTTGTTTTAGTATCCAGGGAAGAGACCAAGGAGCCAGCTGGCTGCAAGGGGTGGGAGTATGCAATCTGCCCTGTCCTTCTGCTCATAACCTGACAAAATGCCAAACCAGTAAGCAGGACAGCCAATACCAGGGCCTTGAGGGAACAGGCCCGAGAGAGGGCATAGACATGGGGAGCTGGACATGTGAATAAAAACTGCTTCGGAATGGAACCCCAAGCCTTAGCAGTGAAGAAGGCTCTGTTTCTTGTCCAGGGGGAAAAAGAGTTTTCTACTATAGGAGGAAGAAGTGAAGAGTTTAAAAGCAAAATAAGTCCTTGCTCTTGGGCAAGCCGTACATAGCTCTTGTTTTGTCAATGACCTTCACTGTACGTCTCCCAAGGGCCTACTAAGAGCCACAGAAGGCAAGGCATTTGGTGCAGCAGGAAACGTGGGCATTGTCTGGCCCTGAATCCAGGCTATCCTGATCCAGTTCCATAAATAATGGAGCCTAGTTCCTCATCTGTAAAATGGACTGAGATACCTACCTCTCATTGCTATTGAGATTATTAAATAATTGGTACAATTCTCCTAGCTGAGTGCCACATGATGGGTATTGCAAAAGTTCATTCTCCTTAGCCTCTGGTTCTTCAAAGAAATTATTCTGTATATAAAATAAGAAACTTTGGAAATCATTAAAAATAGAAAAAATTTTAATTCCCCCATGTAGATCACTTGGTATATTTTCTTCTATTCTTTTTTCTGTGCATGAAAATGTGTTAAATATATATGTTTTTTTCAAAATTGGGATAATACTGTATATAATTTTATATTGTACATTTTACTTTCTTAATATCTTAAGCATTTCACTTTGTCATTAAATATTTTAAAATGTCATTTTTAATATTTGTATAATACCCTAGCATGTTAGTATACCTTAAACCATTCCCATATTATTGAACATTTTATGTACTGTTTTAAATTATACATATTACAATGAACATTCTTATGCACATATTTTGCATTTTTGTTTATTTCCTTAGAGTAAATTACTAGAAGTGGGATTACAGTTTTAAGTTCTTGATGCAAATTATGCCAAATTACCCTCTAGAAAGGATTCCTTACCATCTTTTCTGCAGAAGAGGACAGCATTAAAATACCTTGAAGACTTACTAAATTTAAATGATACCACTAGAATACTACAATGTTAACATGTGGAGAATCATCCCTTCTGTTAAGTTGATAAATACTAAACTGTGTGGGCTGGGCTTAGGCAGACTTCCTTTAGGAGCCTCTAGCTGACTCACTTCTGTATGGCCCAAAGGTGGCTGGGAGAGATTAGGTAGTTCTCAGTTCAGAGGCCCCCTGTATTGGTGTTATCATCTACCAACAGCAGAGTGTGTCCATTCTTGACTTGTGCTGAGTCACACCTGTTCCTTGAAGCGAATTCTGTATGAATTCAGATGGGGCAGCAGAAGCAAAAGGCTTTGAGGAATTTAGTTGTTGGTGACATGTTTGTGTTTTAATAATAAGAAAATTCCATACTATCCTCCTAAAGTAAAAGTGTCTGGCTTCTTATACTAGATCTTGGCAGTTGCCTTACTTGTTTGATTTTGCAATATTCTCTCATATAAAGTGCTGCATCAGGTCTATCTTTAAGTGGCCAATTAAAAGTAATTTATTTTTAGAATCCCATCTATGGGTGACCCCATAGTTGTATGAAGATATCACAATTAGGCTTGAACATGCTGGGAGAAAAGAGGTTCCCTAGAGAGCCATTAGTTACTTGTTTCATGATCTGTGGGAGAACTTGTACTTTTCCACAAAGAGCCTGACAGTGGCTTAAGTCCCTTTACTGAAAGAAATCTGCCTGGCTGCCTTTGGAGGGACATCGCTCATTCCTGACCCAGGTTGCCCTTTGTGGTAGGAAATAGACAAGTGAGTCTGCTTGTTCTTTCCTCAAGAAAAGGGATTTGGAGTTGGGTTCTCTATCATAGGGATAAAGTTCTTTCTGCAGTCTTAGAGTAGTTCTTAAGCGGAAGGAATTCTGTGTGAGAGTCCATGTGCACGTATTTTTGTTGCTACCGCTAGTGAGTACCTGTCAAGTGTGTTAGTTCCTCCCACTGCCTACTCCCCTCGTCTACCACCACCACAAGCTGTTTTGTTTTGGGCTCATGGTGCTTTCCTCTTTTTCTTCCCCAGGACATCCCACCTATACCTGTACAGAATGATACTGTTCCTCCTTATAATCATCTGAGTCTATACCTGCCTGTGAGGAATTCTCAAAATAGTTAAGCTTGGTTTTACTTTAACTACAATGCTTTTATTTACTATACCATTCTACCTTGACAATCTCGTTCCTAGGCAACTGTGTCTTCTTTGACCATATCCGTGACCCACTGGGTCACAAAAAATTCCCAAAATCTTGAGCTTGGTTCTTTTCCTGGACAGATAGCTTATTGAATTCTCTTTCAATCACACAAAACTTCTGGCTAGCTTTGGTTTATTCTTTCTCTTATAATATTTACACTATTGTTTTATGGCTATCTTACCAGTCCTGGCTCCTCTCATCAATTTCTAACAACTTTGGAGAGTGGAGGATGAAGTTTATCCAGTGCTACTTACCATCCTCAATGTGCTCAGTGAAAGGTGTGCTTTTGAGGAGCTAAGAAAATTGGGTTAAATTCATTCACCCTACTAATCAGGCTCTGTAGAGACAAATAATTAGGGTGGAACCAGACTCCTGGTGTTTAATGAGTCAGGGATATAAAGTGTGGAGAAAACATGCCTTCAGGAATAAAAAAAAAAACAAACCTTTATCAGCTCAGTATCCTCAAATTCCCACCTATCTTCCAGGCTCATACCATAGGCTTTCTAATTTCCCTCTCAATGGTGAGATAAAAATCCTTTAATTACCTCTTACTAAGAAGACATTTCCTCTACTCATAAACCTTCAAGAACCCATACTATTCAGCAGAACATTTTAGGGCCATAAGATATAAGGGCCAACCTATCCTTCCTGCCATGTCTCCTGGGATTCTATCTGTGTAAAACAATAGGCCATAGTGGTAAAGGCATGGATTTTTGAGTTAGATGACTTGGGTTTGGATAGATCCTGTGACTTAATAGCTGTATACTTAATCTCTAGCAAGTTACTTAGCTTTTTGGCAAATGAGCTTTCTTATTTGTAGAGTGGGAATAATAATGCCTACCTCATAGGGTTTGGAGGAGAATGACATGGGACAAAACAACCAAAGCACTTCAAAAAAACATCCCATATATTAAAAAAAAATTTTTTTTGCCTTATTCTCTCTGCCACATCTTAAATTTGGTTACAGTGGAGTGGCTAATATTGCCAGTACATGTCCTGAATAATGCCATTGGCTAATCCTACCTTCCAGGTCCAAAAAAATCTACTGAAAGGTTGGCTGATGTGGGTACTTCCTAGTAGGGAGATCCCTGAAGCCACGTCTAGTCAGAAGGACCATTACCTGAAGCATCCAAGGATTTGTTTGTCCAGATGGAAAAGGAGAGTAGGGTGAAATCATAAGTTTCAAATACTAGGCTGAGCAGGTTTAACTGTAAAATCCTAAGGCAAGGCCAAAATACAACAGAAGTATAAGTAGTACATCAGAGGCCAAGAGAGGTCAGAAAAGGCTTCAGAGAGGTCAGAAGAGGTGTGCAGAGCAGAGAAGGCTGGCCTGAGCATTTCAGAACATTGTGGGTAAACAAAGGGCCAGACACTATGCTTGATTTGGTTCTAGGTTCTTCTGCCATACCAGCTCTATAAACTATCAGCCTTAGATCAGTCCTGGAATTCTCTTTTTCAATTCCTACATGAGGAAGGAAGGCAGAACCACTGGAGAAAGAACCATATAACTGGTATCACTATAAATTTCAGCCTCTGGTATCTTCAAAGATGCTTCTCATTTCCTTATGTCCTTGATCCACCCTCTTTCCCATGTACCTCAGTGGTTATTGCAAAGCTTTATGACTCAAACTCTTACAACATATCAAGCCTTAGGACGATACCTTTGAGCATCAAGGGTACCAAGCTGCAATACCCTGAGGCAACCTCCCTGGACCATAAAAACAGGTCTGGTCACCCACCCTCACCTCAGAGAGGGCAGAATGAATCCCTTTATACCTTGTAACCCTCTTTAAAGCCCAGTCACTGTCAGGAGTCTAAGTCTTTAAGGCCTAATTCTTACCCTTTCCCACCTTCCTTTCACTAGGCTCTCAGGTCCCCTGCTCTGTCATTAGCAAATTCTCCTATGTCCCCAATATCTTTTCTGAAAGTTTCCTTCACTCTCCTTGCCTAAATGGAAGACTGGGTTTCCTCTGAGCACACTGCTTTCTGGCCAGCCCTCTCAGATAGAGGCCATTTTTCTCTCTCCCACCTTAGGGAAAGGAGGTGACACTGGTATCCTCCTTGCTCCCTATGCTGCCTTCTGACTATTATTCCAATTCCTTCCTGTGAAATTCTCTTCTGCTTTGAAGTGCATGCCATCTGGCTATACCATCCTCTCCCCCTCCTCATTTATCAAGACTTGAATAACTGGCCCATGGCCTTCTTCTTCACAACTCTGTCATCATTCTGGATAATTTCAACACTCTGGCCATTCAGTTTCCTTGACCTCCTCATCTCCAAAGACCTTATTCTCCCTCTACCTAACCACCCTGTCATTACCAGAAATTATACTACATCTGAATCTCAGTTTTAAACCTTCTTTTCTTCTGGCTTATTTGCTCAAGTATCTCCATTGCCAATGTTTTACTATTCATAAGCCTTTTCTGAGCTTCACTTTCCTCCTTAACTCGACTATATCCCTCAATATAATATCACTATCTTGTTCCCTCTCACTCACATATTTGCCTTGAAAAACTTCAAACTTCAATTCTGGGTAAATCATCCTATGTATCTACTCTTTGCCTACACTGGAGTAGCGAGATGTTGTTGGAGAAACCACTTAACCAGGCTAACTGATTTTATCTTAAATTCATGATATCATACATCAAAATGGCCTTCCATACTGGTGAGCAATCCTATTATGTTTCCTTAGTAGGCTGTTTCTTATCCTCCCTTTCTCTTTTCTTTCCCCTCCTACCCACATTACTGTCAGCAAATCTGTTTATTCTCCCTTGAAACATATCCCGCATCTTATTTCTTTTCACTGTCTTCACCTCCACCACCCTTGTCCAAACAACCGTTTACTCTTGTCTGTTATGATAGCCGCTTAAATGTTCTGCCTGCTTCCAACCTTGCCCCTCTCAGCTCCCCAAATACACAGTCTAGTCTCCACAGCAGGTATGATATAAATCAGATCATGCTACTTCTCTCCTTAAATCCTCCAATGGCTTTCCAGCTTACTCAGAGCTGGAAAAAAGTTTTTACTGTGGTCTGCATAGCCCACAAGATCTGCTGCCCCATCTCCTACTACTCCCCCACCCTCACTTAACTCTGCTCCAGCCACGCTGACCTCCTTGCTATTACTCCAATGTGCCAGGTAAGCATTCACTTCACTTGTTCCCTCTCCCCACAATGTTTTCCACCCAGGTACCCACCTGGCTCCCTCACCTTCTTCCAGTTTTTTCTTTGTCTTTTCTTGGTCACCTTATTCAAAATTGCAACTACCCTGCCAACCACTCCCTAGCCACCCCCTCTTTTTTTGCCTTTTCTCCATAGAGCACTTGTCACTTTCTAATACACTATATCATTTACTTATTTAGTTTATTGTGTGTCTCATTCTATCATTCTAGAATGTAAACTTCAAGACTTTTTTGGTTTTGGTCTGTTTTTTTTTTTTTTTTTTTTTACTGCTGCATCTCTAGCATCTAGAACACAGAGCAGGTTCTTAATAATAAACATTTGTTTATTTAGTCTAGAGGAATGAATAACTGAACATCCTTTAGGCAATCCTCCTATAATAAACACTATTTGTCTTAAATAGGGAATAGAGCAGAGACCTTAGCCCTCAAGGAGCTAACAATTGAATGCTTAGTTTGGCAGACACTTTATAAATATTATCTCTAGTGCTCACTTTGGCAGAACATGTACTACAGTTGGAACGATTCAAAGAAGATTAGCATGGCCCCTGTGCAAGGATGACACACGAATTTGTGAAGAGTTCCACATTTAAAAAAAAATTATCTCTATATCTTTATCTGCAACTATCCTGTGAGAAAACTAGTGTCCATAAATTCATTCATTTGTTCATTCAACAATTATTTATTGAATACCTATTATGTGTCAGACACTGTTCTAGACATTGGGGATATGAAGTAGTAGAAAATGTCCTGCCCACATAGAAATTATTAATATATCCTAAAAGATAGATAGGCAGTATACACAAACAAATATCAGATAGTGATGGGGCTAAGAAGAAAATAAAACCAGCAAATAGTGGTAGGGACCAGTTTACATACAGTGGTCAAGGAAGTTATCTCTGTGGGATTGACAAGATGAGACCTGAGTGATGAAAAGGAACCAGCCAGGGAAAGACCTAGGAGTAGGGGATCAGTTAGCATCGGCACCGAGACCATGGGATGGGGAATGAGCTGTGTGCCTAAGGAGCATCAAGAAGAGTGTGTTTTGGAGGCTGAAAAGAACAGAGGAACTCGGGAGTGGGGGCAGGAATTGGATCAGAAAGTGACTTATTTTTTAAAGTAAGAAGTTTGGATTTGATTTTAACTGTAGTAACAAGTTATTGGAGTGCTTTAAAGCAGGCGAATGATATGATCTGATGTATATTATTTAAAGCAACAGATGGAGAATGGGGCAAGAATGAAAGCAGGATACCAGTTATAAAGTTCTTGCAGCAATAAGAGATACTGGTGAGCTGAACTGAGGTTTTGGAAGAAAGGGGCTTTACACACTATTTGGATATGAATCTTTTAGAGTCACCTCTTTAGTATAAGTATTAATAGCTACAGGAAGAAAGAAATACCTTTTCCTCCACCAAAGCCTTCACAAAGAAAAAAATATGTATGCAATTATATGTAGATATACAAATAAAATATAAATACATGTATTCGGGGAGAATAAGAAAAAGTAGAGAAAAAAATGAGTGAGCAAATTTATAATATAAGTAAATAACTGGGATATTTTATGAATTAACACTATTTCTTATAATAGATATGTTTTATAACTGTGCTTTTTTTACCCCATCCCCATAACTATGTTCTTAAAAGAAAAAAAAAAAAACATGTTTTACTGGCTTTGGAGTGAACACAAGCCTTCGGGTTAAAGGTTACATTTCCTGAGAGACTAAGACTCTTCAGCAAAAAATTCATTAATCAGAGTACTTACTTTTTATTTTTAATTTAGTTATCATGAAATTTTAACCATAAAAATTTATGGAGAATAACGTGAGTCTTTATCTTTGAATATCTGCTTCTATGAGGTGTATAACATATTGCCAGGTGTGGTGGCTCATGCCTGTAATCTGAGTACTTTGGTAGGCTGAGGCAGGAGGATCACTTGAGGCCAGGAGTTGGAGACCAGCCTGAGGAACAGAGCAAGACCCCATCTCTATAAAAAATACAAAAATTAGCTGAGTGTTGTGGCACGCACCTTTAATTCCAGCTACTTGGGAGGCTGAGGCAGGAGGATTGCTTGAGCATGGGCATTTGGGGGAAAAAAAAAGATCTACAGGATATAATGGAGAACAGAGCATCGTCAAATCCAAATCCAGTCTGAATTGGGCCTTTTTATTTAATTCATCAAGTTGTGGTATTCTACAACCTTACAGAAGAGCACCTAAATGAAAAACATAATTTTAGTTTTATGAGATTGCATCCTCTCTTTGTAGGGCTCCTAGTCTATACATAATAAAAACCTGCATTCCCTTTCAATCAATATGGTACTGAAAAACCCTTATTTATCTATTGAAGTATAATTGACAAATAAAAATTGTTTATATTTATAGTGTACAATGGAATTTTGTATATATTGGTATGTATACACTGTGAATGACTGTCACAATCAAGTGATTAACATATCCATCACTTCATATATAGTTGTATGTGTGTGCCTGTGTGTGTGTGCATGTGGTTAGAACATTTATCTACTTAGCAGTTTTCAAGTATCCATAGTTATTACTCTATATTTCATATCTCACAGACTTTCTGATTTCACATGTTCATCTCACTATGAGTGGAGATGAATAGTAGTGGATTCAGGATATCTTTTGGAAGTAATACTGAAAAAATTTTCTGATGGATGGAATGAGTGAGGCAAGGAAAAGGTATTATCACCTCCATTTTAAGAATGAGGAAAGTGAGGCTCATTATCATGCCCACTATCCCACCCCAGTAAAAACAGAGTCAGGATTCCTGTGGAGGCTGGGCACGGTGGCTCATGCCTGTAAACCTAGCACTCTGGGAGGCCGAGGTGGGCAGATTGCTCGAGGTCAGGAGTTCAAAACCAGTCTGAGCAAGAGTGAGACCCCGTCTCTACTATAAATAGAAAGAAATTAATTGGCCAACAAATATATATATAGAAAAAATTAGCTGGGCATGGTGGCACATGCCTGTAGTCCCAGCTACTTGGGAGGCTGAGGCAATAGGATTGCTTGATCTCAGGAGTTTGAGGTTGCTGTGAGCTAGGCTGATGCCACAGCACTCACTCTAGCCTGGGCAACAAAGTGAGACTCTGTCTCAAAAAAAAGAAAAAAGGATTCCTGTGGATGTTGGGCAACAAAGCCCATATTTTTTCATGCTGGATATCCTAAATTGCTTCTCAGCCTTTTGGCTAAGATCAAGTGTATACTGGACATCCTAGGTGTAGTAAGGTTGGTCGAATAAAAGCCTATTTCATATTAGAGAATCGAACCTCTAGGGCAGTGGTCCGCAACCTCTTTGGCATGAGGGACTGGTTTCATGAAAGACAATGGACCGGAGCAGCAGGAGTTGGGGGGAATATGTTTAAATAGGAGCAGGATATTTGCGTGACCTAAGATGTCTCCTTAAAGATTGCTTATTAATTATAAGGAAAAACACAGTAAGTCTACTGTGGAGAAATCGGATAGCTTGACAAAGTAATCAAAATTAATAGCACTAATGAGGGACAGAGGGATATTATGTGCCTTTGGGTGTGATATACTGAGAAGGAAATAATATGACTTATGTAGTATTCTGATTAGGAATGGATAACCTGAATCTACTTATGAACAAATGTGAGATATATACAACAAATATAAACAACAACCCTAAAATGAGGATAGCCTAAAATGAGGAACATTCTATTATCAAAACAAAGGCTTGTATACTTCAAAACTATCAAAGACAAAGAAAGAAAGCAAAGAAAGCCTAAGGAACTGTTCTAGATTAAAGGAGACTAAAGAGACATGACAACTAAATGCCACATATAATCCTAAACTTGTTCTTGTGCTGGAAAATTTTTTTAAAATGCTAAGGATGTTATTGGATCAATTGACAAAAATTGGAATATGAATGGTAGATTAAAGTATTATATCAATGTTACATTTCCTGGAGTTGATAATTATATGTATTGTGTTTATGTACTTATTCTTAGAATATGCAAGTATTAAAGGGTAAAAGGGCATGATGCATGCAACTTACTTTCAAAGGGTCAGATAAAAATGTATGTTATGCATCACATATCTTTATCTATCCTATCTCTCTCATATAAGAGTACAAATGATAAAGCAAAAGAGGCAAAATGTTAATAAGTCAATCTAGATAAATGATATATGGGTACTCTTTTTATTATTCTTGTAACTTTTCTACATGTTTGAAATTATTTCCAAATAAAAGGTTTTTCTGGGGTCTGAATTTTTAAAAAATCAAGACCTCTCCTTTTGTTGGTTCAAGGGATTTTTCTAGGTTCTTCCTCTTGTCCTTTACTTCAGACCTTCACTTTCATCTGGTTTTCCCAGTTTTATAACCTGTCAACTTCTATTTGAATTCTCTTTTTCTTCTTAGCCCCTTGGATTTGATATTTGTTTGGATAGCTTGCCTAGCTTTTTGATTCAGGTTTCCCAAGACACAACCTTCTGGTTAGCTTCTCCCATTTGGCCATAAGCACTGCAGCTCCTGAGCAAAAAACTTCTTGCCTGCAACACTGAATCTAGGCTCTAGGCCCCAGGGAGATATCATACCCTGAATGAGACGTCAATGCTTCCAACTGCTAATAGCCCCATCTCCCTCTCCAGTTGCCCTGACTTTGCCTGGGAGGAAATATTTCACTTATCTGCCCCCTTCTCTTGATAGTCCCTGCTTGATCAAACATTCATCATTAATTTTCCACTTAGCCTCCCTTTCTCTACTCCAGCCAGCCATCTTCCTCACCATCACTAGTTCTCTCATATTACCTGTCTGATTAAACCTCTAAAAGCTCTTCTTTGCTTTTCAAAATCGGACTCAACTTACTAATTCCATATCCTGCCACTTCTCTGCTGAACTGTAAGCTCCTTCAGAGCATGATCATGTCTTTTCTTTTTTGTATCCTTAATTTTTAACATAGTGTCTGGCACACAGAAGATGCTCTATAAACATTTGTTGAATGGACAAATGACCTCCAGCTACACTAAACTTTGAAACTTCTTTGAGCATATCATGCTTAAATATTACCTTCTCTGATAGTCTTCTCTGACTCCCTCATCCAAGTCTTACATATGTCCGAATACATTTTTTTCCTAACTAGACTGTAAGCTCCCTGAGGGAAAATATGAATGTTTTAGTCATCTTGCATCTGACTCAATGTCTAGAATAGTATCTAGAATAGAGCAGGCACATAAGCAGTTTGCTGGATGAATGAATGAATGATTTTAGAAAGAAGAAAATACTAGACTTTAAGAAGCTTCTTGTTTAGTGAGAAAGACTGAAGAAACAACCTAAGAAAATGACAATAAAGATAAAAAAGTAATAATACATAAGGTACAAATAAGTAAATTATCTAAGTAGTCAGATGATGATGCAGAAGTAGAATAAAGTGGGAATAAATCAGCAAAGTTTCCCTAAAGGTAAATTTTGAGATATGTTTGAAAAGAGAAAAGGGACATAACTTGGGAGAATAGGAGATTAGGAGCATGTCATAGAGTTGGGTTGAATCAAGGCATGGTAAACAATTCATGTGACTTTTTTTTTTTTTTTTTGGTGAGAAAGGGTCTCACTCTATCACCCCAGCTAGAGTACAGTGGTGTCATCATAGCTCACTACAACCCCAAACTCCTGGGATCAAGCCATCCTTCTCCCTCAGCCTCCCAAGTAGCTGGGACTACAGGTGTGCACCACCATGCCTGGCTAATTTTTCTATTTTTTGTAGAAATGGTGTCTTAAACTCCTGGCCTCAAGGAACCTTCCCACCTCAGCCTCCTAAAGTGCTAGGATTACAGGTGTGAGCCACCATGTTCAGACAAAGCTGACTTTTTGAGCAGGATCTGCTCTGCCCTAGACCATAGGTTTCTGCCTCTTTCTGGCTCACCAAACACACTCATGGTTTTTTTTTTTTTTTCCTCCCATTTCTTTATTAGGAAGAGAACTCTCTCTGTTTTGATGTTTCCCTGGTCAGCCCAATGTGAGAACTTTAAGTTCTTTAAATAGTAAGAAGGAAGTTTCTGTGAATATATACAAACAAAATCATGAGATTGAACACTTTTGCTAATCCTGGTCCTCTAGGGAAATAAACTTCCCTGTTCCCCATAATATGGAACTGCTCCCAGTATTGTTAAGGCAGGGTGAAACCCAAATGACTTTTCTTAAAGGTACTTAGCACACTTTACAAAACTTTTGTCTATTTTTGCGAGGAGATGGGGAATCCAAGGACATCAAGGATGTTAATGAGTGAGATCTAAGAAATAGAACTTGATAGCAAAATCTTGTCTTAGCTACATCTGACCCCCTCCTCACAGAGTATATGCAAATATCCATGAGGCTGGGCAGACAATTTCTAGGGCTCAGATCACTGCTGCCTCCACTGCTGCCTCCATCCCCTTGTGGGATGGAAAAAAATGAATATATTATACCATAGTCTCCCTAAAAATGTTCCCCACTCTAGGAATCTGAACATTTTACACAGCAGGAGGTATATCTGAAGTCTTATTGAGTCTCATGACTCTGGTAGATGGCGATTATCTTTCTATTAGGATAACCTAGTTTTTTCATGCAATGTCAATTTTTTTAGAATGTTGTGCCCAATGCATTCTGTTTCCTGAATAGCCACAGCCTTACTACCTTCTGGTAGATGCAAGAAAATTATGATGTTAGCATTCATTCACTGCATGTTTTGAGGTGCTGGGTTCGGAATACAGCTTCTCACCTCCTAATGCAAACACAAGCTCCCAAGGCAGCAATGGGAGAGCCCTCTAAGGGTCTCCTGATGTACAGGGAGATTTCCAGATCCCATACATGTAAGTCACACTGCTAGAATGTCTCTAGATGGCAACAAAATATGAAAGCTTAAGCTGAGGTAATTCCTCACCAGCAGGGGGACTTCCCGGGTAGGCACTGCATCCCCCGCACACTGTCCAATTTCTGGGGTTGTCACACTGTGGTGATGTCACACTGGCTGGGATGACATTTTACAGCTGGACCCCTTACAGCCACCAGGCACTTTTAAATTACTGCGGAGTCTACCGTGAGGAGGGGGCGGGAAATCCGGCCCCCGCATTCGATCCACGCTGGCTCCCCACGGAGGCCCACCCACTCCCACGACCATCAGTACCATGCGGTGGTCGTAGTCTGCCGGATCCTCGGCACTTCCGCCTCAGTAGGTGTCATGGCGCTGGGGGTGCGAACAGTTCCGGCGAGGCGGAGCCGGCCGGATGGGGGCGGCCGCTCGGCGCTCAGCTCATCGGGTCTGGCGACAACGGCGGCTGCGGAGTAAGGGGCCCGGCGGTAGCCCCGGACGGCAGCGGGAGGCCGAGGCGGGAGCGCGCGGGGCCGAGGCGGCGGCGGCGGTGGCGGGAAGGGGCCGGGTGGCGGAGCGGGCGGGAGGCTGAGGAGGCTCCCCCCGCGGGACGGGCGCGGGGACGGCTCCGGGGGGCGGGGGCCGGGGCCCGGGCCGGCTCGCGCGGGGGGTATGATGACCCGGCGGCGGGGCCCCGGATCTCGTCTCCTCCGCCGCCTCCTCGCGGCAGCCCCAGCTCGCGGCTGAGAACCAGACACACCGGCGGTGAGTGTGGACGGGAGGGAAGGGGCCTTGGCAGGGAGCGACCTCCTGTCCGCTCCCCGAGGCGCGGCCCAGCTGGCCGCGGGCTCTCCTTGGGCGCCCGGCCTGCTGGGGGCGCCTTTCTGAGCCCGGGATTGGGCGCCGCGTCCTGCGGCCCGACTGCTGTCGGCCGCGGGAGGGGCTTGCGTTCCCAGGAAAGTGGGCAGGTTCGGGGCTTGTTTTCGGGGCTACTCCCCTTGTCTCCTGCCACTTCTCTCTTGGGTGTGTTGTCCTTAAGTGACAGAGGACCGCCTTCTGTCTCCTCACCCGGCAGGTTTTTTTCCCCCGACTGTCGTGGCAGGTTCCCAGTGTGTGGCTTGTGCGTGTGTGTTTAACAGCTCTGCTTAGCACCTTGGTTTGGGGTTATTTGTGCTGTTTGGGACCAGGAAGCGGTGTCGGGAGAGGAAGAAGGTGGTGGGCTGGATGTGGAAGCTTTTCTTTCCTCTCTGCTGATGTTCTGTAATCGTTAGGTTTGTAATTTGTAATGATGGTGTAGGCTACGTGGGACCAGCCTTCTTAATGTATATCTGTGCAAGGCAAATCTAGAGGTCTGGTTCAACGGGAAACTTGCTGCCCGTCACCACTTTCAAAGCTTTCATTAAACAGAAAAAAAGGAAAAGAGGGGGAAACAACCAAAACTCGTAGGTTAAGATCCACACTGTTCACAGGGCTGTGGGGAAAAGTCCCTTTTTGTGCCTAGTAACCAGGTCTTAGTTACTGAGGCTCAGTCTCCAGAAGCGTTGGTCTAACTTCCAGTTTGTTGTGGTGACGAACGGTGAGCAATGGCCTGTGTTTATGCTGGGCGCGCTTTCTTTCCTGTTTGAGAAGGGGGGATGGGGATGGCAGGGATGGGGGTAGGGAATAGGGAAGAACTCCAGTAAATCTTTTCTCCACTTAACCACTGATTGTTGTAGATAGATTCATTTTGGGTCAGCCCTAGCAAGTTCTTCCTTGTCTGTTAGTGACACTTTGGGAATTCTCAGTAATCACATTAAAATAATAGTTTCAGCTATATAGATTCTTCTTCCCCAATCTGTCCTTTATCTTATTTGTTTCTTAGTAACTGATGAAAACAGCATTGTGGCTTCCTGCTCCTGATGAAGTGGAGTTAAATTAAGTGGCTGATGCCCTCAGCAAAACCTGCAATTTTGCTCTTGTTTGTGTAAAGCTATTTTTGATTCCTGGTCTGTAAAATGTTTTTTTTTCTTTTTTTTTTCATAAGATTATAGAGAATGCAAACCATTACCAGCTTTTTTTGTATAGAAAGCCTGAAGCTTTCTGTAAAACATTTAAAAATCTAACATCATTTTACATAGTAGTTGTAATTCAGCTGGTGATTTTGGATCTTTATATGTAATTATCTTTACATGTAATCTCAGGGTTCTGTGTTATAATTCTGGTACGATGAAGAATGTCATTGACTTTAAGATACTACTCCTGGCTTTAAGGATATTTTGGTAAAGTACTGGTGGTTGGAACTGGAGGCAGCCACACCAGTAAAGCATCTGAGAATAAAATGGTGAATGAGAGCTTATAAATATACTGACTCTGTTTGGCAAGTAGGACTTTTGCTGGTGATATCTTCTGAGTAGTTTATCCTATCACTGGACATTGTGGTTTTATGGATTTTGGAGCAAGTTGATTGGTAACTTGAGACTTAAACTAGAACTCCCTCCTAAAAGAAAAAAGAAAATATTTGTCTCAAAGTTCACAATTCTCTGAAAAATAGAGTTCTTTCATTCAGTGCCTTCATTTTTATAAGTGCAGCTCCATCAATGGTATGTTGGTAGAAATCAAGAACCAAACCTGCCTTGTAAACTTTTTATACTTGGAATTTGTGCAGCTTGTTAGTTATATATTGTAAGTGGTCCTTTTGTAATTTGAAGATTTTTGCAAACATGAGCTGCTTGATCTGCCATCTGTCCTTTTATTTTCATTTTCATGATTGTATAACGGCAGTCTATATGTTTTTAGGTCTTTTTTTTTATTATTGACTTACTATTTCTTCCCAGTTTCTTCCCTTAAATTTCATGCTGTTCTGAACACAAGTTATCATTTTATTTCAAATACCACTTCAATCACTGATTTGCTTTCTGGTTCCTTTTTCTTGTGTTGTTTTTGTTTCTGATCTTCCTTTTAGTTGTTGAAACCTAGCTCCTAAATGCTTAATGTAAATTATGTAGTGCATAATTTGGCACTTAAAAATTTTACATCCTGTTTTTATATTTTTCTCATAATTTTTTGTGTGCCTCATCATTTCAGCAACATTCTAAGCTCTCTGAAGGTACAGAAACTTAGTTGTATTTCTTTTGGATTATTTAAGTGCCCTGGTAGAGTGCTTTCTCAAAGTCCTTAAAGCAGAAGAATCAGAAGACCGGAATTCCTTGCCACTGTTGGTACTCATTAGCTCTGTGTAAAACTTGTTTGGTTTTTTTGGATCTTCTGTTTCTCATCTTGGAATTGGGTTGGGGTGGGGGTGGGGGTTAGAAATAATCTTTTAAGGTTCGTTTTAGCTGTCAGAGTCCCTGTTCTTTTATGGCACTGTCTTCTGCTCCAATCAAATGCATATCTTTACACAGTTTTTCATTTTTCCACCTCCTTTAGCATACTGGCAAAAGTCATCTCATTCTTCTGAAAGAGTTTCTTCCGTCCGCCACACTGTTGTTACCTTACTTAAGTCCTGTTTTCCTTCAGCTTTTGTTGGCTGATCTAAACAGGGTCCTCTTTTAGTGTTGTTCATGTTTTATATTGATCTCTGCTTTGTTAATATGACCTTTTCCTTGTGTGGAAACTTCTCAAGGTATAGTGTTTTCTTTTTTTAATTTATAATGTATCCCTGCCTTTAAAAGGTAAAGTTTTCTTTAAGCTTTGTAGACCTTGTAGACTGTTCTGTGCACATAGCAAAATAGTACCTTTTTACTAAATACAAAGTGCTTCTCTTTTGTTCTGTTGCTATAGATAGGTCATTCCAAATAAACTTAAGTGAACTATTGATTTTGATGCAGACCAGCAGCCTCTGCCATACTGAAGAAGTAAGCTTTAAGCAGAGACTAGAAAGATAAGTTAGGGAAAGAAAAGGCTAAGAGGAGAAAATGAAGTTCAGATAGGGAACATTATGTGTGAAGGAACTAGGGTGGGGGAAAGCAAGGACCTCAGAGAAACTTAGTACTAGAAGAAGAGAGCATGCCTGGGGAAAAGAATGCATGAAACAAAGCTTTAAAACTAAGCATAACCCAGATCTTGCAAGGTTTGGTAATCCAAATTAGAGATTTTAGTCTTTATCCTAAAGTTTTAAGTGGGGGACAGATATGCATTTTTTTTTCAGATATGCATTTTTAAAAGCTTTAGTTGTAAGGTGAATGAATTGGGAGAGAGGAGCTTAGAAAGGCTGCTTGAGAGTACAATTTGAGTAAGTATAGAATTGTGCAGTAGTTGTAGAGAAAACTTGGTGGATTAGAGAGAGATTTAGTTCTTCTGGTGAAAGAATTTTCTTCCCAAGTTTGTATTGCCTTATTTTTATAGAGCATGTACTCTTATTTACCTGCTTTAATGATCAGGATACTTTATATATCATTGGGTGTGCTGGAAAATATGTACATCTGTGATATATGTCAGCTAAGGGTAAATGCTAGAGGAAGAAATCAATATGTAGTACTGTTTTAGGTTATGTAGGTCACCAATTGTTAAATTGTATCAAACATGCAAAGATGACATCGAGGAGAAGCAACAAGAATTTATTATTGGTGTGGGAGGGCAGGTAAAAGGTACTGATAACTAAAAGTACAAAGCACTAAAAAAATGATTATGATACCCAACTGTTCCATTCAGGGTTATAATATTTGGATTTTTTTTGTAGTAAGATTCTCTACCTATAGTGTTTATTATGGGGCACCCCATAAATGTTAAATAGATGTGACCATGTCAGGGAGAGGGGAAGCTGTTAATTTGGTTGTTTTTGAAAGCCTGAGACTTTAGCAATTATCAATTTTCTTTTAGCAATAAGTATAAGTACCAGTAAACTTTTGCCTATCAGTTCTAATTTGGGATTAATACAGCAGGCAAATTTGTCATTACATTGAGATGGTTAAGTCCTTGGAAAGTTAAGTTTTAAATGAAAAGACTTTGTTCATTGCTGGAGTTGAGGTGCAACATTTTTAGGAAGTCAGAAATAGCCTTTTAATTTATTGGGGAGCTATTCTCATGTGAATTGAAAATATTTGTAATTTCCTTTTTTGTTGCTTTTTTTTTGTTTTAAGACAGAGTCTCACTTTGTTGCCCAGGCTAGAGTGAGTGCCATGGCGTCAGCCTAGCTCACAGCAACCTCAAACTCCTGGGCTCAAGCAAACTTTCTGCCTCAGTCTCCCAAGTAGGTGGGACTACGGGCATGCGCCACCATGCCTGGCTAATTTTTTCTATATATATTAGTTGGCCAATTAGTTTTCTTTTTATTTATAGTAGAGACGGGGTCTCGCTCTTGCTCAGGCTGGTTTCGAACTCCTGACCTCGAGCAATCCGCCTGCCTCAGCCTCCCAGAGTGCTAGGATTACAGGCGTGAGCCACTGCACCCAGCCTATATGTAATTTCCTTAACAGAGTCTGATACATAGTAAAGTTTCCATAGGTGTTAATCTGTTCCATTTTTTTGTTTGCTAGCTAGCTTTCTGCTAGGAAGAGAATTGCTTCCCCATTTGCAAATTTAAATTTTGTGGAACATAATATCTTTATCCTGTGTCTAGAAATTTCTCTTGTAGCTGAATTTCAGAGTGTAATATAAGTAAGAGTCTGTTGATTTTTTAGGCTATTTTGATTCCGTGTTTTCTTCTCATTTTGTGTTAATTGAGGTCAGGATGAGTCTCAGCCACATTGTATTAGTAAGTCCTGGTGGTCTGACACTGACATTAGTACATATTGTCCTTGCTGTTGGGAAGGCTAGTAAAATTCTGAGGTGTTCTTTCCTTTTGGGTGGATTGTTTGTCTTTCTGAATAAGAATTATATTCATTTATATATTTATAAACACTCTGAAAAGTGTTCTAGAACTTGTGCTTTTTGCACAATGTAAAGATGTAAAATCATAAATATCTGTTATTTATTGGGTAAAACATCTCAATAACATTACTCTGGCAAATGTTTTTTTTTATAGAGTATCTAATTGTGAACATATATTTTAAAATTTGGTATGACATTTCATGAATTAAATATTTTTACTTTAGTTGCTACAAACTGCAAATTTTGTATTAAAATATTTCATTAAATACTTTTAGTTACATAAAGGTTATATTCATGTTTTTTGATAGATTGTTAAATTTAGCAGCTCAACACATATGATGGAAAACTTTTTCTCTACAAGGTTCATATAAATTATGGAAACTCTTGGTTAAACTAAATCTAAACTGCATTTTAGAAATTGAAGGCTGAGGATTTGTTCTTCTTTCCAGCTGACTAGTCCAGTGCAGATGGTTTTTAGTTGTATTCAGGCACAAAGAAATGTACGCTTTGCTTTTTGATGTTCTGTAACATTCTTTGTCACATTTCCTTCCTTTCTGGTTGTATGTGTTTAATCACTTATGAATAATAAAATTATTCTATGTGGGCTGTAGTGGAGACTTCCCCCATATCTCAATGACCCCACACAGATAAAAGGGAAGGACATTTAAAACAAAACAAAACCAAAAACCAAGCATTTGAAAATACTGCAGTTTAATATGAGTGGTAAGGAGTTGTAGTAGATACGAAGTTGATAGGCAAGGTCAAATCATTCATCCAGCAAATACTGAGTATGTACATATTGCCAGAGACCATGGTAAACTCTGGTGATACAAGCAAAGAACAAGACGAAGATGGTACATGTCCTCATGGAACTTATACTATAGCTGGGAACGTAGCATTAGACAAATATTTTCAAGTTATAAGAGAAGAACGGTGCTGTGGGAATGCACGGTGGTGGGCAGGGGATGATTGTGAGGACTGTTTGTATGGGTGGTGGAGGTGTCAAGGAACAGTTTTTTCCACAAAAAGTCTTCAACGTATTAATGGGCCTGGAGTTGAGAATATGGAGTGGCTTTCCATGAACTGAAGAAAGAAGGGCAGTGTGGCTGGAGTGGAGGAATCAAAGTAGGGAGGTGTTCAAAGGCAGCAGGCGGATGTTTCTTTTTAAGGCAGGTTGAGGATTTGGGGCTTTATCCCTACAGCAATGAAAAACCCTGGAGAAGGGGATAGGAGGTGGTTAAGAAGAGAGAGCAGTTATCCCGATTTGCATTGTTTAAAAGCAAAGGTCCCCTGAGTTGCATTTAAGGAGATTTAGTTTGGAGGCTACTGACAATTTGAACTAGAATGGTGCCAATAGAGGTAGAGAAAAATGGCTGATTTGAAATATACTTAGGACATAAAATGAATAAGATATAGATTAGGTGTGGAGGAGTAAGGGAGAGGAATGATTCACAATAATAGTATTTAAATGTGTGTAGGGCACTATCACTTTACACGTATTAAATCATTTAATTCTCAGAACAAGCCCATGAGGTAGGTATTGCTATCACCATGTATAGTTTAGTACAGAGGCTCATGGCCTCCCTGATTTTTAGTTTGAGGCATTTAGTTTGGGGGCATCTCATAATTGAGATAGAAAACTGAGGGTGGAGTGGAGGCTCATAAGTTTAATTTTGAAGATGTTGAATATGAAGTTGTCTATAAGATGTCCCAAATTCTGTCAAGTGGGCATTTGGATACAGGGTTTGGTGTTCAAGAGAGAGAGAAGTCTGGGTTAGAGACAGAGATTTTACTAATTGTGGGGAGTAATTAATGAAAAGGGGGAAAGTATGGAGCAAGAAAAAAGGGATTATCACAGAGTCCCAAGGCGTCTGAGGATCACATAGTTGAGAAGGGAGAAGATAAATACAAAATGGCTTGTATGCTATATCAAATGTTTGGACTTTATTCTGAAAAAATAGCTTTCAGTTAGTCTTGGTTCTTATTGAGATAAATGTGTCTATGGGATATTCAGGGACAGAACTGGACTTTCTCACTCTCTTTCCCCATATTTTTCTAAGAATAACCTTTCTCATTTCTTCAGAAGATAGTCGTCAGCTTTCTCATCATCCTGGTTACTTTGCTCTGGTCAGTTTTTCTTTTTTTTTTTTTGAGACAGACTCTCACTTTGTTGCCCAGGCTAGAGTGAGTGCCATGGCGTCAGCCTAGCTCATAGCAACCTCAAACTCCTGGGCTCAAGCGATCCTTCTGCCTCAGCCTCCCAAGCAGCTGGGACTACAGGCATGCACCACCATGCCCGGCTAATTTTCTCTATATGTATTAGTTGGCCAATTAATTTCTTTTTATTTATAGTAGAGATGGGGTCTCGCTCTTGCCCAGGCTGGTTTCGAACTCCTGAACTTGAGCAATCCACCCACCTCGGCCTCCCAGAGTGCTAGGATTATAGGCATGAGCCACCATGCCCGGCTGGTCAGTTTTTCCATGGTATTCTTAAAATGTAGACAGCTGAACATATTTTATGTATGATCTGAGCAGAGTATATAGCCTTCATCTTGTCCAGCATGTTCTGGACACTATGAATATAGGTAAAGATTGAATTAGCTTTTGAAAGGAGGGAAATGTTGTTACATTATGTTTCTTTTATCAACTAAGTGTTTTTCATAAATGTTGCTGTTACACCTTGTATCTCTCATCCTCATAGTCTAATTCTTCCTTTCTCTCAATGTAGGTATGGCATCACAGCTGCAGGTGTTTTCCCCCCCATCAGTGTCGTCGAGTGCCTTCTGCAGTGCGAAGAAACTGAAAATAGAGCCCTCTGGTTGGGATGTTTCAGGACAGAGCAGCAACGACAAATATTATACCCACAGCAAAACCCTCCCATCTACACAAGGGCAAGCCAACTCCTCTCACCAGGTAGCAAATTTCAACATCCCTGCTTACGACCAGGGCCTCCTCCTCCCAGCTCCTGCAGTGGAACATATTGTTGTAACAGCCGCTGATAGCTCGGGCAGTGCTGCTACATCAACTTTTCAAAGCAGTCAGACCCTAACTCACAGAAGCAACGTTTCTTTGCTTGAGCCATATCAAAAATGTGGATTGAAAAGAAAAAGTGAGGAAGTTGACAGCAACGGTAGCGTGCAGATCATAGAAGAACATCCCCCTCTCATGCTGCAAAACAGGACTGTGGTGGGTGCTGCTGCCACGACCACCACTGTGACCACAAAGAGTAGCAGTTCCAGTGGAGAAGGGGATTACCAGCTAGTTCAGCATGAGATCCTTTGCTCTATGACCAACAGCTATGAAGTCTTGGAGTTCCTGGGCCGGGGGACATTTGGACAGGTGGCTAAGTGCTGGAAGCGGAGCACCAAGGAAATTGTGGCTATTAAAATCTTGAAAAACCACCCCTCCTATGCCAGACAAGGACAGATTGAAGTGAGCATTCTTTCCCGCCTAAGCAGTGAAAATGCTGATGAGTATAATTTTGTCCGTTCTTATGAATGCTTCCAGCATAAGAATCACACCTGCCTTGTGTTTGAGATGCTGGAGCAGAACTTATATGATTTTCTAAAGCAAAATAAGTTTAGCCCACTGCCACTCAAGTACATTAGACCAATCTTGCAGCAGGTAGCCACAGCCTTGATGAAGCTCAAGAGTCTTGGTCTGATTCACGCTGACCTTAAGCCTGAAAACATAATGCTGGTTGATCCAGTTCGTCAACCCTACAGAGTGAAGGTCATTGACTTTGGTTCTGCTAGTCATGTTTCCAAAGCTGTGTGCTCAACCTACTTACAGTCACGTTACTACAGGTAAGTGGCAAATGCTGAAAAGCATGTCTTAGATTAGAGATCTGTTCTTAAATTTACCATATATTCCATAGGGCCACATATAATAATGAATTTATTTATTTATAGATTCTAAGATAGAAATAAGATAGTATGTGTTAGATCATTCTGTGTGTGGCATTCGTATATATGACATTATGTTATATCTGAAATTTTATTTAGCATTAGAAAAATTAACTCAATCTGATTATAAAGGTAGTTGAATTATACTAGGCTCTGTTTCTTTAGTACCATTATACCTAATTTTCCCATTTTAAGAATCTTTAAATATATAAGGGTACTTACTTATTTGTAATGAATTTGAGCATATGCTGCTATTTTTTCTAAGTTCTTATCTTGGCAGGTAAAATGCCTTGGGAATAACTCTAGGTTTAACTCTAGCAGCATTTTAGTCGTTTACGTTTTCTTTCTTCCGTAGTAGCATGAATTGGATCATAAGATTGATATTCTTGGCTGGGCGTGGTGGCTCACGCCTGTAATCCTAGCACTCTGGGAGGCCAAGGCAGGCAGATTGCTCGAGGTCAGGAGTTCGAAACCAGCCTGAACAAGAGTGAGACCCCATCTCTACTAAAAATAGAAAGAAATTAATTGACCAATTAAAAATATATATACAAAAAAAATTAGCCGGGCATGGTGGCGCATGCCTGTAGTCCCAGCTACTCGGGAGGTTGAAGCAGTAGGATCACTTGAGCCCAGGGATTGAGGTTGCTGTGAGCTAGGCTGATGTCATGGCACTCACTCTAGCCTGGGCAACAAAGTGAGACTCTGTCTCAAAAAAAAAAAAGATTGATATTCTTTCTTCCTGTTTTAACATTCTCCATAATACTTTAAACTTATTTGGTCATCCTAGAATGGCTTTGACCCAAGTACCTTAACACTTTAGTGATTTATATTTTTAGATTGATACTTTTAATATAACTACCTTTTTAATATATAATAATTATTGGAACAGTACCAAAAAGCTGGTATATATAATCTTGTCTGAGAAATAGAAGCACATTTTAAAAGCCTTGGTCTAACCTTGGTCTAAAAGTACTTTTCAAATGTGCTTTTACTTCTTAGCATCTCATTTATTTATCTAGTTATTTATTTTAAGGAATCTGATATTTAGTTTTAATGGTCATGTGTCAAATAAAAATCATGTAAGAATCCAATCAAGAAATGAAATATTATAGTTGAGTAAAGTAAGGGCAAAAAAGAAAAAAAATGAAATAATAAAAAATAGATAACTCACGAAATGTTTATAAAGAAGTATGTCCAACATGATGAGTGCCCAGTAATAAATTTTAAGAAAATAGAAATTATGAACTAAGAATTTTCTATGTGAAAATAATGTGAGGATATTTCAACCCATATAAGATTCAGAGAAAATGCCATCTATATGTATCTCTTTTTTAAAAATTGTGGTATAATTTGTGTAGTGTGAAGCTTACCATTTTAACCCATTGGTGCCATTCAGTGGTGTTAAGTACATTCACAGTGTTATGCAACCATTACCACTTTCTATTTCCAAATTTTTTTCATCACCCAAAGCAGAAACTTGAATTATTAAGCAATATAAATCCCCATTCTTCCTTCTTCCTGCCTCTGGTAAACCTCTATTTGACTTTTTGTCTCTATGACTTTGCCCATTCTAGATACTGCATATAAGTGGAATCATACAATATTTGTCTTTTGAGTCTGGTTTATTTCACGTAGCATAATGTTTTTGAGGTTAATCCCTACTGTAGTGTGTATCAACTTCATTCCTTTTTATGGCTCAATAATATTTCATTACATGTGTATACTACATTTTATTTATCTATTCATCTGTTGATGAACACTTGGGTTGTTACCACCTTTGGGCTATTGTGAATAATGTTGCTATTAACATTGGCACACACGTACCTAAGACCCTGTTTTTTTTTTTTTTTTTTTTTTTTTTTTTGAGACAGAGTCTCGCTTTGTTGCCCAGGCTAGAGTGAGTGCTGTGGCGTCAGCCTAGCTCACAGCAACCTCAAACTCCTGGGCTCCAGCGATCCTTCTGCCTCAGCCTCCCGAGTAGCTGGGACTACAGGCATGCGCCACCATGCCCAGCTAATTTTTTACATATATATATCAGTTGGCCAATTAATTTCTTTCTATTTATAGTAGAGACGGGGTCTCGCTCTTGCTCAGGCTGGTTTTGAACTCCTGACCTTGAGCAATCCGCCCGCCTCGGCCTCCCAAGAGCTAGGATTACAGGCGTGAGCCACCGCGCCCGGCCTAAGACCCTGTTTTTAATTCTTTTGGATATATAACTAGGAACGGAATTGCTGGATCATGTGATAATTCTGTGTTTAACTTTTTGAGAGACCACTTAGCTGTTTCCAACAGAGGCTGCGCCATTTTACATTCCCACCAGTAGTGCATGAGGTTTCCAATTTCTCCACATTTTCTATTCTTATGGGTGTGAAGTATTATCTTATTGTAGTTTTGATTTGTGTTTCTCTAATGATTAGGGATGTAGAGCCTTTTTCCATGTGCTTATTGGCATGTATATATCTCCGGAGAAATTTCTGTTCAGGTCTGTTGTGTTTTTTGATTTAAGTTTTTTTGTTGAGTTGTAGGAGGAGTTCTTTATATATTCTAGATATTAATAGATGTATGATTTGCAAATATTTTCTCCCATTCTATGAGTCTTTTCACCTCTGGATAGTGTTTGACACATAAAAGTTTTAACTTTGGTGAAGTCCAGTTTGTCTACTTTTTGTTTTGCTGGTGTTTTTAGTGTCATATACAAGAAATCATTGCCAAATCCAAGTCATGTAGCCTTTTCCCCTAAGTTTTCTTCTAAGAGTTTTATAGTTTTAGCTCTCTTACGTTTAGGTCTTCGGTTCTTTGTTAACTTTTGTGTATCGTGTAAGGGTCCATTGTCACATTTTTGCATGTGATTATTCAATCCCTACAACACCATTTTCTGAAAAGACTGTCCTTTCCCCATTGGATGGTCTTGGCACCTTTGTCAAAATCACTTGACCATATATACAAACATTTATTTTGGGGACTTTCTATTGTATTCCATTAGTCTATATACATCTGTCCTTATGCCAGTACAACCCCATTTTGATTACTATAGTTTTGTAGTGAGTTTTGAAATCAGGAAGAGTGAGACCTCCAATCTTTTTCAAGATTGTTTTGGATATTTGGGGTCCTTGAGATTCTATATGAATTTTAGGATGGATTTTTCTGGTTTTTGCAAAAAACATTGTTGATTTTTCATAGAGATAGCATTGAATGTATAGATCGCCTTGGGTAGTATTGACATCTTAAAAATATTATGTCTTTCAATACATCCTTATTTTATAGTTTTATAAAATTGTGATACCTTTTTTTCTGGAGGCAAAGAAACACTTAGAGCCTCTGGTTTCATGCTGACCTAGGAAACCTTGGTTAATTTTGAGAATTTCATTTCCATTTATTTATTTATGCCTCGGGAGATTTAGGTTTTAATTACATTTGCTTTTTAATACTCTCCTTTGAGCAATCCCCACCTTCCCCAGCCCCCATATATATAAAAGACACTCTACAGGTACACTGAAGAGTTCAGCTCAGCATCCCATTCTGAGAGCTGGGGAGGTAAGGGTGAATTGCCAATAAAGGGTGAAGGCTGATCAGCTGTTTCTCAATCTTTAGTCTGTGACTTTAGGTATTCTTTATTTGTCCTGTCAAAGACAAAGTGCATTCTTTGTAGTAACAGTTTTAAAATTGAAAAAGGGAGAGCAATGGAAGATAAAAATTATTTCATGAATCATGTTGAAAGCATTTTCATTAAAGGGTAGAGGAGATTTGAAGGATAAATAGTTCTGACTATTTAGCTTTCTCTAATGTATAATTCATTTGAATAAGTTTCAGCATTAGGTTGCTGATCTTTGTGTTTTTTTCTTATCCTTTTAATTTAAGCTGCCAATTGAGTAATTTTGGTTTTGTTTTTATAAGAAAGTATGATTTTTCAAATTTTTTAAATTCTTCAATAAAGCTTCCTATAAATCCATTGCATTTTAGTTGTTGACTGTAAGAGTATGTTTATAAAATTGTTACTATATTTAGATTTATTTTAACCTTTTAAGAAATAGTCTTAGGCATTCTGGGAGGCCAAGCCAGAAGGATTGCTTGAGGTCAGGAGTTCGAGATTAGCCTGAGCAAGAGCAAGACCCTGTCTCTACTAAAAATAGAAAGAAATTAGTCGGACAACTAAAATATATAGAAAAAATTAGCCGGGCATGGTGCCACATGCCTGTAGTCCCAGCTCCTTGGGAGGCTGAGGCAGGAGGATCACTGGAGTCCAGGAGTTGGAAGATGCTGTGAGCTAGGCTCATCATAGCTCACTGCAACCTGAAACTCCTAGGCTCCAGCAATCCTCCTGCCTCAGCCTCCCCAGTAGCTGGGACTACAGGTGTGTACCACCACTAGGCTAATTTTTCTATTTTTAGTAGAGACAGGATCTCACTCTTTTCTCAGGCTGTTCTCAAACTCCTGACCCCCCACCAATCCTCCTGCTGTGGCCTCCCAGAGTGCTTAGGATTACAAGCATGAGCCACTGTGCCTGGCCCAATTTGAATTTTTTAACAAAGACTTTTTATTTTTAATTGGTACATAATAGTTGTGTATATTTATAGTTTTTCTCTTTTTAATTGCTACTATTTTTAGATTTATTTCGTATTTTTTAAAATAAATAGTCTTAGAGAAAAACTCAATAATGACTAAACCCAGAATGAATATTGATTTAGTTTAAATTTTATGGTAACATGTATACCTCTTCCTTATTTTTTTAGTGACGTATAATCTAAGAGTAATTTTAAGTGGAGTTAAGTTTACCCTTTAAAAACAGGAGTTCATTCTGTGTGTTGCTGAGTAAGTACTATGTATGCTGAGGTTTAGTATCCAGAGCTTGACTATGTTTAGGATTTAATATGAGTACTCTATTGTGTCATAGTAATACTTGATAATGAGCCTAAGGCAGATGGAATGGCAGCTCAGGCATTCTTTCTTTATCACTAGTTTTATCCACAGCAGTCCTCTTAAGCTTCTTTCTTGTTGCTTTGTTGCCATATTAGAGTCCATTAAGTCCTGACCCTGTTGTCTTTCAGGAAACCTCTGTGAAATCCTCTTGGCTGGTGATTCATTCTGGCTCCAAAGCTAGCCACCTTCTTACCCTCCTTTTTAATTTACATTGCTTTTTCTTGCAATGTAACTTAAAGAACAAATACTAAATAGGCTCTAACTACTATAGCCAAGTGGTAGAAATAGCATCCCTGCCTTTTGATTTCCCAGCTTCAAACATCTTTAAATTGAAAAATTCTTCCAGTGTTGTAAATAAAGCTTTATTTCACTGGCACCCAGAGCAAACTCAGGATCACCTAACAGCACAAATCATTCTCTGGTTATTTTCATGAACGTGCCAAAATATTATCAGTTGACATAAATTTGCCACCCTGCTGTCTCTGTTGGCTGTGGGCATGGCTAAATGAGCCAGGCAATGGAAATAATATATTCTCTGGCACACTGTAAATGTAGACTGACTCCAAAAAAAGCTGCAGTCTTTGGGGCTTGAGTTTTAGGGACAAAGGTTTGCTATACTTACAAGCTTAATTAATGCTTTTCCATTCTCAACAAACTAGCCAACCTTTATTTCAAACTGAATCACTTTGTTATTTATGGAAGGACAAGGTCTAGAAAAGGAGAACATATCTTCAGTTTATCCTAGACAAACAAATAGTCTAATTTCCTCTGACAGTGAAACTACAGTTTCACCTAAGCCACAGATGCCGGAAGTTAGACTTTATGTAACATCTCTGATCTGGTAAGTAAGTAGGTTTGATGCCTCTAAGATAGGAAGAAAGAAACAAGAATGTTCGTGAAAATAACCAGAGAAGATTTGTGCTGTTAAGTGATCCTAACCCGAGCTTGCTCTGGGAGCCAGTGAAATAAAGCTTTACAACTTTGGAAGACATTTTCAATTTAAAGAAGTTTGAAGTTGGGAAATCAAAAGGCAGGGATTGCTATTTCTACCACTTGGATATAGTAGTTAAGAGCCTGTTTAATATTTGTTCTTTAAAGATGAAATGTGTCTTCAAAGAAGAGACCCACCATGTCCAAAGCACAATTAATGCCATTTTCCTACTTAAAGTGAATACTGCCAGTTTTTGTTTTTTTCTTTCTCTTTCCCGTGTTTTAGTAGATACTTTTTTTTACTGCCCAGTTGTTATTAGAATGTTAGAGCTGAAAAGGGACCTAGAAGAGTAATTATCTAACTCAGCTTCCTTATGCAGATGAAATAGAACTAGAGTTTCAGCATCTATAGAGTTAAATTGAGGGATTGAGAAATAATAGAGGCCAAAGGAAAAGATGTAGTAGAAATATTTCCAAGAATTATAATCTGAATTCAGAGTTTAAAACATTCAGTACTTAGAGGTGAACCTGCTCTGATGATGCCTTACTGTTCAGTAAAGGAGAAAATAACTTCAGACTTCTTGCTCCCTGGAGTTTAGGTAAGTCTAACATTTCTAGGCCCAAATAATAAAAAGCCCTTAATGGACTGAGCAATCTTATTAATCTTTTACTGATTTTTTTCTTTTGATATTTGCCTTTTTATAAATATATGGTATGGTAGAGTTGATGTTTTGAGTGAGCTTTTGCTGGAAATCTTTTGCTGCTTTTGTCACTCCAGAAGCAGGGTGAAACCAATGAAAAAACTTTCAGCCAGTCTTCAGGTTTTTTTTAAGACACGGGGCTTGGGGGCATTAGTGTTTTCCTTAATTTCCTTAATTTTCCTTGGGGATTAGTGTTTTCCTTAATTTCCCTGAAACTTTAAGCTCCAGAAGACTGACAGTTATTACATATTATTGCTACCTTTTTAAAGAAATAAGTTACTTGGATGGCCTAGCCTTCTCTGTGACCTACCTTTTGGACTTTAAAATGTCCTCCTGGTATGGTGGGAATGGGAAAATCAATTGATACTTTGGAATGTTCTCAGCCCAGTTTTTATTTTGGCACAGAGCCATTTTCACTCCCCCCTGGCAGCTATTTTTGGCACTGTCATGAACTTGGAAATTAACGATTCTGCTCACTGAGAATAGAAAATTTTGTTCCTTTTCAATTTTAGAAAAGCTTTTATGTTGTTTCTGAGTATTACTCTCTAGCTCCTGTCAAACTTGTATGATCTTAAAAATACACCATAATTGTTGGGATTTAATTGAACTCTGAAATTCCAACAGTAATATATGGCTCTAACCACTTGCAACAGGAATATCACTTTTGAGGATTGTTTCTTTGGTGAACAAAACCACAGTTCACATCGAATACCATAAAACTAGTTATATTGATGGTTGCACCTATATCTGACACAAATTTTAAGTCTGAACAGGCCTGGATTTTCTGCTATTTGTGTGCAAGGATCAGGAAAGCTTTTAGATCCTGTGGAGTCCCCCAATTTACTCTTTTTCTAAGGGCTACTATTCACAAATAATTATTTGGAGAATAGGGAAATTATTTTATGCCCTCTCTCTTAATCTTTGCATCTCTCCTACCCCCGGCACATATACACAAAGCAACAATAAGCACATAATATTTGAAAGTAGTTTGGAAAAACTAGACATTCCATGAGGAGACATAGCCAGTTAGATGGTTATTCATGAAGAGATCTGCTTTTCCATTTAGTACCTACTACATGAGGGATCTGGATCTGGAGTGCCCTTACAGATCCAAGTTCTATGAGAAAGAAAGGAAATAATTTAGAGAGATGATAAATTGCTTAAGAGCTCAGATCCTGGATCCAGACTGCTTAGGTGCCTTCATTTAGTAGTTATGTACCTTGGGCAAGTTACTTAACCTCTCAACGCCCAGTTCCTTCATCTGTAAAATGGAGGTAATACTTTATAGAATCTAAGATGCCATTGATTATAAGATGTAACATTATTTATGTACCACCTAAGGAAGTAAAGACACTGCCATTAAACTAAAATATAGTATAAAGCCGGGCGTGGTGGCTCATGCCTGTAATCTTAGCACTCTGGGAGGCTGAGGCAGGTGGATCGCTCAAAGTCAGGAGTTCGAAACCAGCCTGAGCAGTAGCAAGACCCTGTCTCAATTAAAAATAGAAAGAAATTAATTGGCCACCTAAAAATATATATAGAAAAAATTAGCTGGGCATGGTGGCACATGCTTGTAGTCCCAGCTACTCAGGAGGCTGAGGCAGGAGGATTGCTTGAGCCCATGAGTTTGAGGTTGCTGTGAGCTAGGCTGACGCCACGGCACTCTAGCCCGGGCAACAGAGTGAAACTCTGTCTCAAAAAACAACAACAACAAAAAACAAATGAAATATAGTATAACTTGTAAAAATCCTCTTAATTTCATAGATGTTAAAATGTGAAAAAATATGGATATTAGAATTGATGACATATCATACTTTTATAGGACTGTTGTAAGGATTAAGTGACTCAACCTTTATAAAGAACTTAGTGCATAGCACATAGCACTATGTTAGTGTCATCTATTATAATTATTGGTATTAGCGTTACCTATTATTCCCTTTTAGAACTCATTTATCTCTTAATTTTAGTTATAGTTTGAAAAATGCCTATGTATATATACCACCAGTCAAACAGATTTATGTAGATGAATATGTATTTACTGAGAAACAGTATAATATTCTCAACTCTGGAGCCAGACTGCTGGGATTCAGATCCTAGCTCTGCCACTCATTAACTATGTGCTTTTGAGCAAATTATTTAATCTTTCTTTGCCTCAGTTTCCTCCTCTATAAATGGGGAAAATTTACCTTAGATGTGTTCATATATATAGCATATATATATATAGTTATGGATTACCTTAGTATTTAAGTTTCCCTACAGTTATGTTTCTCACTTGGAGCATGAATGAAAATGACTATTTCTGAAAGCACACAGAGAGTTCAAAGTTTTAAAATAGTGATACTGTAATAATAGTTGTTATTCTGTCTAACACTTACATAGTACTTGCTATGTGCCAGGCATTGGTCTGAAAGCTTTAATATATTAATTTATTTAAACTTCACAGTACCCCTATGTGATGGGTATTCTTATTGTCTCCACTTTATAGATAAAGATTAAGTATTATACCTACAGCTATTAATTGATGGAACTAGGATTCAAACCTTGATAGGCTGGCTTTAGAGTATGTTGTCAACCACCATGTCTCTTTAGAAGGCATTTCTGTCACACAGGGGTATTTATTGAGTAGGCCATTTAATTCATTTATTTTAATTTAAAAGGTGCTAGAACTAAAAGACTATCTGTCGTCCCTCATCTATGATTCTAAATTTCAGAAAGCTCTCAAAAATGAAGATTTTCCCCACAAGTTTGGTGGGGAAAAAATTTTATTGGCAAGACCTGACTTGAACCATTGTAAGTCTATTTAAAGTCTTTATTTAGCCAACTTAGTATGACTGCTTATTGTTTTGTTACAGGAATGTTAACGTATTTGATTATGGGACACTGCCTTGAACTCTACTGGGATTATTATGTAATGTATAGTTTGTGTTCTGTATTACCTTTCTGAAGTTCAAAAAATTCTGAATTCACAAACACATCTGGCACCAGGAGTTTTGGATGACAGATTGTATACCAAAGATTGTTTTCAGTTTTATTAAATAAATGTACCTTTAGCTGATACTAAAGTAGGACTTAGTAAATTTCCCCAAGTAATATTTATTTTTATATCTGATATTTTTGTTTTTACTAGAGCCCCTGAAATTATTCTTGGATTACCATTTTGTGAAGCTATTGATATGTGGTCGCTGGGCTGTGTGATAGCTGAGCTGTTCCTGGGATGGCCTCTTTATCCTGGTGCTTCAGAATATGATCAGGTAAGAGTGTTTATTTAGATGGAAATAGAAAGTTAGTAGTTACTAGTGAAATGTAAAGGGAAGAGAAGTACTAGTATTTAGATACTAGGGAAAGAGTAGTCCAATTACTACTGAAGAATTTTTTAAAGAATAATCGAGTTGTCTCTACCTGCTTCTTAGTCTAAAGTATGTTTGCAGTTCTACAGTAAAAAAAGAATTTTATTTTATATTAAGATTGGTACTTTTCTAAATCTGTAATGATTTAGGGACTTTCATTAACATGCCTTGTGAGTTAAGATATGAAAGTAAAATAAGGATGAGGAACTGGAAGTGAACATTGACTCACTGAGAGCTATTGTTATTTCCTTTTATACATGGCACAGACTGAAGTAAGTACTCTCTTTGGTCTAAAATGTATTAGGTCCCAGAAGCTGTGATAAATTTGGGTCTCTGTAAAATAGGATTTAGGAGGAAATCAGCTGAATTATGAAGTATTATAATAATCAATATGTTTCAAAATAGGTAAGCTTTAGAAGATATGCTATAATTTCCTAAGGAATTGGTCCATTGAGGAAAGAAATTTTGCCATGGAAAGTAAATTATGAATTCTCATTTCTTGTTCTTTTTTTTTTTTAAAGTGATTTTACCCTCCATGCTATAAGCTCCTTGAGGGTAGAGTCAGTTTCATACCACCAGTGTGTCCTTAGCTCCTGACACTGTGTCTGGCACATAGTAGGTGCACAAGTGGTTTTTTTTGAGAGATAAATGGTTATATCTGGAGTGATTAGAAGAAAAAGAGCAAAATAATGTTTTTCCCTATTCAGTCTAGAATTTTTTCTTTTCAATCTGAATAGATGTAGTGTTTACTAGCTGTCCTTTCCACATTGGATTGTCTTGGCATCCTTGTTGAAAATCAATTGACTATAAATATATTGGTATTTCTGGACTGTCAATTCTATTTTATTGATCTGTATCCTGTATCTGTTCTTATGCCGTTTACCACATTGTTTTGATTACTTTAGCTTTGTAGTAAGTTTTGAAATCAGGAAATGTGAGTCCTCCAGCTTTGTTCTTTTTTGAGATTGTTTTGGCTATTTGGGACTCTTCCATTTGTTTAGGATAACTTTTCAATTTCCTCAAAAAAGCCAACTGGGGGCAGGGTGGGTGTAGTGTTTCAAGCCTATAGTCCCAGCACTTTGAGAGGCTGAGGCAGGAGGATTGTTTGAAGCCAGGAGTTTGAGACAAGGCTGGGCAACATGGTGAGACCTAGTCTCTAGTCTCTAAAAAAAATAGAAAAATTAGCCAGGCATCATGGTGACACTCATGTGTAGTCCCAGCTACTGGAGAGACTAAAGCACGGATTGTGTGAGCCAAGAGTTCAAGGCTGCAGTGAGCTATGATCACTGCACTCCAGTCTGAGTGACAGAGCAAGACCCTATGTCTTAAAAAAAAAAAAAAACCCAGCTGGGATTTTGATTGGAATTACACTGACTTTGAAGTATTGCTACCTTAACAGTATTAAGTCTTCTGATCCATAAACCTGGGAAATCTATTTATTTAGCTTTTCTATAGCAATGTTTTTTCAGAGTATTAGTACAATGTAATTTTCAGAGTATAAGTTTTACACTTCTTTTAAAAATTTATTTCTAAGTATTCTATTTTATTGATGCTATAATGAATGGAGTTATTTTTAAATTTCATTTTCAGATTATTCATTGTTAGTATGTAGAATATAGTTGATTGTAATTAAGCTTGAACTCTTTTTCTGTTAGTTTTCTAATAGAACTCTACTTACAATAGTTTTTTATGAATTCCTTATGATTTTCTATATACAAGATCATGTCACCTACAAATATAGTTTTGCATTTTTCCTTCCAGTCTAGATGCCTTTTTTTCCCTTACCTAATGCTTTGCATTGTACCTCTAGTACAGTGTTGAATAGAACTATTGAGAGTGGATATCCTTGTTATGCTCCTAATTTTAGGGGAAAAGCATTCAGTTTTTCACTATTAAGTATGATGTCAGCTGTGAATTTTTCATAGATACTGTAGCTGAGATTTTATAACATACTCGTCAGTGTTGAAGTCAAACATGTATTCCCCTTCTAGATATTAGTTAGTAGCTTCAAATTCATTGAAAACATTTTAATTGTTTAAATAACAATAATACTTTTTATTTGCTTAAATGTGGGATTTTTATTGTTGCATTATTTTAAGCTATGTGAAAGCATTGGGGTGATGGCATCTCATTCTGTTTTCATGAAGAAATTCATTTTATAATAGTAAAAATTTAAAATGTTTTAATTCCATAAGTACATCCATATAGTAGAAAAACTGAAGAGATTCAATTAGTCAAGAGACAAAAATTCCAACCTCTACTAGTTTCACTACTCAAAAATAATCTGTTATGTTTTGGTGTTTTTTATATTTATATATATTATTTATTTTCATTACGTGTTTAGTGAGTACCTTCTTTATGTCAGGCACTATAGGCACTGGGGATGCAATGCTGAATAATGTATTGTCCTTGCCCTCATGTAGACTGTAGTTTGGTGGTAAACAGACATTAAGTAAATAATCATAAAAATAATTGCCTAATATAATTAAGATAAATTCTGTGAAGGAAAATGTAATTTGCAGTGAGTGTATGTGTTTGCATGCATGTGTGCCTATCTCCTGTTTATGTCCTAAATACTTCTTGATTATGTTCATTTTTTTCCATTGCTACTTTGCTAGTCTAAGCTATCTTCATCACTTACTAGACTGTCTCCCTTTTTCTATTCTCCAGTCTTTGTCCAGAGTGGTTTTTTCTTTTTCTTAAGACAGGGTCTCGCTCTGTTGCCCAGGCTAGAGTACAGTGACATCGTCATACCTCACTGCAACCTCAAACTCCTGGGCTCAAGTGATCCTCCTGCCTCAGCCTCCCAAATAGCTGGGACTACAGATGATGCATATCACCACACCTAATTTCTCTATTTTTTGTAGAGACAGGCTCTTGCTGTGTTGCTCTGGCTGATCTTGAGCTCTTCAGCTCGGCTTCCCAAAGCACGAGGATTACAGGCATGCCACTGTGTCCAGCTGTGAGACAGAGTCTTGTTCTGTTACCCAGGTTGGATTGCAGTGGTACGATCATAGCTCACTGTAACCTTGAACTCCTGGGCTCATGCAATCCTCCTGCCTTAGCCTCCTGAGTAGCTATGACTACTACTACTGTGCCTGGCTAATTAAAAAATAAAACTTTTTAATAATTTTTTGTAAAGATGGATTCTCACTATGTTGCCCTGGCTGGTCTTGAACTCCTGGCCTTAGGCAGTCCTCCTGCCTTGGCCTCCCAAAGTGCTGGGATTATAGGCATGAGCCGCCATGCCCAGCCTAGACTAAATGACTAAATTCCTTTTTTTTTGAGACAGAGTCTCACTCTGTTGCTGGGGCTAGAATGCCATGGCATCAGCCTACCTCACAGCAACCTCAAACTCCTGGGCTTAAGCAATCTTTCTGTCTCAGCCTCCCAAGTAGCTGGGATTACAGGCATGCACCACCATGCCCGGCTAATTTTTTCTATATGTTTTTAGTTGGCCAATTAATTTCTTTTTATTTTTTTAGTAGAGACAGGGTCTTGCTCTTTAGCTCAGGCTGGTTTCGAACTCCTGACCAGAAGCGATCCTCCCACCTTGGCCTCCCAGAGTGCTAGGATTACAGGCATGAGCCACCACGCCCGGCCAAGGCCTACTTATTTTCTTCAGAATACCAACTCAGTTTGAATTATACATTCAGTGTCTGTGTTCCTTACTGAACCGTAAACTCTACGAGAGCAAGAACCATGTCCAGTTTTAAAATCACCTCTGCTTGCCTCAATAAATACTTACTGAAAGAAAGAATGAATATTTACTACATATAGTTATGTTCCAAATATAAACTTTTGGACATAAAGGGGCATATATATTATATTTCATCAAATCTAAGACATCACTGATTTAAAGATGCACCATTTTTCTTTACCTCTGAGAAAGAAAGAATGCTAACAATTAACTTATGATACCTATCAGTTGTAATGTATATCTTGATTTCAGGGATGTTAATGTGAAAAATGTGCCTTTTACAATCAATGAAATGTAATTTTTTAAGAAAATGAGATTATATTTAGTTAGTAATCTGCTTTTCTAATTAATATATTGCAAAATATCATTACATGTCAGTAAGTTAGCTTCTACCTATCATTTAAAATGTTTTGCATACTACTCTATTATATAGATTTAATCCTGGATTTAAAAAATAAAGTATGCAAAAGAAATTGACATTTTAAAAATATCTTATTAGGCCGGGCGCGGTGGCTCATGCCTGTAATCCTAGTACTCTGGGAGGCCGAGGAGGGCGGATTGCTCGAGGTCAAGAGTTCGAAACCAGCCTGAGCAAGAGCGAGACCCTGTCTCTACTATAAATAGAAAGAAATTAATTGGCTAACTAATATATAGAGAAAAAGTTAGCTGGGCATGGTGGTGCATGCCTGTAGTCCCAGCTACTCGGGAGGCTGAGGCAGAAGGATGGCGTGAGCCCAGGAGTTTGAGGTTGCTGTGAGCTAGGCTGACGCCACGGCACTCACTCTAGCCTGAGCAACACGGCGAGACTCTGTCTGGAAAAAAAAAAAAAAAAAAAAAAAATATATATATATATATATATATATATATCCATATATATATATATATATATCTTATTTTAGTTTCCATTTATGAACTTTCACAGATTTGGAGTAATATCTTGCTATTGTGTGAGCAGGCCAGAATTGGCCATAGTTTGCCAACCCCTGCTTAACATTCTTAAAAACTTATTGTGGATTCCAAAGCTTGTTTCTGTAGCTTATATCTGTTAATATATATAGATTAGAAAATAAAACAGAATTTTGGGGTTGGGAAAGTTGGAAGTAAGATTTATTTCCTTATAAGTTTTTTTTTTTTTTTTTGGAGACAGAGTCTCACTTGTTGCCCAGGCTAGAGTGAGTGCCGTGGCATCAGCCTGGCTCACAGCAACCTCAATCTCCTGGGCTCAGCGATCCTACTGCCTCAGCCTCCCGAGTAGCTGGGACTACAGGCATGCGCCACCATGCCCGGCTAATTTTTTGTATATATATTTTTAGTTGGTCAATTAATTTATTTCTATTTTTGGTAGAGACGGGGTCTCTCTCAGGCTGGTTTTGAACTCCTGACCTTGAGCAATCCACCCGCCTCAGCCTCCCAAAGTGCTAGGATTACAGGCGTGAGCCACCGCGCCCGGCCCTTATAAGTTTTTTACTTTCTAATTTCATGTTAAGTATAGCCATTCATATATGGAATTGGGGTTATAAAAAAATTTATCTCTTACATTGCCCTCAGGTAGTGGGGGAGAGAAGAAAATCATCTCTTCTATTGCTTTTCTGCTTGGGGAGAATTACAGAAGCAGATAGAAGTATGAATAATAAAACAAAATTTTATTTATTTATTTTTTGAGACAGAATCTCACTTTGTTGCCCGGGCTAGAGTGAGTGCCGTGACGTCAGCCTAGCTCACAGCAACCTCAAACTCCTGGGCTCATGCCATCCTTCTGCCTCAGCCTCCTGAGTAGCTGGACTACAGGCATGCGCCACCATGCCCTGCTATTTTTTTCTCTATATATTAGTTGGTCAATTAATTTCTTTCTATTTATAGTAGAGATGGGGTCTCACTCTTGCTCAGGCTGGTTTCGAACTCCTGACCTCAAGCAATCTGCCCTCCTCCGGCCTACCAGAGTGCTAGGTTTACAGGCATGAGCCACCGCGCCCTGCCTAAAACAAAATTTTAAAAACAAGAATATACAAGAATAATAAAACAAATTTTATAAACATAGCCCATTTCATTTCAGAACTATGACATCATCACACATCATCTCTGGAAATCTCATGAGAAGAGTGTGAAAAAGGCAAATAACCTCTATTATGAAAATAGTTTTTACTTCATAGACCTCTTGAAAAGAGTCTTGGGGACCTCCAGAGGTTCCCTCACACCATACTTTGAGAACTGCTAGTGTAGTTTATAGTAGGTGTTCAATAAAAGTTGAATAAATTAAATATAGTACCTGCCCTCTACTGATGTTCCCTCTACTGATATGATGAGGAATTAAGTGCTAAATTTTATGGTATGAGGGATAAGTTCTGTGGCTATTTAGAATAGAGGCAATTGACAAGAGCTAGAGTATCCAAGGAAGAAAGAGGTTTGAGGACATTTTTCCTCAATCTTTCTCATTTGGTAGTACATTATAAAGTAAAACAAACAAGAACAAAATAGGTAATCCATGAAAAAATATTTAGAAACTGTTCTAGAAATCTAAGATTTTCTCAATTTTGTATTAGAAGTTTACAAAAATGCAAAAAAGATTACACTCAAAATTTTCAAAACTGAGTGTCCATGTAAATAACAGATAATAGTAACAAGGAAGTTACTAAGTAAATATTTGGGAATTCTTATGGATGGGTTAACATATATATGTATTTACAGGTAAATTTCATTTGTATTTATTAAAGACTTAATTTCTTTGTAATACTTTTCTTTTTGGGCCAGAGCTAATAATTTTTACTATAAAAGTCTTTAATAGTTTCCTTTTTCACTTCAAATTGGTATTTGATTGTTTTATGTTTCAGATTCGTTACATTTCACAAACACAAGGCTTGCCAGCTGAATATCTTCTCAGTGCCGGAACAAAAACAACCAGGTTTTTCAACAGAGATCCTAATTTGGGGTACCCACTTTGGAGGCTTAAGGTCTGTCTTCCTTACTATTCTACCTGGTCCTGTACTTCCCACCCTCAACTTTGAATTCAAAGTTTAGTTATTAAATTCTGGAGGTAGAAGAAGGAAAAGTATGTTTGCAGGAAGAAACTTTTTGAAAAGTCATTTCATTGTACCTATTTGGCATTGTTGTTAATTAAAAAACAAAAACATTAAATGCCAGTTCATTTGGCTGAGGATGTTGTGTATGTTGAAACAGCAGCTGTTATGGGGTGTGGAAAGTAGTTGTTCACCATTAAGTGATATGAGGAACTAGAGACATTCAGTAATGACTGTTTTTTAGAGAATTCTCAATAAATATGATAAAAGAACATAATTTTCTCACTGCCCACATCCAGGTCTTATATATGTATATATTAAAAGTATCTACTTTTTACTTCTGAGCCTACTCCTTTAACTTGAGAAATCTTTTAGTAATTTGATCACCCTTGTGATACTCTGCCTGAGACTGTTGAACAGTTAGCATTTGAGTTATCAATTTATTTCAAAATAGCTTTAAGAGAGTAATGGTAATATCCCTTTTATCTGACATTTCTTCAGGAACTGTGCTGCATCATTGCATGTTTATTTTATCACTGTTAAAAAGGTGGCTAGATATCAAGGTCACATCTCTCCACCAGAAGATTTTCTGGTTATAAATTACTTCCATGTTTACCATCTATGGTTGGCAAGGTGACGACACTTATCTCTTTGTATTCAGGCTTTGATTTTGAATAAAACGTGAAAATAACATACAGGTGGAATTTTCCCCCCCAAAATCCATATTTTATAGACACCCGAAGAACATGAACTGGAGACTGGAATAAAATCAAAAGAAGCTCGGAAGTACATTTTTAACTGTTTAGATGACATGGCTCAGGTGAGTATGGAAAGTTTCAGAAAGTTAGACATGTATGTATTTCTTTAATCAGAGACACACTTTCATTGATTATACTAAAGACAAATTTAATCTGTTAGCTTTCTAGTATTCATTTTCAGTTTTTACAGAAAAATGCATTAATATTATGCCATATATATATATATATATAAAAGAAAATTTGAATCCTAACAAAGTATACTTTTATAATTTTCTCCCTTTGCTTAACTGGTCTTGTTATATACCAATATTTTAAAATATTACTTATGAAGGTTTCTTTATTGTCCCATTTTCTCTACTAAATAAATACTTACATAAGAGCTACATTTATTGATTGCTTATTGTGTTACAAACTCTGAACACTTTACACTTGTGTCATTTAATATTTTCAACAGTAGAAACTTTTTTTTTTTTTTTTGAGACAGAGTCTCACTCTGTTGCCCAGGCTAGAGTGCCATGGCGTCAGCCTAGCTCTCAGCAACCTCAAACTCCTGGGCTCAAGCAATCCTCCTGCCTCAGCCTCCCAAGTAGCTGGGACTATAGGCATGCGCCACTATGCCCAGCTAATTTTTTCTATATATATTAGTTGGCCAATTAATTTCTTTATTTCTAGTAGAGACGGAGGCTCACTCTTGCTCAGGCTGCTTTCGAACTCCTGACCTCGAGCAACAGTAGAAACTTTTATATCTAAGTAATAACAATCACTTTTGCTTAACTTGCTTGTTCCAAATTTTTATGATGAGAATCTATCAGCTTTATTCTGCCACTAAATTTAAATGAAGATTTTAATTAGATGGCATAAAAAGAGCTTCCTTCTGTGAAAATGATTACACTGTAATACAGAGAATTTCCTCAGGTTTCTCTTTTGATGATTATATATACAGTTTGGAGAAAGAGCAGCTATTTAATGTCAGCTTTAAAGGTTAAGTGAAGAAGTATAATATTTCTAAATTTTCCTCTGGAAGGTAAATATGTCTACAGACTTAGAAGGAACAGACATGTTGGCTGAGAAGGCGGATCGAAGAGAATACATTGATCTGTTAAAAAAAATGCTAACAATTGATGCAGATAAGAGAATTACTCCTTTGAAAACTCTTAACCATCAGTTTGTGACAATGACTCACCTTTTGGATTTTCCACATAGCAATCAGTGAGTATGGTATATTCTGGGGCTTTTTGCCATGATGTAGTCCTTATAAGTGAAACTATCAAGTGAGCAGCAACTTTGCTGCTAACTGATGATTTTCTTTCTCATTGAAAAATCATTATGTTAAAAATTAGATGTGTATTTTTACTCTTTATGATTATAAAAATATTTTGACTCATTTTATCTGAAAGTGCTTGGGAAAAAACTTTAATCTGTGTTTATCTTGAGTTATTTGCTATCTGTTTAAATCTCGGCATTCATTAGTGAATCTTTAATCTCTTTTTCAGTGTTAAGTCTTGTTTTCAGAACATGGAGATCTGCAAGCGGAGGGTTCACATGTATGATACAGTGAGTCAAATCAAGAGTCCCTTCACTACACATGTTGCCCCAAATACAAGCACAAATCTAACAATGAGCTTCAGCAACCAGCTCAATACAGTGCATAATCAGGTATTCAGTAAATGATTTTGGAAACTCAAGCCTAAGGTGGGGAAGAAACTTACTAAGAGTACAGAGTGAGGAACCAGTCCTTGCTATAGTGATATTGTTACTTCTTAAGAATTTTCTATTCTTGGTAAAAGTTGATAGACTGATATTACCTACCATGCGCTGACAAAAATTACATACAAAGACCTAATCCATGCCCTAATATGTCTTAGGATAGTCAAATAAATGGGGTCTGACTATTGTACTGCTGCTAGTTATACTAACTTTGGCTAAATGACTCTTTCTCTCTGTTAGGAGAAGGATTTTATATATCTCATTTGAAAGGTTTGATTTGAAAGGTTTCTGATTTGAAACCTGATTTGAAAGGTTTCCACTTACTGACTTTAAGGATGGTTTTGCATTTGCTTGCTAACCAGTAATATTTACAGTTTAAGCTTATTTCTAAAGATGAAAGCTTTCCAATTTCTTAGTTAGGTCTACTTTTTAAATGGAAGAGCATATGAGATTTGGAGGGATCTTTTATCCATCTATTTTTTGTACAGAAGTAGTTGGGGTTTATATAGCCACAACCAGTACAGGACTATTTGTTATTCTTTGTTTGCTTATTCAACCTTACAATATTCCTTAAATTTAGGGACTGGGAAAATTTCTTAAGCCGAGAGTTATTTCAAGGATAGTTAAGATTATATTTTAAAACTTTGTTCTAAGTTTTTCTGGATAAATTCTGTATGTGTAAAAATATTGTCTATCTCCACTTTATACCAGTGTACAAATATAATCCTTTTGTTTTTAGGCCAGTGTTCTAGCTTCCAGTTCTAGTGCAGCAGCTGCTACTCTTTCTCTGGCTAATTCAGATGTCTCACTGCTAAACTACCAGTCAGCTTTGTACCCATCATCTGCTGCACCAGTTCCTGGAGTTGCCCAGCAGGGTGTTTCCTTGCAGCCTGGAACCACCCAGATTTGCACTCAGACAGATCCATTCCAACAAACATTTATAGTATGTCCACCTGCGTTTCAAAGTAAGTGGGGAGACTCCTGTATCGTATGATATTATATTAGACCTGCCTGCTTTAGGCAGATCTAGTTGTTTAGTCCTGATCTTTGACAAATTTAAAGTCTATCACTGATGATCAAGGTAACTGAAATTGGGTGATATCACAAAGTGGATGTTCTCTTTTTACATTGATTATTTATCTAATTATGATATTACTTTATATAGGAGCTCAGTTTATGTTTCCTTAATGGAATTGCCTGATATCAGTTTTCTTGCTCATTAAATTCTTGTATCAGTGTCATATATCTTGTGTAAGCATGTATCTTTCAATATGCTGAATATATACATCTTAAAAAAATTTGTTGAAATATCAGAATTGCTATATATTGAATCTTATTTCCCATATCATTCTATTATAGAATTATGTTCCAAATGAAAGGTAATTTTATTCTAAAATGTAAAAATCATGTTTAAGAATGTAGAAATCTCTTAAATTATGCTCAGAAATAAAGATCATTATTTATTGACCTGAAAAATTCTACAAGCTGAGATGCTTGTGTGGGGAAGACATTAAGATTATCTACTTCAGCTTATGAATCATAACATTACTGCAAGCTCCTGTCAACAAAGGAACAGAATAGCTGAAGGAGTCTGACTCCATGTGTTGCAATAAGATTAATTTTCACATTTCCATCCTCCTTTATTTCCTCATTATTGTTTTGTAATCCAGTCTCTCTAGTCCTTTTGTTCTGAAATATGGGAAATATATGTCTAATGATTTGATAAGCCATTTAGAAGGTTAAATTATTTTAAGACTATAATCTGAGAATACATTTGACTTTCCCAATAGAAAGTCAATGTCCATACCCTGTGAGAATAAACCAGGATTCAGGTTTCTCATAACACTTAACATAGAAGCAGGTAGCATTTTTATCTTTTTACATCAGTTACTTATTGACTGTGACTCTTTTGTTTGTTTGGTTTCTGACAGAGTCGGAGCAAGCAGAAGGAAAAGAGGGGCTAGGGGAGACTGAGAGATTACCGGGAGGACAGGAGAGCGATAGCGATGTAAACCAGGGAGAAACCACAGGGAGAGCGGAGGAGCAGATTCAAAATCCGTAAATGCAAATTTAGCCTGATTTACCAAATATTTTCTGCATATGCTTCATAATAGTAAATTCTTTGCTTTGGGTTGTCATATGTTGAGTAAGTCTTCTACTGAACTTAGCAAATTAGCCACCTTTTCTTCCACCTTTTCCAAAGTGAGTTTCATTGGAACAATTTTCAGATGTGGTACCCTGAAGTTTTCTGCTTCTTCTCAGATGACACTTAAGAGATGAAGCAGAAGAACTTTTGAGTTCCTTTAACAAAACAAAATGTAAACTGAAGAGGTAGAGGGGAAAAATGGGATAACCCTTTTTGGTATAATTAGGTAAGTGTAAGCTTTGGAAATGTTTTTTCCTATCTAGGAAATCTGAATAACCTGAGGAGATAGTAGAGCAAATTATAAAATTTCCCAATGGAGTTTTAAAATTAAAGTGATGGTGATGATACATGATACATACCACTATATACCAGATAATGTTCTGAGTGCTTTTACATATATTAATTCATCCTCACTAATAACCTTAGGAGGTAGGTAATGTCATTATTCCCAACTTAAATAAGTGAGAAATTTGAGCATGATTCCCTCATCTGCCTAAAGTATTATAACTAATTATGGCAGAACCATATTTTAAATCTAGGCAGTGGAATTCATAGCTTATGTATTTTGAAGTGTTATTCCATTCCACTGCTTCTCAGTGTTTTAAACTCACAGCTGTAAAGAGTTGTTGGTTCATTTGCCAACCTCCACAATTTTCTGATTTCTACCCATTAGTTCTGTATATTCCAGGTTGCCCACTTTTCTTTGACCATTTGTTATTTTACAAGATGCCTCTACTTAGAGGAGAATAGACCCTCATCAATTAGGCAATTTACTCTTCTTTCCATACTTTCAAGGTTCTGTATTTAAAGGGAAATGTTCAATAAAACAAAAATAACAGCAAAAAATGAAACTAATCCTTCTTAGGTCAGGATTCAGGGAGAAACTCCCAAAAGTGTTGCCTTTTGTTAATTCTTTGTTTCCACTTGTGCAAAGAAGGAACTAGTTTTAAACTAGCTTGCCTGCTGTGGCTTAGCCTAAATAACTGTAGCAATCTAATACTTTAGAGTCACATTTGTAGGTCAGTACTATAAATCCTACTTTCAATACTATTTCAGTTGACTAAAATAGATAGATATTTTGTTCAGTGGTTAACTATTATTCTGTAATTTTGTCCTTCTTACTTTATCACCCTGGGAGCCATGATTAACTTCTGTAATCAACATTTCCTCCTAAGTTTTCCCTCTATAGCTCCTATCAATTTTTAGGAGACTTTTATGATAACCTTGTCTTGAAGTTAGGCATGTATCCTGACACTGTAAGACAAGCTTTCTTATTAGGTAGCATTGCCTAAGGAAGCATGGCTGACAACTTGTTTATCTTGATATATGGATTTGTTACTTTTTATTTTTATGTAAGTAGTACTTTTTAAAAAAGGTACTGGCAGAGTATTTTAATTCTCATTTTACTATTCCCTCTTATTTTGTACATTTCTGGATTGTATTTTTCTTTATAACAACTTATTAAATTATTCATAAAACACTGAAATGGAAAATTGGAAGATTGACTTGCTGAAAATCACAGTATTGTGGTTTATGAATTATGCTTACTTCAATACCTCCGTAGTACTATTAGGAGAAATTAGTTGGTGATAGCTTAGAAAATGTCACTGAGGGAGTCTTCTAATTAAAATGTTCAGGCCAGGCATGGTGGCTCATGCCTATAATCCCAGCACTTTGGGAGGCTGAGAGGGAGGATTGCTTGAGGGCAGGAGTTCAACACCAGCCTGAATAACATAGCAAGAGCTTGTCTTTACAAAAATATTTTTAAAATTAGCTGGGAGTGATGGTGTGCATCTGTAGTCCTAGCTATTTGGGAAGCTAAGCTGAGGCAGAAGGAATGATTAAGCCTAGGAGTTTGAGGCTGTAGTGAGCTGTGATCATGCCACTGCACTCCAGCCTGGATGACAGACAGCAAGACCTTATCTCTTAAAAAAGAAGTTCATATCCTCACTTAACAAAATTGTAGGCATTAGTGAATTGTAGGCATAATAGAAACCTAAATTCTCTATATTGAAAGTTCTGATATGGTAGGTTTAGAAGAAAGCTGTTCCATGAGAGAACTTTCTTGAGAAGGCTCTTTTCTCAAGTCTTGGCAAAAGGGAGAACTGTCTTTAGCCCCTCTTTTCCCTAGAATGAGATCTTCCTATTTATAAGAAACATAATAAGTACAAAAATGTTTTTATAAACCAAATGGTCTTTTAAAATATTTTTATCCTAGGCATAATTTCTTCAGTTCACACACTGGTTAACGATAAGTATATGACTAATTTGTGAACTAGCTTATGTTTTTTGAGGAGTAGGGAAAAACTTCCTCTAAAACATTTTAAACAAAAGGGTAACTTAAATTATAAGTTAATGAGCTTTTCATAATTTTTCCTATCTAATTATCAAAAAATTATATTTGTCTTGCTTTTAAGAGATTATCATTTTAAAAACACTGAAGGTTGTTTTTGTTCCTTTAGTGGATTGAAAAAAATAAATGTAATTTACTAAGCGAAGGGTTTTATTTATTTTTGCCTATACTGCTAATGAGGATGAGATAAATGTTATATTTTAAATTTTGTAGCATAAACAAATTTAGAGTTTCCTTAAAACCAGCCCTCACTGTATCAAATGGCTTTCCATTAATCAGACATCAAGGGGGAACTAAGTCTCCCTTTTCTTAACTCCCAAGACTTCTGTGTATGAGACTTGTCTTAAATAACCTGAATCGTGGATTAGTTGAACAAAAAAGCTAAAAACAAAAAAATCTAAAACAAACAGACCTAGGAAAGTGATTTAACTGTGATGCTGTTTTCAACAGCTGGACTACAAGCAACAACAAAACATTCTGGATTCCCTGTGAGGATGGATAATGCTGTGCCAATTGTACCCCAGGCACCGGCTGCTCAGCCATTACAGATTCAGTCAGGAGTTCTTACACAGGTAAAAGCCAGCTTAATATTGTTGAAGCACTATTGAGAATCAGATATTTTGTCCTAGAAAATGACATTTTCTTTTACTACAAGATCTTTCTTGGTCATGATTCTGTGGGCTTAAAATGAAGTAACTATATGAAACAATATACTCATTCCTAACACTGTTGCAACTGTGCTAGTGTCTTCCTTCAACTTGCACAGGTAAATATCCAGGCATTGAGAAACAGTCTTCTGAGTAAGTTTACTCTAATTTTGGGGATGAATTTTTTTTTTTTAACCTTAGAGCTCTTAAAGATACAGTACACAGGCAACATTTTTATTTTAAAATAGAAGGTTCTACTTTTGCTTCCTTTGTACCTTTTGCTTACTCTTTAAAAATTGCATCATGGTTAAGAGACTAGACCACATTAGGATGCCTCTTCAAGTATTATATTCCCCTTCATTTCTTGTGTTTAACTGGGCTATAGAAAACTTTAAAACTTCATACTTGCCATGGAACATGCAACTAATATGATTGAGAAAATCATGAAATATTTATATATCAACAAATACTACATTTTAGGTTCTATTTGTAAATATTTGTGATCCATAGGAAATTCTGAAATCCAAAAATCCTCTTTTGTGAGTAGGAGGAGAGATTCTTTTTTTTTAGGACAAATATAGCAGGTGAATAGGAGGAGAGATTCTTAATGTCTTTGTTTCATAGAACTGATGACCTGAATCTGGCCAAGAAGGATTCCTATACTTTTTTGCTTCAGGCCATTGACATTTGACCTAGTGGGCCAATGCTGTACAGAGTTGAAGGGGGAAAGTTGTGTTTGGTACCTACATTTTAGGTGATATGAAATTACTGTGTATTGTCAATAATAACTTGGGGGGAATGAGAACCCTTCTGAATCCAGATAACCTGCCTTCATGTTTGTTTCACTCACCTGCCTAATCTACGTTTCAGGGAAGCTGTACACCACTAATGGTAGCAACTCTCCACCCTCAAGTAGCCACCATCACACCGCAGTATGCGGTGCCCTTTACTCTGAGCTGCGCAGCCGGCCGGCCGGCGCTGGTTGAACAGACTGCCGCTGTACTGGTAATTCCCCTCACTTGATTGTGTTACTAACGGAGTTTCTTTGATTTCTTTCTTTTTTATTTTTTCCTGTTTGTTCTGTTCTGTTTTCTTCTGGTTTTCTCATTTTTCAAAAAAAATTTTTTAGCTTAGTCTTTGCAGAGGGCATGGAAGCATGTGCCATCTTGTGGCTGTGTTCTTGCTACATCTTTAATGTCTCATTGTTTTCCTCCCCCAACATTTGCTGAAACACTATTTGACTCTAATATTCAGTATGGCTCTGTAAGGATTCTTTTTTGCCAGCCTAGTGTGATAAAAGCTCTTGGTGTAGCCTCAGAAGAGCTTCAACACTGTTATCTGCCCTTTTATCCTCTGATCTTTGGGAATGAAGGAAATGGCCTTTAGTTTGGCTCTACTACAGGTACCTGGATGGTCAAAATTTGAACTCCTTGGCAAGTTAGCTTTCTTTCTTTTTTTTTTCTTTTTTGCTATTTTAAGCTTCTAAAACTTTTGTTTATGTAGAAATGCTCTTAATTTATTGCTTTATCTGTTGATATTAACCTTCTTCCACATGAAGGTAGTTCTTTTTGCCATTCATGATCAGTGGCAGTTTATATTTTCCATTTAAAGATGTTCCCTTTTGTATGTAGATCATTGTTGGTTGAAATTAATGGTGAACTCATTTTTAGAGATTTTTGGAGAAATAAATATATCTTACAAATAGGTCTTTATGCAAAGGTAAAAATATAGCTGATGAATTATGCAAATAAATATCTTTGTTACTAACAGTCATGGGGAAAAGTTATTGAATATAGCTCTAATTACAGTAATATTATGCTTAGAGATAGAAAAAAACAAACAGGACTTTGAGTATTTCAGGATTCATAAACTTAAGACTGATATTTTGATGTATTTTGGTTTATTTGGGGGCATTAGAATTGTTTATTGGATATCTAGCATTTCGTTATTTGAAATTTGAATTTAGGTAAGCATTTGAAAACCTAAAAGATACTATTAGACCCTGATATTTCTCATTGTCAAAGTAGCTTTAAATTTCTTTTGTGTTTCTCAAGTATTCACATGAATGAAAATACTTTCAGAAACATACTTTGGTTGGAAGTTTTTTGGTTTTTAGTTTAAAAGTCTTTGCCACATCCAGATTAATTTTCTCATAAGCATAAGATCTGAGTATAAGGGAGTGAGATATATTTCCAGCTTGATTGATCTAAGCCACTGATTTTAACTTGCTCACCTATAGTTTCAAGGTTGGGATATTAGTTCACACTTCTCCTTTGCTGCTTTTCTTAAGTTTGCATTAGCCATTTGCTAAGCTTTGCATATTTTTGTTCTTCCTCTGTCAAAACAGTTCGTCGCTTGGAACGCCAGATTTCTGCCTCACGTTGGAATGTTATTTCTTGCTTTGTATTAAACTACATGCTTTGTCTTGTGCAGGTGTTGGCTTATGGAAAGACGCATGGTGTGACTTAACATACTTCTTTCATTTTTTGTTTTGTTTTGTTTTGTTTTAAATTCTGCTTATGGTAGCAGACATGTTTGCAGTTTTCTCTGCTTTGAAGGCTTCTTGTTTGGAACCGGTATTTGTAACAAGTGGATCTGTTACTTGCAGAAATATTTTTAAAATAGTGTGTTGATGGCCTTGCAATTTGAAATTCAAGAAGCAGAACCATATGTATCCAAGCATTATAGGTAATTGTATTGCAGAATTCATGTTTAAAAAGGAAACTTCCAAATCTGTTCCCATTTTTTCAGAAAATGCCAGAATTTCTGTAAGAAGTACAGAAAACATATTTGTTGCTCAGTCTATTGCAAGTGACATTGCTTGTTAAAAACTACAAATGATGTATTTTCTTGTAATGATTAGTTTTTATGTTGAAGTGTTTTCTACAAATGACATATAAAACAAATATTTTTATGGAACTATTAAAAACAAAACATGTTTTCTGCATCTATTTCTTTAAATATTTTACTTATTGCCTTATTGTTTAATTCTATCATATGGCTATAAATGATGAAGTTTCTTTTTCTTGCTGGCATAAGGTTTTTCCCCAAAGGATTTGGCCTTTGGTCATCCACATCTGACTGTATTTTCCAAGCACTACCCCTTTAAAAAAGAAAACTACTCTTTGTTCTACTGTTCTTTTTATGGGTTGAATTAACCTGATGTCTTATCTTATTGGCACTCAAATTTTATAGTTCCTATTTTTAATCTCAAGGGAGTCCTCTTAACTCTTTCTAGGGATATATTTTAGAATTGTTGCAAAAATGAAATTCCAGCATTATAATCAGAGCTTACCTCTGAACTTTGACTCCTTTTCTCTACAGTATAATAGAAACTCTTAACTGCAGGGATCTTCTTTTCTTTAATACCCTGTGGTCAGGTTATAGAAGTAGCCAAGAGAAAGCAGTATGTTTACTTTCCCTATTCATAAGACTTGTAGCCTTGAGCCCCTCTGACCTTTCTTTTTTAATCTCTGCAAGTTAACAATCTACAAGCAACTTCTTTTAAGATACAAATTTTTCTTTCTTTTAAAACAGAAGAAAAAGCCAAGAATGAGTCAACTCTGGATCTTTTTGTGTGTGTTTCCTTACAGCAGGCTTGGCCTGGAGGAACTCAGCAAATTCTCCTGCCTTCAACTTGGCAACAGTTGCCTGGGGTAGCTCTACACAACTCTGTCCAACCCACAACAATGATTCCAGAGGCCATGGGGAGTGGCCAGCAACTAGCAGACTGGAGGCAAGTGCCCTAAATTACTCTGGGAGATTTGTAAAGGAAGATCCCTTAGGGTACGAGCACTTGATGGTATGGAGAGCAAATAGGAGGAAAATAAAGAAGAATTCATCTCTTTTTGAAATCCTTTAAGAAAAGAACCCACATCAAGCTTAGGAGATAGAGTTATAAGAAAACTTTAAATATAGGGAAATAATAGGTTCTAAGGTTGAGAATCATTTGCTCCAGATTTAAAGAAAGTCTTAAGCAATTAGATATCCCTGTAGTGAGATCCTAACGCCTTATAATCCTGGTGCCCTACTTTAAAAATAAAATGCAGCTGTATTTGGTTAATTGCTTTTAATACCTATTTGGTCCTGATTTCCCTGTGGTTTTGAGATTCACTCTTTTTGTTGGCACAGGAATGCCCACTCTCATGGCAACCAGTACAGCACTATCATGCAACAGCCATCCTTGCTGACTAACCATGTGACATTGGCTACTGCTCAGCCCTTGAATGTTGGCGTTGCCCATGTTGTGAGACAACAATCCAGTTCTCTTCCTTCGAAGAAAAATAAGCAGTCTGCTCCAGTGTCTTCCAAGTAAGTCTGTGTTAGAGCTGATAGTTAAAAGTGTGCCAGATATCTTGTCTGGTATTTGGAATGTTGTGATATAGACACTTTGGTATGAAGTAGCAACTACCTGCCAAATTGAGGAAGAGGCAATCTTTTCATCTAGGCATGCAACACCAGGTGTTCCCAGGTTATGATAGTCCTTTCTCTCTGCTGCCACTTTGAATCCAGGCCTTCTTTATGATGTTTTTATTTTTCTGCTCACTTTGCAGAATGAAAGTTAACCATAGAGTAAAGGGCTTACAAAAGTAAAATTTCTTTTTATTTTAGTGTTTTTGTCCCTGGCCAGAGTGGTTAGTTTGATTTTCATTGGAACTTTTATAGTTAAGTGTATTAGCTTAATAATTTAGGTAAAAAGGAATCAAAGAGCAAATTGGAGAGCAGTCTGAGGGAAAGAGGTACAGTTTGGGAGGCTAAAGACTGAACCATCTTTCCTGGTGAACTTTTCCTACAGGTCCTCTCTGGATGTTCTGCCTTCCCAAGTCTATTCTCTGGTTGGAAGTAGTCCCCTCCGCACCACATCTTCTTATAATTCCCTAGTCCCTGTCCAAGATCAGCATCAGCCAATCATCATTCCAGATACTCCCAGCCCTCCTGTGAGTGTCATCACTATCCGAAGTGACACCGATGAGGAAGAGGACAACAAATATAAGCCCAATAGGTAAGAGAGATGAATGATTCCTACCCTTTTTGGTCTTTTGGCTTCAAGTAAGTGGCATAGTTTTGCCTATGAAAGAAAGGACTAAAAAGGATTGTGGAAGTGTAGCCTTGGATGAGTCAGCCAAGATGCCTTAAGTTTTCATAATCAAGCATTGTCAGGTTTTTAAATATTATTATACATGTTCATCAGTTATATCAGCCTTTCAGATATGTTAAAGAGCAGGTTTATAGTATTAAGTTGATAAGCTACTAGGGCTTGAAATGCACATTATACTACAGACATGATCCCTGTCTTCAAGGAACTTTATTTTTATGGTCTGAAAACAGATACCATAACAGAAGCATATAAATGAAATTAATTGGAATGAGAGGTAGATAAGAAATTATTTGAAATTTGTGCAATTTCTTAATCTGAAAAGGCCTCTTTGGAAGAGGTAGAACTTTAAGAAGGGCTGCCTTCCTTTTCCCTTTTGCTATATGGTCTGAAAGCTTAAGAAATTAATTACCAGATTGTTTCCTCTTATCCTAGTACCTTAGTCCATGTCTTTAACTGAGAAGTTAACTAAAAGGGAGTGGGTAAGTTTAAAAACTAGATACACACCTCTCTCTTAGTATGAACATAATCAACTGTCTTGATTGTTCTATGTTGTATTCTTCACAGGGCTTTTGGTGTTAGGCATGTGGAAGAGGGAATAACACTGCTTTTACCTGAAGAGATAGGACTCATACATGAAAGTAACATAGGAGACTTTACAGAGTCATATATAAGTGATGTTTAAATAAATTTGAAAGAGTAAATTGGAATGAATGTAGAGCTTATTAGTTCAAAGAGATTATAAGATGGTGGACTTGAAACTAAGTTTTGAAAGTGGTCATTAAACCAATTTGGGAAAGAGAAAAAGTAAACCTTCTAGTAAGGAAAAGTGGCATCATCGTGGCAAAAAATTATATATGAGGCTTAACTAGTATGATTGCTTTGACTGGAGCCAAGCCTATCAAAAACCAGGGAAAAGCTAAAGTTAGTAAGGTGGAAATCAGTTAGTGAAGGAACTTTTTTTTTTTTTAAAGTATGTGGTCAGAAGTTTGATTAGATATAATAAGGAATCATCTGTAGTCTAGAAGGATGATATAAAAAAAAGTGGTGTTTGAAGAACATTAGTGAAATAACTGAATAGGAATTGCTAAGAGGCAACATGAAGTAGGTGTTAGAGGTGTGGACTCTGGAGTCATTCTGTTCTGGGTATGAATCCCGTCTTCACTACTTATCCCTTGTGTGACTGGACACATTTCTTAACCTCCTTATGCCTCAGTTTCCTCATTTGCAAAATGGGGATAATAGTATCGATTTCATAGGATTGTTGTAAGGATTCAGTGAGATGTATGTAGAGCATTAGAATAGTGCCTCATACATAATAAGCACTTAGAAGTTTCCTGCTGCTATGATTATTATTATTATTATCATCATTATCATCATTGTTATCATGGGAAGGCTAGAGACCATCTCAGAAACATTGCTTAAAAGGGCAATTGAATTTTTATATATTTTTCTTCTCTTCAGCTCTGGCCTAAAGCCGAGGTCTAATGTCATCAGTTATGTCACTGTCAATGATTCTCCAGACTCTGACTCTTCTTTGAGCAGCCCTTATTCCACTGATAATCTGAGTGCTCTCCGGGGCAATAGTGGACCCCTTTTGGAGGGGCCCGGCAGAGTTGTGGCAGATGGCACTGGCACCCGCACCATCATTGTGCCTCCACTGAAAACTCAGCTTGGTGACTGCACTGTAGCAACCCAGGCCTCAGGTGAGTGTGTCTTCACAGCTAGTGTTGAATTCTTTGATGTATATATGCTTAATATTTTGCTATAATCTGCTTATGTTAGTAGTAGAGACCAGTGGGCATAGATATTCTTTTTTTTTTTTTTTTTTTTTTGAGACAGAGTCTCACTTTGTTGTCCAGGCTAGAGTGAGTGCCGTGGCGTCAGCCTAGCTCACAGCAACCTCAAACTCCTGGGCTCGAGTGATCCTCCTGCCTCAGCCTCCCGAGTAGCTGGGACTACAGGCATGCGCCACCATGCCCAGCTAATTTTTTATATATATATCAGTTGGCCAATTAATTTCTTTCTATTTATAGTAGAGACGGGGTCTCGCTCTTGCTCAGGCTGGTTTTGAACTCCTGACCTTGAGCAATCCGCCCGCCTCGGCCTCCCAAGAGCTAGGATTACAGGCGTGAGCCACAGCGCCCGGCCAATATTCTTAAAGTGTACTTAATTAAGAAATCATTTCCCTGCTGTGTGAAATTATTTTTGGATATCAGTTTATCTTCCTATATTTATTTTCCTTGGATTAATATAAAAATGATATTTTAATCTCAGAAACACATTAAATCTAGACGTGGACAGGATTTGATAGTATTAAACATGACTGCAAAAGTGTTTTACAAAACAATTACATCCTCTAGATTTTTTTTCTTGCTCAATAGTCATAGCAATGATGCTTTTGTTGGTTTTATTTTCAACCTAATTACCTTCATCTTTTTTGCTCTGTTAGATACTGAGTTTGGGCTCTCTGGTTCAGTTACTATATTAGTTGAGTAATACTAGCTACAGTAACAAATCCCAAATTTCTGTGGCTTAACATAATAGAACTAATTTCTCACTTATATAACTTCCCAGTACAAGTGTTGCTGGTTGGTAGGCCTTTGATGAGTTAGGACCAGAGCCTTGAGCATCCAGATCCTAGCCTGAACTGGGTTAGGATCTATTCTGCTAAGAGGCAGAGGGATGGGTGGCTGACTTCTGACAGCACTCATTGCCAGTCTGGGAGATTCTGTGCTGTAGCAGTCCAGAAACAGTACAAGTGAGGACCTCAACAGTCAGAAGGAGAAAGTTAGTTTGGAGGAGGCACACACATTTCTTAACCTCGTTAGCCTGGAAATGTGAACACATGGCCCCACTTAGATGCAAGGGGCTGAGGAAATGTAGTCTTGTCTAGGCAGCTGCTTCTCAGTGGCAACTTTACACCAAGGAAGAGGAGCATGAATTTTGCTGTCAGCATAGCCATCTGTGCTGTACTTGCATAAATAATGTTTTGTTATGGATTATGTTACTGCCATAGTTATAATAAACAGGTTCTGACTTGAAGATACTGTGTTAAGCCTCAGTATGACTCTTCTCCTCAGAAGTAGACAGCAGTCCCATTGCAGACAAGGGAGAACTTCCTGATGCAAGGCTACTGAATAGAATTATTAGGACCTCTGTCCACTCTTGGGTCCAAAGAATATAGGCTACTCCAAGTCACTGAATAAATGCTCCAGTTTTCCTCATGGGAACACAGAAGGAAGCAAAATTTTGTATTCAGCTGTCCTATAATTTCTTAGAATTTGAAGAGAGTAAGTGCCCAACAGGATAGAATCTTGTATGTCTTTAAACATTTTTGACACTTAAATATCCTAAGAATTACCAATATCTCTCTCAGCTTCACATTGTCATTTCTGTACTTGTTTAATCCCTTCCTACATCAAACTGTAGGCTCCTTGGCAGTAGGGACTTAACTTATGCTTGTATTTCTAGTAATTCCTTGTACATAAGAGGAGATTAGGTAATATTTACTCAGGTGAACCTTTTGAAGATCCTTTGTGGAGTTTTCTGCCAAGAAAGAAAAGAAATTGGTGATATAGTTTCTGTTGTTCTGGTGTAAATGGAATTGAGGAAGTAAGGTACATGTGAGACCTTAACTCTTGCAAACTACTACAAATGTGGACTGATTAATACCATCTGAGGTTAGCTCAGTGATACTGAGCAGATATCGGTGCATCATTAACTAAGCCCTGACCCCTTTTTAGGTCTCCTGAGCAATAAGACCAAGCCAGTGGCCTCAGTGAGTGGGCAGTCATCTGGATGCTGTATCACCCCCACAGGGTACCGAGCTCAACGCGGGGGGACCAGTGCGGCACAGCCACTCAACCTTAGCCAGGTAAGCGCTAGGGGCTGCTGCCTTCTGTTTGGGGCCCCCCCTGTTGTTACTCTCTGGAGAACCCTGCTTCTGGCTGGACTGCTGAATAAAGCCAAATGAAGCCCCTTTTGTGTCAAACAATTTGATGTTCTGTGGCCTGCGTCGTGTCTGCACGTGCTGTGTCTCTTCATTCAGCTCTGTGTGTTCAGGATGTACATTCCAGATTTTCCATCAGATCTCCATAGTATATCTGATTAGAGAAATGTCTGGAATTTAGAAAGAGCCCAGGATGCTTTAGGCATGCCTGTTTCTATACCACCACATGCTTTGAGACCAGATCCTTTTCCTTTATCTCCCAGGCCGTAAATAACCTGAACCTGCTAACACTGTTCACTTAAGAGACAGTGAAAAGCTTTTTGACCATTTATTCAACTGGTTCTAGTCCTACCTGTTGCTAGAGTGTGGGATTTGGGGATCCCCCTTTATCCCCCATCTGATCTGATAGGATGGTGAGGGTCATTTTATTCCATTTATGTTCACTCTTTCCTCAGCTAAAATTCTGGTGCTTGTATGTCTACCAGTAGTGAGTAAGTGTCCATGTGAGGGTATAACTCTGTGGGAGAGAGAGTGCGCACATGCAATGCAGATGTAAATGCATGTGTTTTAGGCTCCACGTTTCAAAAGGGATATGAAGAACTCAGGAGAACAAAAGAAAACAATGGAAAGAAAGGAAGGTTAGGAAAAATTCAAATTCACTGATGCTAGAATAGGCTGAGTTGAGTCAATAGTTATTAACTTGCACGAGTGGGGAACCCTATGAAGCCTTGGTTCTCCCCCTTCCTCTGTTTGTACTTAAGAGCAAACTGCAGTTAACCTGAACTGGGTTAGGATCTATGCTGCTAAGAGGCAGAGGGATGGGTGGCTGACTTCTGACAGCACTCATTGCCAGTCTGGGAGATTCTGTGCTGTAGCAGTCCAGAAACAGTGCAAGTCAGGACCTCAACTCTTACCTTGGCCTTTGGTGCCCTGAGCCAGAGTGACCTCAGGATTCTTCACTCCCTTCTTCCTCCTTCCAGAACCAGCAGTCATCGGCAGCTCCAACCTCGCAGGAGAGAAGCAGCAACCCTGCCCCCCGCAGGCAGCAGGCGTTTGTGGCCCCACTCTCCCAAGCCCCCTACGCTTTCCAGCATGGCAGCCCACTACACTCGACGGGGCACCCACATCTGGCCCCAGCCCCTGCTCACCTGCCAAGCCAGGCTCACCTGTATACGTATGCTGCCCCCACCTCTGCTGCTGCATTGGGCTCCACCAGTTCCATTGCTCATCTTTTCTCCCCCCAGGGCTCCTCAAGGCATGCTGCAGCCTATACCACTCACCCTAGTACTCTGGTGCACCAGGTTCCTGTCAGTGTTGGGCCCAGCCTCCTTACTTCTGCCAGTGTGGCCCCTGCTCAATACCAACACCAGTTCGCCACCCAGTCCTACATTGGGTCTTCCCGAGGCTCAGCAATTTACACTGGATACCCGCTGAGTCCTACCAAGATCAGCCAATATTCCTACTTGTAGTTGATGAGCATGAGGGAGGAGGAGTCATGGCTGCCTGCTCTTGGCCTGCTCCTGAATTCTTAATAATGGGCTATGGTGAGCTCCTCCCTTACCCTCTCTTGAAACTTCTTAGCCAGCAACTTGTTCTGCAGGGGCCCACTGAAGCAGAAAGTTTTTCTCTGGGGGAACCTGTCTCAGTGTTGACTGCATTGTTGTAGTCTCCCAAAGTTTGCCCTATTTTAAAATTCTTTATTTTTGTGACAGCATTTTTGGTATTTGGAAGAGTTCAGATGCCCATCTTCTGCAGTTACCAAGGAAGAGAGATCGCTCTGAAGTTACCCTTGGAAAAAATATTTTGTCTCTCTGACTTGATTTCTATAAATGCTTTTAAAAACATATGAAGCCCCTCTTTATTTAACTTTGTTTTATTGTGATTGCTGATCAGAGGAAAAATGCTGATAGAAAGACTTAAATCTGATAACAAGTAAGAAAAGAAAAATCATTACTTTTTGTTTGTTTAAAAACTGAGACATATTTGCCTATTTCACTTTAAACTCAGCTTGTGTAAGTCTCTATTTTAATATCAGGCATTTCTCCTCAAAATTTCATCTTTGTTCATGGGACATGTAAACTTAGTGTTTTAGTTTTGTTTTTATGTCACATTATAGTTAATGGGCAGTTGTTATTTTTGCAAAACTGGTTACATATTACTCTGTGTTGGGATTCTCTTAGTTGCTTCTGTGTTTATTATAAAGTAATGTTAAAAGGCAGCTCACCATTTGCTGGTAACTTAGTGTGAGAGAATCCATACCTACCATGAAAGCACCATGTATTCTTTTTAAATGAAGCACCATGAATTATTTTTTAAATTATTTTTTAAAAGTCCTCTCTCTGATTCAGCTTAAATTTTATTATTGGAAAAGCCATTAAGGTGATTATTGTATGGTGGTGGTTGTTTTATTATATGCAAAATCTCTATTATGAGATACTAGCAGTGATGAGCTTTGCCTAAAGGTTGTTGGCATTGATGAGCTTTGCCTAAAGATTAGTATGAATTTTCAGTAATACACCTCTGTGTGTTTTCTTTGTCTCTCCCTTCTGTTTTATGTGATTTGTTTGGGGAGAAAGCTAAAAAATCTGAAACCAGATAAGAACGTTCTTGTGTATAGCTTTTATACTTTAAGTAGCTTCCTTTGTATGCCAGCAGCAAATTGAATGCTCTCTTATTAAGACTTATATAATAAGTGCATGTAGGGATTGCAAAAAATATTTTAAAAATTTATTACTGAATTTAAAAATATTTTAGAAGTTTTGTAATGGTGGTGTTTTAATATTTTGCATAATTAAATATGTACATATTGATTAGAAAAATATAACAAGCAATTTTTCCTGCTAACCCAAAATGTTATTTGTAATCAAATGTGTAGTGATTACACTTGAATTGTGTATTTAGTGTGTATCTGATCCTCCAGTGTTACCCCGGAGATGGAATTTATGTCTCCATTGTATTTAAACCAAAATGAACTGATACTTGTTGGAATGTATGTGAACTAATTGCAATTATATTAGAGCATATTACTGTAGTGCTGAATGAGCAGGGGCATTGCCTGCAAGGAGAGGAGACCCTTGGAATTGTTTTGCACAGGTGTGTCTGGTGAGGAGTTGTTCAGTGTGTGTCTCTTCCCTTTCTCCTTCCTTCCCTTATTGTAGTGCCTTATATGATAACGTAGTGGTTTATAGAGTTTACAGTGAGCTTGCCTTAGGATGGACCAGCAAGCCCCCGTGGACCCTAAGCTGTTCACTGGGATTTATCAGAACAGGATTAGTAGCTGTGTTGTGTAAATGCATTGTTCTCAGTTTCCCTGCTGACATGGAAAAGTAAAAACAGCAGCTTTCTCCTTTACCATCACCTCTACCCCTTTCCATTTTGGATTCTCAGCTGAGTTCTCACAGAAGCATTTTTCCTATGTGGCTCTCTCACTGTGCGTTGCTACCTTGCTTCTGTGAGAATTCAGGAAGCAGGTGAGAGGAGTCAAGCCAATATTAAATATGCATTTTCTTTATTATTTTTTTTAAGTATGTGCAATCGTTTTTAGAATAAGATTTTTTTCCTTTTCCCATGTGGCAGTCCTTCCTGCAAATAGTTGACATTCCTAGTAAAATATTTGCTTGTTGAAAAAGAAAAGCATATAACAGATGTGTTTATACCAAAGAGCCTGTTGTATTGCTTACCATGTTCCCATACTATGAGGAGGAGTTTTGTTGTGCCACTGGTGACAAGGAACTCACAGAAAGGTTTCTTAGCTGGTGAAGAATCCAAGAAGGAACCAAAGCCTGTTGAGTCACTGGGGCTTTTGAGGTTTCCTTTAAACAACTTGTATATTCTTGGGGCCCTTCAAGCTGTGAAATTGTCCTTGTATTCTCAGCTCCTGCATGGATCTGGGTCAAGTAGAAGGTACTTGGGATGGGGACATTCCTGCCCATAAAGGATTTGGAGGAAGAAGGTTAACCCTAAGATACAGATGTGTTCCATCTGAATTGAAAATCATATATTTGAGAGATAATTCTAGGAGTGGTTCTGTGTAGAGATGGTGTCAAGGAGGTGCAGGATGGAGATGGGAGATTTCTGGAGCCTGGTCAGCAAGCTCTGTACCGGGTTGAACACCGAGGAGCTGTCAAAGTATTTGGAGATTCTTTATTGTAAGGAGTAAGGGCTTCCAAGATGGGGCAGGTAGTCAGTACAGCCTACCAGGAACATGTGTTTTCTGTCTTTTTTTCATCATCATATTGCGTTGTATTTTTAGCACTATATTGGTTAAGACAGCCAAGCAGTTTGTGTGTTTTCTGTCACTAGTGTTATATAGTTTTCTGGTCAGTGTGGTCTCTGTGTCTCCTTTTTGCAAAGCACATTCTGATTTTCTTGTTCAAACACAGGTCTAGTTTCTAATGGAAACATTTTTTTCTTCCTTATCTTTCCTCTACAAGGGATAAGATTTGTTGTTTTTTAAAAAAATGAGATGTAGAAAAACAAAACTCCACTCCTGCCCTCCAGTCCAATAAGTAGATACCATTTAAGATAGGAGTTTAACTCCATAGGAAAAGATAATATACAAGAGCTTGTATCATTACCTTAATCACCTGACTAGCAGTGTGTGGCTTTAAAAACTTTAGAGATTTTCAGTCTTACTCTGCAAACTGGCATTTCAGATTTACTAAGATAAACACCCACCTGTGTCTGCTGAACGTGTATGTGCTCGATGTGGCTTTAGATTCTGTCCCTGAGGCTTAACACTGCTGGCCCTGACAGCGTCGGGTAAGCCCCATGAATTTAGCTAGCAGCTGGCCTGGGTCACAGTGGCCTGACCTCAAACCAGCTTAAGGCTTTAAGTCCTCTCTCAGAACTTGTATTTCCAGCTTCTCCCCTTCCGGGTGAGAGAGGAAGTGGGGAAGGGTTAAGTATAGCCACTCTAGGCTCATCCGGACACTTGATCACTCCAGAGTTTTTAATAGCTCCCAGGAGGTGATAACACTCTCAGTGCTCAGCTGAAATACCAACCCCAGGAATAATAACTCCATTTCAAACTATTCTGGCCATTCTGAGCCTGTTTTTGTGATTGCTCATCCATCGTCCTCCGCTGGAGGGGCTAAACTTGACTGCCCTTAGCCAGGCAAGCACAGTAATGTGTGTTTTATTCAGCATTATTATGCAAAAATCCACTAGTTGAGATGGTTTGTTTTAGAATAGGAAATGAAATTGCCTCTCAGTGACAGGAAATGGCCCGAGCCTGCTTCCTATTTTGATTTTTTTTAAAACTGATGGATGGTGCAGCATGTCTACATGGTTGTTTGTTGCTAAACTTTATATAATGTGTGGTTTCAATTCAGCTTGAAAAATAATCTCACTACATGTAGCAGTACATTATATGTACATTTATGTAATGTTAGTATTTCTGCTTTGAATCCTTGATATTGCAATGGAATTCCTACTTTATTAAATGTATTTGATATGCTAGTTACTGTGTGTGATTTAAACATTTTTTTGCTTTCTCCCTTTTCTGGTTGTGCGCCGCTTTCGTTTACAACAAGCCTCTAGAAACAGATAGTTTCTGAGAATTACTGAGCTATGTTTGTAATGCAGATGTACTTAGGGAGTATGTAAAATAATCATTTTAACAAAAGAAATAGATATTTAAAATTTAATACTAACTATGGGAAAAGGGTCCATTGTGTAAAACATAGTTTATCTTTGGATTCAATGTTTGTCTTTGGTTTTACAAAGTAGCTTGTATTTTCAGTATTTTCTACATAATATGGTAAAATGTAGAGCAATTGCAATGCATCAATAAAATGGGTAAATTTTCTGATTCACGTGGCTGTTTTTGACTTCTGTTACGAGATACAAAGGAGATCATCAGATGACATCTTTGGAGTGGCTAAACACCCTGCATTTGAACATCAGTAGAGTATTAGAGATAATTTCTTTCTTCATACAAATATCCATAATGGAAATGAATAGGATTTTTGCAGGGAATACTTCACAAGAATGTAGTGCCCATGGCCCTTTACTTTAAGATTGTCTGGATCTGACCCTTTGAAAAAGGTAGGAAACTTCTGAGACAAGATAATTAAACTTTGTTTCCTAGCATATTTCACCAAACATCTAAAAGTAGCAGAATGAAAATAAGAGTCACCACAGGAAGAAGCTATTTTTTCCCTCCTTTCAAGTTGTACCGTTAGAGCAGTGTAGAGGCACAGTACCTCTGATCAGATTTCTCCTCATTCTAAAGTGAATAAAATTTCTCCTTATAAAGAAATAGGGGATAACCCAAGTCATAGAAACTTAAAAAAAAAAAAAAAAAAAAAAAAGAAATAGGGGTATGTCTAGATTATTCACCTCAAGTCTCTGAATAAACACTGTATTTGTTGGACTTTTTTTGACACATGTGTTTTAGGCTAAGTCTACCTTATAGTGGCTATTAATTCATTTTGGGCTCCTGCAGTCTTAGTTGGGATATGGAAATGAGAAATACATATAAATATCCTTTTGGACTATAACTAGGACTAATGATCAATAATCTGTTTTCTCCCAGTAGTAGGGAGATCAGAATACATTTATTTTGATTTAGACTGCAACATACATATGTATTTTAATTTTTTTCCTAAAGAAATGAATGTAAACTAGTGTGAATTTGCTGAACACTATTCAGTTTTGGTAAGAGAATAACTTGGCCACTTTCAGGGAGAGGAAAACCATGTAGAATGGCTCTGCTGTCAGTCTCATTTCCAGATAATTGAAAGTTTCTTTTACTAATTCCTCAATGACCTGTTATATTTTCTTCTTTGGGCTAAATCAGAGAGATTGGTATAGTCTCCAAAGTAGTAATCAGGTCATATGTGGGGAAATCTGCATTTTAGTGATGAAAACCCCTGTAAATTCAATCTTCTTGGCTTGCTTTGTGGAAAATATTCTACATACAGTGAAGTCTAAGCCTTGGTTTCTCTATTAGTCATGAGAGATGACACCAGGTGCTTAGCACAAGGTGGCGCCAATGAGCTACAGAAGTTAGATTTAACCACGTTAGCCTTTTTTTCCTGCTTTCTCTCCTCCAACCTCACTTACTCTGCTTCCAGCTTCCACTAAACAAGACACAAAACAATCCATTCTATTATTGCAGGGAATGGGAAGGATTAATGAAGGATGTCAGTTTCTTAAGAAGTCAACATTGGAAGCATTCTCCTAAATCAAGGAATAGAGTTTGCTGAGTTTTCTCTGGGGTCTCTGCTTCCTGCAGCTAGCTTCTTTCCCTGGGTGACTGCCCAGAAGGCCTCTGCCTTCGGGTTTCCATCTCTTTCCCCTCCAGGGGAGCCCACAGCCTAGGCGGGAGGTGGTTAAGGCTTCTGGCTGCTGTGCTATGGGGCCATCTGTGTTTGATCAATCCAGGCGGAAAGGAGGGGGTGGGGGTTGTAAAGAGACTGTGAAAGCATTCCAGAGTAGTGAGAGAGACCCAGAGATCAGAAAGAGAAGGCACCGCCCCCACCCCGCCTCCAAAGCTAGCCACGGGTTTGAGGGGAAGAGGCCGCCTGCACACTCCTACTCTGGCCCCACTCTGCAGGCTGCCATGGGGCCCAGCACTCCTCTCCTCATCTTGTTCCTTTTGTCATGGTCGGGACCCCTTCAAGGACAGCAGCACCACCTTGTGGAGTACATGGAACGCCGACTAGCTGCCTTAGAGGTGAGGGACTCCTTTCCAGCCCGGCCTGGAAGGATTCCACATCTGTTGGTTCAACCAGTTTGTCAAGGGTCTGGGGATGATGAGATAGGGCTGTGTAAGAACCTACAGAAAATTCTGTCTTTTAATAAGAGGATCTTCAAAATTATAAGCCTTCCTCTTTCCCCACATAGCACAATTCCAAAGCAAATAGACCTTTGTATTTTACCCCTAGGATAAGGTGGGATAAGGGCACAGAATGAAAATGAGAGCCAAGATTGTGGGGATGCATCTCAGGAGGAGTTGATGATTCTCAGATTCCCAGAGAATCTGCAGCTGCCTGCTTTTTAACAGTTTGAGGTCTTGTAGTGCCTTAATTACCCAGAGCAGAATTGTGTAATGGAACAGAGACCCTTTCCTACCTTCAAGCACTTAGACCTCCCTGGAGGCTCAGATGCTCAGAGAGAACACAGGTTGGAGACAGGGAGTCGGGGCAGGCGCCTAGGTGAATCTGAGCTGGACTTTTTGCATGTTTAGCACCCCTGAACATCTGGTTTCCTTTTCTGTGAGAGTAGAAGGGGATAGTGAAGCCTGGCTGAGTTTTTTCTTTTTCCCCTTCCTGACTCCCTGGTTGGGCCTCTCCCTGCCTGGGAGTTGTAACCCTGCAGCCTCCCTCCCGGGTCCCCATCCCTTCAGGAACGGCTGGCCCAGTGCCAGGACCAGAGCAGCCGGCATGCCGCAGAGCTGCGGGACTTCAAGAACAAGATGCTGCCACTGCTGGAGGTGGCAGAGAAGGAGCGGGAGGCACTCAGAACTGAGGCTGACACCATCTCAGGGAGAGTAGACCGTCTGGAACGGGAGGTTGACTATCTGGAGACCCAGAACCCAGCTCTACCCTGTGTAGAGTTTGACGAGGTGACTGGAGGGCCTGGGACCAAAAGCAAGGGCAGAAGAAATGAGAAATACGATATGGTGACAGGTAAGTGATCTGAAAGCAGGCCCCTAACACTCTCAGAACCTGTATTCTTCCTTGCTTCTTTTTCTCTCTGTACTTGTCCACTGTGGCTCTATCTTCTGGGATCTGTATTAAGGAAATCTCTGGTCCATTAAGGAGAGTTTCTGGAGACCCAGGTCCCTGTGGTGTCTTCTCTTTCTCAGTTCTCCATGAGAGTGGAGGCATCCGCTGAGCAAATGCCCATTGTTCTCCAGTAGTCCACCCTGGGGGAGTTCCTGCTGTAGGCATCTAACGCTTGCCTCTATTTCCTTTTCCTGTGTTTTTCTCCTTCCCCACCAGACTGTGGCTACACAATCTCTCAGGTAAGATCAATGAAGATTCTGAAGCGATTTGGTGGCCCAGCTGGTCTGTGGACCAAGGATCCATTGGGGCCAACAGAGAAGATCTACGTGTTAGATGGGACACAGAATGACACAGCCTTTGTCTTCCCAAGGCTGCGTGACTTCACCCTTGCCATGGCTGCCCGGAAAGCTTCCCGAGTCCGGGTGCCCTTCCCTTGGGTAGGCACAGGGCAGCTGGTGTATGGTGGCTTTCTTTATTATGCCCGGAGGCCTCCCGGAGGACCTGGAGGGGGTGGGGAGTTGGAGAACACTTTGCAGCTCATCAAATTCCACCTTGCAAACCGAACGGTGGTGGACAGCTCAGTATTCCCAGCAGAAGGGTTGATCCCCCCGTACAGCCTGACAACAGACACGTACATTGACCTGGCAGCCGATGAGGAAGGCCTTTGGGCTGTCTACGCCACCCAAGAGGATGACAGGCACTTGTGTCTGGCCAAGTTAGATCCACAGACGCTGGACACAGAGCAGCAGTGGGACACACCATGTCCCAGAGAGAATGCTGAGGCTGCCTTTGTCATCTGTGGGACCCTGTATGTTGTCTATAATACCCGCCCTGCTAGTAGAGCCCGCATCCAGTGCTCCTTTGATGCTAGTGGCACCCTCACCCCTGAACGGGCAGCACTCCCTTATTTTCCCCGCCGCTACGGTGCCCATGCCAGCCTCCGCTATAACCCGCGAGAGCGCCAGCTTTATGCCTGGGATGATGGGTACCAGATTGTCTATAAACTGGAGATGAGGAAGAAAGAGGAGGAGGTTTGAGGAGCCAGCCTTGTGTTTCGAATCTCTCTCACCCCTGTACATTTATACTCCCACTAATTTTCTGCTCCTCATTCTTCAAATGTGGGCAAGTTGCAGCTCAAATCCTCTATTTTTTAGCCAGTGGCAACCAAATTCTCATGGCCCCTTAATTTCAGATGGAACTCCAGATCTTGAGTAATCCTTTTAGAAAAAAGTGAAAACTCTAAATGTTCACTCTTCTCTCCTGCCCCATATTAATAAATTATAGGCCAAAGATGACTCACACCAAGAGCTCTCACCCTTGTATGGGGGCAACCCCAGGGAGCAGACTAGCTTGTTCTTGCCCTCACTGTGACTTAGGGGAGAGAGGAATAGGAGGAGACTTCCAACTCTACACTCTCCCAACTCCTTCCTGCAGTGTCCTGAAGAATGGGACTTTCTCCACATCGTTTTGTATTGCAACATTTTGCATTAAAAGGAAAACACACTACTCCTCTCCTGTGTTTGTTTGGGGTAGCCCATAGATCAAATTTCTCCCTGTTAGCCTCCATTTTCTTCCTCCAACCACATCCCTATTTCTTAAGCCACATTAGGGACTTGGCTGGGCTCCCTTTGCTGAGCGAGATTTTACTGTTAGGCACCCGGGAAGTGGCTGAATCTTGCCACTTCAAGAAACTGGATGAAAGGCCTCCTGCCACACCCGCTGTCATCTACAGCCACTACCCCAGAACCTCAATGGCACCGTGCCTCTGGCTATGAGACTCTGGGGCCCAGGGGTAGAGTTTCTAATTCCAATTCTCAGCAGATTTGGAGCCAGAAAATGGATGTTAATTCCGTTGAAGTCTAGTGTGAAAACCAGAGCCCTTAAATGCATGTGTTTTTAGTAAGAACTTAAGTCTCACCTCCGAAGTGGACTCTGCCCCCCACTCCCACCTCCAGCGTTGGGCTCTTCCCCAGGCGGGTTGCACAATCGTTCTCGGTCTGAACCGTTCTGATTTTCCTGCTGCCACAGCGTCTGCGGTTTGGGCAGGGAGGACTGGCAGTGACCGTGTCCCAGATGTTGGTCTTTCCCCACTTTGCTCTCCACCCTCGCCAACCCCCGCTGCCCACCCCAGTCCTGAGCCGGCTGAAGTGTGTCCAGAACTGGAAACGAACCCTTTCTGGACTAGCGCCGCGGCCTGTGGCGGGACTGCAGAAGCGGCTGGGGAAGGGGGAGGAGGGAGGCGCCGGGATTTGGACTGGAGTCTCTAGGAATCTGCAGCTTTCCGCGCCGGCCCCCAGCCCAGCCTCGGCCCCGAGTTCGGGAGCAGGCTGGCCGATGGAAGGCCACCGCTTTCATGGAGCGGTTTACCTCAGGCGGCCCTGGGCGTCCCGTTAGTTATTTACCCCAGCGGGGAGGGGAGGGAGCGCAGCCTCCTTCCCGCCCAGGACCCTGTGATCCTCCCTTTGTCTTCTCTCTCCCCTGGCAGAGCTGCTCCTGACGTAGGCTGGCGGGGAAGGGGAAAGAAAGGCAGTGCGCGCCTCACCACGGCGCTATTGTAGGGAGCCCGAGGCGGGTGGGGGCCCGCTCCCATTCAATTCTCTCCTAATGTGGGGCTGGCAGCAGTAATGACTGCCTGTCAGCCACCGAGGGGTCTGCCCACGGAACATCTGGCTCCCGCGCGGCACTGCGCCCCGGGGGTGTGGAGGAGGGAGGAGGGCTCGGCGCGGGCGGGAGAGCGCCGTCTAGGGGAGGAGGGCCGCGGCGGGGCGCTGTGAGAGTGTGGGGGGGTGTGTGTGTCTGTCTGATCCGAAGCCGGAGGGTAGGGCTGTGTCTGTGGAGTTATCTGGATGCAGCACCAAACATCACAAGTTGCTTTTGGATGACCCTGACCAGAGAATAATTCTGAGACACTGTGTGTAAATGACATCAAGGAACCACTACAGGAAGTACAGTCTTAATACCTTGTCAATTCCGTGAAAACTAGATCCTTCTGCCTCACGCATGTGCGCTTGTCTTTGGGGTATCTTTCTATGCCTGCTTCCTCAACAAGAAAGAAAAAAACCCAGCTTTTTTCCCACCCCTAGTGCTTAAAATTTCTTTTGAAAAGTTCACTCAGACTTTATTCTGAAAGGGCAGAAATCTCTGGGGCCTTGTCATTTATTACTTTTCTCTTTTTTTCCTCTTTGGCTCCTGTACAACAGCTAGTGCTATTTTGGAAGCGTTTTGGAAGGTGAGTGGAACTTTGTGGGCAGATCCAGTGAACTGTCCAAATTCATTAAACTAAATTATCTGCTGCTCAAGGAGACAGTCTTGGTAGCTGAATCCTATCATCTAAAAGCAGCCTCATCACCCCTTCTCAGACCATCTACAAGTCATCACTTGGCAGAAACAGGTTATTGACACAGGAAACGTGGCTCCCAATGCTGGGAGCCTCTTGAGGTCCAAGTGGGTCCTTGCTTTCCCCAAGAAAGAATTCAGGAATGAGCTGACAGTATAAAGTGAAAACAAGATTTATTCAGAAACTATAGAAAGTCTACTCCACATACAGAGCAGAGGGAAGTTCTCCCTGCAGAAAAGAACTAGCCCCCTGGTTCCTGTTGCCCTTCTACTTAAGCAATGGTGTAATTATAGGCTAAACAAGGGAGGAATGTTCATGGAGGGGGTTGGTGCTTTCCTGGAATCAGGGTGGCACCCTCTGTTTCTCCACCATCTTGGTTCTAACTGGTTGGAACTTGCCTTGCCTCCATCTGTTTTGATCAAGGTAATACAGAACTGTTTTGAGACTTCCTGACTTAGGTAATGCTGCAGCAATGCCTGAATCAATGCCCGAAGCCAGTGGTCCCCAATCTTTTGGGCACCAGGGACTAGTTTCATGGAAGACACTTTTTCCACAGATGGTGGGGGAGGGGTGGCTTCAGGATGATTCAGCATATTACATTTATTGTGCACTTTATTTCTATCATTATTACATTGTAATATATAATGAAATAATTATCTAACTCACCATAATGCAGAATCCAATGCTGCTGCTGAGCTGACAGGAGGTGGAGCTCAGGCTGTGATGTGAGCAATGGAGTGTGGCTTATAAATACAGATTTCACTTGCTGACCAGCTGTTCACCTACTGCTGTGTGGCACAGCTCATAACAGGCCACTGACCAGTACTGGTCCTCAGTCCATGGGTTGCAGACTGCATCCCACAGCCTGAAGCAGTGTCCAAAGCAATGTCCAAAGCAATACTTTCCAATTCTCTATCTCATTCCTCCCTCAGAAATAATACTTCCCCTTAATCTTAAGGGGTTGTAGAAGGACAAAGGTCTGTCTTCTATAGCTTCTTCCTGCTGATTTTATGGGTGTAGGACCTGTCTAGCATTGGGGGAGTAAAAATCTCTAGAAACCTGGTCTAAGGGGCCCAGTGGCAGGATGGTTCCATGTTCTTAATAGGTTGGTGGGATGGGTTAGAAGCCTTGTATTAGCATCAACTTGAATTGAAATCATTGTAACCTGGAAAATACAAATTTTACCAGAGTAAACAAACATGGTCCAGAGATTGAAAGAAGAAATTTAGCTAATAAGGGCTCTAGGAAAGGAAGGAACCAAATGATGCTGGACCAATATCTCCTAATAGAATCCCAGACAGTATGGGCAGTGGGCTTATTGATATTTACGTAGCCATGTAGCCTGTCGAAGGAAGATGTCTGCCCTTTGTTCTACCTTCCCTGAATCATGGATGTGGACGCAACAAGAAGTGTTTGCAACAGCACGTGGCTAGACTCCCTGTTCAGCCAAAATGCAAGATGTCCAAGATGAACAGAAAGGGTCTTTTCCAGGAGGAGGAGGGAGTGTAATGTAAACATGGTGAAGAACTAAGGCAAAATGCAAGTTTGCTTAATAACTATGAAAGTGACTTGATTCCAGCCACTAAGAAGCAAGCAAAGTAACAGTGACCAGTAAATTACTAGGAAAATACTAACAATGATTAAGAAAAGAAGAGCAAGCACATTCATATTAATCATTTGAAGGAGAGTGTTACTTAGCTTTTTTGCTGTCTTTGAGAGGCAGCCTTGTGAACAAGTACCTGAGGTCCTCTATGGGCTTATAGGAACTTGCTAGCTCCTCTGTGCCAACCTGTGGGGGCTCAAGAGAAACAGGTTTAATCCTAGACAAATGTTCTCAACTAGTTAGTTCTGATAATGACAGGAAAAGGAAGCTTATAGGTAGCTAAACAGTTACATTATCTAGTAATAAAGTTATATTAATTTAGATAGAAGCAAAATTATTCAATGCGTCTTAATGTCTCTGAATACAGGCCTGGTCCTTTGTTTCATGAAAGCAGTTTATTTTGATTGTTGTCTTTTCCTAGGTCTGAAAACAGGACTTTGGTTAACTTGAATTTGGTGTGAGATGCCCATGAGCCAAGGCCCTGTAACTTAATAGCACAAGAGTTGGTTAACAATATTTGACACAGATGCTTGTTAAAGATGTCTCTAAGATTTCTTGTCAACAAGGCAATAGTGGCCAACCCTTCCAAAGTCAAGGTTAGTGCAACTGAGAAAACACAAAAGCTAGATCCATGGAGGAACGGAGGCTATATCCTATCCTCCAGTGTAAGGAACACAGCAAAACAAATGTTGCAACATACAAATTACAGAATTAATTGGCCAGAAGAGGCTTCAGTTTGAGAACAAATGTAACATTGAGGTCCTCCCCCCCACCCCAAAGCAATTATAATATGACTTGAAGAACTGCTCAGGGTTTAGGCAAAGGAAAAAAAGTTAACATCAAGAGTAGCACCTGAATGCCAGCAATAAGAGACCTCAGACAGAATAGGTTTTTGTGATCTCAAGCAGCCTAGACAAATTAAGATACCAAAGGTAAGGCTGGAGTTTAACAGTCTTGGAAGCAAACAACCTAAGGAGCAATAGGCAGCCAGTTGCTGGGAAAATATATCTTAGTTTTAGGGCGAGTAAATATAGGTCATCAGAACTAAGAAGTGTGAAAAGGCAGTAGGAACAAAGGAAAAAGAAAACACAAGGTGGTTCAGTTTGCAGAGAAAGAAAGCAAATCTGGTTGGCCACAGTGGTGGCTCATGCCTATAATCCTAGCACTCTAGGAGGCTGATGGAGGTGGGAGGGAGGATCACTTGAGATCAGGAATTTGAAACTAGCCTGAGCAAGAGTGAGACCTCATCTCTACTAAAAGCAGGAAAAAAAATTAGCCAGGCAGGTGGTGCACATTTGTAGTCCCAGCTATTCAGGAGGCTGAGGCAGGAGGATTGCTTAAGCCCAGAAGTTTGAGGTTCCTGTGAGCTAGGCTGATGCCATGGAACTCTAGCCTTGGCAATAGAGCAAGACTCTGTCTTAAAAAAAAAAAAAAAAAAGGCTGGGCATGGTGGCTCACACCTCTAATCCTAGCACACTGGGAGGCCAAGGCAGGAGGATCGCTCAAGGTCAGGAGTTCAAAACCAGCCTGAGCAAGAGCAAGACCCAGTCTCTACTAAAAATAGAAGGAAATTAATTGGCCAACCAAAAATATATAGAAAAAATTATCCGGGCATGGTGGTGCATGCCTGTAGTCCTAGCTACTCAGGAGGCTGAGGCAGAAGGATTGCTTGAGCCCAGGAGTTTGAGGTTGCTGCAAGCTAGGCTGATGCCATGGAACTCTAGCATGGGCAACAGAGTAAGACTCTGTCAAAAAAAAAAAAAGAAAGAAAGAAAGAAAGAAAGAAACAAATCTGGGGTCAGTTATGGTCAGTTATAGCTTATTCCAGCCTCCTAATGTCCCTGAGAAGCCTATTTCAGCCTTTTTACTTAGGGTCCCCCAAAACAAAGAGAATCCCCAAGGGGCCTATTTCAGCCCTTTAACTTGGGATCATCAAAAACAAAAAGAATCCCTTTCCCAATTGAAAAACCCCCAGGACACCTGGGGGGCAGTGGGTGGCCTATTTCAGCCAATGTGTGGCCCATTTCAGCCTCGTGGTGTCCCCCAGGGGCCTTTTGCAGCCCTTTAACTTGGGGTCACTGAAACAATCTGGCTTTGGCATCTCTGAATCACCACAATAAGGGACCTCTATTGAACAAAGAAAAGAATTTCAAAATAGACAGGGAAAATGACCTGCTTTACAAAGAATGGAAACAATTGCCCAATTAGCTAAAGCAAAGAGTGAAAGGCGGTTTTACTAAAAACCTATCTAATGGAGGAAAATAAACTATCAAATAGAAAATAAACTCACAACACAACTATTCCCTTTGTTTTAATTAAAACACCTGTGGTCTAACTTATCTCTAAGACTTCATTTTCTCACCCTTGAGGAGCCCTAAGTGGACAGAAGGAGTGCAAAGTCCTTGCTCCAGCTCTCTGCCTCAACTCTTGCTGGGCAGATTTCAAGAATTCAGAGAAGCTGGAAAGACCATCTACAACAGCTTCAGCTGCTGCTTTTGTTACCAGTCTTCTGAAGCAGAGTGGGGGGAAAAGGCCATGTTTATGCTGTAAAACTCCAAACAACTTTCCTCGATTGCCCAACATTTCTTTCCTCCCTCTCTGTGTCGTGGCTCCCCTCCCTCTCTCTCTCTCTGGAAAATAAATAAACTTTTATTTCTGTACATTCTAATCACTGTCTGAGAATTCTTTCTCAACCCTCTGTGAACACCTAGTAAGTTTCCACCCTAACAAAAAGTATAAATGCAGCTATGAAATAATGATAGGCCTTCATTTATGCACTAAGACCAAAACAGGTCAATGAGCGACAGTCGAAAACACAGAAGAGATCAAAGAAGAAAGGCAAAAGGACAGGGAATTGTTGGACTCCTGCTTGGTGTAGGAACAAGTCCCCACCAACTCAAAAGGCCAGAGTCACCCAGTGTCCGTCAATTAATTAAATTTGCACGGTGTGGAGATTAAAATTCCTGCCACCCAATTATCAAGGAGCCATAGTTAAACGGATGGAGTGAATTTATGTCTTTTAATTCAGAAAGAAAGTCCTGAGAACAGAGTTGAAAAGAGAGATGGAATAAAAGGGTCTGATGCTTTAGAACAATAGTCCCCAACCTTTTTGGCACCAGGGACTGGTTTCATGGAAGACAATTTTTCCACTGATGGAGGGGAAGATATGGTTTCAGGATGATTCAAGTGCATCACATCTATTGTGCAGTCAAACCTCTCTGCTAATGATAATCTGTATTTGCAGCCACTAGCATCACCGCCTCAGTTGCACCTCAGATCATCAGGCATTATTAGATTCTCATAAGGAGCGAACAACCTAGACCCCTCAAATGCACAGTTTACAGTGGAGTTCGTGCTCTTGTGAGAATCTAGTGCCGCTGCTGACCTGACAAGAGACAGAGCTTATGCAGTGATGTGAGCGACAGGGAGCGGCTGTAAATACAGACGAAGCCTCGAGTTCTATTCGCTGGCCTGCCGCTCACCTCCTGCTCTGCTGCCTGGTTCCTAACAGGCCATGGACAGGTAGCAGTCCTCAGCCTGTGGGTTGGGGACCACAGCTTTAGAAGACAGGAAAACTGAAAAGAAACTGAACTAGACAAAGGGAGACTTACCTGTCCTTCAGGTTCTGAATAGTGCCATACGGTCCTAATTTGGGGTCTGGGTGGCCAAGGAGATGACACAGGAAAGTGGCTCCCAATGCTGGGAGCCTTCTGGGGTCCAAGTTGGTCCTTGACTTCACCCTAGAAAGAATTCAGGAATGAGCTGACAGTATAAAGTGAAAACGAGATTTATTCAGAAACTATAGAAAGTCTACTCCACATACAGAGCAGAGGGAAGTTCTCCCTACAGAAAAGAACTAGCCCCCTGGTTCCTGTTGCCCTTCTACTTAGGCAATGGTTTAATTATAGGCTAAAAGAGGGAAGAATATTCATGGCAGGGGTGGTGTTTTCCTGGAATCAGGGTGGCACCCTCTATTTCTCCACCATCTTGGTTCTAACTGGTTGGAACTTGCCCTGCCTTCATCAAGATAATTTGAAACTTTGTTCTGAGACTTCCTGACTCAGGTAGTGCTTCAGCAATGCCCGAAGCAGTGCCTGCCAGTTCTCTGTCTCATGATGACCTCCGGTTTGGTTTAACAGTGGAAGGCAAAGGCCCTAATGGAGGAGAGAGGGTTAAACATACCAAGAGGAGTTCCATGAGATAGGAAACAGCCAGGGACGGGGTTGCAGGGATGGCATCAAGAACCAGGGGCTGCTGTTGCTATGGAGACGGCTGTCCACCCACGCCCCGTCCAGATGTTGCTTCCTCATCACAAGACGGTGTTCAGAGGGCTCCCCTCAACCCCACACTGGGCCCCAGCGTTTCCTGCCCTAAATTCTAAGCTCTCCTTTCTGTTCTCAATATCCTGTCTTCCTCGATGCTGGTCTTAGCATCTGCCTGCCAGAGAAACCAAAGTGTTCATTTTGTTCATTTTAATCAAGGAACCTGAGCCAATGTTGTGAGAGCCCTGGCTGGTGGGAGGGGAGGGCAGGGATATTGTTGATACAGCTGTCAGCGTTTCCTCTGGGACGGGGCTCTGGGCTAAACAGGAAGCAGAGCCCTTTCCCTCTTCTTCCTCCTCGATTTTTTGGATCCCTTCTCAATCCCCCGCCTTGTCCAGGCGTCCCTTCCCCCAGGCTCCTGGGAGCGTCCCTTTCCACCCCTCCCATTTCTCTACCTGGTATAGGGCAAAGCATGCCCATTTTGAGAGCTGCTGAGACTGACTGTCCTGGTATTTCTCGGGGCCTTCAGGAGAGGTCTCATTAGGGTCTGCTGTCCAGCCTCTTTGTGGCTGTCTTTGCAGTGTGGTCTCTGGTCCAGGATGGCTTTTGTGTTTCTTCAGGTGGACAGCAGGGGCTGACCCACCGGCCTTAGCCGGGTCAGCAGCTGCAGACTCCGCGGATGCCTGCACCCCAGCAGCCTGGAGCCCGGGGCCCTCCTCCTTTGCACCCGTGGCCACCAAGGCTGGGACACTCTCTTCCACCTGGTCTTTAACTTCTGTTCTTGCACTGCAGAGCTTAAAAGATTAAATCTTTATTTATGGATTTAATAACTCCACAGAAGAATTATAAATGCAGAAGGCAATGTATTACTTTAAAGGGCAGAGTGAGAAAGTAAAAACGAAGAACTCTCAGCACTCTCTTACCAGAACTTGGATTCTGACAATGCCTATAGTTAGACGCCTCTCTAGAACACTCCGCATGACCCCTAGGGGTCTACCCAACTCAAATCCTGCCTTCTCTGTGAATACACACCCTTACTCCCTGGCCATTGCTGCGTGGTCAGAGGGAAAGAAGTCAGACTTGCTCTCCTAAAGATTTAGAATTGCAGATCAGAGATGGAGGCATCTTTCTCCTGCTACCCAGAGGCAGTGACAGCCAGACTGCAGGGGGCAAAGGACGCAGTGGACACCAGAGGGAAGCGGAGGCAGGAGAGAAGGCACAGCCGATCTAGGCCAGTGTTCCCGTCTTTCCTGCAGCCATCTCTCCTGAGGTCACAGTACACTTCTGGCTCTTGGGTTCTATTAATACAAAATGCCCACATCCTTAAAATAAGTATCCCCTTTTTTCATTTTGCCTTTCTTTCTTAATTAGTATGAGTGGGTTTCTGTTTCCTACAACCCAAAGACTCCTCCTAATCTTTACCCTATCTCCTCTTCAAAATATCCCCCCCATCCCCTGGACTGCTGGGCAATGGCCTTGACCCCTTAGAACGTTCCTCTCCGCACATGACCCAGAGAACTCACTAGAATAAGGAAAGAGCCTGTGCAAGGCCAGTCTTGAATCATTCTACCAAGGCTCCCTCAAGTCACACCTCCTCCACGACACCTTCCAGATGGCCTGGTCGGTCACTCTTTGCTGTTCTGTTCATTCTGTGTCGTCTCTTCCTCCCTCAGAGCTTGTAGAGCAGTGCTCTCCCAGGCAGCCGGGCATATTAGAAAGAGCATACACTCTGGGGTCAGAGCTCCCAGGATCAGAGTCTGGCTCTCCACTGACCAAAGTCACTTTACACCTTATCTATGAAATAATGTTTATCCAACAGGATTGTTGCTGTGAGGATTAAGGATGAGATATGTGGACTGTTTAGTAGTGCAGACAATCAGTATGTGGCAGTTCTGAAACCTCACTTCTTTTGAGAGGCTTTTCTGACCATTTCTATCTCCAGCCACAGGGGTCAGGTACCTTCCCCATGGCCCCTATTCATGCCGTGCATATCACAGTTGGAGCCTGTATCACTGTGTGTTGTATCTTGCTCATCTTTGTGTCCCCAGGGCCTAACACAGAGCATCACCCATAAAAGGGGCTCAATAAGTCCTTGTTGAATGAATAATAACTCCTGTATGTATTCATATTCCCCCACCAGACTGTGAACCCTTGGAACTCAGCATGTTTGTCTACAACTCAAGACCTAGCTCAGGAGTGACACGATGCCAGCAAGCAGTCAATGTTCTTGGCAGCAATTTCCAGTTCAGCTGGACAAAGACAAGATACAGATAAAAATTGAAAGCAGTCACCTTTCAATTGCAGAATGTGCTGACCTTCCTGCAGTGATGATTTCTAGAGTTTAAGGGGAAGCTCTCAAGCTAGGCCATCACATCTCTGCCCTGTGGCCACAGGAGAGGAAGGTAATAAAACTGCAGGAGGTAGTGGGAAGACATAGGTGCTCAGCATCAAGTCATAGTGAGTGTTCTGGAGTAGTTAAATCTGGGTTCCCAGTTCTACCCCACCCTGGCCACTTGCTACAGTATGATATGGAGCAAATTATTAATAATTCCCCTCTGTGAGCCTCCTTTTCTTCATCTATAAGGTGGAGGTAATAGTACCCACTTCATAGATTGTTGTGAGAATTAAATAAATGAAGAAATCTCTGTAAAGCCGTAAGCACATAGTAGGTGTTCAGTATGTATTATTATTATTGCTGTTAGTATCATCATCATTGCATAAGTCTTTTCAGTTACCAAAGTGCTCTCGTGTATTTTATCTCTTTTGATCTTCGCAATAATCCCATCAGGAATTTGAGGATTAGAGAGATTAAAATGATTTGTCTAAGGCCACAGAGCTAATAAATATTGGAGCCAGAACCTATGCCGTGGAGGCTGTGTGGAGGAGCTCTGAACCCAGGCTGACTTCAAGTGCTTGCTCTGCCACTTGCTAGCTGTGCAATCCTGTGCAAATCACTTCTCTGAGCTTCAGTGACTGTTTCCTACCTCAGAGACTTGTGGAGTCTGGATGAGCTAGTGTTTATATCTAGCAGAGCATCCAGAAAAACAGGTGCTCAATAAATGCTCATTCCAAGGCCTGTAACTCTTGCTGTTGTGACATTGAACACTATGTCAGTGGCCATCTCTACTTGGCATTATAAGCCATTTGTCTTGAACCGGTGACTTTTCAGCTCCTTCCTTCTCCATTTGTACATTGTTCAGTAGGATGCCATGGCACTGTTTCCTGATCCCTGTATTCTCAGTAATGGCAGAATACAGATTCCTGTATTCTCAATAATGGCGGGTTGACAGGTATCCTGCACCAGCCCTCAGGGAAGAAAGCAAGGTGCACCAGAGCATCACCCCCTGTCGGTCTGCCTGGACCCACTCTGCCAGCAATGATTGTGTGTGTGCATGCATGTTCATGTATTGTACACAGTTCTTCCTTTGTCCTTCTACCACATTTTTGCTCAAAGATATTTTAGTTGTTCAGCATGTGTCCCTAGTAGTCATCACTCTTAACTTTTTTGACTTATATGCCGTCGATTTTGACAGATCCTTCAATGCTGTCTTGGTGGCACTTTATCTTATAGATATTTATTACTGTCCAATTGCACATAACTTTTATTTTGTAGCTGCTGAATTTTGTGTTCCAGACCTGTAAATCCATGCAGTTGTCAAATGCATGAGCTGTTCTCTATCTATTCTGATTGCCCTTTTGGAGGAAGGGAGATAGTGTGGAAAGAGCATGGGTGAGAGTAAGATGACCTTTCTATTTCTATGTGATTGGTCCATGTGGCTGTGTGTCCTGGCTCTGCTCCTTACTAACTGTGCGACCTTGAGCAAGATGCTAAACCCCTCAGTTTGTGCCTCAGTTTGCTTATTTGATGAACAGGATTATGTCACCTGGATTACCATCTCCTAGGATTGTTGAGGTTCAAGCTCTAATGCATGAAGCATTCAGACCTGCTAGGAAGGACTCTTAGGAATCATCTCCATTGACTTCTTTATTTTACAATTGAAGAAACTGAAGTCCAGAGAGACTTTTGAGGGCTGGGGCCATGCCTTAGCCACCTTTCCATCCCCAGGATTCAGATAGAGTCAGGCACATACCGAGTGTCCAATAAATATTTCATAAATGAGTTGAGTGACCAGCTCCCACTGACGTGTCTATGATTTAACCTCTCTTGATGACTCAGAGCTATTATCCACATCAATCACTATACTGTGCTGCGCTGCCACGATGCCTTCAGAACCAATTACACTATGTGGAATGTGGCAGTTATGCTTTTCTACTGAGTGTTTCTTCTCTCTCCTCTCTCCCTTTCACCTGTCAGTTTTCCCTGTAGCCACTGGATCCACTTTGAGGAATTTCCAACACTGTTTCTAATTGGTTGTCCACTCTAGTCTGAGGCAGAACAGGGTTTGTAAAAGGGCTTTGAAAGATTTAAAGTTGGCACACTTACCGGGTACCTTTTTTGGAGTCACAAGGAGTATGGCAGAATATTCCACAGACCAGCAGCATTGCCAATTTTATGTGGGGAGAGGCCTAAAAGGCATCTGGTCTAGCACCCTCAGGTAATGCAAGGATAGCCTAACCCACACACCTGATCCACTTCCTTTTACACATGGGGTTAGTTTACATGGTGACTTCTGAAGCAGGTGCATGTTATATGCTGGTAATGGCTGAGGAAGCTATGGTTTCCAACCACACCCTGTAATCTCTACCTGATGACTGGAAAGGCCTTGCTAATAAACTATCTAACAGAGAAAAAATTAACTATCTAACAGAGAGAAAAAGAGGAATAAACTCATAGCACATAAGTGCCCATTTGAAGGGAAAGATGACAGCACAACTGTCTCCTTTGTTTTGTTTGATTAGCCACCTGGGGCTCAACTTGCTGTCTTTAAGATGAACCACCTGCTGCATCTCTGAGAGTTGTTTTCACAGCCTTGAAGAACCAGAACCCTAAGTAGACTGCAGGGGTTCGAACTCACCACTTCAGTTCCTACCAGAACCACATTCCACGGACTTTGGTAACCGAGCCTCACAGAGAAGAGAAAGAAAAAGGGGAAAAGCCAGACACAGCGGCTTCACTGCCTTTTTTCCTGCTATCCATCTGCCACAATAAAAATTTTGTTTTTTACCCTTTATAACCCCGATGAAAAGCCCAGGCCCCTTAGCCTTGGAGCCAGAACTTCTTTCTTTCTCTTGTGCTGAGCCCTTTCTCCCTTTCTCTTTACGGGAAAGTAAAATAAAATTTTACATCTTTCTATTCTAATCTCTGTGTTGAGAATTCTTTCTCTACCTGAGCCCTGAGCTCCCACCCTAACTGCATCCTATCAATGACTTGGATTCTTTTTTTTTTTTTTTTTTTGAGACAAAGTCTCACTCCGTTGACCAGGCTAGAGTGCCATGGCATCAGCCTAGCTCATAGCAATCTCAAACTCCTGGGTTCAAGCAATCCTTCTGCCTCAGCCTCCCGAGAAGCTGGGACTACAGGCATGTGTCATCATGCCCGGCTAATTTTTTTTCTATATATTTTTAGTTGGCCAATTAATTTATTTCTATTTTTAGTAGAGACAGGGTCTTGCTGTTGCACAGGCTGGTTTCGAACTCCTGACCTTGAGCAGTCCTCCCGCCTCGGCCTCCCAGAGTGCTAGGATTACAGGCATGAGCCACCGCGCCTGGCCTGACCTGGATTCTTAAGCACTATTCTTTCTCAGTCCAGAGGAGGTAAACAATACACAGTTGTGAGTTTCTCATCTGATTTCTAATTATGACCTAGCAAATTCCCTTCTCTTCCCCTCTTGTTCTTTCTAGCCCTCTTTAGTCCTGAGATGAAATATTTTTTATTTTCATATATTACTTGGACATCTAGGGGAAACTTTAAAAATGTAAACTAGAAGCACGAAGAAAGGGGAGACATAGGGAAATGCCAATTGTATCACTGGATTTTAAATTGAGATAGAAGTAATCTCGTTTAAATCAAACTTCAGTATTCATTTGAAAGCCTATAAATTGCAGACAAATTATCAGCCATAAATTGTGATTTATGTTCTGTGGGTTTTTAATGAGAGTAAGTGAGGCAGAAAAACACTCACATCGATTCATGGTCTGGACAGGATCAGGTTGGCTTACCCCTCCCTGAGGACAGGGTTGTTGAAGGGCCTGGAGCTGACATCCAAGGTTCGAGTTGTAGTTCGGCTATTTCTGCCTGTGTGACCTCAGTTTCCTCATCGGTAAGATGGCAACTTTATTACTATCTCCCTCACAGGGATGGTTTGATGACTAATGAGATGGTGTATGTGAAAGTGTTTTGTAAATCATAAAGCCCCACAAATGCCAGCTGCTCTCTTTACTCAATACTTAGCGTGCGGTGTCTGGCGTCTGTGCTGGGTTTGGGACAGCCAAGGAAGGGGACAGGCCAGGAGGAGCAAAAGGGTGATGCACAAATGAAAAGTCGTACACAGGGGAGTTGATTATTACAAACAAAAATAAACTGTAGATATTCTGGACTCAGAAAAGGGGGTTTGAGCTCTGTCTTACCTGGACCACATGCTGGGATTGAACTTCTGTGAGTGGCCATCAGCAGGCAGGAAATGCAAAGACAAAGATGGTGCTCAGGCCGTGAAGTCAAATGCCATGACAGTGTTGAGCAAGAGCAAGACCCAGCACTCTGCTCACAGAAAAGGAAGAAAATCAGGGGCAGTGAGACAAGGGCCAGAGTCAGGGAAGGCCACTGAGAGAGGCTGATGTCCGAACGGCACCTGTGTGGGAGGCAGAATCTGTGGGAAGACTTCAATCTCAAAGCCAACTGGAACAGACAATTGATTAATTAAAAACTTAATGAACAATGATGGAGTATGAACTGTGTGCTGTGTGCTTATTCACAACAGTGAATAAAACAGACACTGACTTGTCTTCACAGCGTGTGGACTAGTGGGATAAGAAGATGAATAAATAAGCGACTACATTACAGTGTGACAGGTGTTATGTGATGGGAGGACCTTCGACCCCAGCCTTGCCTGGGCTGGGGGATGGCTCTCCTTCCAGAAGCTCCTCAGCCTGAGCCGGGGGGAAGCAGGTGAGGGCTCCTCTCCACACCCACTGCCACCGCTGTCATGATCACTCATGGGCTATTGCAGGAGGCTCACAAATGACCCTGCCATCCCTCCTGGCTCCAGCATAAGTGCTCTTACCTTACTCTGTGTTGCTATTTCTTTAGGGAACCATCTCCCAAAACTAGACTGTGAAACTGTCCCTTTTGGTGGGGAACCAGCCCCTCGAGAACTGGGACAGTAACTTGCTCTTTCCATCTTCAGTGCCTCATGGTCTGGCTCAATGAACGTTTGAAGAAAATAGGGAGATGAAAGGGCTAGAAGGCACAAAGGAAGAAAGTAGCGACTTTGATTATTCTCTCCTGAGAGATGTTCTCTATAATCTTAGCAGGCCCCAGACACCGTGTCTTTTCACAGGTCTGAGCTCTCCCAGAAGCAGCTGCTCCTCTCCCGGTGCAGGACTATGCCCGAGGGCTGGCAGCCAGGTAGCCAGAACCCGGGCAGGAACCAGAGCCTCGTTTCTTCTGCACACAGTTTTCTTTGTAAGTTTCCTAGGAACGGGGCCCTTTTGCCAACCTCGCGTCCCCTGGAGCCTGGACACACTGAATTCACCCATGAATTCGCCTTTGCCTTGGGCTGCAGCTTCTGCAGGGCACTCACCTCAGGCTGCCGGCACCCCACAGAAATAATACACAGCAACGCCGTTGGCCGAGCCCTTTCCACCCGCTGGACACAGCACCAAGGCAGTGGTCTCAGTCTTCAAACAGCTGATGCCACCAACAGATATTTAACGAGAGCCAGCCTTTGTGCTGGGGGTTGAGGAGGACACAGGATGACTTCTGTGCTGACAGCTCAGTGGAGGTGGCAGAGTTAGGAGGGGCGTAAGGGTGGGGAAACAGGGTATGTGTTTCCCTCTACTAGCTAACACTACCTAATTAGTTTAAGTCCCTTGAGGAGGGACAATGTTTTCTGAGAATTCCAAAGAGGAAGAGGTCATCTCCCATGAGGAGATTCGAAGGGGCTCCACGAAGGTGGAGGGGCCTCAGAGGAAAGGCCGGACTGCGAGTGTGTTCCAGGGGGAAGGACCAGTATGAACAAAGGTGTGGAAGTGGCTGACCACACAGAGTCAGGAAACAGCAAGGAGGGTAGTTTTATGAGAATATAAATTGCTTCTAAGGGTGTAGAAAGAAATGAAAGCAATAAATAAATAAACAAAACCCCACCAGGGCCATATTGCTGCAGAGACTCATTGGAGTCAAGGTAAATACATTGAAGCTGTGTGAATAATCACTAATATTCATTGAATTAACAGTAAACACATCGTCTTATTTAATTCTTACAACATGCGTATAGATTAGGGGTGTTATTATCCCCATTTTACAGATGAGGAAACTGAGGTTTGAACACATAATTTGCCCAAGGTCATATACCACTGCCTCTCATATGGTCTCCATACGGAGCCAGAGATTGTACTAAAGTCTATTTGACAACAAAGGTCATGCTTTTGACCCTTTCCCTGCAGTGTCTGCATGGGAGTGGGTGAGCGTGTTGAGGTAGAAAGTACTGAATAAGAGGCTTGAAGTTCAAGGCTGCACCTACCTATATTCAGGGGTTGGGATGATGAAGAGGGTCAGTGAAGGAGAGAGACTGAGTGGAAGCAGGAAAAGTCCTCATCTCTACATCCAAGTGAGGAGCGAGGTCCAAGGGGGAGGCAGCCGGAGTGTCCAGCGTTCAGAGACGCCAGGCGGGTGAACCAAAGGGCTGGAGAGAGGCTGGAGGGATGCACAGGGAGCCCAGAGTCTGTGAAGGGAGAGGAGGCAGTGAAAGCACCAGCCACTCACGGAAGAAATTTGATCATCAACAGGCAGACAGGGAGGGCAAGAGTGAGGACAGGAAGAGGAGCAGAGCTGAGGAAGGTTTTCTAAACTGTATTTTTAATCATTCAGTATTTGAATATACAGGCGATTATATAATTGGCAACCACTCAGATTTAAAATGTTAACATTTATGATACTTGTTACAGATCTTCCCTTTACTTAAAAAAAGACACGTAAGCTTTCAGACACAGCTAACCCAGCCCCCAACCTTTCCTCGCTCCCCTCCCACGGGTGACCACCAGGCTTAATTAGTATCATCCCCACGCCTTTTTGTTGAGTATTATCTGTACCAGTACAATTTGCATAATTGCTTTGTATGTTTTAAAAAATTCACATGAAAGGTATCATCTATAGATACATTTATGTAACTTTTAAAAATTGTGATGGTGTTATCACCGGTTGATTTTCGAGAGCTTAATGAATGTGAAGCAGTGTCTCATTATTATGCTAATTATCGTGTGAGAGAAGGAAATTTTAGGGTAAGGAAAACATTTTCATTTTTCTTCTGAAGGGGAAAAGGTAGGAGGAGCTAGGCAGAGATTGACCCGAAACAGAGAAAGAGGGAGACAGAGGGAGGAAGCAGAGGGAGGGGAGGGGACAGGGCCTCTCAGGGCACGGAGCATGGGGACAAAGCTTCCTAGTGGAAATGGAGTTTGCCATGGCAGGAATTCCAGTCTTGTTGGGAAAGGAATAGCAAAGTGACCTGCTGTGGGTAAGAGGACGGGAGGCAGTTCAGAGTCTGAGGAGAGGGGAACAGCCGCTGAAGTGAATTTGCTACAAAGCCAGCAAGAGATGATTCTTTTTAATTTATTTTTTTCAGCAGATTATGGGGGTACAAATGTTAAGCTTACATATATTGCCCTTGTCCCCCCTCCCCCCTCGAGTCAGAGCTTCAAGCGTCTCCATTCCCCAGTTGGTGCGCATCACACTCGTTATGTGTACACCCATCCCCCCAACCTGCCTGACACCTGATAGATGTTATTCCTATATGTCCACTTAGGTGTTGATCAGTTAATACCAATTTGCTGGTGAGCACATGTGGTGCTTGTTTTTCCATTCTTGAGATACTTCACTTAGTAGAATGGGTTCTAGCTCTAGCCAGGAAAATACAAGAGGTGCTATATCACCATTGTTTCTTATAGCTGAATAGTACTCCATGGTATACATATACCACATTTTATTAGTCCACTCATGTATTGATGGGCACTTGGGTTGTTTCCACAGCTTTGCAATTGTGAATTGTGCTGCTATAAATATTCCAGTGCAGGTGTCTTTTTCATAGAGTGACTTTTGTTCTTTTGGGTAGTTGCCCAGTAATGGGATTGCTGGGTCAAATGGTAGATCCACTTGTGTCGCTTTAAGGTATCTCCATATTCAACCTCCACAGAGGTTGCACTAGTTTGCAGTCCCAAGCAAGAGATGATTGAAACATGGCTGGGAGGAAGTGAGGGGCTAACTGGGTCTGCGGCAGATCGATGGTAAATGTCCTCATTGCCAGCATCTCCTCCTCCTGTAGCTCCTGGACAGTATTTGTCAAGTGGTAACAACTAGCAGCTACGTACTTTTCTTAAGCCATTAACCGCCTTCTGTCCTATACCTACTTTCTGGGTTCCCACCCCTAGCAGACCTAGCACTTACCATGTGGGACTTGATAGGCATTGTCCCAGTTCACAACTACCTATAGTTGCACCATGGGTTTAAAGCAAAGAAACTTAAGGATTTTGGCTGGTGTAAGGTTTGTATAAGTAGGTACTGTGTGGTATGGCTGCTTAAAAAGAAGATACTCCTTAGGCCACATTAGTAGGAGCACAACATTTGGGTGGTGAATCCTGAAAGAGCTAGTCTTTCAAGATGGATTCTGAGTGGCTCACTGGACCTAAATTTAAAGTAGAGCCAAGCAGCCATTTGCTGACTAGAGATCACAAACCCACGTTCGCTTAACGTTGGGACTTTCATAGTTGCCTTTTACTGTTCATGGGGCCTGAACCAACAATAGGCTGTGACCTGCGTCAACCAATCAGAACTATGCAAGTTTGCACCCTTTATTTGCATAAGTGACGGGAGCAGGGGTGAATCTGGGTGGGGATTTTCTCTATAAAAGACAATCCCTCCTTTTGTTCTCCAGAAGCATCTTCATTTTGTAGGGTAGGCTGTGTTTTCCTGTTTTGCAAACTGTCCACTGGAATAAAGTCTCTTTCCTCTAAATTCCTTTCCAGAGAACTTTTACTCTTGGTGTGAAGGAGAGGAACCAGTCCTGTGTTGTTTTGCTCTGGTCAGGTCGAAGATACATTGTTCCTTTCTGTCCTAGGTAAAGATGATAATTAGAGCTGCTACTATTTATTAGGCTCCTACTATATGCCAGGCTCCTGTGAGATGCTTGAATGAATTCTTTTTAAATCTCAACCATAATTGTAGAAGGTAGATGATATTATCTCCAGTTTGCGAGTAAGAAAATGTAGTCTTTAAGAGATAAAGTCACATGCCAGGGTCCTGGGGAAATGCAGGCAATAATCCCTACTATGGAAAGACCTATGGGAAATAAAAGCACTGTTTTTAAATATCAGAAAGGTCATCATGATGAAAAGAAACAGTATTTGTTTTATCTGGCCCCAAATTGTAGAACTAGGCTCAATAGATGTAAATCACATGAAGAGAAAGAGTTCCACTTAACAAAAGGAAGAACAGTCAGCTGTGTGCAGGAATGTTTTGTGTTACCTTTGGTGGTAGTGAGCTCCCTGTTCCTGAAGGTGTTCAAGCAAAGGCTGGATGAATGTTGGGTGAAGCTGGACAGAAGATGCAAACAGTAGCTGAGGGGTAGAACTAGGTGCCCTTCACAATATTTTCCAACATTCAAATTTTGTTCCATTTTTCAGCAAGATAAAAGAGGGGAAGGTCTAGAGGGAAGAGGCTCAACGGTGTTGGAACGGCTGGTGATGGGGCAAACCTCCACCCGCTGCATCTAGGAGATGAGAGGGGTGCTTCTGGCCATTGGGGTGAGGAGTAGAACTGCCTCATCCCACTCACCCCAACTTGGCCTCAGGTAAAAAGTCTCCTGGAGAAGCTAGAGAAAGAAGTCTAGCGTGTGTGTTTCTGCCTGAGCAATTCTGCATCCATTTTTCACCAGCTCAGGCTCAGGCAGGTGGCTGGCTGTGGTTTGAAGCTGATTTGTTTGCATTTCTGTGGCAGGCAGCTGCTGTGACTGGTTGCAAAGGGAGAGATTTGCTTTGCACATAATTTAATCCAAGGGTTAGGTAATGAGTTTGCTCCCCCTCAAACAAGGGGAATCAACGTGCTTCCTGCAACCTTCCCTGTGCTTGTTATTAGCAGGGATGCTGCTCTGTGGACCTTGTTAAATAGATCTCCAATTCATGTGATCACAACTCAGGGGTGATTTACTGTAACTCTTGATATTAAAAACCTTTGAATGAGACAAGCAAAATGAATAATGCTCTGTAGTGAATTTGCTAATGAGTTTCCTGTCTGCTCTCAAAAAGAAGGAACTGGGGGAAAAAGGGTGTTTTGAAGCAAGGAAAGACCATGATACTCTGCAAGTCAGCGTGTCTGATAATTCTGGAGAGAAAATAATCAGATCGCTTTTTAAAAAAAATTCCACGTTCTGTTTTCGGTTAGGGACTATAATTAATTTCAGGATAGAAGATGGCTTGGCATCTTTCTGGTATTTGTAAAGCAGAATAAATAAGCAGCCACCTTAAGAAAACAAGAGGTTATGATCCAGGGTTTAAGTAATCTGGGCTGGCTTCTGATTTGCATATATATAATAAGGTATACCTCTGTTCCCAAGGTTGATTGCTGAGAAGCTGGACTCATGAAGAATAAAAATCTGCAGGTGACGAGGCCGTGGGACTGCCTGCCGGTTCCTCCTGGTATGTGCCCATCTGCAAACCCTCACCTGCCGGGCCAGGCTGTCCTGCTCCAGGCCAAAGACCAGGGCCAGCTTCCTGGGCGTGTGGCCCATGCAGTTGCACAGGGCCCTGCACTTAGAAGCTCCCGAGCTTGGCTTAATGCTCTGCTGTTGCTGTCTTGAAATTCTTAATTTTTGAAAAAGGGACTCTGCATTGTCGTTGCGTAACCGGCCCTGCCAATCACTCTTTCACTGTCAATGCCTCTGCCTTGTTTTCATCAGCGCTTTCTCAAGTCTGGCCTTTTCTCAAGGGGCAAAGTGATAAGGAGTTTTCTCTAAAAGTATATGTATTAGGTAAAAGTATGTGTCTGTTTAAAAATTAAATTTTTAAAAATTTATTGCTGTTATGCCCTCATTAAAAAGTAACACATGCTAATTGTAGGCGATTTGAAAAGTACAAAAAAGAAAAAAAATTATCCATATACCCACCACACAATAATATATCTTTCCATTCATTTTCTTATACATGCTTCTGTTTCGTTTTGCCTTTACATTGTTGGAAATAAACTGAAATAATGTCTGGAAAAAATGCTTTTTAAAGATTACCAACATAGCATGAGAGTTTTCCTCATATCATTAATTTTTTTAAGAGTTTTTTATGGCTGCATAATATTCCACTGTACAAAATTGCCATTATTTATTCACTCAATCCCTTATTATTGGCTCATTTATGCTTAATCATATATAACACTCCAAAGAGAATATTTATAGGTTTAAAACAAAGTAAAACAGATTATTTCCTTGGGGTAGATTCCTAGAAGTCAATCTAGTAAGACCTTTGACGTACATTGCCAAATTACCCTCTGGAAAACCCTTCCAGTTTACAGTGGAGAAGGAAGGAGGTGGGTTGAAGGAAAAGGAGTTCTGCTCGATTCTTCAGGCTCTGTGGGTCGAGTTTCTCTTTCTTTCAGTACCGACGGCAGTATATCACATTGGTTTAGAGCAGAGCTAGTTCTTCCACTAATCCAAAACTCCTTGCGGGAGGTGGCTGGTCCCTGGCATTCTCCTGTCTCCACCAGCACTGTCACGGGTGCACGGATAGCTGGCAGTCGTGGTGACAGGGGAGCTCCCAGGACCTGTCTCCCACCCAGATGCTGCGGGATTATAGCTCTGTATGCCCTGCAACGTGGCCACTGGGAACATTTGAGGATGCTAGACTTCGTTTAATGTCATTTTACTCTTTCCAAAGTCCTCTGGGGGGAGGGAAATAACATTCCGAGCTCGGTGGTCTCTAATGAGAAAAGAGAGCTTCAGAGGAGGCCCTTCCTCCTGGGCAGCTGCTGCTGTCTCCAAGATTAATTCCAAACGGCAATGGCCTCTGTTTGCATTTGCAGAATGAATCTGCTAGTGGCTGTCATGATCATTTACACTTTTATTTAGGTTTTGGGGAGAGGGAATGGTGAGCAGTTGATCTGTTTACTACTGAAGCCTTGGCCTGTCTTTGTGGGAGAAGCTACTATATGCTGCTGGTGGGGAGGGAACACTCAAGGTCTCTTTGAAACTCCAGTTGGAATATCCCTAGATGTTTCCACTCTGAGTCTGTGGCCAGGATGACTACCAGAAACCGGCTTCTGTGAGCAGAGAGGCGAGGTGCGGAGTGGGTTGGGGCTGGGTTGAGAAGTGGCACTTAGAGACCAGCTGTGCACCACCCCCAAGGAATCCTCAGTCCCTGCAGGGCTTCCTTGGACCCCATGGGTCTGGGGCCGGGAAGGAGGCATGACAGGGGTTCTCTTTACATTGAGCTGCCCTGGTTCTCCTTTGTTTTGAATGACCCTTTCTTGCCTTGGTGATTTTCCCATCAGCTAGAGATATAACATTTCTCTACATTATTTTTCCTGAACTTCTTTCTGCCTCTGCCCACAAACCCTCCTTTTGCCACAGGCCTGCTCCCCTCAGTCTTGTGCAAGGCACTGCTGGCTCCAGGGCCCAGGCAGGAGGTCGTGTACACCCATGGGCTGGAGCCACACTGGGCTAGAGTTGCCAGGGACAAACCACTGGCTTTTTGGCTCCTCCTAAGCCTCCTCCCCACCACCCGGAAAGAACAAAAGGCTGTGATCTCTGCAGACCACCACGAAGAATGTTCTCTTTCTTCTCTGGAGGGAAACCACCACACTGCCAGTAACGGAAGTGACCCCCTCCCCTACTGCCTTTGGTTCTGCCCCAAGTCAACTTAGTAAACAAAAGCTTCTCATACTCGAGTCTGTGGATGCAGTCTTATGTTCTGCAAGTTTTCCAAGAACTGCTGGAATTTGGAATTTCAGCTTTCCAATTCTATGATAAGCTTTACAAAAATTCCTATACCATTTATAAAAACAAAACTTAAGTCAGTGTTTTTTGCATATGTATTCTCAGGGATCCTATGAAAAATTTTTTCCTTCTAAAGGGACTGAATTTTACACAAGTTTGGGAAATGCTACACAGTGCCTCTAATGATGACGACTACCTTGGTTGAGCCCTTTATCAATGGCAACCCCTGTGCAGTAGCTCCTTTACCCCCTGCAATAGCACAGGCGACAGGCTTCACCACTGCCATCCCCGTTTTCCGGAAAAGTAGAGCAAAGCTTAGAGGTAGAATGGCTGGCCAAGGCCACACAGGCCAGGAAGCCAAGATGCAAATGCCTGTCCGATTCCAAGCTCCTACTCTAAATTTTATAAGAATCTTCCTGTGGGTAATCACTCTGTGATTCTCCCTGTGTACATGTTAATAAATTTGTATGCCTTTTCTCTAACTAAAAAAATAAAAAAAGGAATCTCCCTGTAAGAGGCATCTCGTTCGAGGGAGTGCAGGGGTGAGAGTGGAATGTGATTACAAAAGTTAATTACAATATTTCTGGTCGGTTAGTCCTTAACCCAGAAGGGGATAAAACACACATATACATATAACTAAGAAAGATTGGACTGTGACAACTGCTGAAACCAAATGCAAAGCAGTGCTTAAGAAAAGAAGAAAAGATGAATTGAGCTTAATGGATTGGGCTTGAAGAGAGTAGGAAAAAGATCATTCATTTTTAAATTGAAATTTAATTGTGCTTCTATTTTATTCAAGGAATCGTGCTGCTTACTGTCCCGCCTTCAGAGAGGTTTACTAGGGCAGACAGATGAATGACTGGACAAAGAGATATGGCAGGATGGGGGTGTTCTCCTTACCTCAGGGCCGTTAGGGAAAGTTTTAAAGCTTTACCAGGGAAATTGGCAGTTTCTGACAACTTATTGAAGGTGCTCAGAACGGGAGCTGTAAAAAGCTGACTCTGGCTGGACAGACACCTCAGGGAGGCCAGATGCGAGGCTATGGAGCATTGCAGGTGAGAAATGGGGGGATCTCAGTTAAGGCCCGGTTACACTCAGCGTACAGGCCCAAAGCCATTATGGTGACCTACCAGGCTCCACACCGGCCGACCTGTGTGGCCTCATCTTCCACTTAGGCTTCCATGGCTCAGCCACGCTGGTCCTTGAACAGCCTAGTCATGCCAACCTCAGGGCCTTTGCATTCCCCTCCCTGGACTGCTCTTCCTTCAGTTGCTCACACAGTTCTCTCCCTCATCTCCTTCCTGCCTTTGCTGACCATCTGCTTTCCAGAGAAGCCTTCCTAGCCTTGGATTTAAAACAGTCCCCCCTCCACTCCCTGTCCCACTTCCATGGTTTATTTTTCTCCACCCACCACACTGTATCTTTTATTTATCTGTTTATTTTCTGTCTCCTTCCAGTAGAATGGAAGCTCCTTGAGGGCAGAGATGTGTCTGTTCTGCTCACTGCTGTATCCACAGTACCTACAGCCTGGGACATAGTAGGTGCCAACAAATATTTGCTTAAATGAGTGAATTAATGAATTTCATGAATGAAAGAAAATCCACAAAGGCAGGGGTAGTAGCAAGGGGGTTGAGAGAGGGGAGAGATGGGGAGAAATTTAAGTGGGACCAACAGGACTGGGATTGTGGAATGTGAGGGGAGGGAGACAGGGATCCAGGGCTGCTCTTAAGGGTCTGGACTCCAGCACAGGGTGGGTGGGGGCCAGGAGAGTGGGTGAAACTATCTGGAGGAGCCCGGGATGGATCCCTGAGAGTTTTCTGGAGCCACTTCAGGAATCATCCAAGGGAGGAAGGAGAGAGCTGAGGGACTAGGCTCCAACCAGAGAGAGTCAGTATTTCTCTGTTTTGTTTCTTATTTCCTTGGTTTGATTTGGGTTACTTTTTAAGTCACTGCAACCAGAAATTAAAACAGAACCTAGTCGCTGAGTTCTTATGATGCTCTGGTTATTAGGCTAAGCATTTACAACTGGATCATCTCATTTTCTCTTTATGACAGCTCTGTGAGGGTGACGCTAGTACTATCGGCCTCTTTCTACAGCCCAGGAAACTGAGGCAGAAGAGAGTGTGAGTGACTTGTCTAAGGCCACACAGCTAGCAAGTGAAGAGCAGTTGTGATTTCTGAATCCACGGGCTGAAGAGAAAACAGACAATGTGTAGACTGGTGGAGAACAAAGTAACACCTTTATTAGTGTTGAAAGCTCTCACATCTAGAGCAAAATGGGCTTGTTAGCATGCGCCCCAGCAGGGTGCCCACGAGCACACACGCGTGTACACAGGCAGCCTGAAGAACCTGAGGTGGACTTGCTTTCACGGTGCCAGGAGGAAGGGAAGGAAGGGCCACACCTGCCCGGTTTCCATCCACTGTCCACCGCGATCAGGAAGCGCGGGTGGAGTCAGGCGGGAGCCCTGCTCGGTGGCCCTCCACAGGGAAGGAGACCTCAACCAGGGAAAGAAGAGCGCCCAGCCACCAGCATGTGCACGAGGGTGTGATCCCGTTGAAAGCCCGGCGCTAGTGGCTTGAAACCAATAAAAACCGATTGCTGGGAGAGAAACATTCAAGTTTTTGAAAATCTTAAACAAAGGGTCTAAACTGGGATGGGGCAGGCAAAATCCACAAAAAGAAATTGGACTGTTGGGGCCTGTGGGGAGCCCATGCCCCATCTGAAGGGCGGTGCTGCCCCGAGCTAGCCAGTTCTTGCCACCAGGGAATGTGGACTTAATGCTGTCTCATTTTTCAAAAAAATTTTTAAAGCCAAAAATCTGGATTTTAGTGTAAAATCATCTGACTTGTAGATGTTGTCAAAAACCCCCAAAACACTATGCGGTCCAAACCAATAACCCCAAAGGGCCACATCTGGCCTGCAAGCTGTGATTTGTGTCTACCGACAAGGACTCTTAACTTCTTTGGATCTTGAGAATATGATGAAAATGTTCAGGCGTTTTCTCAGAAAAAAAAAAAATTTCCTGAACACATACACTAAATTTTGGGTATCATTTCTGGGCATCTCTGTGTCCCTAGGATTGTCCTTCCTGAAGGCACACTTTGTAAAGGCAAAAGGGCTTCTAAACAGACCCCAACTCTGAGAAGGCGCAAGCTGACCCAGGGGTACCTGGGCGAGAGCTTTCCTATGAATGAGACAGTGGGGGTTGTTGGGGTCAGCATGTCCATATCGGTGTGCCTGTTAATCCCCTTAGTACCCAGCCCTCCTCTGTAGCCACCCGTGTGTCAGTAGGTGTGGGGCAGTAAGATGGGACAGGAAGGGCCGAGTGGCCTGGATGCTGGTCTGGAGGAGGTAGAAGGGCAGATATGGAGGGAGGGAAGGAGGCTGGATGGAGAGGGAGCTTTTGAGCTGGACTTTGAAGGGTTGATAGAGTTAAAAATAGGAATGAATCATTTTCCTGCTCTGGGGCAAGGGGGAGGGATGTGGATTTAAAGTTGGAATGCACTAAATGCCAAGGCTGTGTGCATCTAGGACAGGCATTACACACAAGAAGCTCTCCTTCCAGCTAAGCATGTGCCCTAGCCAGACTCCTGAACTTTCACAGGAGGCTGACAGCCCATCTCCAGCTCAGCCTATTAAAGAATATGGTTCTGCCCTTAATTGGCAACAGAGAGGAGCTGAACTCCGTGTACTTGTCAGATAGCATAACACTGAGCTCCCCGTAGCTCAACATTTACCAAATGCTTGGTTGCAAAAAATAGCATTAATGGAGGTAAACGACATGTATTCCCACCATTCTTCTAGATTCCATAAGTCTTATCCACAGACAAGGCAGACCTTCAGTGACCTTCAGAGAGTTGGGTGCCTGACCACATGATTTGGCCCCTGGCTGGCTAGCTCTGTTGAACAGGACTGACCAGGTATGCACTGGTCTCTTTATGTACTTATGAAGAATGTTAAGGACAAGGTTAACTGTGTCCGGCAAGTTTCTACTTTCTGAATCCTTGTGTGGCAGCTTCCAAGGTGGCCCCCAGAGATCCTTGCCACCTAGTAATTCATGCCTTTGTGTGTCACCTCCCATGTTGAATAGGGCTGACCTGTGTAACTAGGAAGACATACCAGAAATGATGGAGTGTGACTTCTGAAGCTAGGTCAAAAAAGATATTGTAGCTTCCATCATGTTCTTTCTTATACTGCCTGCTCTGGGGGAAGTCAGCTGCCATGTTGTGAGGACACTCAAGCAGCGCTATGGAGAGGTCCTTGTGGTGAGGAACTGAGTCCTCCTGCCAAGAGCCAGTGATAACTTGCCAGCTCTGTGAGGGAGCCATCTTGGAAGTGGATCTTCCAGCACCAACTTTGTAAGCTTTTTTTTTTGGTATAACTTTCATATCTCTAAATAACAAGCCTCTATTGCTGCTTCTTGATTGTTCTGTTTTAGACATTTATTGATTTCCACATTTCCATTTTTATAGTGAGAAATACAAAACTTAGTAGATTCAAACAACAGTGAGCATTCATTATATCTCACAGTCACTTTCTTCAACTCTCAATATGCTATAGCATAGCTTTGGTCAATATTTATATTGATTATACAGTCATGACATTTCGGTCAATGGTAGACCACATATATGACAGTATTCCCATAAGATTACAATTGAGCTGAAAAATTCCTACAGCCTAGTGATGTTATAGCCATCATGGTGTCATATGCAACGCATTACTCACATGTTTGTGGTGATGCTGATGTAAATAAACCTTTTGCACTGCCAATAACATAAAAGTATAGCACATACAATTATATAGAGCATATATACTTGATAATGATCATAAAAGACTATATCACAGGTTTGTGTATTTATTTTACTATGCTTTTAATCATTATTTTAGAGTGTACTCCTTTCACTTATAAAAAAAAGTTAATTGGAAAACAGCCTCAGGCAGGTCCTTCAGCACATATTCCAGAAGAAGGCATTGTTATCACAAGAGATGACAGCCCCAGTGAGTTACTGCCCCTGAAGACCTTCCAATGGGACCAGATGTGGAGGTGGAAGATAACGACACTGATGATCCTGATCCTGTGTAGGCTTAGGATAATGTGTGTGTTTGTGTCTTAGTTTTCTGCTTTTGTTTGTTTTTGAGACAGAGTCTCACTCTGTCACCCAGGGCTAGAGTGCAGAGGTGTCATCATAGCTCACTGCAACCTCAAACTCCTGGAGTCAAGTGATCCTCCTGCCTTAGCCTCCCGAGTAGCTGGGACTACAGGTGCATGCCACAATGTCCAGCTAATTTTTTCTATTTTTAGTAGAGACAGGCTCTTGCTCAGGCTGGTCTTGCATTCTTGACCTTATGCAATCCGCACAGCCCCCTCACCCCAGCCTCCCAGAGTGCTAGGATTACAGGCAGTCATGAGCCACCACATCCGGCCTGTGTCTTAGTTTTTAATAAAAAAGTTTTAAAAAAATTTAAATAGAAAAAAGCTTGTAGAATAAGGGATAAAGAATAACATTTTTGTACAGCTGTACAACATGTTTGTATTTTAAGCTAAATGTTATTACAACAGAGTCAAAAAGTTAAAAAAATTTAAAAAATTTATAAAGTAAAAAGTTATACTAAGATAAGGTCAAAAAAAAAGATAAGGTCAATTTACTATTGAAGAGAGAAAAATTTTAAAATAAATTTCATGTAGCTTAAGTGTACAGTGTTTATAAAGTCTACAGTGGTGTACAGTAATGTCCTAGGCCTCCACATTCACTCACCACCCACTCACGGACTCACCCAGAGTAACTTCCGGTCATGCAAGCTCTATTCATGGTACGTGCCCTCTACAGATGTACCATTTGTTATCTTTTGTACCATATTTTTACTGTACTTTTTCTATATTTAGACATGTTTAGATATATAAATACTTACCGTGTTCTACTTGCCTACAGCATTCAGTAGAGTAACGTGTGCAGGTTTGTAATCTAGGCTTGACAGGCTGTACCATATAGCCCCGGTGTGTAGTGGGCTGTACCATCCAGGTTTGTATTAATATAAGCACACTCTTTGATGTTCTCACAATGAGAAATCACCTAACAACACTTTCTCAGAATGTATCCCCATCATTAAACAATACATGACTATATCATCAACATTTGATGATTATATTATTGTGACCACATCACTACTACTCATAGCAGAGGTATTAGTTTTTCTTGTACTATTATTTTTTATACCGAGGATAATTATCATCTTTGTGCTTAATTTCTATATATTTATCACTAATTCATACTTGCACTTTCCCTCAATTGTCTAAACTCGTCAATACTTGCAAACATACCAAGTGTTCCATCAGTTTCAATGGAGACAGCTGTTTGGAGAAAGCTCCTGAAATGTTCTGATGCTCTCTAGGCCCGCTGCGTGGCTAACATCCTGGGATTCTCCTTTACTCTCGTCCTGGTGGTTCCCTTTGCTTCTGTGTTATTTTGGATTCCTGTTTTCTTGTATTTCACAATATCTTTGTTTTTGTTTAAAAGTACAGTGAATTGCATACCTCATCACGTTTCTTTCTTTATATTGGTTGCCAGGAAGCTCAGAACTCAATCTAAGGCAGGGCGCGGTGGCTCACGCCTGTCATCCTAGCACTCTGGGAGGCCGAGGTGGGCAGATTGCTCAAGGTCAGGAGTTTGAGACCAGCCTGAGCAAGAGCGAGACTCCGTCTCTACTACAAATAGAAAGAAATTAATTGGCCAACTAAAAATATATAGAAAAAATATAGCCGGGCATAGTGGCACATGCCTGTAGTCCCAGCTACTCGGGAGGTTGAGGCAGGAGGATTGCTTGAGGCCAAGAGTTTGAGGTTGCTGTGAGCTAGGCTGATGCCATGGCACGGCACTCTAGCCCAGGCAACAGAGTGAGACTCTGTCTCAAAAATAAATAAATAAATACATAAATAAAATAAACTGTGAAGAAGCCAGGACAGTTTCCTATGACTGAGTGAGGCTCCCTCAGCTCGCTTTCTGGTTTGGCTGAGGCATTGGGTTAGGGGTTCTGCCCATCATAGGCTGGACTCATTCTTCCCATCCCCACCTCTGCTGGTTCCTGGCCCTCCCTCCTGCTACTCGGGCACGTCAGTGTGCTTGTCATTATTGGAGGAAGTTGGGGAGAGAGGAAATGAGGAAAGGATGAAGTGGAACAAGCTTTATAGGAATCTCATGAACAGACACCAGTCTCATTTTCCAGGGAGCATATGGCTATGTATGGAGTAGTATTTTAGGAAAGCTGGAAAGTTCATTGCATACAGTGGAAGAAACATCCATTCTTCCATCCATGTGCATCCCTTCAGCTGTGTTCTGCACTCCACCCTCATCTGTCTCCTTGGCTATGATCCCCTTCCATCAACTTTCCCTTCTCTTCTGTATCTTCAATCTCTTCCTCTCCCCTGAATCTTTCTCTCTGTATCTACTCAAGTTGTCTTTATCCTTCAAAAATTCCCTCCTTAATTCCTTTAGACATGGTTCTATTTTCCCCCTCCTCTTCACTTTCTTGAAAGTTTTTTGCACCTGCTGCCTCTACTCTGCTCCCTGTTTCTCAATCCACTGTAGCACGGATCCACTGCTTGTTCTCTGTGGCCTTTTGGTTGCTATAATCATCACAGCCTTGAACTCATTTGTGTTATCTGTTCATCTCTACTTTCTCCTCCTTTAAACCACCCTTCTCCTTGATTTCCGTGACTTGTTTATTCTTCATTTCTTCGCCTCTGGTCTCTTCTTTCCTTCTTTCCACAGGTTCCAATTCCTCCACCCATCCCTCAAACAGATGGTTCAATCTTGGCCCTCTTCTCTTTTCATCCTCTAAGTTCTCCCTGACATGTCATCTCTTCCTGTGGCTTTACATCACAGTGCTGCCAGATCAAAGATGCCAGATCTTTCCAACCCAGGGCCTCTTCCGAGTTGTGTATGTACATATGGCGACCTTCTGTGCCCCAGACCCAGTCTCTCCAAAATGGAATTCACTGCTTTATCCAAGGCTGTCCCTCCTCCTGGATTTAATTTTCTGGGGAATGGCATGGTCAGCTACCTTGATTTCTGAGTCAGGAATCTGGACATTATCCTTACCCTCCCTTACCCTTTTTCTACTCCACATCCAGTCAGACACCAGTCAATGCAACCCTGGACACTGCCTCTTCCTATCTCTGGCCTTGGTCTCTGCTCTCCATCCCCACTGCCATTGCCACTGCCTTAGTTCAGGCCCCCAGTGCTGCTGCAACCTCCTGAATGGTCTCCCCACCCTCAAGCTTTTCTCCATTAACCTTTGTCCACATTGTGCCCAGCCTGGCTATTAAAGACACACATCCGAGTTTGATGTTTTCCTGTGTACAACCACATTGGCTCCCCTACGTCTAGGAAAATCTGACCTTTCTGTCTTGGTCTTGAAGGTCCTTTGGAGCTGGCTCCTGCCTGCATCTCTGGCCTCAGCTCTCCCAGGTCTCTGCCATGGGACAGTCTGTGTCAGTTTGTGCTGAGCAACTGACTGCTGTATGTCTCAATGCCACTGAACCTGCTGTTTCCTGTACCTAAAGTCTCCACCCCTACCTTCTTCACCTGATTAAGCCCTGTTCATCACATGTCAGCACAGCTCAAGCATCCTCTTCCAGCTTCCCGCTGACCCAGGCTCCTCCCCCTACACTGGGTGTGGGACCTCTCCTCTGGGTTCCTTTGTCTTCACCTCTAGCAGACACTATCATACCAGATTGTGACCATTTGTTTCCTTGTCTGTACACAAGGGGATGTAAGGCCAGGACATTATTTTTAGAAGCTCTGTAATTCTGGTACTTGGTACAGTTTGGCCTATTGTAGATGTTCAACAAATGTTTATTGAATATGTGAATAAAGAAATGACTACAATGCAGAAGAAAGTGTTGTCAATTCTCTTTTACTTCACAAAGCTGATGCTTTATAATAACATTATTTTTCCTGGCTCTCAGGTACACAGGGTTGGATTAATCTACCGCTCAGCTCATGTTACACTATCACCACTGGCCCATGCAAGAATCCTGCCATTCATTCATTCATTCATTCATTCATTCCTTTTATCCCCATTCCCTAGTCCCATCACTATTCTAATTTATTTAATGTTGAATGTTGACAAGCATGTATGATTGTGTTGTGTGTATTTTTAACTTATGTGAATAATCGTGTTATATAGCTCATTATGTTTCTTGCATTCTTTCTTTCTTTATTTTTTTTGAGTCAGAGTCTCACTCTGTTGCCCAGGCTAGAGTGCCATGGCATCAGCCTAGCTCACAGCAACTTCAAACTCCTCAAGCAATCCTTGAGAAGGGCTCAAGCAATCCTTCTGCTCAGCCTCCCGAGTAGCTGGGACTACAGGCATGCGCCACCATACCTGGCTAATTTTTTCTATATATGTTTTTAGTTGGCCAATTAATTTATTTCTATTTGTAGTACAGATGGGGTCTTGCTCTTGCTCAGGCTGGTTTCAAACTCCTGACCTTGAGCGACCCACCTGCCTCGGCCTCCCAGAGTGCTAGGATTACAGGCGTGAGCCACTGCATCCGGCCTTGCATTCTTTATTCAAGACCATGTTTTTAAGATCTAACCACATTGCTAGATGTACATCTAGCTTATTGTTTTTAACTGTTTCATTGTTCTCCTAAAACCAAACATTTAGCTACCATTTTTGTTTCCATGATATTTTGTTTGCATTGTTTTTGTTTTTAGTCAAGTTCCGTGCATGCCCAGGGTTTATACTCCCTTCTCAGTGTGGGTGTGGCCAGAGCTGTACCTAACGAGGTGGGAGATTTGAGCCTGCCCTGATGTTCAGGGGCAGGAGGGTTCCAGGGCAAACTTCACCAGGCGTCTTCCTCCCATCAGCACTCCTGCCTGCCCAAAGCCAGGTGGAGATGAGAGTCTGCGCGGTTGGGAGTGGAGGAAGAGTGGGGGACTCTATGTAAAGGCAACAGTGTTGGGATTCATGTGGGCCAGGGGTGTGGGGTTGTTAGGCTGGAATTTCACAGAACCACAGAACAGAGAGACAGACTCGCCGAGGCTGAAAATAGGAGTTTTATTAGCTAGCTTGAGCTAGGGTCTAAGTGCCAGAGTACCAACACGGCGGCCTCTATTTGGACAAAGACTCTGTGCACTGCAGGACGGAGTCCTTTATACCCTGGGTGTGTGACTTGTCCACGCACTTGCCCTTTACATTAATTTGTTGGCCCCTTGTGCCTGCTTTTCTGCAGCATTTTATTTCACCTTAATTCTGATTGGCTTTACCCGTTCTGGGTGCCGTTTGATTGGCCCTTGAATCCGGGTTTTCTTTCTGCATTTTGTTTTATCCCATAATTCATTGCGATCAGCTTGCTCAAGCCAACTTCCTAAAAGCAAGCAAGCAATATGTAGAAGCTAAAAGAAAGCGGTTAGCCTGAGGCTTTACAAGGTGATTGCCAATGTGTAAAATGGACGCTTGCATCTCCCTTCTTCAGTTACTTCCCTGAGCCATTGTGAGTCACCCCACAGTGAAACGGGCCCCACCCCGACCAAGCCCAGTCCTCCAGAATTGACCCTTCTGCCCACCACCATCCCTGCTTCTGACTCAGGTACAGGTGTGTGCTCTGCGAGGTCTGGTAAGTGACATCTGTGCTTGTTTTTCCAAATAATGAAAATGGTAAAGGACTGTGAGTGAACAAACCTCCTAAAAGGAATCAGATGGCCCCTCTGTAAATCCTGTTCATAAGAGAGAGTTTCCAGGGGCTCAAGCCTCTGCTCTTCACCCTTGTCCTCTCCCCATTACTGGAAAAATACATAATTATAGTCACAACTAATATTTGTGATTAACTATAAACACATTGTTCCCAAAGTGTACCTATTACTTCATTTAATACTCACATCTCCAACACATGTTGTTTCCACTATCCCCTTTTTATAGATGAGAACATTGAGGCTCAGCGGGGGGAAGTAACTTTCCTAAGGTCACACAGCATAAAAGTATCACAGTTGGGACTCAGCTCTAGATCCTCTGATCACAGGTGCTATGACTTATCCATTACACCCTATCAAGGGCAGATGTCCAGTTTCTCTGTAGGCAAATCCAGGTTGGTGCCCAAGACTCGGCATAAAGATGATCCTATAAAAAGAAATTGCTCATGTTCATCCAGTAAATACCCTACCCGGAGCAACGGTATCATTCATCATTCAGCAACTGTGCCCAGAGCCCCTGCTGGGCGTGCCGCCCGTTCTGTGTAGGTGAGAAACTTCCAGGTCTCCTGTTTTCAGAGCAACAAAGTCATTTCCCAGTGAATCATAGATGACTAAAATGCATACTCGCCTGGGCTCTCTGGTTAATTCTTTCCCAAAGTAGGCAGTTGTGGGGGTGGGGGTGGAGTTGCAGGATGGAGAGAAAGCAGAGGAGAACAAAAGAGGGGGACAAATGGAAGAGGAGAAAGGGAAAAAGGGGAGAAAGGAAAGAAGGGAAGGAGGAAGGGAGGAAAGTTGACTTATTTTCCTCCAGGAAAATGGGTAAGTTTTCTAAGTCTTAAACAAATTTATATTTGCTAGCATTTTACAACATATGCTATTTCAGGTATGTAATCCTGTTGAGCCACATAAATACTTTGTGTTTTAAGTAAAATATTTTTATCCAACTTTACGAAGGAGGAAACCGAGATTCAGGGAAGTTAGGGATCCTTTAACCTTGGAGATAACCTACAACTAGAAAGACCTTGAGTTTTGCTGCCCAACAGACCTGGATTCAAATCCAGACCATCTATGATTTATCAGCACAACCTTTGTCAAGTTACTTAGCATCTCTGAGCTTTGGTTTCCTCTTCTGTGGAATGAGGATAACAGCTCCAGTCCCTGAGGATTATTTTGAGGATTAAATATGATATTGCATAGCATCTAGGAAGACCTAATAAATGCTAGCATCTGGTCTCTGTATTATTGTCATCATCACCACTATTGCTGAAGTGTGTGGCAGTATCAGTACTTATAATAGTATGCATTCAGCAAATGTTAGTTTTCCCCTCACAACCCCACACCCCAGCTTCCCTAAGGTAGCATAGCTAGTAATTGTTGGAAGCGGGCTGGCCATGGCATTTGACTTTATTACTTCTACAATCTCTTGCTGCCCACCTCTCTGCTTAGCACCTTGAAAATGCAATTAGACCATACTATATACCTCTATGGCTCTAAAATCCTTTCCACTTCAAAAAACCTATTTAGATATCTTAAGATCAATTGTTTGGAATATCCAATCACCCTTTACTGCTTGGGAAAAGACTCTCGTGCCATCTGTGTTGTAACTTAGCATCCCAGGATATGTTTCCTCTAATTATTTTTAGGTTTGAGTAGACAATCAATTCCGTACACACAACAAACTAAGAAGCCTGAAATAATGGGTAGAGTTTAATGTTGAAATTAATCTTAAAGCAAAGTTAATCAACACATAATCATCTTTGTGCTACATGGTGATTAGATATAAATGAAAGCTATTTGTGTAAATGAAAATAATTAGTAATATTTTGTGCAATCAAACCAAGCACTTGCAGAGACTTCTGGGGGAGGGCAGTAATCCTGAATGTGGGAGGATAATGCAATTATAGCCACCAGTGTCTCCAAATTGCTCGAGGAAGGGATTGGCTATTGAGGCCCTGAGATGCTTATCTCAATGCCTGGCAGTTGTAAATGTTCATTAAATGCTGGCTGCTCCTCTTGCATGTCCATTTGCTCTTCTTCTTTACCTTCCTCTTCCCATTATTATTATTATTATTATTATTATGCCTTAGCCTTAACTAAAATGGCCCTGGGACCACTGCCGCAGTTCCCAGTGCTGAGAGTGAGCATGGGCTAGGGGTTTGGAAGAAGAAAAAAAAAACTACTCCGGAAAAAAGATCATTTTAGTATTCATTAGAAAGTTCTAATAACAAGTGACACTTTCTCAGATAAGAAAAGCAACTGATAGAGGGCCAGATGTAGTCATTTTTAACATTCTCGGGTTACTGGAGTTAAGGAAATAGAGCCGCAACAGAGGCAGAATGAAAAGGTGGTTGTATGCCCATGTGGGGTAATGATATTGTTTAGATATTTTGGCGGACTTCTGCCTAGCCTCCAGTAACCCCTTTGTCTGAGAATCCTCCCTGGCTCACTCTTTCTACTCATTGGGTTGTTCTCCCAATATCTGTTAGTATATGTTCACTTGACCAAGAGTGGATGCTTAACTCCAGCTGAGCAATCAGACTCTTCCTCCCAGGAACCCAGAGTTGTGATCCTGAGAGGGTAAGTTCCTGTGTGTGACTAGAACCAACAACATATAAACTTGAGAGTGGAATGGTTGCTATGAGGTAAAGAGATGCAGAAAAAACCAGGCTGCAGAGGAAGAATGAAATCTCAGAGATGCATAGGGAAGAAGAGATGAGAGTCTATGTGATCCCAGAATGAAAGAAAGATAAGAAATGGCTGATTTGGTTCCTGTAGCTTTTCTAGCTTCTGGTTTAGATCTCTCCTGAGATATCCTCTTCCATGATCTTGGGTTCTATGAGATACCCTTATATCCATATAATTCATTTTTCTATTTTGTTTGAGCTAGCTCAAGTGCATTTTTGTTATTGGCAATCAAAAAATACCTTAACCAAAACATAATGCTTAATCAGATTGCTTTCCCAACACCTTTTACTAAAGGAAGAGGAATATGATTAGTTTTGTTGGGAGGTAAAATTGCCCCCAATAGATTCTGAGGCTTCCATCTTAGAGGCTAGTGCCAAATTTACTTAACTTTCTTAAAATCACTTTCTTCCTTCTCCTGCCTGGTTTGGAGTAATTAGGCCAGAGTGGGAATGGGTGAATATGGTGACAGAGGGTGAGGGCCAGGACACAACGGCTGTATTGGAGCTTTTATGTCCTGTGTGATGTCGTATTCCTAGAATAGCAGTAGTGGCTGGGTCCAGGGCTTGCCATCTCAGCCTCAGTTTCCCCTCAGCTAACTCTGCTTCCTGAAGACTTTTCAAGGGCTTTAGGAATCTGCTGCAGTGGTTCTTACTACTAGACCTGGATAAGCTGCTCAGTTTTTGAATTTAGAACAGCTCTTGGAGAGGCTTAAAAGTCAATGGGCCAGCAAATAAAAGAGTACTGAAATAGATCAGTTTTTAAGAAATACAAATCTACTTTCATTTATTACAAATAGATTCAATGCATCTGAGAATAGTACCAAATACAGACTTAATTAAAAAAAAATATAGTCCTTAGTTTTCTTCTTTATCCCCTGTGGCAGAAAAACTCATTTTCCCAAGCAGTTTGGAGTGGTAGGAGATACAGAATGACTGGCAAGGGGCTCTGAATGTGTATTCTGTGTTGGAAGTAATTAAAAATTCAGGATGTATTTGCATATATGAGCTTAGCTGGACCGTCAGGTCCCAAGTGTGGGGCAGATCAGGCCTTCATGCATGTGGAGGATGAGTCTGTCTTGATGAACAAATATATCTTCTATCAAAAAAATGGAGGACAAATTTCTGAGTCTTATCTATGTGTTCATCATGTGAAGGATTTCTGAATGTGCAATCCTGGGACTACCCAAAATATTCTGTATTTAAGAAGAACAGAAATTCTAGAAGAAAGGCTTCTCAGGTCATCTAGCCAATAAGCATTAAATGTTTGGTGAATCCCTGTTTGGGCCACAACACTGAACTAGGAGAGGTGAGAGACTTGAGACAGATACCAAAAGGGCAGATGCCACTTCGAGAACCTAGTGTTTCATCCATGCAGTTGGGCAGCCTTCATGAAGCACCTATCATGTGCCAGACACCATTCTGGGCATTGGAATAAGGCAGTGAATCAGGATAGATAAGGCTCCTGCTCTCCTAGAGTTTAAATTCTAATAGGGAGAGATGAAAAACAAGCAAAAAGTGTGTGTGTGTGTGTGTATATATATATATAAATATATACAAAAAATGATAATTTTCAGAGAATGAAGGAAATAAAACAGGGTAATGGGATGGAACAGGGTTAGAGAATGGAGTTATTTTAAATGTGGGAGTCAGAGAAAGGGCTCTGAGACCTGAATAATGAGAAGGTGGCAATCAGGTGCAGTTCTGAGGGGAGAGTGTTTTAGTACAAAAGCCCTGAGGAATGTTTGAGAACACAAAAAACAACCAGACCAGTGTAAAGAAAAAGAAAATCTCAGGACCACCCTCCCACCCACCCATGGGAATATTGTAACTTTATGCAAAAGGGAAGATCAAGCCTGAAGCCTGAGTCATTTAATACCCTCTTCCAAATGAATAGCTGTTACCAACATTGCATTGGCCAGCTCCCCACAGAAAGGTCAAAGGACTCAGGTATCTACAATTACTGCCCCCATAGATCATCCATAAGGAAATTCCTGGCTGGCCTCCCATAAATAAGGACATGAGAATTGTAACTTCAGGCCTGCAGTCTAAGTGTGGCTCCTAAAATTAAAGTCTGTTCCATTCCACACTAATAATGTTGATTACAGGTTTATCTTCCCAGGTGCAGAACAGAGACAAGACGGGATCAATCATTCTTCCACCTTCCCAGGGACATCTACATAATTGATGCTTCCTTCACTTCCCTTTTCTCTTCTAACATTCACCTTATCTTATGTAATGGTTTCCTGGGTACAAACTAGAATTTCTCAAGAATGTAACCATTTGCCTCACTGCTTACCTCCCTCCTTCTTTTTCTTTCTGTGTGCCCTTTTCCCTTAAATACTGAGTTCCCAAATCCCCATTTGTAGAGCTTAGACATGTTCTCAATCAGTAAACCTCCACTGATTCAGATCTTTGCCTCAGTCACTTATTTTGAGTTGTCACCAGTATGACATCCGTATGGCTAGAGAGTGAGGATGAGGCTAGGAGGAGGGCAGAGGCCAGATTGTACAAGCCTTGTGGACCATGCACAAGTTGTAAGTGACAGCCTTTGAAGGACAGTAATACGGTCTAATTTGTTTTCAAATGTAAAAACCCACTCTGGCTGCTCTGTAGGCTAAAGCAATAAGGGATTTATTACCCCATATAATAAGAATATATATCAGAGTTAGGTAATTTATGGTGGCTTAATTTGGTAGTTCAACAAGTTTAAGGGGCCTGGAATAGCTTCTCAGGAATTTTGTTGGCCTTTTCCAACATGGTTCCAAGATGCTGCAGCAGCTCCAAGGATAATTGTATCAGTGCTTTTCTATTTTCTGTGTTTCTGATGCTTTGACCTCTTGGGGCCTTGCTGACTTTTGAGAAACTAGCCAATTCCTAGAGATAGTAAACTACCGTGTTTCTCCGAAAATAAGACAGGGTCTTATGTTTATTTTTCCTCAAGAAGACACCCTAGGGCTTATTTTCAGGGAATGTGTTATTTCCCCTCAAAGCCTCAGTATGCAGTATTGTAGTATGCACAGGATGGCCAGGACCTGACAGGGGGAGCCTACCTTGTTGGTGGGGCTGCCCGCACCTTTCCGTTCACCTCTGGGATAGTAGCTGTCATGATGGGGCAGATGAGAAGGGCTGCCCGTCTTCTTTACCGTTCCACGACCAAATGCATGGGTTGTGCAGATATGCTGCGTAGCCACGCCCATCACTAGGTCTTATTTTCGGGGTAGGGCTTATATTGCGCAAATGCTTAGAAATCCTGCTAGGGCTTATTTTATGGGTAGGTCTTATTTTCGGGGAAACACGGTACTTGTCTAGGACCTGCCTTTCATATACAAACCAATCAATGCGCAGTCCACACCCCCAACCACCTCCTTTATTAGGCTCTCACACTTTGAACCACCCCAGGGTCAAGTACCAGGCAACTAGGGACAGTCCCTACATCCCAGAGGCAGTCCTAAGCCTGCTTTCCCTGCCTCACTTGTCCCGTCCTGTGGAAATTGCAATAAAGACTCTTGCCCATGTTTTCCCCTGCTCACTCTCTCTCCTGACTCACTGTGGTGCTTCCTCATGTGGCCCTGCATCATATGGTGTGTCCTTCCTCTTGGGAACTGTGAGTGACAAACTACCTAGTCAATGACAATCATCTCCTGCTCTGTTGGCCTTACCATACCTTATTAATAATATAACCTACATTTTTAAAATAGTAATATCCTCACACGACAAGTCCCAAACCAGGAATGGGCTGGGGAAGGAACAACTTCCTTGAGCCCAAGGGGAGGGTGACTATCAGAACTAAATCTGAGTTCTGATGAGGTAGGAACTGAAGGGGACTTGGATGTGGGATAGGCAATCTGCACTGTCTGTTACAAGCCTTCAGGGAATACAAGTAAGAGAAAGGGCAAAATTGGATCAGTCTAATCAGGGAAGGCTTTCTGGAAAGCAGAAGCTCCCAGCGAGACCTAAAAGTCCTAGATGGACCTGGCGCGTGTGGCGTGTGGAAGCAAGAAGGCAGTAGAGGCAAAGCAGAGACAGAGGCGAATGAGTGATACCTTGCCCATGACAGCAGATATAAGTGATGTGAGTAGAGAGGTAGCCTTGGCCAGGAATGTTTGTTTGAAGATCCTGGTCCTTCTGGACTTTAAATCACTTGGAATGGAAGAGGACAGACAACTCATCAAATGAACCAACCTGGCTGCAAGGAGCACCTGAGTCCTGGTCACAGATGCTACAAGACATCTGTGACAAGGAACAGTGGGTCATAAGGACTATTTCTGCCTCCTGCCTATGACTCACTGGATGACTCAAGGTGAATCTCGCCCCATCTCTGAGGCCCCAGCCCCGATCTGGGAAGAACAGAAGATCACATCAGTATTTCCCTTGGGCAAAGTTGGCCGTCCCTGCAGGGGTTATGCAAAGACCACTAGACTGCCCTCTCGGCCAGCTCCCTCTCTCTTCAGCCTTTCTGGCTCTTTCTCCCCCTCCCACTTCCCCACTTTATTTTTCTTTTTCTCCTTTTCCAAATAGCACTGCTCCAAATCTACCCAGGCATGCATCCTGGGAATGGCTCTGTAGGCTACCGCTGGGCTGTGGGGAGCTGGTCTGCCGGTCTGCAATTGCTTGCTCTTTAGCAAGTCCTTTTGCAGGATAAATAATGGAAACCTGAGAGCAGGCTCCTGTGGGCTGGGGCAGCATTCCATTTTTCGGCAGGGGTCAGCTTCCATTCCACTGGAGGGGTTCCTCTCCGGGTATCCTTCTCCAGTTCTTTATAGTTCACCAGTCCCCACGGGCCCTTCCATTGGAATCCTACAGAGGGACTATTACTCTTCTCATTGTTTTCCTTACAAATTAGTTTCTGGATTTAATGGTTGTGGTTGCTGAGCAGATTTAGAAAATTGGGGCGGAGGCTGAGGAGGGGAGAGCTGGAGAGCCCATTATGGGCGCCGGGTTATTGGCAGCCTGCGTGGGGCTTGGGATTTAGGTGGAATTAACTCTCACCAGTTTCTTGGGGAATTGGGAGCTGGAGGGGTGGGCCTTCTTTTCCCCTGGAAGGAATTGTGTTTTTTGTTATTGCATGTGTAAGAAATATACAGAAATTGTAGCACTGGAGTATAATAGATAGAGAACAGGGGTTCTCAATGGGATTTGTGGGAGTGTTGCTCAGTTGAGGGAAGATCTGGAATTATGATCAGAACTGGGGATTGGGCACTACCTGGGGACTGTTTTATTAGTGCCTCAGAGACTAAAAGTAAAAAAAGAAAAAAAAAAAACTCAAAGAGGCCGTGGTACAAAGAATGTGGACAGAAGTGCGTGCAGGGTGGGTGGACAGGGACAAAGGTGAGACCCCACAGCTCCGGGAGGACAGGGCTGGGTGCCTGAGGAGGTCGCAGGGTCTGTGAGAAATTGGTGGGGGCTGGTAATCTGTCATTCAGCTTTGGGTTTAGGATGCGTTAGTCATCTCTGCAGCCAGTGGGGACCAGGAGGTACCCTTCAGGCTGCAAACTGCGGGCAGAGGGCAGAATGGAGGTTCCCACAAGGGGCTGATGCTTAGAAACAGGAAGATGGAAGTGGACAGTGGGACAGCAGCAAGAAAAATGCTATTATTAAAAGAGGAATTTGGGGTCAGAGAAATTATGCCAAGGAGATGATGCTGCCATTAGTCTCCTGATTCAGGCTGAAGGCTTTTCAGTTAAGGGGGGTGGGAAATGCTTTGTAATAAAAACCAGGCCAGGAAGTAGGCAAAGGTTCTTTAGCATAATAGGGACAGGATAATTACCTCCTTAAGAGTAGGGTCAAAGCTGTGTTAATGGGGCGAATATGCACTCCTTACATATCCTAGACTGCAGTCTTTGGAAGAAAATTAATTGTTGCTGTAAGAAGGGGTATTTGCTTTTAGGTCATTCAGTGAACTGCAGACTGCGGCATTTGCTGGTGGAGAGGAGTGAAATGGAGTTGAAACCCCCATTATGTGCTCGTCAACACAAGGCCTAGCTGACATCCCCCTGAGGGAATGGCAGGATCAAGAAGAGAATGGGCTGAGTCTTGTATCATCCTATGGGAGGGGAAGACTTTCCCCAGTAAGGGCTTAAAGGGAGGACTGGGAAGAGGAAGAAGTGGGACAAGGAAGATAGAGAACGAGGAACGGCTTTGCCTCCCTCCCCGTATCCGGCAGGCTCTGAGAGGCATATCTGCTACCAAACTCTGAGCACCCTTTTTCATTTTCTTTTAGTTTTATACCTTTTTGGGGGTTACAGTTAGCCAATGGCAAGTTTTCACAAAAGTCACCTCATTTACATAGTAGTCAGCCAATCAGAAGTATGTCCCAAAAGTTACTTCATTTACATAGCAGTCAGCCAATCAGAAGTAAGTCCCCAAAGTTACTTCATTTACATGGTAGTCAGCCAATCGGAAGTATGACCCAAAATCACCTCATCAGCTGTGAGTATTAGTAGCTGCTCAATTTAGGAGCAGGATGAGCGAAAAGGGCAGGTTTTGGTGGAATGCCCTGACACAAATAGTAGTAGCTGTGTTAGGTTTCAGTCTGAAGCCGTTGGTTCTTGATGCGCCCATGGTCGAAGAATGACCAGACATGCCTAAGTTAGGCAAGCATGAAAATGAGGTTTATCAAGGAGAGAAAGATAGGATTATAGGGCAACGGCCTGGCCCCTTGTCGCAGCAGGAAAAGAGAGACAGTCGTTTAGTTTGGGTCTTGTTTTATGGTGTCCAGATAGGGACCTCCCCATGGTTCAAACATCACATAGATCACCTTGATTGGACTGTTGGAGAGCTGCATGACCTTAGCCTTACTGCGAATGTGGGTTCTAGGTCACTTTCCGGACTTTATGGTACCCATGCAGCTTGGCCTGTAGGCTAGAGAGTTCTCTGCACTCTTTTGCAGTTGGAGTGCCAAGTTCTGATTGGCAGATTTGTAGGGTGTCTCCTTCTCCCCCAGGTATGGCGAATCAGGGTTGGGCAGGACCAAGACGGGAGCGACAGCACGCACTTTCGTCCCTAGGAGACCCGGAATCCCTCACTACCTTATGGCAGTTAGTTTATTTGAAGAATTGCTCTGTTCTAAGCTCTTTTGCATTGATGGTGTTATATAACCCTTGCAATAATACCATGAGAAGGTATTATTGTTATTTATCTATTTTATGAGGAACCAAAGGATTAAAAGTTCGTGTGACTTGCATAAGGTCATTTTACTAGAGAGTGGTAGAACTGGGATCCATCTCAGGCAGTGTAACTCTAGAACTCAGCCTCTTAAACCCCAGGCTCTACTGGCATGAGGAAATGGATAGTAAATGATCACAATCTTCAGTGCTCTGAGTCTTTACAGCTTTGTATACCTTTGGTAAAGAAATGCTTTAACTGCCATCAGAGATGTGACTATACAGTCTGGCAAAGACTGGCCAGGCCATATTAGGAAAGGGGAGAGTCCATATTCAGTGGTCACCTGACATACTCTGGATGACAGCTTTGATTACTCAGGCATAGAGGATGACCAAATGGCAGGTAACTGCCGTGCCACTTTTATGGAGCAAATGGGCTCGATGCCCAATATACACAGAAGTCAGTAGCTATGACATCAGCTTTTGGGAAAAGAAAGTCTTTTATTGTAAAACTGGTCAGCAAGCAGACAAGAGCAGGCTCAAATCTGTCTTCCCAGTTTGAATTCTGGGTCAAATTTATGGGCTCAGAGGGCAAGGGAAAGGATTTAGGAATGTTGACTTTGCAGAATCTGGTTGGAGGGCTTTACATTTGACCATTTCCGGAAAGATATGCTGAGGCAGATTTTAACCTCAGGCAAATGCTGTGAGGGCCCTTCTGGCTATCTCGCCAGTAAATTGTAACCATAATAGGGTTATTGCCCAATGCACAAGACACCAGGCTGCAGCAGGAAAAGAGGTTTAATCGTAGAGCCACCAAATGGGGAGATGGGAGGAAACCTCAAGTTCACCGCTTGAAGGAATTTTGAAGGGGTTTGGAGTAGGCCAATGTGTGGAGAGTGCTGACTGGTTGAAGAGTGCAGGATGAAGTCATGGGACAGGGAGATGGAGAAACTGCATTCTCATGATGATTTGGTTCCTCTGTGGGGGTCTGCAGACTGGTTGGTGTCAGCTGTTCCGCTGGAATTCAGGATCAGGATCTGAAAAACCCCTTAAGCAATTCTTAAACCAAAGACTTATCATTCTAACATCAGAAATTCTATCTATAGGAGCAATGGGGATGCAAAATGATCAGTATCTAATGCTATGTGATTTTTGGTTACAAGGAAGTGGGCCAAAGTGCAGCCTGATTAACGCTTAATTATAACTATATATAATTGCCATATAACTATATATAATGCCATATAACTATATATAATGCCAGAATTCTTGTTAACCCTGTGAGACTGGTTTCACCAGTCTGCCACATCACATACATGTAAACTAAAATAAAATCCTAAGTCCTATGGCCAACTAAACAGACCCCCTCTTGTCGAAAGGGACCCCAGAAAAACCTTGAAACTGAGTTCCTGGCCATGAAGGGGAGGTGGGATACATCTTCTTATACCCACACACCTGGTTATACTCCTTCTCTTTTGGAGTTTAGATACAATTGAGCAGCATTAATGTTAAAACTGATCGTAAGACTGACATAACAGACTGTTTGTGACAATAAAATACTAAATTATTTACAGGACGCAAAGCCATGCAAGGCAAAGGTTAAAGCACATCTACAGGCCATCAACTTACCTACCAGATCATTTGAGTCTGTATATTGTGGCTTGTCTCTGATTAAGAGACTTCCTTATCTTAAAACATTTCGAGCTTTTAGACAAAGGTTGATTTCTTTAACCAATTACAAATCAAAGAATCTTTGAACCCATCTATCACCTGTAAGCCGCCCCCGCCCCCACCAAACCTCCTCTTTGCAATGTCCTGCCTTCTAGGGCCAAACCATTATATACCTTCCATGTATTGGTTTGTGATTTTGCCTGCAATTTCTGTCTCCCTAAAATGTATAAAACCCAACTGTAACCCAACCACCTCGGATCACTTACTCAAGGCTTCTTGGGTATGGCTTCCCTGGCCCATGGTCACACATATTCAGCTCAGAATAAACTTCTTTAAATTATTTTACAGAGTTTGAGGGTTTTATTTTTTCTGTTAATTTGCTAATCAAACTAAAATGTGGCCTTGAGAAAGCCTCCGTACTCACATACTTGAGTTCTTGCATATGAACTGCAGCCTAACTTAGTAGGTAAGCAAACTGAAAACCTAACCAGGGAGTATGATTCTGTTTCAATAGCCCCGTCCCAGCCAACCCCAACAGCCCCAACTCAACCACTGACATTACAAGTGGCCGGCTATTTTAACTGTGTTCGAATAAGGCAAGCTCTGAGCTGTAACCCATTCTGCTGTTTCTGTACCTTACTTGTGTTTTCTATACGTCACTTTCCTTTTCTGTCTATAAATTTTCTCCAACCAGGGGACAGTGCTGGCATCTCTCTAAATCTGCTGTGATTCTGAGCACTGCCTGATTTATGAATTGGTTTTACCTTGCTCAAATAAATTTTTAAATTTAATCTGTCTAAAATTTTTCTTTTAACACATGGCAGCTAATGAGACTCGGCTCTGTTAGTGGCCCAGGACAGCAAAGGTCACAGAAGAGCTGAACCCACCTTAACACCTACTAAGTCAGTGCTCTTCAGGCAACTGTGTGTGTGACAGAAACAGACCAGGGCCAAGCCAGGCCTTCCAGAGAACAGAGCCATGGACACCTGGAGGAGAGTAGTGAAGGGCTCTGTTCATTCATTCATTCAATCAGCAAATGTTCATTGAGCAAGTACCACAAGCCAGGCATGGTGTTAGGTGGTAAGGATATGAGAAAAGAAAAATAGCGCAGAGCAGTGTGAACTATGTGAAATATGCAAAATTTATCAGGCCCAGAGAGACATGAGTATGAGACTCTAGTTATTTCCAGCCCCCTACACAGCATCTATGTCTGGGGGCAATTATTTTAAGTCATTTGGTTCCTGATTAGCTGCCTTACTTATTATCTTCACAAACTTGGACTTGTGATACAAAGAACATTGTATAGACAATCAACAGCTTATGTTATTTTAATGTAAATTACTGGCAAACAATTCAGGAATTGCCTCTTATTTTCCTTTAAAACTCCAGTGTATATTCAGGGTGACTTGAATCTAAGTTCCCAGTTGCAATGTCAAGCTTGCCCCAAATAAACTCTCTGCCATAGGGGAGAAAGAAAACTTTCCTTTGCTCCTGGAAGGTTTGCTAAAAGTTCAGCTCACAATAAGCAGACTAATAAGAGAGAGAGATTACAAATTTATTTACAGGGAGAATCACAGAGTGACTACCCAATATCCCAGTGGGATCCAGGAGTTTATATACTCTTATTTTAGATGGTAGGGTGAGATAAGGAATATAAGTAATTTTGTTGAGAGGCAATAAATAGTTACTAGTGAAGATGAATAGATACTTGGGACAATGAAGAGATGTGGGGGTAGGGAAACAGATGGTTTTTAAATGATTCTCTCTGGAAATTAAATTAACCAGGTATTATCTTTAAAATGGCTTGGGCCAGGTCTGGTTGCATCTTCTTTCCTGTAATATATTGGGATAACAGGGAGGGAAAGGAAATCAACTGTTCTTTTTGAAGGGTTTGGTTTTCTACAAAGAAAAAAGGAAAGCCCCTTCCAATGTCTGTTGATCTCCAAGGGCCTTTAATCCAAAATACTCTATATACCAAAGAGTCATATTTTGGGGTGAAATTCCCTGAACTTCTTCACTACTTATATTAATTTTGCCTCAGCTTCTTCCTTTTAGGCCAACAGATACAGGACATGGTTTGTACTTTCAAGGTTTTTAACAGTACAGATAGACAAATAACCAGGCAAAATCAAACAGAGCGTGAAGCTTGGGAGCGAGCGCAATGTGCCAGTGCAGGGTGGGTGAAGTCAGGCACGCACTCCTGGAAAAGGAGACATCCAAGCTGATGCCTGAAAGCAAACAGGAGTGAGGCAGTCCTAGGGTGGGGTTGGTGGCTGGGATGTGAACTTTCTAGGTGGAGCAGATGGCATGTGTAAAGGCACGCAAGTGAGACAGAACTCGGGGAATCTGGTTCTTTCTGCCTGAAAGCTGTCAGAGGAGTTGCACCAAAACAATGTTACCCATGGTGTTCTAGACCTTGTCAAGGGTATGGATTTTGTCCTGGGGTGCTGGGGAGCCACTGAAGCATCTCAAGAATGGGAACAGTGAGATCAGATATGTACTTAGGTCACTCTGGCTCAGCTGCGGAGGGTAGTCTGGAGGGAATCAGTTCGGGGACCACTGAAGTTTTTTAAGCACGGGATGACGTGCTGTGGCCCTCAGCCCTGTGTAGAACACCCCAAACCTAGGGAGAAGTCTGTCGGTGTGGCGTGGGAACAGGCCCTCCTTTGCCATTGTCCAGGGATCAGGGCACACTCCAGAAGTGCCAGCATGGGCACGTGCAGATTGTAAAAGCAAAATAGCTCAGGGCCAGAAGTGCCCACAGCAAGTGAGGAGATTTGGGGGAAGGGACTGGAAAAGACCAAAAATTTCATCAGAGGTAGAAGAGGCATCAAATAGATATCCTTGGGCTAAAGTCTAAGTAGCTTGGTGTTCCATGCAACCGGACAGTCCCCAGGGTGAGAACTGACTCCCCCGCGGGACCATCTAGGACGAGTCTGAGAGCCATGGAACTGGGAATCCTGGAGATAACAACCGCTCTAGTTCTTTATCAATTTTCATGTAATTTTCCATTCTCCCTAGATTTGTCATTTTTAACCTCTATTTGCTTTTCTTTTCTGTAGGGGTCAGCAGTAAAACCCTTAAAATGCAAAGGGTCATTACTTGGTTAGAGAAGGTTGGTAGGGGTGAAACTGGGGAGACCGTGTCCTGCTGGGTGGGGGCTCTATGGAGGGAGGAGTCTGACAGTAGGTAGGGACAGCTGGGAAAGAAATCTATCTGCAGGCCTGAGGAAGAGGGGCTGTGGTTGCTTTAAAGATGTCCACAGTTTCTCTGACACTACTCCCTTCAAAAGGTGGCGTCTAATTCCTGTCCCCTTGAATGTGGGCCAGACTGAGTAATTTGCTTCTAATGACCAGAATGTGGTGAAAGTGGCAGTGTGTGACGAGGGTAGGTCATAGCCAGCATTGCTGCTTCTGCCTTGCTGTCTCAGACTACTTGCTCAGGGACAAGCCAACTGCCACGTCATGAGGACACTCAGGCAGCCCTGTGGAGAGGCACTCACAGACCCCTCGCAAGCTGCACCTGCCACGGCCGTGCGAGTGAGCTGCCTTAAAAGCAGAGCCCATCCTTAGTCAAGCCTTCGGATGATTTCATGGCTCAGCTTTCAATTAGTCCAGCTGAGGCCCCAGAGATCGTAGAGCAGAGATTAGTCATTCCTGTTAAGCCTTATCTAGATTCATGACACACAAAACCTGGGAGGTGATAATGGTTGTTTTAAGTGACTCAGGCATGGAGCAATTGGATTTGTACTGATAGATAACTAATACAGGGGAAAAGATGGATCTGACCTGGGACTAAGAGGTGACTTAAGTTTAATTAAAGGGAAGACCTTTGTTCCCTTATAGTGGACTTGCCCACCTCAAAGCTTCATCCACTTATTAACTTATACACCCATTTAACCATCCATCCATCCATCCATCCATCCATCCATCCATCCATCCATCCATCCATTCCCCTATCCTCTCATCCACCCACTCATCTATCAATCCATCTAATAAAAGTTTAAAGTATAAGCTCCATGAAAGCAAGAACTCTGTCTGCCTTATTCATTTTTATGTCCTCAATGTCTAAAACAATGCCTGGCACATAGTCAGCACTCAACATATATCTGTTAAGTGAAGGGATAATTAATTGTTCCTCTCCTCAGGGAGTTCTCAGTGTAACGGTAGCAGAGAAGAATATCAGAAATTGGAACTAAGAGAATGCTACAATAGAGATAGGTATAGGTATCACAGAGTTCAAAGGAGGTGTGTAATTCAGGGTTATAGGGGTATGGTGGAGTCAGGAAAGGCTCTGATGTCTGAGTTGAGTTTTAAAGAACGAATAGAGTTGACCAGAAAGTTGAGGCAGGGCTGGCATAAGAACATGTGGAATGTATGGTGAGTGGCAGTTTTCTGGGTGTCCGGAACCCCTTAGAGCCTTTATTTGAATGGGTGTGGGGTGATCAGAAGACACAGATATAGAGAAGCCTCACGACCTGGCCTCAGGAGCAGCAGGAACAACTTCTTCAGGGTAATTCTTGGACATTAAGGACATACAGTCTCTCTTTAGGTATCTCCACTCCACCCACCACCAACTGGATCATTCTCATCCTCACTCGTCCTTCTCTACCTCAGCCTCAGATTTCTCATTATCTTGGTCTGCTCATACATCAGATCACTTGTTTGCCTGGTTCACACATGGTCACCCTTTAAGACTCAGTTCAAGAATCATCTCTTTGATGGTACATTTTCCTGATCAACCTGCCCTCTGGTAAACTTGACCTAGTCTTAGAGCCCCATCCTTACCTCTTACCTTTCATTCTGTCACTTTCAACAGCTATTACTGATGGACTCTTTGTTTTGGCTTTCCCAGAGAGAGAGAGCTTGATTGATTGGTCTTATCTAGTTAAGGGTTACTGGCCCATGTTAAGTTTGGCTGCCTTGGGACAGGTGCCTGTCCTTGACCCAAGCAGTGTGGGCACAGGGAGGCAGTCAGGGGTATGAGGTATTGAAAGGGTCCCATAGGGGTGTCTCTGCAGCAGAAACTTCTCTTAGGAGGGGTTATGAACTATGGGAGGACAAATGTCAGGCAGAAGGTTTTGGTGCCTCATGTCACATCCCATTGGCCCCGTCTGATTTCGGTTGCTGCAGTGGTGGAGGGGTCTATGCAAGCTCAAAGCTGGCTTCTTGATGACATGTTTCGCCTCAAAGATACCTGTCGCTCCTGGCTGCCTCTGACCCATCTCTGAGGCCACAGGAACTGCTCCACTTGGGGAGGGACGAACGGTTAATGTAGTCCAGGACAACCCCATGCAGTGGAGGGGCTGGCGCTTGTGGACAAATGTTCTAGCCTCCTGTCTTTCGGGTGGACAATCCCGGAGGTGACTCTGTAAGCCTCTCAGGGGTCTTCACAGAACTGACGCCCTGTTGCCTTCAGCAGTGGTGTCCCTATGGTCCCACCCGTTGGCTTGTTCTCTTTGTCCCTCTTCCTGCTCCCTCACTCCTGCTTCCTGGACAACCTCATAAACTATCTTCATCCGAGTCTTAATCTTAGACTCTGATCTCAGAGGAACCCAACTGAGATTTATTCTGAAGGCAATAGGGAGCCCCTGAAGCATATTTTTCCTTTTTGATAATAATCCTATAATGAACTCCAGGTTCTCTGCTGGGCATAGAAGATATAAGCATAATACATCGCCGTCCCTGAACTTAAGGAGCTTATAACATCCTCCTCCTCCTGTAAGCTTTTCAAAGTGTTTTTACTTCCATTATCTCACCTGGCCTTCTCAGCATCCTTTCCAGGAAAGTAGTGCAAACATCATTATCCCCACCTTACAGAGAAAGTGAGAGGAGACATAGAAAGGTCAAAGCAGTTTCCGAGGTCACACAGCTAGTGAGTGACCTTTTAAGCAATTAAAATCTTTGACTGGGTATATGAATTATCTTAGTTACTCTGAGAAAGCGGTGGTAAAAGCAACACATTTGCTATAATTTAATTATCCGCTTGCCTTCATTATATTTTCTTTGCATTCTCTGTTTCTCCTCAACTTTCCAAATATTGTACTGGCTTTTAATCAGTGCTATATAATTTCTTCTGTGAAACTAGGTCAATGTACAACATGTTAACATAGCTTTCCTCATACAGTTTAAACAAAATTTTAGTAAAACGGAAACTTAAAAGAAGGGGAATAAAAGCCCTTTGACTGCCACTGCATAATTTCAAGCAGTGCGACACGATGGGATTAGTGTTTTAAACGACAGCAGCTTGGAGGGCAGTGTGGAGGAGAGACTGGAGGGGGCAGATTCCGCATTTTCTCCCTTGCTGGTTCTACCCCTCCCCACAGCTTTAGTAACACAGCTATGCTGGTGACTCACACATTTCTATCTCCACTCCCAGCTTCCCTTCTGAGCTCCAGACTGGCATACCCAGCCCCCTAATTGACATCTTTACTTGGATGTCTCGCAGGCACTCAAACTGAACATGTCCAGAATGAAACTTGATTTCTACTCTTTCCCCAAAACTCTTCCTCTCCCAGTGTTTCCTCTCTTGGTAAGTGGCACCACCATACCCAGTTGTTCTCGATCCCTTCTCTGTTACTCTCTGTATCCAATTGATGAACAAGTCTGGCAATTTACACCTTCCAAATATGTCTCGGATCCGTTCAGCAGTCTGACCACCTCACTACTCAAAACACCGCCATCTCTTGTCTGGACATTGTTCGTGACCTCCTAAGAGTTCTCCCTTTCTCCTTCCACTCTTGCTTCCTATTGAGGCGGAGGTGGGGGCAAAGGGGAAATTTTGCTTCCCACTGTCTTCACGGTTCCGTGTGGAGCCACCACCATGGGATGGACAGTCCTGGCCTCGCTCAGTGACCTGAGAGGTGGGTTTTGGAGATGGAATAAGCGGGCCTGGCTTAGCTACTTGCCTTCTTTCACAACGGGATCTACCCGCTTCCGGGAGGCTGTATTCGTTTTCTAACGCCATATACCAAGTGACCACAAAGCTGGCAGCTTAAAACCACATGCATACATTATCTCACAGCTTCTGTGAGTCGAGAGTCCGGGTGTGGCTCAGCTGAACCCTCTGCACAGGGTCTCTCCACGCCATAACCAAGTGCCAGCCCAGCTGCATCTCCATGCAGAGGCCTGACTCGCGAGGAATCTGCTGCCAGGTGTTAGGGACCGACCTTCCACAGCCCCACCGGACAGAAAAGCAGAGACATCGAGGATGTAATCACACAAGAGGAGGTTTATTTTCTGGCTAGCCAGGGTCCAAGCCCCAGAGCACCAACGCAGTGGCCACTCTCGCAGGCAAGGACCCCGACCGGAACAACGGCATGCCTTTTCTCCCCATGGTGCACAAGCTGCGCACAAGCTGACTACGCATGGATCATGCGTTGACCTTTAAAATGATTGGTTGCCCACTATTGCCTTTTGAAATAATTGGCGGGTTGGTTGCCCTCTATTGCCTGATGGGCCAGTCGCCCGTGCTTCAATGACCTCATCCCATACTTCCCCCTACAGCGGTGTAGCAAGCAAGCAATGACCAGAAGCAAAGGTTTGCGGTTAGCTCATTGCCCCACCCAAGTAAATTCCCGACAATTGGAAGAATTCCTCTGCCCTTCCTCTGTCCTACAAATTCCTCTGCCCTACACCAGGTTCCCTCAGGTCTCTGCAGAATTCATTCACTTGAGGGCATGTGACTGAGAGCCCAGTTCTGCCTCGATTTCCTTTGCCGGACTGCCTCATCCTCACACTTCAGGCCTCAGCTAAAGTGTCACCTTCATTGAAAGACTTTGCTGACCACCCATTATTCTCTCTCGTGAACCCCTTTGTGTCCTTTATAGCACTTAGCACAAATTGTAATTTTATATTCATTTGTCGACTTTGTTTATTGTTGGAGACTAAAACCCTCCACATCCCAACGACTTGTCCTACGCACAGGCCTCACCCTGGAAAATAGCCTAAGACGAAAATAGCACCCAGCCCTCCAGCTATAGTTCTGAGAAGAATGCATTTCATGACGTGCTTGCTCCAGGGCATGCTACCTGCAATTGTTCCCGACCCCCTGCCAGGTTGAGGTTGAGTGATCAATCACAAACAGCTTCCGATGACAATAAGACGCTGATTGGGGCTGATTGGCCCACACCCAAGCCTCATCATCCCCCCACTCTATTTTTCTGTTTCTACTTCCTTGTTTCTGTATATAAAACCTACTAAAAATCCAAGTAAAGTAGACCTTGACAACCCTTTGCTTGGTCTCCTTCCTTTCTCTCGCCCATCTCTTTCAGGCAAGGTCCCCCTTGACCCCCTCGAGTAACAGAAGGTCCCTCGGGCCGGGACAAGTGGCGCCCAACGTGGGGCCCAAGGTATGGACCTTTGTCGGGTGACACCGCAGTGCGCTCTTCGGCCAAAGGAAACCCTACAGAGACCCTCGTTCTGCTGCTCACAGAGTCGACGGTCTGGTGAGTAAATTTTTACATTGTCACCCCATCGAGATGGGCCATTCATTGTCCAAAGAGGCCATTTTTATCAAGGATCTCAAGGCCTCACTCAGAGAGAGAGGAATTAGAGTTAAGAAAAAGGATCTAGTAAAGTTTTTGTGTTCATTGATCGTGCTTGTCCTTGGTTTATTGTTGGTGGACCTGAGATTCACCCACGCAAATAGCAGAAGGTAGGCAGAGATTTAAACAATTTACTTCTGAATCAGGGCCCAGATGCTGTCCCTGTATCCGTTTTCTCCTACTGGGGACTAATCAGAGATATTGTTGAGGGAGCAGATTCAGACCCCAATAAAAAGCAGCTGCTCTCAGTAGCAGAATTCTGCCTCCGACCCGTATCGCGGTCCGCTTTGAGAACGTCTTTAGAGACGACCGGAGAGTCGGCTTCTCCTAATGATCCTGAGAGACCAACATGCCCTTCTCCTTGCCCCTCAGTTTGTATTAATATGCCCCCTCAGGACCCCTCGGCTGAGCTCCAGACATCTAGGGACGAGCCCCCATTAGTAGACCAGACACCAAGACCCTTTACCCTCCCTTACCCGAGGGTACAGCCTCTCATGCATTTAATTACCCGGTGTTCAAGAAACAACCCCTCCGAGAGTCCCTCGACCCCGCAGAAGAGGCAACCCTCGGAGAGGAAGCGGCCCGATATCACAATCCCGAATGGCCTCCTCCTTACGCCGCCCCAGATTTGCGCACCTTCATTAATGCCTCCCCTTACAATGCCCTTACTTTTGCGTGCCAAAGAAGACTTAAGTCAAAGGGTTACGCAATTAAGAGATGTTTTACAACTTCAAAAAGAGTTTTCCCAGCTTTCCAAAGACTTGTCCTCCCTCCAAGATACCCTTAAAGATTCGGTTTTCATTAGCCACCCACGTCATGAGACCGCCCAGTCTCACGTCACCTTACATAAGAAATCCTTAAAATCCTCCCATAAGGCCTTAGCATTCCCGGTAGTTACCCGGTCTGGTGGCCAGAAAAACCTTGCCGCCCCTTCTTCGAGCCAGTCCCCGCCCCAAGATTCAGATAATGAGGATACGGAAGGGAGGGAAAGAGAAAGCGAGAGCGATGACCTCCCAGAAGAAACAGACTCAGAGCCCACTGAATTTCGCAGACTAAAATTCAAAACCTTAAAAGAACTGAACTCTGCCGTTAGGGCGTATGGGCCCAATGCACCCTTTACCTATTCCCTCCTAGAGGCAGCCTCAGGGGGCGGCTACCTGCTCCCCGGAGAATGGATCAAACTAGTACAGGCGGTCCTTTCTCGCGGGAAGTTCCTCTCTTGGAAGGCCGACTTTCTCGACTGCTGTCAGACTACGGCTGCTAATAATTTAAAAAAAACCCAATTCTGCATCTTGGACCCTTGAAAAGCTTAGTGGACAAGGGAAATTTGCCTCTGAACAGCGCCAAAGGAGACTCCCAATTGAACTTTTGTCTCAGACCGCCGCGGCCGCCTTCGGCGCTTGGCGAACACTTCCCTCTACGGGATCTGTTCTTACTCCCCTGACAAAAATCACCCAGGGAGCTCAAGAGGGTTTTAGTGAATTTGTGGGCAGGCTTTTAGAGTCTGCTGAACGAACCCTCGGACACGAGGATGAGAATAATTGGCTTATTAAACAATTAGCCTATGAAAATGCCAACAGCACCTGTAGGGCCGTCCTCAGGGGCAAACTCAAAAACAAAGACCTTAATGACATAATTAGAATGTGTAATGATGTTGACCCCTTCGCCCATAAGGTATCGCAGGCCGTGCAGCTTGAGGTTGGGGCTGCCATCCAAGGGACCGCGGCACAGAGGGACTGCTTTAAATGCGGTCACCCAGGGCACTTTGCGAGGCAGTGCCCCTTAGCTGCCTCCTTTGCTACCCCTAACCTCAGTGAGCCGCCAGGCAGGCCAGCCCAGCCCTCCTCCCTCTGTCCTCGCTGCAAGAGGGGAAATCATTGGGCCAATCAGTGCCGCTCCAAGACCGATTACCTCGGAAATCCCTTGCCCCCCCCCTTTCAGGAAACGGCCTGAGGGGCCAGCCCCGGGCCCCTCGCCCTATTCAATTTCAGTCAGCCTCGGGGAACAGCCGACAAGAGGATCCCCAGCCCCTAGACTCCTACGAGCAACCACAGGAAGCGCAGGAGTGGACTTGTGTGCCTCCTCCGACACAATATTAAGACCTGAGGATGGTGTTCAAATTTTGCCCAGTGGCTCATTTGGACCCCCACCGGCTAACATGTTCTTTTTTATTCTGGGCCGAGCCTCCTCTACTCTTGCAGGGCTCATAGTCCACCCCTCCATAGTAGATAGTGACTTTACAGGGGAAATTAACATCTTAGCCAGTGTGCTTACAGGCCCTGTGTGTGCCTCTAAGGGACAGCGCTTAGCTCAGGCGTTACCCTTGCCCCTTAATACATCCTTCCCAGCCATCGCCTCTAACCGAGGTGCTTCCTGCCCTGGCTCTTCTGATCTCTATTGGGTCCAAGCTATCACCAAGGAATGGCCCACCCTGCGGGTAAAATTAGATGGTAAACTTTTTGAGGGCCTTCTTGATTCTGGCGCCGATTCCACAGTTATTGCCCAGGACGCCTGGCCCCAATCATGGCCACTGTAGCCTTCCCTTACGTACTTACAAGGCATAGGACAGTCTAGAGATACTCTCCAGAGCTCAAAAATTTTGACATGGGAAGACTCTGAGGGACACAAAGGCACCACTCAACCCTTTGTAGTCCCAAACCTGCCTGTTAACTTATGGGGGCGTGATATCCTTGCACAGATGAATGTCATTATGTGCAGCCCCAATGAAGTTGTAGCCAGCCAAATGCTTAAACGGGGATTCCTCCCAGGACAGGGCTTAGGCAAAGAGGGTCAGGGACTAAGAGGACCCTTGACCACCCTCCCTAAGTCAGACAGATCAGGACTGGGGTTCGAAAAACATTTTTTGTAAGGGCCATTGATCCCCCTGCACTTCAGGCAGATAAAATCACTTGGAAAAGTGACTCACCTGTCTGGATCGATCAGTGGCCCCTCCCATCTAACAAGCTAGCCGCAGCTACAGCGTTGGTGCAGGAACAATTAGCTGCCGGACACATAGAGCCCTCTACTTCACCATGGAACACCCCCATTTTTGTCATTCAAAAAAGGACTGGCAAATGGCGGCTGCTACAAGACTTATGGGCTGTTAACCAAACAATGGTTCCCATGGGGGCACTACAGCCTGGTTTGCCTTCTCCCGTAGCTATCCCCAGAGGCTACTATAAAATAGTCATTGACCTGAAAGACTGCTTTTTCTCCATACCATTGCACCCAGATGACTGTAAGCGCTTCGCCTTCAGTCTTCCGGCAGTAAACTGTATAGGACCCTCCCCGCGTTTCCAGTGGCGAGTATTGCCTCAAGGCATGGCCAACAGCCCTACCCTTTGCCAAAAATATGTAGCTCAGACAATTGATTCTTTTAGAATTCAACATCCTCAAATATATATAATTCATTATATGGATGACATTCTTTTTGCCGGAGCCGACGAGGCAACCTTACATCAAGTTACCATGCAGGTTGTCTCGGCCTTACAAGCTCGAGGCCTTCGCTTGTCCCCTGAAAAGATTCAGGTTTGCCCCCCTCCTCTGCAAAACTAATTCTCACCTTAGTCAACGCCTCTATCAGGACCATCCGAGAGGCCAATAATTCAGAATATCAGGAGTGTTAGGTATGCTACTCCCCCCGGCCTCCCTTCTATGAGGGTGTCGCTACATTTGATAAACTATTATTTACTAACAACACTAGCAGACTCAAATGGGACCTAGAGACCCATGGTGGCCTGATACTCAGCCAGGTCACAGGCCTAGGCCTTTGCCTTCTTAGCCCAAGAATGCTCCCTCCCGCACCCTTAGAGAAAATATGCAATCAGTCAATTACTGTCAACTCCACTTTTCAGTATATTCAGGCATCTAACACCTCCTATTTTGCTTGTTGCTTGTTCTTCCGGCCTTACCCCGTATGTAGTCACTGCAACGTTTCTTGAGCATAGAGAATATTGTGTGTTAGTCATGCTTTTCCCCAGACTCACTGTACATCCTGCTGACGAATTGCTTAAATTTTGGGAGCGTGGCACCACAATGCCCCGAGAAAAGAGAGAGCCCATCATGGCCATAACACTCGCAGTTGTCCTAGGCCTTGGTGCCACAGGGGCTGTAATAGACATAGCCTCTCTAGTCACCTCCAACCAGCAGTACCTGCAGCTCTCTGCTGCCATCGATAATAATCTCCGAGAGCTACAGCAGGGCCTAAAATATCTCAAAGAATCCCTTGCTTCACTTTCTGAGATAGTGTTGCAAAATAGAAGAGGCCTAGACTTAGTGTTCCTCCAAGAGGGAGGCTTGTGCGTAGCACTCAAAGAAGAATGTTGCTTTTACGCAGACAAAACAGGTCTAGTAAAAGATAGCATTGAGAGAGTTAGACAGAGCCTAGAAGATAGAAAAAAACAGAGAGAACAAAGTGAGGCATGGTATCAAAATTGGTTTTCTACATCCCCCTGGCTATCCACATTGCTTCCCAGTGTCTTAGGGCCATTTGTAGGTTTTTTGTTGCTTCTCACTTTTGGGCCTTGGGCATTCAAAAAACTAACCAACTTTGTCAAGCGCAGGTAGACGCAGCCACACAAAAATCGGTCTCCGTGTTTTACCAATGGCTAAAACAAAGAGGCTCCAGAGAAGACCTCCATACAGAGTCTCCCCATTCAGCCACAGAGGGTCTAAATTTTTCTAACCTTGCCTCAGACATGGAACGCAGTTGGTTCCAAAGGCTGTGGAGACGCCCATGACGGGATTATCGCGATGCCGCGTACCAGGTGCACACCCCACCAGCAGTGAGGTAACTCCATGACGGGAATATTGTAGGTCCATGCCCGGGGGCACACTTCATAATCAGAAGTGCCGGAGCTGGATGCCACCTACATAGCCTAAGACAGAGGCCTCACCGTCATTTCAATCGCCTGATCTTACATTTGGGGTGCTGGTCTCGGAAGCCCATCGCGTAGCCTAAGACAGGCTCTCAACCATCCTGTGTAAATCTCCCTCATATTAATAAAGATAGGGGGAGATGTTGGAGACTAAGACCCTCCACATTCCAACGACTTGTCCTACGCACAGGCCTCGCCCCGGAAAATAGCCTAAGACGAAAATAGCACCCAGCCCTCCAGCTATAGTTCCGAGAAGAATGCATTCCATGACGTGCTTGCTCCAGGGCATGCTACCTGCAATTGTTCCCGACCCCCTGCCAGGTTGAGGTTGAGTGATCAATCACAAACAGCTTCCGATGACAATAAGATGCTGATTGGGGCTGATTAGCCCACACCCAAGCCTCATCATCCCCCCACTCTATTTTTCTGTTTCTACTTCCTTGTTTCTGTATATAAAACCTACTAAAAATCCAAGTAAAGTAGACCTTGACAACTCTTTGCTTGGTCTCCTTCCTTTCTCTCGCCCATCTCTTTCAGGCAAGGTCCCCCTTGACCCCCGAGAGTAACAGAAGGTCCCGTGGCCGCGACAGTTTATTCTCTTTCTCTCTCCCACGAGTCCCTGAGGTCCACGAAGGGAGGGACTGCGCCTGGCGTGTAGCAGTTGCTCTGTTAAATGAATGAATAATTGAGCTTCAATTCAAGACTTTTAGTCACCAGATGAGAAATCATGAGGATCTAAAACAAAACAGTAGCAGCGGCGGTGGGGAGGAAGGAGAACGGACAGATGTTCTAAGAGTGAGAAAAAATGGGACCAAGAGAAAGGAGGAGAAGATACTGACCCGAGGCTGCTGGGTGAGGGTTTGTTTCTGGACCTGTGCTGCTGTCTGTGCTGTTTCTCCATCTCCTTTCCTCTTCTTTCTGGCAAAGCTTCAATTTTCATTTGGAAATCCGTCCCTTATCCATTTCGTTAGATGACCTTGGCTTAAACTGGTCACAGCTTCATAGTCCCCTGGACACAGTGATGGACTCAAGGTTGGGCATGTGACCTTAGCTTGTCAGAACACAATGAATCTCAGGGTTTCTGAAGGGAACACTGGGTCAGAGAACTTCTCGTTTTTTTGCTATATTTGATGGATTTGATGCTAGCACAGCTGATATCCCTCTTGTGATAAGGAATGGACAGTCGGTATGAGGATGCATCCAGCACACAGAGGGGAGGGAGAGAAAGAGCATGACATCTGAGTCCTACTGGCATCATTTGAGCTTCTGGATAAAACTCTGCATGAGCCCCGAACCACCTATCGGGGTTCCAATGAATTTCCTTTCCATTTCCATAAAACATTTTGGATTTTCTATCATTTGTAACCAAGAGGCTTTGCTGGTGACAACTTGTTTGGGGGTGCCATCTCGGTGGAAGTGTTAGATGGCAATTGGATACTGTGTATGGGTCAGAAACTTGGAACAATCTGAGCTGGAGACATAGATGTAGGAGCTGACAGTGCGTGGGCAGGAGTTGAAGCCAGTGACGTGTATATACACCTAGGAAGGGTATACAGTGACAGGAGAGAAGAGTGACAAGGAGGGTCTGAGGAGCACCAGCCTTTATGATCTGGGTGAGTAAGAAGAACTTGTAGAGAATAAGAAGTCCCAGCCAGAGACATAGGAGGAAGACTAGGGCAGGGGTGGCTGGAATTAGGGAAGTCAAGTGAGACACAACAGTCTCGGATGCTGTAGAGATTTCAGAGGGGGCACGAATGGGAAAGTAAAGTGATTTTGGCAAGGACGATTTCAGTGGATATGGGGACGGAAAGTGAAAGAGAAGGAAGGCAGTGGAGGCAGTAAGTGCAGACTTACTTTGCAAAAAGTTTGTGAAATGAAGAAGGGATAGTAAGAAAGGAATGTAGGAGTTGTTTCCAGTCATATGCCCTTGAGGTCTGAATTTCTGGTACTGCCAGAGACACTGTAAGTTACCTAATAATATCTGATAATATATATATATATATATATATATTTTTTTTAACTTAGAGACAGAGTCTCATTCTGTGGCCCAGGCTGGAGTGCAGTGGCATGATCATAGCCCACTGTAATCTCAAATTCCTGGCTTCTAGCAATCCTTCTACCTCAGCCTCCCAACTAGCAGGTAATAAAGGAATGCGCCACCACATCTAGCTAATTTTTAAAATTTTTTGAAGAGATGGGGTCCCCCTGTGTTGCCTAGGTTGGTCTAGAATTCCTGGCCTCAAGGGATCCTCCCACCTTGGCCTCCCAAAGTGCTGGGATTATAGGCATGAGCCACTGTGTCTGGCCTGATAATAAAATTTTAGTTAACTAGTAGAATGGCTTCTATTGCCTAAACTTTGGAATCCCTGATGAAACAGAGAGCTTGAGGAAAGTGATGAAATTCTGAAATATTAATAGTAATTGTGAAGAAAGGAAGAGGGTTTGAAAAAATATTTTAATAATAGAAGATACTTGAATATGGCTAGTTGTTGAAGGGAGAGAACCAATAGAAAGAGAAGGGTGAAGATAAAGGCTGAGAACGGCTGATGGACAGATCAATATCCTTGAGGGTGAGGTAGGAGTGGTAGGGTCTAGGGTGGGAGTGGCAGGGCTAACCTTGGACAAGTGGTGGGACCTAGCGATCAAGTTCTAATCATTGCTCCCATTTTAGGAAAAATATGTGTACACTAAGGAAGATGGGTCAGGTTCAAACCAGTTTTGGATGGTCTCTGCACACAGTCAGACTCCTCGGAATCCTCTGTACCTGTCTATCTGCTACTCATCATGGCAGCCGTTCTTCCCAGAGCTTGCGTCACCCTCTTTCTTTTCTTTTCTTTTGTCTTTTTTTAAGACAGAGTCTAGCTCTGTAGCCCTGGCTAGAGTGCTGTGGCATCAGCCTAGCTCATAGCAACCTCAAACTCCTGGGCTCAAGTGATCCTCCTGCCTCAGCCTCCCGAGTAGCAGGGACTATAGGCACATGCACCTCCATGCCTAGCTAATTTTTTGTTTCTGTTTTTAGTTGCCTGGCTAATTATTTCTATTTTGGTAGTGGAGATGGGGTCTCGCTCTTGCTCAGGCTGGTCTGGAACTCCTGACCTCAAGTGATCCTCCCACCTTGGCCTCTCAGAGTGCTAGGATTACTGGCCTGAGCCACCATGACCAACCCAACCTCTCTCTATAATCCTCTGGCCCACCTGGCTCCTTTTTTCCTCCTCTCTAGTCCCCATCTCTCCTTTTGCCTTCTGAGTCACTTTTTCCCCCTGGTGCTGTGCATCTTGTACATCAATCTGATTAACTTTTACCCTTCTCATTCCACCCATACCCTAATCCAAAAAATAGACAGTAGGAGACTTTTCCTTAGAAAGCAGAGGGCAGGGGAAAGACTGAATACATTAATATTTTTGTCCTTATCTGAAATATAAGGACTTTATTAGTTCTTAGGTTCTTTCGGTACAAGTATTCAAAATCAACTCAAGCTAGTTAAAGTCAAAAGGAGAATTTATTGTATATATTCATGGATTTAAAAAATGCATTGACTAATGAGGTGACTGAAAGGGTGAGAATCAGGGCAGCTCTAGGGGCTTAACGTGAGATATTTGTGGGTCTTTTTCCTAGGGTCGAGGTCTCAAACTTTTCACAGTGACCCAGTGAAGAAGGGTAAAAACCTTGAAACTTTTCAATTATTCCCAATTTCTAGAAGACAAAAAGAAAAAAAAAAAGGAATTACCATTATACTAATAAAATTGCAAGAGGGACTATGCATACATATTTGCATGTATAAGAGCGTGTCATCCTTATTTGAACTATAATGTATAGTTTCAAAGTCTACTTATTGAAAAATAGTAGGCCAAAAGATCATTACATAAAACAGCCACAACAAACTAAACTGATAATTCTGAAACTAAATCATCACGAAGCCGAATTCACAGCAATTTATAATTGATGACCAAGGTAATTAAGCTACCGAAACCCAAAGTCAGTTCAAAGCAACACTGACAATAAAGTGCCATTACCCCAGGCTGCAGGAGTTCCGGCTCTCCGTGTGCCTGTGCGCCATTAGAGTGGCGTGTCATTGCTGCCTTGGCGTGGCAGGCGGCCTCCGCAGAAGAACACTGCCTTGGAATCCTCAGGACACTCTTGTAGCAGTCATTTTAGTTCCTGAGTTTCTAAATTTTAGCGACCCATAATGACCATTCAGTAGATTATTAGAAAATAATCCCTCGTGATATATAAAAATGTATGGCTTTACATATAAAAATCATTTGCATCTAACAATTTGCACATAGGGACTTGCATTTTGGGTCAGTTTGAGGCTCACCAGGGGGCTCCTGTGGTAATTTGGGGGTCACTGCTCTGGAAATCTTCCATGAACATGTCTGAGCCACTAACAGCTCATCTACCCTGGATCAAAACCTCTGAATCCTAAGGCAGAGATTCAGACAGACTAGCTTGAGCCAGATGTCCACTTTGGACCAATCCATGGAGTTGGGGGAGCAGAGAGAGGTGGCAGAGCTTCTCAACAGAAAGGTGTTCTGTTTGTTGGCATTGCTCTGTGGGCGGGGAGGGTCATTCCTGGAAAAGGGGAACTCTACAGACGACAGTATCCATTAAGTAACAACAAAAATAAACGCTGTATCAAGGTCATACAATTTATACCATATCTTGGACATCCAGAGGGAACTGGAATCTTTGTTTTTGTCTCCAGCCTCTGGGTAGCTGGAGGAAAAATCTAGATCTAGTTCAAATTAAGACAGTGTAAACAATACCTCTAGGAAATATTCAATCTCTTTGTGTAAAAAATACCTGATCTCCCAGCTTTTGGAGTCTTCCGTCCACTCCCCTTACCCCTGCCACCCTCTGGGAATCATGTGATGGTGTCCTGTTCCTGGCGTCTCCAGGGCTCGCTCTCATCCCTAGTCCGGGTCACTGCTTGCGCTGCGGAAGCCGGCAGCTAGAGGGATGTGTGAGCTGGTCTCGCCCAGCCTGGTCAGGGCCCTGCCCGACTCCGGGGCTGACTCAGCTGCCCTTTAGTGTTCTCGGCCAGGGGAAGAGCCCCCTGAGTTTCTGTCGTGTCCTCCACCTGGCTCCCCTAGAGGTCTGCTCATGGTCTTCTCCATGGGAGAACCCAGGAAGGCTCTGGGACTGAGAGAAGCACAGGAAAGCACATTAGGCAGGCTGCTTGGCCTCATATCTATGCGTTGCCTCATGAGGTCTCTACATTCTTAGTCCTTCTCTTTGCTGGGTATTTCAGAAGCTCACTTCCAACTGTGTGGTGTGTGTGGTATGTGTTTCTGTGTATATGAGTATGTGTGTGGCGTTGTGTGGTGTGTGTGTGTTATGTGTATGTGATATGTGTGTGGTGTGTGTATGTGTGTATGAGTATGTGTGTGTGGTGTGCGTGACGTGTGGTGGGTGACACAGGTGTGATATATGGTATACATGTGTGGTGTGTGCTATCTGTGGTATGGTGTGTGCGGTGTGTGTATGGTTGTGTGTGTGTTCTCTTTTCTTTTCCTTCTCTTTTCCTCACTTTCTTTCCTCACAATCCCTTAGGACTGAAAGAGAAGGCTTTCCTCACTGTAGGTCCTCTCCCCGGTCTGCCACAGAGAGAGCTTCACGGCTGTACTGTCACTCCAAAAGCTGGTTCTTGATACACTAAAAAGGAAGGTAAGGGAATTCTGATGATGATAGCCTGTGTTTATTGAATACTCAGTATGTTCCAGACACTTCCTAACTACTTCTAGGTGTTATAGTGCTAGACATCTAGAAGGAATTTAATAAATGTTTGTTGAATGTATGCTTTATAGGTGCTAGCTCATTTTTTTAATAGGTGCTAGCTTCTTTCCTTCCTTCCTTCCTTCCTTCCTTTCTTTCTTTCTTTCTTTCTTTCTTTCTTTCTTTCTTTCTTTCTTTCTTTCTTTCTTTCTTTCTTTCTCTCTTTCTCTCTTTCTCTCTTTCTCTCTTTCTCTCTTTCTCTCTTTCTCTCTTTCTCTCTTTCTCTCTTTCTCTCTTTCTCTCTTTCTCTCTTTCTCTCTTTCTCTCTTTCTCTCTTTCTCTCTTTCTCTCTTTCTCTCTTTCTCTCTCTCTCTCTCTCTCTCTCTCTCTCTCTTTCTCTCTTTCTCTCTTTCTTTCTAGATGGGGTCATGCTATATAGCCCAGGCTGGAGTGCAGTGGCTATTCACAGGCACAGTCATAGCTCACTGCAGCCTCAAACTCCTGGGCTCAAGCAGTCCTCCCACCTCAGCCTCCCGAGTAGCTGGGACCTCAGGCAGGCTCCACTGCACCTGGTTTGTATTAGCTCATTAAACTCTCATAACAATCCCCTGAGGTGGGTACCATTATTACTCCATTTATAGATAAGGAGACTGAGTCATAGAGAAATTCAGTAACTTATCCAAAGTCACACAACTGGTAAATGGAAGAACCTGGATTGGGCCTAGATATTTTGCCTCCAATTCTATCATTTTATCCTACTAACAATTCTACCTCTCTCAAGACAATACTTTGGATCTAAAAAATTAGTGCCTTGCTGAGAAATCTCCTTTTAAATGTCAGCAGCAAAATATTAGCTCTTTTTATTTCTTTTTGCATTATTCTGTAACAATTTAATCTCTCCCTAGGCAGATGGATGCTTGGGGCCAACCAAGAGAAAAGGTTATATTCTCTGAAAAACAAAAGTGAAAAGCTTATTAATCGTTTCCCCAAATATTGCCCTGTTTATGATAATAATAACAATAAAAACAATAATAACGTAGAAGCATAAAAATGGGAATGTGACAGGAGCAAATACGGCGAGGAGTTCTGGGCTGCGCAGGCTCACCACTAAGAGCTCGTTGGCAAGGCTGAGAGGCCCTCAAGCGGCTTAGCGAGAGGTATGTCCTAAGATGATGAGAATCCCCTGGAACTGGTAGGGCCTTCACTGCTCACTGAAGGACTTTCTGACCATGTGGCCTTTCAATTTTCTTGCCTACAGGGAGAAGATGCCCTCATTGGGTGTACTCAAGACTGTTTTGTTTGACAGTTATTAATATGTTTTCCATGGTAACGAAATAAACTGGCATTCTGTGGCTTGGGTAATGTGAGCTGCCCTTTTGGTTCTAAAAAAATTTAAGTTTTTGAAGCAGCAAGGCTGAGGACAAGACATGGGGAATGGTGAATTAACCACGACAAACACCCTGTTGTGGGACCCAACTGGACAGCCAGGCATTCCTAGGGCTCCCCCTTCTCTGTCCCTGTCCCTGTCTCTGTCTGAGTCTGCGTTCCCTGGGCAGAAGAGCCCAAGACAACGACTTACATGGGAGGGTTTTATTGGAGCATGGAGACCCAACAGTATGAGTGAGAGCCAGAGGGAGGGAAGCAGAGGGGAGAGAGCGAATTCAAAGACACACTAGCAAGTGGGCTACTTAGTGGTTGCTTGGTCAGGTAGGACAGCCTGAGAAGGCCTTAGACATTCATCTCAGAACCGTCTATCCAGAGAAAAGAAAGAGAAAGCATTTACTTATCCCTTCCCATCCCATCCCAAACCTTTGGTCAGAGATTTGTCCCTCCATAAATTAGCCAAAGTTAACTTCCTAGCATTTCTACGTTCCCCTTAACACAGGCCGGAAGCCCTGACTGGGAAGCCATGGTGCTGGTTTGAGCATGACGAGGGTCTCAGCTCACATGCAGCTGACTGCTGCATGAAAGGAGAGCGGTAAGGTTGGAAGTGTCAAAGAGATGCAAAAGAGGTATGTGGGCCATATTGGCCTTCTTCAAACTGCACAGTGACCAGCAGCGTGAGCTCGGCAGTGCATTTCAGCCCTCGGCGTTAGTTTCCTCACCCACACAGGTGGGGCCTAGGGAGAAGGGGCTGCAAACTCAGTTTTTAAGGCCTCTTTGGGTCTTGACATTCAGTGTAGGACAAAACTTCCAAATGTGCCCTGAGGAGAAAGGGTGGGTCGAATACCAGACCAGCAGGCAGGAGAAGACTTCCCGGTGTGTCTTGGGAGTCAGGTGAGGCTGAGACAGAAGATGTGGGAAGGCTCTCAGAGTATGCGGACAGCAAACACTCAGTTTGAGTAGAACCTAAGTGATTTGGGGATTGAGGAGACGACAGCCTTTAAAGGCCAGTTGGTGGAGGTTTTGAAGACGTGTGATGTGATAGAAAGTGTGGACGGAAGTGTGGGCCCTGGTCCCACCTCTGCCACTGACAAGCTGTGTGACCTTGGGCAGGGCATCAACAGCTCCAGGCTCCAGTTCTTCACCTATAAAGTGAGAGGTATTTAGGGCTCTTAGAGGCTTGGGTGTTTACTCACAGCAAAGGGGTGAGAGCAGAGGAGCCTTACTATGTGGAACTGGTGCTTGGCAGCTAACCCAGCCACGGGGGTGGATGTGGCCCTTTTATTCCCACAGAACAAGGTGTGGATGTCTTTACTGGCATGGCAGGCAGATAGTCTAAGAGCCCTGTCGAAATAGCAAGGTTTCAACAGATAGTAGAGCTCTGAGGAAAAGCTGAACTAATAGTGGGCACCAGACAGGGGAGGCTGGGGTTAGCTGGGCCCAGGTATCTAGTTGGGGTTCTAGTCTGGGGCCGATTCTGCTGGGAGGAGGACTCATTTATACAAGCGAGGCAGGCCTTTAGCAGTCAGTCCTTCCAGGTGGCTGCTGTGGCAGCAGTGGTAACTGACCACCAACCATGTAAGTTCTCCTTCCTCAGAGGAGGGGTATTGTTAGGATGCAATTGTTCAGCCAGACACCATGGTTCTCAGTCTTCTGACTTTAGCTGTACTCTTAGGACTAGCTCTGGTCAAAAGACTATAAGCAGAAATGATGTGTGTCAATTTTTAAGCTGAGGAGATTAATTACCACCTGTAGTTCCCCCACTCCTTTCTCCTTCCACAGCAATCTTAGAGACTGTGTGTTAAAGATGGCAGTGCTACAACATGGAAGGAGCCTGGGCCCCTGAGTCATTGTGTGGACGAGAGCTGCCCAGGATCAAACTCAATGGGTTTTTCATAAGCAAGAAATATGCTTGTTTTCTGTTAGCTCAATCATATTTTAGGGTTGTTGTCATAGCAGTTAGCTTATCCTATCTAATAGCTATCCTAGAAACTTCCAATGACCGAAAGCAGAAGCTCATTATTTGGGGACCTGTAACTTGGAGAACTGAAAGATGAGCCTGTTGATCAATCTTGGATGATATTTATTTTAAAATATGTCTGGGGTGTCTTCTATACACCAGAACTTCTTCTTGGTTCTGGGGATAAATGCTAGGGTGACAAAGTCCACAGTCTTGTGAGGCTTACCTGCCAGTCAGTGGAGGGAGACAGATAACAAGCTGATGTACTAAGTGGATGATTTATAGGATCAAAGCAAAACTCACTCTTTGTCATCCACTGCCATTTGAAGTATATTTGGTGGTGGTGTTCTGTTCCCATAATGGGAATATTGGCAGAGCCCGTGATTGTTCTGTCCACTGGGAGCAACCTGGAAGGACTGACTGCTAAAGGCCTACCTCACTTTTATAGATGATTCCTCCTCCCAGCAGAATGGACCCAGACCATGAACCCCAACTAGATATCTGGGCCCAGATAACCCCAGACTCACTTCTCTGGTGCCCACTGTTACTTAGCTCAGCTTCTCCTCAGAGCTCTACTATCTGTCGAAACCTTGCTATTCCATCAGGGCTCTTAGAACCAAATATCAGCTTACCACAGCAGTATAACTTGTAGGCTATAGACAATCCTTTGGTCACTTTAAGTTATAAAAACAGACTCAATTTAAAAAGTGGACGGCCTGGTAGAAGATAATGATTAAATGCTTCAATTTCATCCAAAGGTTGAATTCGCACTTTGAATTATGGCCTGTAGTTGACGGCTTCCTGACTCCAGGGAAGGGGATATAGCTTTTGCTGTCTCTTGTTTTATCTTCTCCCACATCTCACTTCTTCCTGGCTGGTATTTTGCTTCTTTCAAAGGGTAGGGGTTGTGTGCATGTGTGGGAGGTGGTGGCGGTGGCAGTGATAAGGGGACAGGACAGTTCTTACTAGAATGGGAGATTTTGTGTTCTTTCGGCCTGGCAGATGGTTAAAGCCAACTCTTTGGTCCAGGTGGCTGCATCTTAGTAGTGATGTTACCTGTTATTCTTTAGCCCCTAGGAAGAATAGGACTTCACTTTCAGTTTCTCATTGTAGGGATACAATGGTATCCTCTAGGTGCCCACATTGGGCTGAATTCAAGATAACCCCTCTCTGATTTTTATCACATGGTCCACATTGGTCCATAGGACATATTCAAACATTTGTCATCACAGATATCATCACTGAACCCAATGCAGCACCTCTGTTCTGTTTTCCCAGGCTAACCACTTTAGTTTTTCAGGTGAGAATCAGGTACAAGTTCAATTTCCAACACTCCTCCTCCCATCTTGCCCACTTGAGAGAGCACATAGTATGCTCTCTAAATGGTCCCCTGAAGCCATCTCTCCGGGCTTGAAGAGGTAGCACTCCCCATCTTACCCCTTCCCCTTGGGTGGAAGGAGTTGTTTCTCACAGAGCAGCAACAAGTCCTTCCAAAGAAACCTTCTGTAAACCCCTCCTTCGCTCTCTTACCTCTTTTTCATACACTTAATGTGGCCGAGGGGTCCAAGAAGCATCAAAAGGTTCTTGACAATTTCCTTTGTAGATTTTGTATATGGTTAATTAGCTTTTATTGTCTCTTGCGGTTTGGTTGGAAACTTCTATTTTAACATCCTGTTACACAGGTAAACAAATAAAGAAGATAATTTCAGATAGTAAAAACCTCCATGAAGAAATGACAATGGGGTGATGTGAAGAGAACAGTCTGGGAGATGAAGAGGTGCTTTGGAATGTGTGATCAGGGAGGGCATCTATCTCTGAGGAGGTGGCGATTTGAGCGGTGACCTGAAGGACAGGAAGACTGTTCTGCCAAGATCTGGCAGCATGTGCTGTGGGGGAGGATAAGGCATTTCTGGCAGTGGGACCAGCTAGTGCATACGGCCGGTGGGAGCACGTTTGGGGTGTGTAAGGAAGGCCGCGGGGCTGGCTGTGTTGAGCTAGGGGCGAGAGGGGATGCTGGAGTGGCGGGCAGGGCTGCCTGTGCAGGGCCCCAGGCAGAGTCAGAATCTGGGATTTTATTCTAACTGCAAGGGGAAGCTGTTGGGGGTTTTTAAGCAGGAAATGACCTGATTTGATTTGTTTTAAAGAGAACAATCAATGACATGAAAAGAAAGAAGAGAAGACTATGATGGAATAAGAGTCTTTTTTTTGAGACAGAGTCTCGCTCTGTTGCCTGGGCTAGAGTGCTGTGGCGTCAGCCTAGCTCACAGCAACCTCAAACTCCTGGGCTCAGGCGATCCTACTGCCTCAGCCTCCCGAGTAGCTGGGACTATAGGCATGCGCCACCATGCCTGGCTAATTTTTTTTATATATTTTTAGTTGGCTAATTAATGTATTTCTATTTTTAGTAGAGACAGGGTCTTGCTCTTGCTCAGGCTGGTTTTGAACTCCTGACCTCGAGCGATTCTCCCATCTTGGCCTCCTGGAATGCCAGGATTGCAGGCGTGAGCCACCATGCTGGCCAGAATAAAAGAGTCTCAAGGGACACAACCAAAAGCTGGTTGGGATCCAATTTGAGTTCTTATTCAAATAAACTAATTGTAAAAAGAAGTCTTTGTGACAACCTAGGAAATTAATATTTGGAGTTAGTATTATATGACATTAAATAATTATTATTTATTTTGTTAAGTGTGATAACAGCATGATCTTAGGTTAAAAGAAAGTTTGTATTAGTTTGGCATGCATAATGCAGAAGTGGTTATATGAGATGTGTTATGATGTCTAGGATTTACTTTGAGATATTTCAGAAAATAATTAAATAACTGAGGCTTTGTTACACTATGCTCTCCACTTTTGTGTATGTTGGAGAAAATTGCACATTAAAAGTTACAAAGAAAAAACCGGGTGTGGTGGTGGGCACCTATAGTCCCAGCTACTCAGGAGGTTGAGGCAGGAGGATTGCTTGAGCCCAGGAGTTTGAGGTTAGCCTGGGCACCATAGTGAGATCCTGTCTCTAAAAAAAAATGTCACACACGCTATTGCATGGAGAATAAATGGCAGGGGAGAAGAGTGAAAGTAAAGAGACCAGTTGGGAGACCTTTGCAGGAATCCACAGAGAGGTCAGGGGTGATGGTGACTTAACAGTGTAGGGGTGGGGTTGGAGGTGGCAGTGTGGCAGTGGAGAGAGTGTAGAGGTAGAGCCCACAGAGCTTGCAGGTTGGATGTGAGGGATGTGGTAGCAGCCCAGGTAGGACTAATATGAAAGTGACTGTGGGGACAATGTGGGCCCCATTTTTCCACATCAGGGCTTGCAATTTCAAATTAATACCCACCAGACTGAGGATGAGAAAATGGGGAACTAACACGCTTCAATTATTTATATCTCAAGTCGAATTTACATTTTTGGAATTGGGGCTAGGCTGAGCCCAAGGTAGCAGGGCGATGGCTAAGAAGTTTGGAATAGCTGGAAATTCTGTAATTTTACATGGCAGACAACTGGAAGAAATCACTTCCTGTTAGAAATTGTAGTTCCCAATCTTCAGGTAAAACCGTTGGTTTATCAGCTCCTGGAATTAACTGGTTTTTTTCCACACTAGGCTGTACCATTTTAGCGGTGGGTCCCAGAAACACAGATCTTAAATTTACTGTCTGTCAGGTCAATTATGCAAACACACGAGCTGCTAGAACTACTATGTCAGCTTTTAGGGAGCTTTAATTCAGCCACAAGTACTGGACCCAGCAAAGGAACTCCTGACTGCCTAAGATCTGCCCCGAGGCAAAGCTTTTTGTTGTAGCCATTTGTTTGTGGTGTCACTCCTTTCTTTTCCTCCCTGTACAACTGGTAATACAAATGCAGATGTGCATCTGTCACTGTGGATCCATCAGTGGCTTGGGTTTCCTGGATATATAATCTTATTTAATGAAGACAGGGTTTTTTTGCTTCAATTTTTCCTTATGTGTGAAGAAGCATTTTTCGTTGCTAAAGTGCTCCAGTGTCCTGGCACCAAAATAATAATAAAAATGACAACAGTAACAAATAGTGCTTTTATCGATCGTCAAGAGAGGAGGCTCTGAATGGTACTTGGAATATAGCTGGAACAGTGCATGTAAAGTGGGCAGAGCTCATCTCTCATGGGCAGCAGCTGCTTAGCCTGTTCTGAATTCTATTATCCTCCCTGACCCTTGATTTCCTCCCTCTACTTGCCTACCTTGTCATGTTGTTCTCTAGAAAATCAGGTCACCCTGTACCTAACTTTTCCCTGGCCAATGATTTTTAGCAGCTTACTGAGCTTGTTGTGTTACAGCTAATCCTTGTTTAGCTCAGCCATGTGCATTGCCATTAGAGAACATCATAAATCATCACTTAGGGACCGTAATATCCACCCTAATGGTCGGAAAACCAAGTCACCCCCTCCCTTGTGCCCAAGTGGCAATTGCAAACTCCAGGAACAGGTCTCTCATTATCTTCCTATCAGTTTGAGAGCCTGAATTAGGGTCTCAAATCTCACTACACACAGCACATTTTTCTTTAGAGCACACTCATTCTTGTGCTTTCTCTGTTACCAGAGATTGGTACTGCTCCTCAGCTGTCACTTATGGATGTCCCCAACAGGATTCATCCTGAGCCATTTGCCATCAGGCAAGCTGCTTAATATATTTGAATCACATTTCCTTATTAGGTAAATAAAAGTTAACATTCCTCCTGCTTTCTTGGCATTGTGCCAGGGCTTTGTTATGGGGTTTATTGGGATGATCCAATGAGATAAGACTTGTGAATACCCTTTAAAAAAATAGAAGACCCTGTCCAAAACTGGCAATTATTGTAATACAAAAAAGTGCCTACAGGTCAACGTGTCTTCTTTATTCAACAAGCCTGTGTTGAGTATGTGTCAAGCGTAATGATTACAAAGACACAGTCCCTGCCTTTAAGGAATTTAAAGTCTTGGGGTGTATATAGATAAAGAAAGGGGAACTTACAATATTATACAGTGATAGGAGCTATGGTAATGCTAAATCCCTTATGAGAGTGTACAGAAAACACATCTCATGTGGACTAAGAGGGGTCAGGGAAGACCTCCTGCGGAGGTGCTGGGCATAAGCAAAACTGAGCCAAAAGAAGGACTGGAAAATGTGGCTTCTGGGAGCTGTAAATTGTTCAGACTGGCTCTGTCTGAGAGTGAAGTCAAGCAGCAAGGCTGGAGAGGTAGGGAGAAGCTAGATTAGGGAGGGTTATGAACATTGGAGCACTGTTGAAAGGATTTAAGCAGAGACTGACATGTCTGGATTTGTCTGAATGTAATATGGGGACTGTTTTGGAAGGAGGAAAGATGGAAGGAGGAATATCAGTTAGAAAGCTACTGTGGTAAACTAGTGAAGAGACTGTAATAGCACGATCTAAGATAATGCTGGAGGGTTGAAGAGAAGTGGATGAATTCAAGAGATTTGGGATGTTTGATATTTAATTAGATATGAAGAATGGGGCAGAAGAGATAGTGATGGTTGACTATCCCATTTCTAATTGGAGAACTATATGGATGGTGGCACCATTCACTGAGATCAGTATCAGGGAAGGAAGAAAATGGTTGGGGCATGGAAAGATGATAATTTTGGTTTAGGTTGTGACTCCTTTTCAGGGACTATGGTTTCCATGTAGAGATACACATAGCCCTTGGATATTCTGCTACTTATGGTTCATGATGCTTGGCTGCTCACAACTCCAGGAAGGGATAGAATCACAGATTGTATGGTTCTCACATGACTGCCTATGCTGAATAAACATGGAATTGATGTCAGACACAAAAGCAGTGAACACACTGGCTGGCCAGTCATTTTTCATGCATGGTCTGGCTCAAATAAATGAGTTATGCCAATCAGATTCTGTCTCTGGAGAAGTTCAACTGACCAAGCCACTGACTACTTCTAGCTAGTAATGGAGATAGGTGTTGGAAGGTCTTATAGTCTCAGGGACTCTGGCCGGCATTGGGCTCAAATGTAAGTTGCTGAGAGGGCAGTGTGTGTGTGTGTGTGTGTGTGTGTGTGTGTATGTATATATTTTTTAATGTTAAGTATTTATTTTTTTTTTACTTTATTTCTTTTGAATACATAACCAGAAAGGCTATAATTAGAATAGAAATTTGTACCAGGAGTGGGGTTTCAAGTGATAGAGCCTTAAAATGTGAGCCTAGCTATAGTATCATTGAGATGAGATATAATTTTTAAAAATTTATTACAGGATGGGAAATTTGCAGTCTGTGATTTTTTTATGGAAAAAAACCCTAATTAAGTGTTACCTGCAATCTCTTAAGATTCAGATCATATACATACCAAAGGTGAAGCTTTGGGAGGCTTAATGACTGAAAGTAAGAACATTGAAGCAGATTGTTTATTGCTTATAACCTTCAATAAATGTCAGCAGCAAAGAGACAGGTCTCTCTATCCAGAATGCCTGTCTGTCTGCGAATAAGAAAAACAGGATGATTATGTAACTCTAGTGCAGGAAGCTCAGTTTGCCTGTAGCTGGAGCTCTCTGATTACTTCGAGCCAAGTCCAGAAACTAATGGAACTTGCCGAACCATGGTCTAGTCCTAATTTTCTGTCTCATTGAGTTTCTACTGCCAAAGCTAACTCTCTGATTGACAAAGATGGATATTTAGGCCAATGGAAAAGGATTACTTAGGAGGAGAAGGAGTTGCTGGGGAACATGATAACCCCACAAGCTCCTCCAATGCATTTCTCACTCTGCATTCCTCACAGAACAAGAAGATATCTTTCCACTGAGGGGCAAGTCTCACAGCTAGGGTTAGATTATGGATAAAGAAAGATACATATGGAAAGACACCCCTAGTACTTTTCAGCTGTATCTCTTTTGTACCCTGTGGTATCTGCTGTTAAGAGGAAGACAGTCAGATTGAAGAAGCTAATCCTGAGTTCTAAAAAACAGAACATTTATAGGCCTGGTCCTCACGATTCATTCCAACTATTAAGAATAGGCAGCCTCCCAAGGACACTGGCCTTCCAGTGCCAGCCAGAGTCCCCTATAGCTTCAGGATTAAATATAGGCATGGCAAAGAGACCCTGTATGGTTGTTGTTCTAGAGATTTCTTTTCTTTTCTCTATTTTTCTAAGTCAATGATTTCTTAATGCTGTCTCCCTGTTTTTACTCCATTGTTGGATGTTGAGGGTATGGCAGAGGTTAAATTTATCATTTAGTTCATAGATTGTAGGAAGATGAGAAGTCACTTTTGGACAGGATCTCATGAAACACTAGAAGAGAAATGGATATAACTTGAATATTGTGGATTCTGCGGCAGGCAAGCAACCTTTGAGATGGCCTAATGACACTCACTGCCTTTGAATGAGGAGCAAAATACGCCTTCAAGTTGTTTCCTGTGGAAGAAGATATATGATTTGTGGTTGTAAATGTGATCAAGTTAGATGAAAACATCTTGGCAGGGACAGCTGGCAGGGACAGCTTTCTATATTACATGGACCTGGGAAGAATACCTAACCCAAGGCAGCCAATCTCATGACTTCTGCTGTCTGGGTTGAATGGACAGTCATCCAAGCAGACTCTTTCTCCCAAAATTTGAACAAAGAGACAAGGAGTCTATTGCCATTTGGAGTGGGCTCATCATTTGGGTCCTATACATTGGGGGGATGATAACTAGACAGGGGAAGGTGATGAGGTGCCAGAGGAGAATGGAGCAGACCCTTGGAGAGACTGGTGACTCCTGAGAGGGAGAGACAGAGTTGCTGCTTCTGTTCTTTTTTTTTTTTTTTTTTTTTCGAGACAGAGTCTCGCTTTGTTGCCCAGGCTAGAGTGAGTGCCGTGGCGACAGCCTAGCTCACAGCAACCTCAAACTCCTGGGCTCAAGCAATCCTCCTGCCTCAGCCTCCCGAGTAGCTGGGACTACAGGCATGCACCACCATGCCCGGATAATTTTTTCTATATATATTATTTGGCCAATTGATTTCTTTCTATTTATAGTAGAGACGGGGTCTCACTCTTGCTCAGGCTGGTTTCGAACTCCTGACCTCGAGCAATCTGCCCGCCTTGGCCTCCTAGAGTGCTAGGATTACAGGCGTGAGCCACCGGGTGGACCCGTTGCTTCTGTTCTTAATGGGTTTCCCTTGATTTCCACATCCTCTCAGATCTGGCAATGTTTTATTTTTCCATCCTTGGGGTTCATTAAATTTCTTCTTTCTTATAATAAATCCCAAACTGTAGCAGAAATCTAGAGTTTAGGAGAGTGATTTGGATTGGAGATGTTTTTCAGATCCATCTACATTTCTATGGAATCGAAACCCTGGGAGTGGATGAAAATACCCAAGGAGGGTATAGAGGAAAAGGGAAAATGTTGTTCTGATCATTGTAAATACCTTACATTATATACTACATCATAAGATATTAAATGTTTGCATATGTTATTTTACCTGCCCTTCTAAACAACTCTGTGAAGTAGCTATTATTGTCTCAATTTAACAAATGCGGAAAGGTGACAAAAAAAAGGGTTAAGTTACTTTGCCTGAGACACAGCCTATAGCAGTAGTGCTGATGGGCGGGGCTTCTAACTGAACCCATTTCTCAGTTTCTTCTAGAAACAGAAAGGACTCAGAATTCACAGGGCAGAGCTGTATGCCCTTGACCAGAATTCTCCTCTTGGGGTGGGCACCACTTTATGATCCTAAGTTCCAGTATTGCCTGGTATTTGCAGAGAAGTTGGCAAGAGAGTAAATGAATGAAAGAGGATGTTTATCCCGGAGACGCTTGCCTCCCTTTGAGGGTTTCCTCTTCCCCACACCCTTGACTTGCCCTGCTGCTGCCCCCCTACCCCCCACGTTTGGGGGAGATGACTGAACTGCCCCTTCCATGGAGCAGGAAGAATCCTGTGCTCTAAAGCTGTCCCTCAATATGTCCAATTCCTGATCCCTGGGGCTGTGTTTAATGCCCCAGATTTTACTACTTGGGGATGGGGAGTGGAGAGGATGATAAATGGTATTTTTGGAAAAGGGGTTGCATGGTCAAAGGGTTTGGGAAATGCTCAGTTAAACAAACAAAAAGTTCTTGACCACAGTTCTCAGAGCATTAAATGTGCTTATGTGCATCTCCCAGCAGGGCATATTATGGGAAGAATTTCCCAAACTTACTTGGCCACAGAACAACTTCCTAAAGTGGTAGCATTCTAAGCGGTTAATGGGGAAGGGGGAAAGACTGTGCAGGTGGGCAGTGGGAGGTGGGAAGCACACAAGAACATTTCAAATCCACCTCAAGGGTTAGCAACCGCCTACTCTCTATTCATGAGCACTGGCCTTGGCTGGAAATCTCAACTGGTAAGTGGGGTTTGTTTTGTGTGTGTGTGTGTGTGTGAGCAACTGTGTGTTTGTGTGTCCATGTACCCACGCACACAGGCACAATTCCTGGCTATCAGCTCAAAGGCAGGGACCGGATTGATTTTTATCACTTAGCTCTTAAGGTTTCTTATCCCCTAATATTTGCTGAGGCCTCTTTGGGGACTCCCGGTTAAATAAGGTATAGCCTGCCTCGGTTAAATAAGGTATAGCCTGCCTCGCAGAGGCTCTGGTTGGTTGTTGTGGGCGGTGGTGAAGGGGAAGCTCATTATCATTGGGGAAGCTCATTATCATTTTGAAAAGTCTGGGAAGAAGAAAAGGCAAGTTAAGAGGATCCTTGTGTCTTGACTCCTTGGGGGGCTCTTTCTCTCTGCCCTGCCTCAGGACATGATGGAGGAGCCTTTGCAGGGAACTTCTTTCAAATTGACACCCTCTGTTTATTTTTGCACCCCTAATTACCCTTTCAACTTGCCATGGTTTATTTTTAGAGGTTTCCCATCCACCTCATTAACAGCCCATAAAAGCTCCTGTCTCATATTTCTACCATTTATACCCTTAATTAAACACAGTGGCCTTTGTTATCTCAGAATACCGGCCTTGTTAGAATTTAAATGGGATGACTCCAAGCTACCACCTAACTGGTTTTTAAACATTCTTTCCTTTTCCTCCAGTACTTTTGCCTGTCCTGGGGTTGTCTAGAGCCCTGTCCTCAGGGTTCTCTCTGTTCCCTTTTGGTTATTTTCTTTTCATAATCAAGGGCTGAGAGTGCAGAAGAAGAAGGCTTGGTATTCTGGCTGTTCTGTTTTGTGTTTTGGTTTTGTTTTGTTGATTTTGGGGGGAGCCTCCTCCTTGGCCTCCTTCCTCAACCCTCACCAGGAGGAAAGAGGTTGGTTGGAATCTTTTCAGGCTTTGCCATCCAGCGTGTGAAGAGAACAGTGATACTTAATTAAATGCACACCAGGACTCTGCTCCCTGACCTTATACCTGCTGATCCTCCTCCCTCATCAGGAAAGAGCCACCTGATTACCTTTTCCTGCTGGCCCAGTTTATACTCAAGCCTGTTTAGTGAGACTGGCCAAAATATTGAAAGCATCCATTATCAGAGGCGCTTGGCACCAGGTACAGCCTAGCAGAGGGAGGAAGGCTGGTGTGGGACAGAGGTAGCACGTTCAGTCTGGGGACACTGAGTGACACGGGCCCAGGTTTCTAGGGTGGAAAAGATGATGTTTCCTGGGCAGTATTTGGGGGCCTGTGACGGAAACTGCACTTTGGCCAGGGCAGGGTGAGCCCAGTCAGTGGTCTGTCCTTGGTGGCCTGGGTCCAATCTGCCTTGTGCAACGTCCCTGGCAAGGGAGAACCCTGTTGTCTGAGCTGTCAGCACAGGCAGAGGAGGTGCCTGTGCCCTCCAGAGGCAGGACAGAGCAGGTGGGGTCACACTCCTCCAGGTTTGAGTCTCAGCTACTCCCCTTGGCCCAGGGCAAGTTACTTTATTTCTCTTACTTGTTTCCTCATCTATACAAGGAGGTGGTACTAATAGTACCTACCGCATAGGGCTGATGTCAGAACTAAATCAGATACGGTATGTAAAGAACTCGGCACAGTGACTGGCACGTCATAATCATTTAACAGATGGCAGTTGCTGTGACTAATATAAGGATTATTGGAAGATGGTGGTCATTCTGGTCCTATGTAGCCACTTGAGACCAGAGGGTCAGTGTGAACACTTAGAGACTTTTCCAAAGGTATATTCTTTTTAGCCTATTTTTCCAGAAATGACCCTGTGGTCTGTGGATGGTGTAGGGTAACTCTGGGTCATTGGGATGACGTTGATTTAATCCTGTAGGAGAATTCATCTACTCATTCATTCATATTACTATTTATCCAACAAACATTTATCAATCACCAAATATGTGCCAGGTCCTATGCAAAGTGGGGACAAAGTAGGGATGTCCCTGGGGACATCAGCTCTCAAGCAGCCTCCACTCTGATGGAGTAGACCTTAACTATAATGTACATTAGAGGGACATATGTACTAGAAAGATGATACAAGCACTGGACTTACAGGGACAGAGAAAAAGGAGCTACTGAATTTTGATCTGGGAAGTACAAAACTCAGGGAAGATGGAGGGGAGACATTTGAACAGGAATACGAAGGATAAGAAAGGTCTCAAGGGGCAAAAGTGAGATGCAAGAATGTTCTAGGCTGAAGGAGCAGCACTAGCAAAGTCATGGGGAAGTGGGCACGCATGGGTGTTTAGGAAATGCAGCCTGTGTGGAGACAGAAAGTGGACATGCAGGGCCCAGTGGTGGCTGGACTTGAATGCCACAGGAGGGAGTCGGAAGGAACGGGAGTCTTAAGAGAAGTGACATTAGACCTTTGTTTTAGAGAGCCAGCTAACTGGGACTATCGGAAGTAGATTGGCAGAGGGTCCCAACATTTCACTACAAGGAAACCCTTTTCACTAATTTACCCCCATAGATATGACAGTTTGATTTCTGATATTTAACATCTTACATTTATTAATAGTCCATGAGGCTTTAGTGAGATAAATGTACAGTTTCCAGGAGTTCTTTTAAGTATTGAAGATCCTTAGATATCTGAGAGTGCCAGGTTGGTAACCAAAGGGGGAGGAGGATAGAAGAGCAGAGATCTGAAGACCCCTTAGGAAATTCCTGTGTCACCTCAGGCCAGAAGTCAAGAAGACCTGAACTAAGATGGGGAGCAGTTTCTGAAAGGCGGAGGCAGGTCTGAGACACTCTGTTGGTAGAATGGACAGAATTTGGTGAGTGGTTGGGGCTGAGGTGAGGGAGAAATAGAGAGAAGATGACTCAGGGGCTCTGGGCCTGGGGGTGAGAATGTTCATGGGGCCATAATAAGACAGGGGACACAGGGGACTGGAGGCTGGGAGGGAGAAGAGTCAGCTGGGAGTGGAGGCACAGAGTAGGAGCTCTTGCAGCCATCTACATGGGGTTCTCCAGCAGGGAGTTGGGAGCTTGGGACAGAGATCACTGCTTTGAGCAACTCAAGACATTTTCTCATGGGCAGAGAACTCATGGCTCAGTCAAACCTCCCATCTTCAGACCCAATGGCTAGGACTGGCGCCCTCCCAGGCCTCCACCTTCTCTTTTGCCTTCTGCCCTGTCAGACTCTGGTCATCTAGAGTCTGCTTCCTAACAGTCTTCTAAGGCCCTTTGGAGCTTAGGCAATGTTTGCTGACTACAGGAAATAAAAGATGGCATTAGGGAGAGGGGTGTGTGGAGGGGCTCCTGAGGAGGTGTCCAGGCCAGGGCAGCACTCCACCACTGCCCCCTGCCCCTGCTCTCCCCAGCCTGCAGTCAGCCTGTCTAGAACAGATGCTCTCCGTCATCATCAGCCTGTCTGCTTCTGCTTTTGCTCCATGGAGACGGGGGTAGGGAAGTGGTCAGGGGAAGCAGATGGCTCACCCTGCTGTAGTGGGGACTGAATTGCAGTAGCATTGGTGGCACCGGGCAGAGCTTTCAGAGCACGTGCCTTTGCTGACACCCCTCCTGTGCAAGTTAGCAATGTGCTGCCCACGGGGCTGCCAGACACATGCCTGGTGTGGGGGGTGGGGGCGGATAATCATACCCTAAGACTGTCCATGAACAGACCAGAGCAGACATAAGCCCTCTGGGACTGCCCTGTCATGAGAAATTCGGAACACAGTCCCTCTGTGAGCTGGGTCAGGGTTAGGGTCAGGGTCTTCTTGTCTTGGAAACAACTGTCCCACTCCCACTCCAGGTAGAGCCAAATTTCTAATTCTTGGGACTAAATGTTCCTCAATGTGTGGGCCTGGACTTTACTATGCATCAGAGTCACCTACCAGCTTGTTGAAATACAGATTCCTACACTCCAATCTAGTGCATCAGAACCTCTGTGGGCAGCAATTTACTCTTTTCTTTTTTTTAGAGACAAAGTCTCAAATTCCTGGGCTCAAGTGATTCTCCAAGAATGGCTGGAACTGCAGGCATGCACCACCACGTGCAGCTAATTTTTTAGTTTTTTACAGAGATGGGGTCTCACTATGTCCAGCAGGTTGGCCTGGAACTCCTGACCCCAAGTGATCCTCCCAAAATGCTGAGATTATAAGCGTCCACAATTTGCATTTTAAACAAGCTTTGGGGGTGGTTCAAATGCCCAGAAAAGTTTGAAAGTCGCTGCTGGAGATCATCCTCTGCTGAGTTACAAGGAGACATTGCTCTTCTTGCCTTGTCCACCATAGAACACCTTTGTGGAGTTAACATTAATCTTGGTTTTCCAGAAACTGTTTTCTGAAGCCCATGTTCGGCATTTTGAGTCTGGGTACTTGACTCTGGTCTAGGCTCATCCATCCCACCCCTCTGGCAGTAGGTGCTTACTCTTCAGGCAGGTTCGCCAGGATGGGGCACCTGGCTGCGCAGGGTAGTGGGAAGAAGCGAGGTGAGAACAGGAGTGAAAGAAATGATCAGACACCAGCATCTACCAAGGGAGTGTGCCCAGTGCTGGCTTCGGGACATGGGAGGGTAGAACACTGTTTAAGCAGGGCTCTGAGAGGTTTTTCTGGGACAGGCTGGAGTTACGCCCTACAGAATGAATGGGATCAGGTGTCCTGGGGCTGGGGGCAGGGGGTGCATCCTGGGGGCAGAGAGTCTGCACAAGCAAAGCGTGGTGAGAGGAGGGGGTTGCATTTGACCATAGAAATGGGTGGTGGCTGAGCACAGTGGCTCACGCCTGTAATTCTAGCACTCTGGGAGGCCAAGGCGGGCGGATTGCTCGAGGTCAGGAGTTCGGAACCAGCCTGAGCAAGAGTGAGACCCCATCTCTACTATAAATAGAAAGAAATAAATTGGCCAACTAATATATATAGAAAAAATTAGCCGGGCATGGTGGCACATGCCTGTAGTCCCAGCTATTCGGGAGGCTGAGGCAGGAGGATAGCTTGAGCCCAGCAGTTTGAGGTTGCTATGAGCTAGGCTGATGCCACAGCACTCACTCTAGCCTGGGCAACAGAGTGAGACTCTGTCTCAAAAAAAGAAAAAAGAAATGGATGGTGAAGACTCATGAAGTGTCCTGAATGCCGGAGTAATGCATCGTCAGTTTCATGTGAGGCAAAGTCCTTGGTAATTTTACTTTTTTAATTTTACTTTTTTTTTCTGATTCTCTGAATTGTTTGGAGTTTGGCAATTGTTAAAGCTCTATGCCAACATTAATCATTCTTTTGCCCTCCTATGGGCAAAAGGGAAGTCACTAAAATTGTTTGAGTACTGGTGGGTTGCATACCAAAGGTATTAGAGTGATTAAACTACCAGGGAAGAGGAGACTGGCTTTTTAGGGATTCAGATTTTAGTTGTTCAGGGACTGAATCTGATTAGTTTGCCCAGTAGTTTTTTTTTTTTTTTAATAATTTAAATTTGAATGTCTTTATATGGAGATCTCACCCTCCAGTTCCCATGACCTACCACCCTACCTTTGCCACACACATTTATGCCACCTGCTTAGTTCCAGAACGTATTAGAGTTTTCACCCCCTGGGTTGGCATGGAGGAGGGTGAGAAGAGGAAATTTCAAGTGGGAGAGATGACAGCAGTAATCAAGGAAGGATGCAATGAAGGTCCGGAGAAAGAGTGGGGCAGCGAGATAAGAAAGGAGACGACACAAAGGAAGAATAAATGAGTGTGACCGAATGAGGGAGAGAGGGAGTCAAGGATTAAATCAATGGGACAATGCTACTGGAGTCCATGGGGCCGAGGAGCTGGTTATGAAAGAAGTTTGCTTTAGTGTATGTAGGGTTTGGGTTGGGGCAGGACTCCTGGGCCTTGTCCAGTGGCAGCTGGCAAGCTGGTGCCCCAAAGAGTAATGACGCTGGGAACACGGATCAACCGTGGTGCGGAGGTGGTAGGCAAGGTGGAAGCGGAAGCAGAGGTGGGTAAGAGGGTGCAGGGAGAGGGTGGCGGGTGGGGAGAGGTCACGGACTGGGCCTGGGGTTTCTCTCTTCTAGGAGTTATGTATAAGAGCTGGGCGGGCTGGGCATGGTGGCTCACGCCTGTAATCCTGGCACTCTGAGAGGCTGAAGCAGGAGGATCATTTGAGCTCAGGAGTTTGAGAGCAGCCTGAGCAAGAGTGAGACCGCGTCTCCACTAAAAATAGAAAGAAATTAGCTGGACAACCAAATTTAAAAAAAGAAAAAAAGAGCTGGAGTGGCAGCAAAACTGGATCACATGAAGGAGACTAGAGTCGGAGGAGAGGACTTCAAGGAGGGACTGCAGGAGGCACCCCGTGAGCCATGGAGAAAATGGGTTGAGAATGCTTCTGTTGATAAGCCCTTGGCTGAGAGCTGCTGAGAAGGCAGTGGGGGTTTTGTTCCCTAACGAAGGTGCACCTAGATGGCTTTGCTCTGGCTTCACCTGAGGGGCTGGCCTGGACTCCCTGCACAGCCTGGCTGTAAGCTGGACAGTGGGAGGTCGGCCTCTCCTATTAGTTGTCTCTGTGTCATCCCTGAGCAGCTGTGGTTGGCCAGCTGAGCTGTTCACATTGTCCTGTGCTGGCTCATCCTGTCCTCCCCAGGTGGCCTGGGAGACCATGGGCCTCTTTACTCCTCAATTCAGAAGCAGCACTCTGGCCAGCGAGCTGGGGTTGCTGGAACTTTAAGGTTGCCCAGGCCACGTAAACGTCCAGGTCGGCTGAGCACCAGCCAGCTTTCTATTTGGGCTTTAGCTGTCCCTCCTCCTCCTCCCTCAGCACCTGTGAGGTTAAGGGACTGGCTGCTCAGCCGTGGCTGCAAGCGGGGCTTGGATCTTCCACTTCAGTGGGTAGGGATTGGAGTTTGGGATGAAAACTGTTTGGTGCTGCTTGGCTTCACATTTTCTCCAAAAGTGAAAATCCAGCTGGTCTGTTCCCCTAGTTTGTCTCTGAAGCAGTATCTGGTATTTATAGAAGACCGAACCCAGGGCCAATCAGCTCAGAATGGAAATTCCTGAGCCTGGAGTTCTCTGGAGCAGCCATCTCCTGGCTTTCTTGCTCCCTGGAGTTCGGCTAAGGTTTTCTCTTGAAAACTTTCAAGCTCTGAGAAGATTAAAGGGGCACAAATGGGGAAATCGGCACTAAAACACACTGCCTTTCTCTTGGTGCAGACACATTGTGTGTTTTTTATGGTCGATGGCGAGAAGGTAGGTGAAGAACAAGGAGAATGGCCCGGTGGGGGCCCGAGGAGCAGCTGCAGCGTCCAGCCCTCTGGGGGTGGTGGGCATTGTCTCCCGTTCCCGCAGCCTGTAGGACCTCCCGCCTCTGAGACCACGTGCCCGTGCTAACCTGCTGGGCAGAAACCACAGTTGTTGCTAGCACATACCTTTCCAGCTGCAAGGGAAAGGAACCGTGAGATATTTGACATTTAAAAAGACAGCTGGAATGAGTGAGATACCGACTGACACATTCATTAAATGTCACCACTTTTGTTTCTCTTCAGTGTTCAGTGGTTGAGTTATTCTAAATTAATTACACAGACACTTGATTTATTGCTTACATCCCCTCCCTGCTCCTTGCAACCTTCTCCAGGCTTAAGAGCAGCACAGTGGCTTATGACCTCTGTGACCAGGCCACCCAGCTGAGAACGGTGAGCAGGGTGAGAAAGGGGAGACTGTCCAGGCAGCGGGGCTGCAATGTGTTTTCTGGGGCAGGTCGGAAGCTGAGCCTGACCACTGCCATCAAAGCTGGCACAGCCCTGTCTTACAGATGAGCGGAATGGAGCTCAGAGAGGTTAAGTGATCCATGCAGCGTAGAATGGGGAGGCTCGAGGAGGCAGAATTTAAGCCAGGTCTTCTGGCTCTAGGCTCCTGAGTTTAGCAAATCTATTAGGGTCTGAGAGAGGAATCCATCTTCATGTGGCAAATCTGGCAGGAAACAGCATTACATGTCAGGTAGCCACTGGGATCAAATAAACTGGAGAATTAAATAAACTCTCCTGCTCCACTGCCAGGGAGAGGGGAGTGGAGCAGGAAGGCAGCGACAGAGCAGAGTCCAGGAGACACACGGGGACTCTCTCTGCATAATAAGTCAGGCACATTTGCATCATTTGGAAGAGAAAGTTATTTCTTTCTTTATTTTAATTTAATTTTAAGGAAGATCGTATCTGAAGCTTGTCTGGTTCTTTGATTTCACAATCCATTTTAACTGCTGTGTGTCATTGTCGGTAATTTCTCCAGGGAGATGAAAGACCGTGGTACAAAGGGCCGTAGCCCTTTCAACTGAGATTAGCAAATCCTCTGTCATCTCAGGGACTCGCATTTCCAAAAAAAAAAAAAAAAAATTTAGAATTTCCAGCCACAGGTTTTCTTTCCTTTTCGCCCTACCCTGAAGAGCTCTGCAAACCTGGCTCGGGCACAGACTGCAAGGTGAAGCCACAGAGAAAAGAAAAAAATGCTACACCACTCAGCAAAGCCTGAGGCGCCACCCACGTCGTGCTCTCTGTCTCTCTGGATAATCCCTGATGTGTCACCAAACTTCCCCAATCTGTGTGGAAAAAAGAGCCACCTCAGGGAAAAGAGTCACATATCCCCTCCGTTCCTGCCCCCAGCACTAATTTACTGCGAGTTAGTCATCCTCAGCTGAGAACCCCGCAGGAAGACTCACAACCGTGGTGCAGAAGCCAAAGAGATTCGGGAAGGCAGGAGAGCTGAGCTAGCCCGTGGGCGTGCCTGAGCGTGCAGGGCTCTCTGAACCCTCTCAGTTCTGCCTGCCCTCTCCCTGGGGGCAGCTCATCTCTGAATTTCCCTTTTCGTCAAGTCTAACAGCTCAGGTTTTGTTCGGAACTGCCTATTGTAGCCTGATGAGCTCCCCGCCTGCCTTCCCTGAGCTCAACGCCTTTTCAGGAGAGCTGCTAAGTTACAATGAGACTTGACTTTTCCTTGCGTTGTCTGTCACAGAACTTGTTTGCAGGGTGACTGGCTGGGTATGAAGGGCAGATCCCACAACTCGTTAGCTGTTCCTGGGATAACTGAAGTGGGGGGAACAAATTAGTATGCATGACTGATGGTTCTCAAAGTGGCCACTGCAGGGCCCTCTCTGAGAAGGGCCACTGTAGGGCCCTCTCTGCTGGGGTTGCAGAGGGTACATACAGCAGTGCACCCTGAGGGAATATGCAGAGATGTCTGGGTTAGGTAATTCTTCTCTGGGATGCCTTAAATCTCTGATATATCTCTAGCTTTGCCCTTACTGTATTACAATTTTTCATTTATTCATCTGTCTTCTCCTCTGGATTGTGAACTCCTTAAGGAGTTGTGTTTATTAGAAGGTAGGTTAGCGTCATGCTTGAACATGTGAGCTCTGGGATTTACCTGGGTTCAGTTTTGTGACCTTGGGCAAGCTCCTTAACATCTTAAGAGTTGGAGGGAGAATTACATGAGATTATGCATGTAAAGCACTCAGAACAGTGCCGGGCATATAGTAAGTGCTTAGTGTATGCTAGTTGTTATTATTATTAGTTTGCATGTCCCCAGCCCTAGCATGAGACCGGATATATACCGGATGCTCAACACATGTTTGTTGAGTGAAGGGATGAGTAAATATCTATGCGCCTGCTGAAAAAGAGGTGAGCCTGCCATAACGGGAGTAAATCCAGCTGAAGTTCTCAAGCATTCTTGGTCTGGGGTAGGGCAGGAGAGAGAAGTTGGGCTGTGGGCTTGAATTTTGCTGTCAGGTTGGGAATTGGGCCAGGACATTTGCAGTTGTGGGAGATGACTTCCACAGGAAATGGGCAAGAGTTGAATTTAGTCTAAAAGATCTGGTTAGCTGGTTTGAACTCCATACTGTACTTAGTTCTGCACTAAGAATCACAACATGTGTGTATTGGTTGGGCCTCCAGAGATGAGGCAAACAGAATGCCAGCAAATGGCACCTTGTGGAGTGATTATAGTGTCCTCAAGAGTTGGGTCCCTGTCAATAGTACCCAAACCAATCTGCAGATTCAGTGTAATCACTATAAAAATCCCAATGATTTTTAAGAAATAGAAAAATTCATCCTAAAATTCATGTGGAATCTCAAGGTACCCCAAATAACCAATACAATTTTGAAAAAGAACAAAGTTGAAAGACCCACACTTCCTGATTTCAAAACTTACTACAAAGCTACAGCAATCAAAACAGTATGTTACTAGCATAAATACAGACATATAGACCATGAAGTAGAATAAAATGCTCAGTAATGAACCTTTGCATATATGGTTAAATGATTTTCAACAACTGGTACCAAGTCCATTCAATGGGAAAAGGTCTTTTCAACAAATGATAATGGGAAAACTGTATATCCATATGCAAAATAATAAAGTTGAACCTTTAACTTACAGCATATACAAAAATTAACTCAAAATGGATCAAAGACCTAAATGTAAGGAGCTGAAAGTATAAAACTCTTAGAAGAAAACATAGGAGGAAAAACTTCATGACTGGCAATGATTTCTTGGATATGGTATCAAAGGCAGCAAAAGAAAAAAGACAAATTGAACTTCATCAAAATTAAAAACTTTTTCCATCAAAGAACACATTCAACAGCATTAAAAGGCAACCTACAGAATGGGAGACAATATTTGCAAATCACATATCTGATAAGGGATTAATATCCACAATATATGGAGAAATCCTACAACTCAACAGTAACAACAAAAATAATCCTATTCAAAATGGGCAAAGGGCTTGAAAGAGATTTTTTCCAAAGAGGGAACACAAATGGCCAATAAAGACATGAAAAGATGTTCAACATCACTAATCATTAGGAAAATGCAAATCAAAACCACAGTGAGATATCACTTCACACCCATGAAGATGGCTACCATCAAAAAAACAAATGTTAGGAAAGATATGGAGAAATTGGAACTCTTTTGCACTGCTGATGGGAATGTAAAATGGTGCAGCTACTATGGAAAACAGTATAGTGGTCCTCAAAAAATTGAAAATAGAATTACTATATGATCCAAAAATTCCACTTCTGGGTCGATAGCCAAAGGAATTGAAAGCAATGTCTCAAAAAGATACTTGTACACCTATGTTCATAGCAACATTATTCACAATAGCTAAAATATGGAAGCAACCCAAGTGTCCATTGACGGCTGAATGGATAAGCAAAATGGGGTACACGTATACAATGGATTATTATTCCTCCTTAGAAGAAAGGGAATTCTGACACATGCTACAACATGGATGAACCTTGAGGACATTATGCTAAGTGAAATATGTCAACCACAAAATGACAGACATTGTGTGATACCACTCGTGAGGTGCTTAGGGTAGTCTCATTCAGAAACAGAAAATAGAATGTTGGTTTTGAGGAGCTGGGAGAAGAGAATGGGGAATTATTGTCTAATGGGTAAGGAGTTTCAGTTTTGCAAGATGAAAAAAGTTCTGTGGATGAACGGTGGTGATGGTTGCACAACAATGTGAATGTAATTAATGCCACTGAACTATACACTTAAAAATGGTTAAAATGGTAAATTTTATGTTATGTATATTTTACCACAATTAAAAAAATGTCAAGGGCACAGTTGAGGGGAGAAAGAAAGAGTTGGGGTCCTAGAAACATGGGGGAAAATGGACTTTTGTGAATTGAGTTATATGTAAGCAACTTGCATTAGCTTGTTATGAAGACTCATTTTAGGGAGCCCTAAATTGATCTGTTTTTGTTCATCAGCATTTTCATCGATCAGCTTTGCTTGGGCAGCTCTCCATTATTATTCACATCACTTACTTTTTCCTTGACCTCTAAATGTTGATGGTTCCCGAAGAACCTTTTTGAAGCTCTCCTTTTCTACTGGTACTAGCTTAGCCGTGTCGGCCTCTTGCCTTCCCATCTCATTTGGGTGTGCAAGCCTTTTATAAGCTAACGCCTTACGCCTCCCTGCAAGCTGCATCTTGAACTGCAGCTGTCTGCTAGACATCCCTCCAGCCAGTATGGCTCAAACTGGACTCATTGTTTTCTCTGGCTCTGCTGAGTTTCTGGCTTCTGTGGAAGGCACAGAACACTCAGTTAGGGCATAGAAACATACGACATTTACGAATCCCGCTCCCTTCTCCCTGTCTTCCAGATTAGCTCAGCTATCAGCCCTGCTGCATTTCCCCTCTGTGACGACCCCATCTCATGCAGGTGTCCTGTGTCCAGTGCACTGCCTGTGCTGGGCTCAGCCCTCGGCACCCTCTTAAGTGGACTGTTGCAACTGTCTCCCTGTCTCTTTGCCCCCAGTCTTTTGTCACAGGCTTGCTGATGTGAACCAGCTGGAGGGAAGCTGGGGAGAGGCTGGTCCTGTTCCCTCTACCGGGGAGTCAGACATCTGGGCAGTTCTCACCCTGAAGGGGAGCAGGATGCAGCACAGATCATAAAGCCTTGAGCGGCTTCTGGCTGAGAAATCTTCCAGGGAGTAGGGGCTGGTTAAGTGAACAGGCTGAAGCAGCTAGACTGATTCTCAAAATAGGGCAATTCTTGCAGTTCCAGGTGACTGGTCTATTTGGGAGCAGGCGCCAAGCCAGCAATGGAGAGAGGAGCAGCAGGTCCAGCTCCCACTGGAGGTGGTTGGCAAGAAGTAGGCAGGGGCCAGGGCCAGAGCCTGGCAGAGTGGGGTTTAGGGCAGGGGACAACAGGGCTCCTCAGGCAGAAGTCCTGCAGTCTGCCTGGGCTGACCCCCAACAAGGTGGCAGTTGGACCCAGGGGCTTCACTATCTCCCCTGGACTTAGGGTAATGGCAGCCCTAGGAACTCCTCTGCTTGGGGCCTTTATTTACATGGACCCCTCAGCCTGGAATATGCCCCCTCCTCACAAGCTTCAAGCCTCCAAATCCCACTCATCCTTAATGCCTAGATCAGTTGCCACTTCCTTCTGGAAGCTGCCACTCATGCTGCCGAGCTGTGATGTTCTTTCTTGGGCTTCTATAGCCTTTTATTCCACTTTCCTTACTGAACTTCCACTTTCTCCCTTGAACTGTCATTACTTATTGCCATTTTTTTTTTTTTTTGAGACAGAGTCTCACTGTGTTGCCCAGGCTAGAGTGCTGTGGCGTCAGCCTAGCTCACAGCAACCTCTAACTCCTGGTCTCAGGCGATCCTTCTGCCTCAGCCTCCCGAGTAGTTGGGACTACAGGCATGTGCCACCATGCCCGGTTAATTTTTTCTATATATTTTTAGTTGGCCAATTAATTTCTTTCTATTTTTAGTAGAGACAGGGTCTGGCTCTTGCTCAGGCTGGTTTTGAACTCCTGACCTTGAGCGATCCTCCCACCTCTGCCTCCCAGAGTGCTAGGATTACAGGCATAAGCCACTGCGCCTGGCTACTTATTGCCATTTTACTAGACTAAAAGATCGATTACTTTCCTATCTTAGTGTCTCTGGCTCTGTGGTTCAGTAGCTGTCAGCCTCCACAGGCCTGTTGAAACTCACTGTGGTCTTCCCAAGTGCTGTGAACTCAGTATTTCCAGTTCTTCTTCCCTGGGCACTTGCGCCCCTTACGTTTGGGGAGGCCCTCATGAGTAGCTCTGGCAATGGGCTGTGAAGGAAAGTGACATGTGCCACTTCTAGGCCAGAGTATTGGGACCGATCTGAGACCCTTCCAAGTGCTCTTTTCCTTCAGGCGTGGCAGTGAGCAATGTTTGTGATGTTGGCTGCTCTGCCATCCTGAGCCCCCCTGAGTCAATATGATAGCAGAGCCCCCTTGCTGGCCCGTGACGGCCCCCAGCGTGAATGAGAAACAAGCGTTTGTTGTTTCCAGCCACTGAGATCTGAAGGCCGTGAAGGCAGCAGAACCCCCCCGAACTGCCTGCCGGGCACATTTAGGGAGACGAGCAGCAGCAAGCACGTCCGCAATGCTGCTGGCTGGCCCTGACCTGATGCAGGGAAGGCACCAGCAAGGGGCAGCTGCCTCCGCAGGCGGCAGAGTGCTCCTCTCAGCGGCGCGGTCCCTGGGCCCCGGCCTGGCGCGGTGGCGCGCCAGCGATTTAGATGCAGACGTGCAGGAACGGATGGCGCCTTCCACTCTCCTCCCTGCGGGCTGCCCTACAGTAATTAAAAGCTGGAGGTGAGCAGAGAGGAGATTCTGTGTTAAGTTAGAATGTTCTTTTTTAATTTTCGAGGCTGCAATGGCGTTCTCCCGTGGCTTTGCCGAGCTGTGCTTCACAAGGGTTAGCGGGATTACTGTGCTGCGGGGCGGCAGCATCGTGCTTTCCAGACGGGAGTGTGTGACCCACTTCCCTGGAGTGGCCTCCGCACCTGCAGGGGCTGCTCGCCGAGCTGAGCAGCTGAGGAAACAGCCGAGCCCGCGCACCGCGCACCGCAGGCGCTGGGAGCTGTAATCCTGACGAGCACAGGTGGATTCCAGCCTGTCGGAGCGCGCAGGTATTCCCTGGGCAGGACAAAAACCAAACAAGCCCTTCCATTTACCTCTGAGAGAAGGGAAGTGGTTATCTAGTGAAGCAAAGATTAAAAATAAAAGCTTTGGGCCGGGCGCTGTGGCTCACGCCTGTAATCCTAGCTCTTGGGAGGCCGAGGCGGGCGGATTGCTCAAGGTCAGGAGTTCAAAACCAGCCTGAGCAAGAGCGAGACCCCGTCTCTACTATAAATAGAAAGAAATCAATTGGCCAACTGATATATATATAAAAAATTAGCCGGGCATGGTGGCACATGCCTGTAGTCCCAGCTACCAGGGAGGCTGAGGCAGAAGGATCGCTCGAGCCCAGGAGTTTGAGGTTGCTGTGAGCTAGGCTGACGCCACGGCACTCACTCTAGCCTGGGCAACAAAAGCGAGACTCTGTCTCAAAAAAAAAAAAAAATAAAAGCTTTGCCTTGTCATGTGTGTGTGCTGACTGCTAAACCTCAGGAACATAAAATGACAGGAGAAATGGGCAAGAGACAGAGATTTAATTGAATAAAAACTCCAGGCTGTGACAGGGGTGGGAAGACACAAGGCAGTAATTAACAACATAATTTTTTAAGTGACGATGCAATTAATTAACATCCTGGGTAAGCGCAGAAGGAGAGGGGGGCATCTTTCAGCCCAGAACTACTGTTAAATAAAGGAGAAAGGAACTTTGTGGGGTTAAAAAAAATCTATGTGCAAACGGCTCTGGTTATTGCAACTTCAGCAAAGCTCACAGCAACCCAGGAGGTTTTGCACTCCAAAGGAAGCCAAATGAATCAACTTGGTAATTCATTTTATTTTCATCTGCGAGGGAGAAATACTGGGCTAGATAATGACATTGGCTGATGTTCAGGTTTCATTCATGATTTGGGTTGAGACCAATCTCTCCTAAGGGTGTGAGGCTCCAGGAACTAAAAGCTTCCTTGGGGTGGGATCCCAAGCCTGTAGGAATTTACCGAGATTGCTGGAGCAGGAGTGGGAGCGGTTGGTTAGAGTGGTGTCAGGGCTAGCCATAATCAGTTCAGGAAATGAAATTCTGAAACTTTTGGGATGTTCACTCACGTGAGATAGCTTCTTGGTTCTAAGAGGAATCTCTCAGACGAGCAACACTAGTCCATGATTCAAACTGACCACACGCCCCTAGTTTAGAATGGGTATCCTCACTACCTAAGGGTTTAAAGATGATAGCTGGACAAGGATTTTGAGTTCACTTCTAGAAGGACCTTCTCACACTAATTTCTGGGCTCCTTGTGACCCAGGAAACTCAATTGTCCTCTTGTTTGCTGCAACACCCCAGCTTCTGCTCACTAGCCGAGATGGCCATCTTGATGGGGTCAGTCAAGCATTGAGAAACATAATGAAGTTTGTCATCTTCTGAAAGTCTTGTCATGACCTTAGGTGTTTTTTTTTTTACTCTCTAGAGAACATCCAGGATGGACTCGGTGACTCATGCACTCTGGGAGGCCCAGGCAGGAGGATCACCTTAGGTCAGGAGTTTGAGACCAGCCTGAGCAAGAGCAAGACCCCGTCTCTACTAAAAAGAGAAAAATTAGCCAGGCGTGGTGGCGCACGCCTGTAGTCCCAGCTACTCTGGAGGCTGAGGGAGGAGGATCACTTGAGCCCAGCAGTTTGAGGTTGCTTGAGCTAGGCTGACACCACTGCACTCTAGCCTGGGTGACAGAGTGAGACTCTGTCTCAAAAAAAAAAAAAAAAAAAAAAAGAGAACATCCAAATGCAGGGGTGCCTGACTAGGAAGGCCCGTCAATCACAAGACATTTGGGGTAGAAAGTGATCTTTATACATTAGTCCCTAGCCTGAGGCTCAGTACAGGGTGGAATTTAGATTTATCCACATTTACTTTTATAAGTTGAAAACTTCTTTTGCCACAATATCCTGTTAGCTCATGCCCAATCTGGTCATTTTTAGTGCTAGAAGACATTACCCCAAGTTATATCAGCAAAGAAACCTGGTAACTTGGCTTAAAATGAGGGTTGTTTTATTTATTTATTGTTGCTGCTTCTACAGCATGTGACAAATATCAAGAATAAGACACAAGGTGTGTGAATAGTTTTTATGTTCTTGACCTTCTGTTGTTGAAAGAAGGGGTTCTCTAGCAGACTTGCCTCTTGCAAGTCATACACACAGCTGGAAACTGGCATTGTAGTCACAAGCTGAAGTAGAAACTCCCCTCCGTGTGCCTACCAGGGCTGTACAGACCGAGACTGAGCAGATCACCCTGTCTGAGGGGGTGGTGGGAAGGCCACTATTAACAGAAATGTGCTATTACAATACAGAGCAGTTCAAATGTTTTTTTCCCCTAACTGAGCTTGGCCTAAGGTAGAGATCTAAAGGAAACAAAAAACCCTCACAACCACTGAAACAAACAACACTGAAGTACTTAGTAATTTATAGAACTAAAGTTTAAGATAAATATTGTCCCAGAGTCAATGGGGCTGAAATAGGCTTACGCTGACTTAGTTTCAATCAAGCAGATACTCTTCATAGAAAGATGGACTCAGACTGCTACTTGGATTTCAAAATTCCCCATTCAGAAAAGAACATTTTTATCTAGGTTTTTCTTTGATCTGTTTAGGCATTTTAAAAAGCTGCTTGATACTTCATGGAATTATAAAGCTATGTATAACACAGAAATCATTCCAGAACATATGTGCCTCTCTTTCTTTACAATGAAGGTTATTTTTGAGAACAAAGATTCTGTTTTCAAACAAATGTGATCATTAACTGTGGTGCGTCAGAAAACATATGGCATGTTTAGTTTCAGCAGAACCGTTCCTACAGAAAGTGACTAAGTTCCCACGAGGAATCAGGACGTTTTCGATTCACGAAGAAAGCCAAGGGCAACCCTGCACACCAGCTGAAGGCTCACGAACACCTCAGAGGTCTCGTGATTTCAACACGGGACCAGGAGTCCCATCTTAGTTTATGTCCCACCAGTGAAGAGCTTCAAAGAATAATAATCAGGCCCCTAAAGGCTCCAGGATTGATTTGTGCCGCTCTGTAGGGCACTGAAAATGCAGCCACAGCTCCACCCCACCTCCTCCTTCTCCAGGGTTGCAGAGCTTGGTGGAAACACAAAATTTCAGAAACTCAATCCACCTCTCCTGAAAATCCACCTCTACTGCTATTTTACATCATATTTTATAGATCCAGCTTCTGGGCTCTCACCCTTTGATTTTTCCTATTGTTTTTCTTTTTTTTTTCCCCTTCTTTTCTTGACTGCAGACCCATAAAAAGTGAAAACCACAAAAACATCACCTTGGGAGACAGAAAAGACTAAGACAGATCTGACCACACGACAAGCGTTTCAGCCTTGACCTGCGCAGGAGCAGGTAAGACTCTGAGTGACAGACGGCCGCAGCTGCCGCCGCGACTGCACGACACTGTGTTTAGACGGTTGAACAAGTGTGAAAAGAGCATTGCTGAGTCCCGTTTGCGTTGCTTGGCTGTGCAGCTCATGGTGTCGGAGGTGGTTTCGGAGACGGACAGGAGCTCTCACTGTCAAAGCTGGCAGCTCGGCCCTGCCACTGCGAGGAGGAGAAAAATCCGGTCATTGATCGCCAAGGGAATTTACATTTCAACTTGCAAAACTTAACTGGCCCATGCACTGATTTCACTTTCCCCAGCTTCTCATAAGCTTTCTCGAATTTTGCTGTCAGCCATGCAAAACCAAGGAAAACAGCTTAGAGCTTCTAGTTTGGAATACCTGATTTTCAAAAAGACCTACTGCAGAGATAATTAAAGCTTGCTTTGTTGTGTGTATGTGTATGTGTGTGTGTTGTGTGTCTCTGTGTGTGTTTTAATGAAGAGCTATGACTGGACCATTTCTGAGTGCTTTAGCCATTTTTCACACTGAAAATTGTATTACGTTAGCAGCGAAAGAGGCAGTCTGCAGAGTATGTCCTTACTGCCAAGAGCCCACGATCATGAATTATTAGCAATTTGTCTGGGAGCTGTTAGTACAGCTAACACCCTGATATTGCTTTAGCTTCGGGCTTTCTTCTTTGGTCTAAATTCTTTCTATGGGCATTTGCACCCCACTTGTGAAGAGGTAGGAGGTGTGAGGAGACCCTTTGGGCTTCTCCAACTCCTCCTCCTCCCCAGCTCTCCTCACAGATTGCCTCCTCTCAGCCAGACTCCAACCCTTCTGTGAAAGCGGGTGATGCAATGAGGAGCATGGAGTGAAGGAGAGGGCTGAAGATGATGCACTCGAGCCATTCAACTCTTCTTTAAATGCAAAATCAGTCTTAGGTACAGCAATGTTTCCTGGGCAAGGATCTGGGCCCGTGAATGTTCTTGACCTGTCTGGAAGCTGCATAACTTCAAAGTGAGTCAGCGTCCACTGCTCGCGCTAGCCTCGCGTGGGCTGAGGAGACTCGGTATTCTCATAGGTGCCTGCAGGACAGTGCTCCAGAGAGACAGGTTAGGCAGGTGGTCAAGATGACCTTCCTGAACCTGAAGTGCAGCCTATTCTGCTTCTTATGAGCATGGAGGGTCCCCACTGTGGAGAGATGGGGCTGAGTAGAAGCTGCAACTATAGACTTGTGCATGTAAGGGGGTGGGGTGGGGGAGTATGTGGTTCCCTTCTCAACACAGCTATTTCTAGACAGGGCTGAGCCACCTAAGGCATATAGCTCAGCCATAGGCTGAGCCACCTAAGGCCATTTGTCATCCAGCTTCACCTATGGAATAGATGGAAAACCCATACGGTTAATGAGCAACCCAGACCTACTGAATGACCTTAATGCTCCCAATTTTAAGGAAAGCTTCTGTTACCCTTCTCTGGGCCCAATTCTTCACGGGCTCTTTATAACCCCTGTGCAGGCCAACTAAGCAAAGCCTGGATAGTTGGGTATTGATGACCACCATTACCTAGATCTGAGCAATCTTAGCACGGCAGGCTTGGGAGACCATCCAGTCTAGCCCTCCTTGCATCTTCCTAGGAAGATGCAAATAGGAAAACAGAGACACAGAGAAGTCAATATACAGCTAGTTAGGAGCAGAGCCAGGACCCGAAACCAGGTCTTCTGACTCTGTGATCTTTCCACTTCATCCTGCTGCTATCTTAGCATTTGGACACAGTAGGAGGAGACACAAAGTGTAATAAGAACCCTAACCTCTTGGGGACCACACCAGGTACTTACTCCTAACTCCGGGTGGCAGTCTCTCTGCTTGCAGCGTCCGCGTGAGTGAAATCACAACCGAGGGTTTCCCTGGTGAAATATTTTAGATAAATAAATGCCTGATTGTTGAGCCCACTGTGGCTTCTGACTCCAGTGTTTCTTAACCAGAAGGTGACATGAGATGATTACTAATGCTTTCATTTAACAGACCTTCATTTTCGGAGTTCTACTTTTTCCATTATAACTTTTAATGTTGGTGGAAGGTACGTTGTAATTACTGGCTTCCTCCCTGGGTTAGCATGCCACTTAAACAACCTGATTGATAGGCCAGGTCAGAGGAGAAAACATGAAATGGCTACACAGAGTACCTTTTTTCCCTTTACATAACAGCCCAAAGAGTAGTTGCAGGGAGCATAATTGTTTATCGGGAACAAATGAAGAAGGAACACTGGCTCCCCTGCTAGTCCCTGATTTTTCCTATGAAGATGAACAAAGGGACGAGGTGGGGTTCATGAACAATGGGAAGGTAAATGATTCCGGGAGGCTTACGGTAGCTCTAAAATAGCAGAGAACCTGTCCCCAGCCTGCAGGAAGATGATTGTTCTGGGATGGCTGTGTTCCAGTAAGGTCTTTTATTGTTCTGAAATGGGTCATGTTCCAGCAGAGATCTAAAATCTCTGGCAGATGATCTGAACTTGGCCCTCTGTAATCAGATGCCTTAGAGAAGAGCGCTGGTCAACCTGGGCCCTGTGTGTGGTGCCAACAATGACACGCGGCCCTGGCAGGAGTGCTGAGAGGAAAGGGGCCTGGCGCCGCAGCTGGGGAAGGGTGCTTGTGATGGCTCAATACAGTTTTATTCATGAAAAAAAATCCCAGAAAGGAAAGATACCTTTTCAGTTGATTTCTTCCCCTGCACCATATTTTAAACCCCAAGCAAGCAAGCAAGCATGGTATGTCCTCTGTTCTTATGAATAAAAAAGAAATGATCACAGCCCTTGAAACTCCTCTAAGAAGGGTGCAAGATAAATACCGAGTTCTTTACAGATATGATTCCGTGTATTTTCCTGGGAGCTGGAAAAGATTTCTTTGCGTATGATACAGACGGGAGATACAAGTTTCAGGAACAAGGCTCTTATTCAATGTCCACAACAGGAATGAAAAGGAGACAGGCTGTGAGCCCCAAGTATGATCGGGAGGATGTATATTCAAGTACAATACATCGCACGAACACAGAGTGTTTACTTAACATTAGCCTGGTGGGTTTTTAGATGCATTTTTATAAAAATATTTAAATGGTGGGTGCTAAAAGTGTCAGGACTAATGTTAAGCAAATGGTTGAAATCCTAAGTTGCCAAGACGAATGTCATTTTCTGCTTCTTCATAGGGAGAAATGATCAGCTGAGCAGAAAAGGGGGGACAGCAAGTTGGGGAGGGGTGGTCTTAGGAGCTCAGTGTGCAAGGTCAAGAAAAAAGAAAACCCAAAGGACATCAATTTATTCTCTTTTCGTTTTCCATATACTGTTACTTTCCCTTTACTGTCTCATCAAATATTCATTTTCAAGGGCTCAATTCTACTTTATCTTTCTTTTGTAGTCTGGACTAGTGAGCCAGAATTCTCAAAGAAACAGCGACTTGGAATCAATTATTTGGCTTAATTAGGTTGTATTCATCACGAAGGAGAGGGATTCTGGGCCAAGTCCCGGCCCCCGTGTGGTACCTGCACCCGCCCCCAGCTGCTGCCGCTGTTCTCTCGGTTACTTCCCATTTTCCACGGGCAGGCCCAGCCTGCCCACAGCGATGGGTTGCTGCAGGTTTAAGATCAGAAAGGCAGTCACCGTGCAAGATGTGGGCTCACAGGTCACCACTGAGGGTCAGAGTTTCCTAGAGGAGCAGAGGTGGGAGGGGCCGACCCCTCATTCTACCAAGGAGGAAACCAAAGTCCAGAGTGGGGCAGTGAGTTGCCCGAGGCCTCACTGCCCTCTAGGGGCCCCTTAGCTCTCATTCCATGCCCTGCCCCTACACCCTCCTAAACAGTTTAGCATACTTATTCTATTCTTAAATATCTCGAATGATTAAAAAAAAAGCAGGGCGCTGTCACGACCCCTCCTCGGGCTGAGTCAATGTAGCATTCAGCGCTGCCTCCAGGTTGTCCTGCGTCCGAGTCCTGCCCGGCAGCAGCCTCCTGAATAGGTGTGTGTGGGGGTGCTGGTGGGGGGTGCCTCACCCACACTCTGCAGAAGGGGGGTCGGGGCTCCCCGGGGGAAGCCGGAGAGCTAAGGGACCAGTTTCCCTCATTAAAGCTCTACAACTGTGGTAAAATCAAGGCAACCACAGGAAACATGAGGCCTCAGCTGACAGGAACTTTGCATCTTTTCACTCCTTGATGCTGCTTCAAAGGCCACAGGGCAGGAGCTTCGCAAAGCACATGCCTCCCTGGGGTGGTCAGTCCATCAGCCTGGCTCTCGGAGGTCTCTGTCCCCTCAGCCCTCCTTCTCTCTGGAGGCTCCTCACACTGCTGGAGACAGTGGAAATGGGCTTGTCCACCCTGAGAAGGAAAAGGGTCCGGCAGGTGCTCCAGGTTTGCCGCCCTGACCTTGCTGCACCACAGAGTGGGGGAGGGGACTGCTCTGTTTTCAAGGGGACTCTGACTTTAAGCTGAGGGGCCATGTGGTAGAAGGGATAGAGCCTTATTTTTGTGTTAGTAGATGCTCCAGCTTTCTAGACTTGCTGGGTTTGAAGCCTGTTAAGATGAGGGAATGATCACCCTGCTTTCTAGGATATGGACTAGGGAGCAAGACATTGAAAATCAGGCTTAAGTCTTTCCTGGTCACCCTACACCCCAACCCATTTGAGCAAAAGCAGGGCAGGGGACCACGGAGGTGACAGATCACAGAATTTTAAATTGGTGGGGTTCAGTGGAGGGTGGGGCAGACTGTGAATATCCGTCTAAGAAACATGTCTTTGCAGTTGAGAGAGAAGTGACAGGGTCAAGATCATATAGCAAGTCAGCATGGGCCAAGATTGCAGCCCAAGTCTCAGGACTCCCAGCCCAGTGTTCTCTCCGTTACGTTTCTGGTAGAATCCGGCCCCAGTCCAGCCCCACGCCGTTAGCCAGAAAGCATGGCAGCCTGAGTCCACTCCCAACAATGGTGAGAACCAACGTTCATAAGAGGAGGAATTTGCTCTTTGGCGATCTCTATCCAAGCAGTGAAAACTGCCAAGTGACGGCCTGGCTTGAGCCTCAGGGAACTTACTGTTCCAACAGGGCTAGATTTCTTGCCAAGCTCTGATCTCACCCCCTTGGGGCTTTCTCCTAAAGGACTGATTTGGCCAGGGCCTTTGCAAAAGCATTTCAGGCCTGGCACAGTGGTCTGCCAGGAAGGCTTCTTCAAAGTTCTTATTTTCCATTAAGAACTCCGTGTTGCTTTCAAAATGCCCAACTCAGGGGATTTTTGTCAAGCAGCCTCCACCTCCTTCCTCCACTTCCTTCCGGCCTGTTACACACCGGCGAGAAGCATGTGGCCATGCCCACCTTCCCACGAGGGGCTGAGGGTCTTTAGCAGCCGACTGCCATTCTCCAGCCCACACTGCCATGCAGCAAACATGCCGAGGGCCAGGCGACCTCACCCACCTCTTTGAAGGATTTCTTTACCTCCACCAGGGAGTGCCAGTGTGCAATGGGCTTCCGTGGGTACGCCAGCATCTCATTCCAGTGGTCCCTGCCCAGGCCTTCGGCGTTGATCCCCACACGACAGACTCCTATGATCTCATTGTGGCCCACTCTGCAGGAGAAAGAAAGGTCCCCGTGTCGACTCCCAGACATGCTCTCGGAAAGGGAGGTCCCGGGGGCGAGACTGTGCCCAGTGGGTCTAACTCAGAACTCTGAGCTCTGAGAACAGATGCTGGGCAGGCCTTGATGCCAGTGGCAGTGAAACTTCGCCCAGCCTCCTTGGTGGATGCTGGGCACAGATAGATGAGGTTGTAAACTTCTTTGGGCTCTTAGGAAATGGTGGGCAAATGGCCTGAGTTTGGGAAGTGTGAGAGTTTAAGTCTCTTCCCTTATTTGACTCGGCCAGCACATTACAACCTCGCTTGAGACACCAGCATTTGCAAATAAATCAGCCTGCTCTGAGCACCATGTCTCGATACCACCAGAGGCTGGCATGTGATTTATTCACTCAGCAAGACCATCAATCATTACTCAATATGTTCATCAAGCACCTACTACTATGCCCGAGAACTTGTGCTAAAAATCCTGCACCGAGGCTTTTTTGCATGGTTTCTATTCCTTTTAGCTAAAGTGACAACTGGAGGATGGAGTCACCGGGGCTAGAGTAGTTGAAAAATGTTTCTGGGCCAGCCTTGATGGAAGAGCAGGATAAGCAGAAGAGCAAAAATATATCTGAGGAAGTAGGTTGGATGGATGTGCTGGGGCCAGATAATGGAAACCCTTGAGAGTCTAGGGGAAAATCCTGGACAATGGGAGCTATTGATGGTTCTTGAGAAAAGCAGGTAGAGGAAAACAGTAGTTGTTTAGGGAGGGGTGTCCTTAGGAAGTGATGGAGGCAGGGGTCAGCTAAGTGGCTGCACAGCCATCCAGAGTAAGAGTGGGAGCAGCAGCAGCAATAGACAGGACAAAGAGGCATTTCAAGGACAGATGACAGGACTCAGTGCCAGATGGAAGAATGGGAATACTTGGGGGTGAGTTTAGGAAAAGTGGTGGGTGGAGCTGCCCCTGATGGACATAGGCCAACTGGGAGGAGAAGCTTGAGCCCTTTGTGAAGGCAGAATCCATGCTCTTCCTCAAACACCTGAGCTCTTCTTGGGTGGAGCCAGGTTGGAGGCCAATGGGCGCCTGAGCCCTGAACGCAAGGTCTGAGGCCATGGGGCCCTGCGCTGCACTGGAGTGGGGTGAGGGATGGGCTCACGACCCTCTGGGATGCGCACCTACCGATCATAGTCCATCACCGAGATGAGCAGGCTGACTTGATCCATGTTTTCCGGGGGAATGTCGAAGATGATGGCCTCGTTGTAGACAGGGTTGAGAGTGTTCTTCTTTATGGTTGTCTTCTTCTTCTTCAGCCTCCGCCCGTCACAGAGCAGGGACACTTTGACATAAGGATCTGCGCCAATGAGGGCATGGGAAGGGAAGGAAATGTGTCAAACAGATGTTCTCGAACAGCATTTTCGGCAAGGGACTGAAGCCCTAGGCCGCCTGCTGCTCATCAGATGGTATCAGTGGGTTGTTAAAATAATTAAACCACCTTGGATCTATGTAGCACACCTGTCTCTGAGGACACTGTGTGCTTAATAAACACAGTCTTTAGCTACCTCGGTGTTCTTGGGAGAGCGCTTAATGGACTTTCGCTAATGGAGAAGCTGGCCCCAAACCTGACATGGCACCTGCCCGTGGGTGTGCCATTCTCAGCCCTGAATCTCAGCCTTGCCGTGGCCGGCCGGCTCCAAAGTGTGGTGCAGCTGAACAATGACACTCTATTTCTCTCACCTACACAAAGTCCTTTTCTCTTTTGTTTTGTTTTTTGTTTTTTTGCCACCATTATTAACCAAAGGATAAGGGGGTTAAAAATAGAACTCAATGATGCCCGAGGAGTAGCAACGTGTCAGAGTGAAATGAACAGTGACAATCACTGAACAATGTTGTTCATGTCCTCCCCAACTGACAACACGATTTGGGGTCCCAATGTCCCAATAATCTCATTTTCATTTGGCATCAAGGAGGGGTAAGTGGCCCCGCTCTCTGCTTCCCTGGAAGCCGTTTCTTGCCCACTGTGAGCAGTGGAGGAGAAGGGGGCTGTGGCCGGGGCGTGAGGGAGGCCATCTCCTGACACTCAGGGCAGCTGGTTGACATTTCCTTACTCAGTGGGATCTTGGATTCTCTCCATCCTGCAAAGAGATGTCTTTTTATTGAACTTCCATCCTTGTTTCGTCTTTTAGTTTTCTGAATGGGTATTTCATGGTCATTTTTCTACCCTGAAATTTTCCACTCATCCAAGTGAAGTGACACCTATTGTATCTCGTAGCACAGGTGTCTTGGTCACCATCATAATTGTTATTTATGCCGCACAGCTCAAGAAACAGGAGGGCAACTCACAGGTAATAATAGCTTTTGAGACGCTGATGTGCTGCGACACCCTTTTGCCAAGAAGCCAGGGCTCCTGTGGATCTGTCAGGAAGTGTGGGCCAAAGCAGCCGCTCCCCTGGCTCTGTGAGTCACAGGCGTGTGGCTCTGTCTCCCGGGCATCAAGCGCATGCCAGGCCCTCATACTCCCTGGCATCGTTCAGGTGGCAGATGAGGCACACACCTACGGTGGGAACTAGAGAGAACTGCAACATCCGATCGGAAACTCCAAGCCTTAAAGGCCTTTCCGTAGGCATCTAAACGAGCCGCTGACTAATCAATGTGACAGTGACAGCTATGCCTTAACCACGGGGACACGTGAGTTTATGGGGAGACCATGAGGTGTTCAATCAACCTGCCACCTCTGACTACCCACTTGAAGGAGCTCTCCCTCAGGGGATGTGCGGTGAAAAGGAAGGACAAGTTTTGAGAAGGCACAAGGCAGCTTTCCACTGGCTCCATTTTCTAGCCCCAGACCCGTAACGTGGCAGCTTTGCACTGTGTTAGGGTGCACACGGCCTTGGAACGTGTCCTCAGGCTTGAGGTTGCTCAAGTGCCACCTTGGTCCCCTGCTCTACCAATTTCCGTATGTTCCCACATCAGAGCAAGTTTCCACGTCACGAGGCTTGGAAAAGTACAGGCAGAGCCACTGGTCCCGTGGGCCACTGAGCAAATGCCTTAGCACCGTTCCCCAACTCTGTTCACCCCTACGAGGCATATCCAATTTGTACAATTCAGTGGACATATTTCCCTCGCAGGAGCCAACACTCTCAGCAGCATTCCTGAGGCTGAGCAGATAGACTGTTCGCTAAGGTTCTCTGGGGCAAAAGAGAACCCTGTCTAGTGGAATGCTGGCCCCAGATGATCTTGGAAGTCCTTTCCTCTCAGCCTGTGATGCTCTGTGCAGCTGAGGGAGGGGACACAAAGACCAGCTGTGTATTTCAGCCTCATTGTCATGGGAGCCATCAAAATCCAGCATTTAGTATGTGCCAGGCACTGTGTTCAGAGATTTATATACATTATGTGATTTAAACTCCACATCAGCCCTATAAAATATTTATCGTCATCCTCTCCATTTCATAGATAGGGGAACTGGGGGTTACAGAGATTAGGGAATGTGCCTAAGATTTGAACCCATGTTTGTCTGACTCCAAAGCTCACATTTTTGACCACTAGACTCAGAGCAGGACAGAGCAGACGTGGTAGGGATGAGTGGATTTACTCAGCGCCCCTTTGCAGCATACTTGGTCCTTATTATTATTTCATACTATTTTTAGTTCCAGCAGATAGGCTTAGAGAATTGATCCAGGGCTAGTTTAGATGAAGGAGAATAGGCAGATCCTTGGTTTTAGAGGTCAGTGCCATACAATTCAAGAACTGGCAATTAACAAGCTCTAGTCACTCTCCAGTTTAGTCTAACGTCAAACCAGTCTGGGCTGAAGGCAACCTCAAACTTATCCTCAAGAGCAGGAGACCTCGTTTGAGGGGCCCCTGGCATGTACGCCTGTACTGCACCATCCTCAGGTCGGGCTCCTCGTGCTATAAATAAATCATAAGTAAATAAATTCATTCATTCAATACATATTTTTGAACGTTCATCATGTTTCATGCACTGTTCCAGACACTTGCAGTGAACAGAACAGACAGAAACTATGACAAACAGAGGACCCCTGACTCTTCAGAGTCGAGCTGAGATTTAATTCCAGCTTCTAGATCCAGGTAGAAAAGGGGGGGACATTGTGAGAGGGAGGTTAGAACTCAGCGTGAATAAAACTCTCACCCTGAACCCTCGAGTTTGGAACAGCCTTTTCGATGACCTCAGTGGCTTCGCCATGCACCCCCTCCCTAGCGCATCAATTTAATTACGCCACAGAAGATGGTGTGGGGACTTAGGCAGCAAAATCCTATTTCCCTCAGCAGCCTCCAGAGTCCTCAGTGAGTTTCTGTCCCCGGCACGCACTTATTTTGGTATTAAAATGAAATCTGCATTGGCTGTGTTTGGGGGAAGCTGACTTGCTGCTGCCTACGAGCTTTTTCCCAGGTCAGCAGAGGTCCGTTAATCTCTCCCCCGCGTCTTGCCGTGTGCTGGAGCCTTCGGTGGAGGGAGAAGCGTGAGGGTGGGCGCTATCCGGGGGTGGGGTCTTGGCCTGGAAGGCAGGAGCACTGCAGGGAGCTGGCTGCAGGCTGGAGCATAGGCTCTGAGGGATCCAAAGCTTCCATGACTATATATGACTTCAGGGTTTCCTGACCGCCTTTCCCTGAAACCTCCGTTTGCAAAGCTTGATGCCTCCTCTTCTTCCAACTGCACCAGGCTGCATCTGGGCCCACATGTGTTTAGCGGAACCGTCGCTTCTTCACAGCAACTGTGATTTATTTACTAAGGAGTTTTCTAGGACATGAATAATTAATGAATATAAAGGAAATATGAGGAAAAATCTCCAACGTGTTCCCAGCCAAGTTCAGAGGCACCTCCTGAGTGGTTCGACGTTGATAATCTGAGTCATCAGCACAGCCTTTTGGGCTGGGTGGGGAGGTGTCTGGGGAAACAAGCCCAGCCTTTTCCTGCATTTGCTACTCGAGTGCAGCCCAGACTTTTCTATGTGGCCTTTCTTTGGGCGGCTTCAGCCCATCTCACTCCTCAGAGCAGTTTGAGCTGAAGGGGGAAGGAGGCTCCCAGGACTCGAGCTGCAACTCTGTCATTTCCAAACTCAAACACCTTCTCCAACGACGACTTGCAGAATTATGGGAGAGGCTCAAAGCTCTGACGCCATGTCCCCCCTGCAGGTCTCTGCAGCTGGCCCCAAGTAAGCATTTCCTCGTTGCTGGAGAGCACCGTGCTTCTGTGCTCCTGCTACTCCTTGTGGCTCTCTGGGTGCTGAGGCTGAGGCTGCGGGTTCTGCAGCAGAAACTCAAATACTAATGCTCTTTGCTTTTCTGCGGATTGTCTTCTTCTACCCGTACTCAGGGCTGCTGCCACACGCCTGTGTGGACCTACAAACATTTACACACTTGAACTTGACATAACCCTTCCGGAAGTCCTGAGGCCTCATATGAGCTAGAGAGGTTGTCCTTAATTTTTTTCTCCTATATGTTTACTTCTTACTCTCTCTCTCCCTCCTCTAAGAGAAAGAATGATAGTAATAGATACTGCCTACTGAGTGCTTATCATGTGTCAGCCACAATTCTAAACATTTACAAGGATTAACTTGTTTATCCTGAAAGCAACCCACTTTTTTTATTCTCACTTTGCAGATTAGAAAACCAAGGCATGTAATAATTTAACCTCGAGGAAGTGGCAGAACTGGAATCGAATCTAGTTTGCTTCCAGAGCTGATGCTTCTAAGATTACTGACAATTCTTTCCCCTTCTCCTCGAACACCCTTCCAAATCCTACTGTCTGGGCTGCTGGCAGGCCGCTGGGGTAGGAGAGGTACCTGAATAGCCTGTGATGTCCATCGCCTTGAGGTTCCGGCATTTAATCACCGTGAGGGTGAGCCTGCCTGCTGTGGGCAGGTAGCAGAGGGAGAACATGATCTCTCCCAAGTCCACGCTCTCCTGCAAAGAAGCAGACAAGAGAGTAGGTAAGGAGCAAGTGCGGGCCGCGGGCCTCACTCCCTGTGCCGCATCTGTGGGTGCACTGTGGGCCGGGGACGGCTCTTAGAGCCGCAGTGCTGTGTATTTAAGGCCCAAGGGACGGGCCCCTGGGAATAACTGGGTATGAAAGGCAACGATAACAATATTGCCTCTTCAGTAGAGTTGGCCCCCTTCAATATTCCCTCTCGATATTTAAACCAGATTCTGGTCCTAGTCCTTGCCATTCTGCTTTGGCCTGCCCTGCGCTGTGTGCACCCCTCAGCTGTAGCCTCTGACCCCCAACCCCTTGTGGTCCATCCCTGTTCTCCTCCAGCTCACCTTTCTCAGTCACTGACCCCCTGACTTCCTACCCCGTCTGGGCATGTGGTCATGACAGTGTCCTGGACAAGATAGCTGCTCTAGCCCTCAGGCGGCCCCTCTCCTGGCAGATCTGCAGTTCTTTTCTTCTTCTGCCCCTCCGCTCAGTCATTCTTTGTCAATCCCTCTGCCTTAGTAGTTTCCTTGCCTCTCCCAGAACATACCCAGCACTCTAACTTCCGGCCTTGGGCTGGAAGCACAAGGAATTGACACCCAACTCAGGACATGCTGCCAACCAGGGAGACATACACTCGCCATCCCATGTTTGATGCCAGGCCTTGGATCACTTTGTCCTTTTTCCTTAAATACAGTGGTCTTTCAAAATAAAACCAATACAGAGCACGCACTCTGTTGCCTCTCCTGACCCCAGAATCATCATGGCCAGGATCCCTGGAAGTTTTTTTTTTTTGAGACAAAGTCTCGCTTTGTTGCCCAGGCTAGAGTGAGTGCCGTGGCGTCAGCCTAGCTCACAGCAACCTCAAACTCCTGGGCTCAGGCGATCCTTCTGCCTCAGCCTCCCGAGTAGCTGGGACTACAGGCATGCGGCACCATGCCCGACTAATTTTTTCTATATATATTATTTGGCCAATTAATTTCTTTCTATTTATAGTAGAGACGGGGTCTTGCTCTTGCTCAGGCTGGTTCTCCTGCAGTCCACTTGGAGCGGTGCCCCCCCCCAGCTCACCTAGGAAGCATGCCATGGTGACCCGCACTCCTCTGTCCCTTGGACCACACTTTGGCCAGTTGTTCATTTGCTCGCCCATTCATATTTGCCAGTGCCTGCCAGGGGCACTGTGCTTTGTGGAGAGTATTCAGTCCCCACACACAGATGGTCTAGTGGGCATAGCTGGTTAAAAGAAGGTGCTAGGATACCCATCTCCCTTGGGTGCATCTCTTGTCCCCTAGTCCCTGGGTCAAGAGATGGACACACAGCAACTGCCCTGTGCCCTGGCACCGATTCTGCGGCAGGGATCTGATCAGTGTGCATCTGGCTAAATGTCCCATTTCTGACAGAGGCACTGAGGTGTAAGGAGAAGCCCCAACTCCCTTTATTCCCCTTAATAACCCTTCAAGGTCGGATCCTGCTCAGAGTTACAGAGAGCCTTTCAGGTTCCCCAAGCACAGTGATAGGAACCAACTCCTACCGCATGCTGACCGTGTGCCAGGCACTCTGCTAAGCACTGTGCTCAATTACTCTGGTGAGTTTCACACCAGCCCTACAAGGTAGATGCTCTTACTCTTTCCATTGCATGCAGGAGAAAGATGGATGTTTTGTGAAGTTAAGTAACTTGCTCAAGGTTGCATGGCTGGTGAGTGTTTTGGTGCCAGACTTTCCCATATCGACGCCATGGCTCAAACCCTCAGCGGTTTCCCTTATTTGGTTTCTGGAATCAAGGCTGATCTTAGCTTGCATTTGGGACTCTCAACAATCGGGTCATGTCTTACTTCCCGAACTGATTCTCTCCCTCTCGACTTGTCTACCCCAACCCTCTGCTCCACATGGCTTTGGTCTCTTTAGCTAAAATGCCTTCCCTCCTCCTCTTCGCTTGGATGCTCCCCTGCCTGCATCACATCCCCCAGGGCCCCTCGCCCAGGGCCCAGCCACAGTGAGCATCTCTCCCCCGCATCCCTGCAGCGCTTCCTGCCCCTGAACTGCTCACAGGAGTCACAGGGGCCCCTTTGGCCCTGCAGCTGTGCCCCCCTCGCACCCGATGAGAGGCCTTTCGGGGCACCTTCCTTGCCTTACACCTACAGGTGCCTCGGATGTCCAGCAGCGCACAAATGCCTGCAGAAAGGGATGGTTACATTTTAGCAAAAAGAACCCTGTAAGAGCAACTCTCCACATTAATGTTATAATCAAGTTAGGGCCCTGGGAAGAATTCTGGAAACTCCTCGGGCCCCTGTGAGGGAGAGTGAACGAAGGCTGCTGCCCCCATTTCCCCCCTGCAGTCCTGCAGGTGCAGAGCTGTGCTTTTGCAGGCTGTCTCTTTTCAGGGAGTCTGAGTTGATATGTTTGTGGACTCGGGAGACTTGCCTGGGGATAGGAGGATCACCCAGGGCTCTGTGAACTGCTCTTAAGCAAGACTCTCTCCAGGGGAGCACTGAGCTGCTGGACCCCCTCCTTTTTGCAGGATCCCTGCCCTGTTCACAGACTGTGGCAGCTGGGAGCATGCGTGGTGAGCCTGCAGTGTGGCGTGTCCCCCCCCCCCCCCCCCCCCCCCGCCACAGCCATGAACTCTACTGTCCATCCATGGGCCCAGACAGGCTGGCCCAAGACCCCACTGTGAACTGCAGGCAGACAGGAAACAGGGGCCGGGTGCAGAGCCCAGCTCTGGGGCTTCTGCTGTGGGTGATTGGGCTTGACGGGAAGTTGGCAGCTCTTAGCTCGGTGGATTGAGGGGGATATTGTTCCCCTGCACATGCGAGCAGCAGAGGACTGGCTTATTTGATAAAGAAAAATAAATAGGTTAATTTTGAGTAAATAGAGAGATGGGAGCTAAGCAAACACAGAGAGTCAGCATCTCCTGCTAGCTGCCCTCCCTCTCTGGAAAGCCAGGCCCCAGCTTGGCCCTGTGGCCGCCTTGACCACGTCCTCTCTCTGCACTGCCCTTTTCTGGAGGTTTCAGCCCCGGATTCCACACATCTTACCAGCCTTTTGTCCTCATTAGGGATGTTGGAGACTTTGGACTTTAATAAAACCAGGGGTGAGCAGGGGCTGCAGAACAGCCAGCATGTTATTGCTTTCATCTTCACCTGCTGCCAGGAGAGCCTGCCGTAGGGCCCCTGACTGGTAATGAGCTCCCTGGTGCAGGAGAGGTCACTGCTGTCCAGAAAGCAGCAGAAACCGGCATGGCCCTCTCGACTCCTCACCTAGGGGCTGATAGGGTGGGTCCGAGCTCAGCAGGGCTGGCTAAAAGACTTAGCTAGTGCTTGGAGCAGGTGGGCCTGCTGCCAGGGGAGGGGGAGTCAGGATGTTGACTCCTGGAGAAATTTGTCCTTAGGTGCCACCTGTCCTCGCTGCCCGTAATAGCAGCATCCCCCCAGCTGTGGTGCCCTGGGCAGGAAGATTCGTAAGGGCCATCCACTGCATGGCATTGCTCTTGCTGGCTCTCCGGTGGCCCATCAGCAGCAACTTGTTAAAGAACTTCTCTCTCCTTGTGGCACTCACATAGCCCTAGACATAGAAAAACAATCCTATCTGTGGGCTGCTCGGGAAAGAGCAGTGAATCACAAGTCAGGAGACCGGGGGCTTAATCCCTCTGCCCCCAACTAGCTGTGACACCTTGAGCAAGTCATTTCACATCTCTGGGCGTCAGGCTGTAAAATGAAGGGGCTGTACTAGATGAGATGATCTATCCTTAAGGTCCCTGCCAGTCATGAGAAACAAGGATTCAAACTGGAAAATCAGCCATCACCCACAGAGACGGCCCTGGGATGCTTAGCTGGTGTCTACTGCCTGCCTCCAGGAATCTAGCAATTCTGGTTTGAAATCCAAATGCTCTCATTTCTTCAGTCCTCACTGCCCCCAGATGTTTTGTTCGTCTCCAGGGCTAGTCACGCTTCCCCCTAAAGAGGCAACGAGTGGCGTCGATGCCTCTGAGTCTGTCTTGGGAATCCAGGCTGAGCAAAGCAGGAAAATGCTTCCCCATTTCTTAGAGAACACTTCTGGTCTCTTAATCATTAAGTGGCTTCTTTGACTCTCTCATCAGCAGCAGAGAAGCAGCCGCTGCACTTTCAGGAAAGCCACAGGAGACCTAAAAAGGATCTCAGAAACACTGGGCAGGAAGTACTGTTAAGTTACCCCGGGGCAGGGGGCCTGCAAGAGAGATGGGGTGGAAGCCAATTTGGCTCCGATGGTTAAAGAAACATCCAGCGAGCAACCCCTCGGTGTAGACCTGGGGCTCCACATTGGTGCACAGAGAAGAGTTAGTCGTGGAAGACAGACACCCGGAGCTGGGCCGCCTCCCCTGGTATCTGCCCCGGTAGCAACACAGACCTCCTCTTCATAGCACCGGTTACAAGCGTAACTTTCACGTTGATTTGGGGATTCGATGGTGGATGTCTGTGTCTCTCATCAGAATGTAGGCTTTGAGGGCAGGGATGGGTCTGCATTTATTCACCATTATACCTATTATATTTAGCCCAGTGCCTGGTATATAGTAAGTGCTCAGTAAATTCTGGCTGATGAATGAATGGTTAAGAATATGGATTTGGGGTCAGGCAGCCCCTGGATCCAAGTTCCAGCTCTGACTCTTAGGAGTAGTGTGACTTTCTTAACCTTTCCTAGTCTCGGTTTCCTAACCTGTAAAATGGGGCAAATACAGGCCCCACCTCTCAGGGTTGTAACAGAGATTAATCGAGGTATTTTGTGCAAAGTGCTTAGCATAGTACCTGGCACAGAGTAGGAGCTTGTATTAGCTGCTGTTATGATTATTGCTACTATTATAAAGAGCTCACGGTCCTAGGGCAGGGGCAGGGGAGAGAAAGGCACGTAAGTAAGGAACACTGTTTTGACTGGTGCAATAACGGAGGTGTGGATAAGAGGTGTAGGAGAGTTGAGGAGGAACAATGAACTCTGCCATGGATTTAAGGTGAGTAAAAGGAGTTTGCTGGCAGAGAAAAACAAGCAAGAGGGTTCCAGGGAGAAGGACCTACCATTCATCAAGACAGGAAGGGGGCGCGGAGTGACGGGGAGCATGAGAGGTTCCCGGTGGCTAGAGGGCGTGGTGGGAATGGGGGGCAGAGAGCAGCCCAGATGAGGCTGGAAGCAGGGCCAGGGCCCAGCCTTGCCTGCCTCGTGGCCCTTACTTGGGAATTTGCCCTTGATTCTGCAGGTGATCGCAGACTCTCTCCACACCTGCGCTCTCTGCGCTATTTCCTACCCAGCCCACCGTGTCACCTTCCACCCAGACGCCACGCCAGAGACCATTTTCACATGTGCCATTCATTTGTCACGCACCTACTCAATGTTCGGGAATCTGGAGAGACAGGAACGATAAGACAGACAAAGTCCCAGCTCTCCAGGAGCTTGTATTCTAGGGGAGGGAGACAAAAATAAACTAAGCAAGATAGTATCTGAGGGCGGTGAGGGAGCCAGTGACACAAGGGTGATGGTGGGAGGAGGGGCGGCTTTAGACACAATGGTCCTGAGAGGTGGGGAGGTGCCAGCCAGCTCGCAGGGGCCAGCTCTGGATACCTGGAAGTCGTGGTGGCGTGGCCCTGGAGTGAGCAGGAGTGAGGATGGGGGACACAAGAGGAGGTCAGGGAAGTCCTTGAAGGTGCTGGGATTTTGCTGCCTGGGAGGGGCAGAGCCCTCAGAGGACTCTGCCCTCAGCAGCTTGCAGAGAAGGGGCAGTGAGAGGGAGTGCAGATGCCTGGCCCTCTTGCAGCCTCTGTCCCTGAGCCCCCTTCCCAGGGTCCCCAGACTCTGAGGCCCCTTCCCTCTTCCCCCTTGCCTTGCTCAGCTCTGGCCCCCACCATCCCTGCCCGACCTCTGCAAGTGTCTGATTCTCCCAGCCACCCCCTACCCCTCCTCCTTGCTGTAACCAGGAGGTTGCTCTCCTGCTCAGAATTCTTCAATGGCTCCCCATTTCACACTTGTTTTGTAGTTGGAAAATCTCTTCTTCAAGTGAAACATCATCCAAAAGCCAAATAGATACAACAGATAAAAAGTGGCTCAGAGAGAGCTCCTTCCTCCAACCCCTCAGGCTACCTCCTTGGAGTTTCTAGAAGACAGCATGAAAATCACTCATCCGCAGAATCAAACGGCATTCAGGTTTCTTCAGGGCTCGGCCCTCACTTTCTAGCCGGCCTCATCTGCCACCGTTCTGCCCCGGGTAACCTAACTGCAGCCATAATAACTAGTGACTTTTATTGATGGTTAACTAAGTGCCATCCTGTCCTAAGTGCTTATAAGTGTTAAGCCATATAAACTTCACAAAAGCCTCAGGAGATGGGCACTATTATTATCATTCCTGCTTTTTACCTGGAGACACTGAAGTGTAGAGAGGTTATGCAACTGGCCCAAGGACACACAGCTACCAAATGGCACAGCCGGGATGTGAACTGAGGCTTGAGAGCCCATGTGCTTAGCCACCACACCTACGACTCCTCCTCCCCAAACTGCCCGAGAGCTTGCCACCTCCATGCCTTTGTCCTCTTCCTTCCACCGCCTGAAGTAACCTCTCAGTACCTCTGACTATTCTGGACAACTCTCGTCTTTCCAGGCCAGCTGTCCTGTCACCTCCTCTTGGTCGCCTCCCCTGACTCCCTTGGTCTGACCTGGGGGTGTGCTCCCACTGCCCCTGGGCGCTGAAGGCTGAGGGACAAATGCCAGAAATGCCCCAAAGCAAAGGCAGGATGTGGTGCCCTGCCACAGGAGAGGAGGGGGGAGGCTGACACTCTGCCCGCCCTGCGTCGCCATGGCTGGCTCAGCACTCTGCTGGGAGAGAGGAGCTGTGGGGTGGGGTGGGTGTCCCCCGCTGGGGTGCCGAGAAGGACACCTGCTGTGAGCACCCGGCCTGGGTGACGTGGGTTGGCTCTGCTCCTCCTCAGGCCTGGGCTCCCAGGGCTCCAGCAAGAATGCTGGGGTGGCCGAGGTGGAAGGGCGGGATGTGTCTGTTGTGACAGTCTGGGCCTCCCACTGGGTGCTGGGGCCGGTTCTATTTGTTCTGTGTTCCATGCTGCTTTTTCTCTCAAGTGCTCCTCGGTCCTAGGGCTGTGCAGTGACATGAATAAATGAAGCTCCTTAAATGAACTCAGTATAGACCAGTCTTGGCCTGCAGTGTGGACACAGAGCTCGGACCGGCCCACGGAGCAGAGGGAGCCCCTGCAGCTGGTGTGGAGCGCGGTGTGGCAGGCAGTGGCTGAGACCCTCTGGCCTGCGTTGGCTTAGGGACCCGCTGAGACTGAAGCACGTCAGTGGGAGACAAACGCTGCTGTATCTGAGCATCTTTAGGGAAGCGGAGGGTTTTATTTAGCAAACTTTTTCTCATCCTCTCCCTTGAAAAGAGGTTTAGTGGTTCACACGCACCATTACTTTTGGGCAGACATCCATGAGTCAGAATCACACTGGGAGGTGCAGCTCTCTTCCTAATGACTTTTAAAAAGGTGGGCGGAGAAGGAGAGGGGCACAAGAAGGGCAGAAAGGAGCTGGAGGGGAGCAGAGTTTGGAGAAGTTCTAGAGGAGATGGAGGCAATGCCTGGTGAAGTCAGAAAGTCTGCCCCACGGGTGCTTGTCCATGAGAGCCAGCGCCCAGGACCTTCTCACCCCAGAGCCGGGCCTTCCGCTGTCATCTTCATTAAAGACAGGGGCGGGGGTGGGGGTGGTAAATGGCACATTAATGAAGTTAGTGATGAGAATCAGTCTTCATTTCCTGCCGAAAGTTGTCCTGCTGCGTGGCTGTCAAACAGCTGTCGGTTTCCCCTGGGGAGAGGGCTCGCTGCCCCTCATGGGTCTGTGGGGCAGGGGCTCTCCGCAGGAGGGACGGTGCCCCGGTCCCAGTGGGGTGGTCTCCTGGGGCAGCGGAGGAGTGTTTCTTGCAAACAAGTGCCGGGGAGAGGGGTGGGGATGCCATGCAGGCAGGGCTTTGGTCTCCGCTAAAGGTACACGCTTGAACTGACAATGACACTGGCTTTAGTTTCACCATCTCTTTGGGGACAGGCACCCTAATGGTTGAGGTCTCAACCCACCTCCTGCTGTCCACACTCCAGAATCTCTCAGTCTTGCCACGGCAGACTGCTCCGTGAAGGAGCTCTTTCCAGCCCTCCACGGAGCTGAGCACCCTGTTCCGGAGATGACCGCTTCCTTTGCGTTCTCTTCCCGCCTCTCCAGCTGCCCCTTCCCGGCCTCCTCTGCTGGTCCCTCCTCATGTCCCCATCTCTAAACAGCAGAGTTCCTCAGGACTCAGGACTGGCCCTCTTATCTCCTTGTTCAAACACCTGTCCACACTCACGACTGCTGGATGGATAGCCCCTCCCGTCTAGGTGCCAGACTCATGTATCCACCATGTGGCCATCTCAGAAATCTAAAAATTCTCAGGGGCTCAAAGGTGACTTTTTCATCTTCCATTTTCATTCTCCTCTCGTTTCCCCCCAACTCGGTAAGGGGCCCTTCCATCCACCCAGTCGCTCAAGCCAGAAATGGGACGTCATCATGAACACCTGCACCCTCTCTCCTTGGCATTTAGTGTGCCATCAAGCCCTGCTAATTCTTTCTCCAAATTCCATCTGGAGTCCACCCTCCTCTCTCCATCTCCAGTGCCACACGAGGTGGAATCCTGCCTACCTGCCCGCATACAGCAGCCTCCTCGCTGGCCCTGCTTTGCCCTCCTGCCCCGCCCCACGCGGCAGCCGGAGGGTTCTTCTCGAAATGTAAGATGCGTCACCTCATGCCTGTGTTCAAAACCCTCCAGTGGCTTCCCCTTGCACTAGGAACAAAGCCCAAAGCCTTACCGCAGGGCCGTCCATGAGTGGCGCTAACTCTTCGGCGCCCCCATGCCAAGCTCTCCTCGCTGCGCTTCAGCCTTACAGGCTTTCTTAAACCTCACAGGTTCCTCTGCCCCCACGACTTTGCACATTCTCTCCCTCTGATTGATCATTTTTCACATGGCAACTGATCAACTCTTCACGTGGCAGATGCCCACGCGTCCGCCCGGCCGCTTCCTCCAACACCCCCACCCAGCTGTGGGGACAGGGCCTGTTTCACCAGGGCCGGGGCGAGGCAAAGCTATGCCAGGTCCGAAGGGGAGGAGGCACTCCTCCTCCGGGCCATGCACGCCCCCAAGAGCCCCGAGGTTCCTCATTTGCCTCCCCCTAGTCCCTACCCTATATTTAACTCACCATTTTATTCCCAGCACTGAGCACAATGCCTGGTATATAACCCAGGCTGACAAACTCTTTGTTGAATTAATGAGTAAGTCAGCTTTGTGGGGCTTGCCTGGTTAAGAAGGTGGTAAAAAGAATTGGTGGCAGGAGTGGGCTCTTGCTTAACCTTGGCCTCTGGTGTCCCCAAGAATGTCACCACGGGTAATGAGATGGTTTTAGGGTGGAGCCTCATAAATGTTCCTCAGGGCTGGTCTGAAGATCTCTAGCACTAGAGTCACTTTGGGAGGTGGGGACTTGATTCCCGAGCTGCACCTCAGATCTACTGAATCAGAATCTCTGCAGGTGGGGCCCGGATGTTTGCTCGTGACAAGCTCCTCAGGTGGGTCTTACGTATGCTAAATCTGTATCATAAGGCAAGAGAGGAGATTCTGAGGCTGCCCTGGGTCAGACCCTATTAGAATCTCTGTCCTAGACTGGAACATGTCCTAGTGCAACAGAAGTCATTAAATGTCAGGGATGTCAAGCAAAAGTTAGGATCATGAAAGGGCCTTTTTGCTTCTATTAGGTAACATCAAGGGTTCCAAGGATGGAAGCCACGTGGGATGCTGGGCTGGTCCTGGCCCTGGTGGAGTGGCTTATTCACTACCACCCTTTGTCCTTTTCCTGTGCACCACAAGGTACACTGAATGGCTAAATTTTAGCAAGAAGGTGCCTCACCCAAATTTAGAGGGTTTAAGAGAACTAGGTAGCTTCAAGGATATCTGACAGCATTCTGTAAATGTTCCTCATTGCATTAGCTCTCCAAGTGTGGTTTCTTGACCAAGAGTATCAGCATCACTTGGGACTTAACAGAAACACAAATTATTGGGCCCTACCCTCACCAGGGGACAGGGCCAATAATCTGTGTTTTAACCAGCTCTAGGGAAGTCTCAGGAACTGACAACCATTGTTTTTATCTAGTGAGAAGAGCCAATGGAACACACACACTCTGGCCAGAATTGTGAAGCTTCTTCCACTTCTTTTAACCCACTGATTTTGGTGATCAAAGCCAAAGTCAAGAGAGGAGAAAGAGACTAACAGGTATGAAGCATCTACTAGTTTGTAGAGACTATGCTGGGTACTTAATATATATTGAATTCATTTCACTCATACTACATTCCTCAGAGGAACCAGTAATTATCGCCATGCAGTACTGAAATTCACAGGGGTTAAGTGGCTTGCCTGCGGTCCTCCCTCCCCCCAACCCCCTCTGGGCTTGCCCGTGCTCTCCTCCTCCCCATCCCACCTTCTGCCCCTGCTTATTAAGGATCAGGGGTGCTGAGGAGCATGTAGATTTTAAAGGCAAAATTTCTTGGTGTTCTGGAAGTGAGAAGCACAAGAGGGGAACCTCTGAGACTTAGAGTATTTACCTCCCTTCTGCCTGACCCTGCCTGCCTCTTCCAGAAAGGAGACAAATGGATGGTGTTGCCATGCATTGCAGATTGTGAGAGGATCCATCTCCTGCTCACTTAAACCAGCGGGTGCAGTGCTCTGGCCTCGGCCTGTCATTTCTCACAAAAAGCACCTGTTATGTTATTGTCCGGCTGAGCGCTAAACTGCTCCAGCAGACACTGGCTCATGGGGTTGGGGGGAGAGGAGGAAGCTGGGCCGGCAGGAGGCAGAAACCCTGGGCCGGAGCTCTTGTCCCCAAGCAGCGGCCCCTCTCTGCACAGATCTTTCCACCCGAGGTCTCCAGGTGCAGCCTGTGGGGCTGGCGGGAGGAAACCCACAGATGAAGAAGTTTTGAGCAAGTGAAGTGTTTCCCTGTCTCCTGCAGAGTTGCAGTTATTTTTCGCACTTTTATTTTCTTGCTTTTTTTCTGTCTTGAGGAGGGGTGAGGAGGAGGTAGGCTGTGGTCAATTCATTCCCATGGTGTGGGATCTTTAAGAATCAGAGCAAGGCAACTCTAATGATGTGTAATTAGGCAGCACATGGTCAACTCGTCCGTCTCAGCTTCCAAGCAGGACCACACTAACCTTAACGAGCAATGCCTCTTTCACAGTGTTTGCCATCCTGGAGCTCAGGAAGTTCTCCTTGATGTTTGACCAGAGCCTCCGGGCACTCAGCCCTTCCCTGCTGGTCCCCACCTAGTTCCATCATAACTTAGACATTATGCCTTCAAAGGCTCTATCAGATTTTATTCCATCGCCTCTTCTCCAAAATCAAGAAACTCAGTTTCCTTGGCCTTCCAATTTTTTAAGGCATTTTAGTGGCCTTCATCTTCATCAATAAAGAACTCCTGATTGGGAGTCTAGCGGGCAGCTGGGGTCTTGGCTCTTCATCCAGAGGGAGGGATCATAGTGTGCTATAGGGGAGTTGGCACAAACAGCCTCAGTGGGAGTGCATGGGGTTTGGGCAGAACCTGGGGTTCTAGTCCCTGCCCTACCTACCGTTTTCCTGCTGTGTAACTATAAAAGTCACTGACATCTGTCCCTCTCTGAGAATGGGCAGTATTGTCAAGCTTGTACTCCCTGTGCTTTAAGGTCCTGATTGGAGGCATATGAGGAAACCATAGGGAGGGTGTGGCCAACTGCTAGTAGAAGAACCAAGACTCATAGGTAGCAAGCATACAATCCGTTAGTAAGCCTCTCATTCTGCCACGTTGGGACACACTGGGAGTGCTGTCTATCTGCCTGGAGAGCCGAGGGGCCAGGCATGTCCTGTGGATGTCTGAGTCAGCAAGAGGAGGAGAAAGGGGCAGCTGCCTTGGGGTTGGCCCTGGGTGGAGGGTGGGGATGAGAATATCTTCTAGCCTGGGTTTCAGAGGCTGCAACTCCTGGCGCCAGGGCCAGGAAAGAAACTGTGCTGATTTGCAGACTGCCTCTTTCTCCCCTCCCAGCCCTGTGCCTCCCTGCCCATCAGCACCTTCAACTAAGGGACTAGCGAGGGCATCCTGCGGGTCTTCTCAAGCTCCAGGCTTCAGTTCTGGTGGTCCCAGCAAGAGAATGAACTTAGGGGAAACATTAAACTGAGAGCCAGGGGCCTGGGTTCAAATCCCGGTTGTGTTGCTCACCAGCAGAGTGAGGTAGGGCAGGTCACTGTGCCTCCCTGAGCTGTGGTTTCCTCCACTGTGAATTGGACGCACTGTGCCAAATGACCTCACCTCCTCCTCAATAAAGCTGGTAGCCATGAGGATAAATGAATGTGTGCACTTAAGGTGTCTGGCATGGAGCAAACTTCAAACACTTCATCCGATTTTCAGGCCCTCCCTCTCCGTCCTGCTGTGGAGCCACACCTGGGGGCTGAGTTGGCCTCAGCCGTCTCCGAGTTGCACCCCGACAGTGCGTCACGGCAAGGAGAAGCAGCGTGTGGGGCACAGGACAAGGCAGGAGGGAGCAGAGGGCCGGGATGCCAAAGATGCCCGGCGAGGTTCCGAGCTCTGTGCCGGGAGGTTGTTCTGAACCAGGCCCCAGGCTCCCTTCCCCCTCTGGTCACCCAGGAGCACGATGACAAAATGCCAGACTAGCTCCATTATTGTAACTCCTCCAAAAATCACAGGCTGCATGTTCTGCCAGAGCCAGCTAATGTCTCCCATTGGTGAGCAGGTGACACTAATGGTTATTTTCTCCCTTCCAGGCACCAAGTGCAGAGCCACAGAAGCAGAGAGAGAGGCTCAGGCTGGGAGGCAGCCCTGGGGCAGGGAGGAGGGGGACCCGTAGAGAAGCTGAGGCTCTGGCCTGCCCTGGTCCCAGAGCCAGGGCTAGCAGCGTGCCTGAGCTCCATAGCAGAAGTTTTCAGATCCTTCCTTCCCTCCCTTAGAGAAACTGGCTCTTGCACTGAACGAGCCTGGAGAAGCTCCCTGCTCAGGAACAGCCTGCCCGGAGTCAAGGGGGGCCATACCCCACGGGCCATACCCTGGCCCTCGGGCTGTGTGTCCCTGGAGTTCCTGCTGCTGCTGCTGCTGCTGAGGAAGGGCCTGTGTCCCCTGTCTGTCCCCACGGCTCAGGTTCCTTCTCTAAGGATGCTGAGCTTTCCCTGCCCTCCCACACGGCAGCCAGCATTTCCTCTCTCACCTCTTCCATCCTCCCCCGCCCCCATCTGCCTCTACCCTCACACCAGACAGAGCCATCTCCTGTCTGTGTCGGCTGAGGCAACCCTTCCGCAATGGGACAGGGCCCCAAACAGGAGCGGAAATAGCCCATTCCCAGGCAGACTTAGCCCCTTCCTGCCGGGCCCAGCAATGAGAAATGACAGATTCCTGGACCCAGCCCGGCTCCTGCAGACCTGTGATCACCGCCTTCCACCCACCCCACTGCCCTGGCAAAGCACCCAGCAGCTCTGCTCCAGCCTGTCCTCGAGACTAGGCTGGGAACCAGTCTGCCTAATGCCTCTCTTAAAGAATTCCCACCAAGCCCCTTCTGCAGGTAGTAGTTGCAGAGAAAAGACCTCTCTGTGATAATCAGTGTGAGAGCTTAAGGGTTCTCAGAGATTACAAAGATCCCTTCTCATTTTACAAATCAGAAAATTGAAGCTTCGAAGGGCTGTGTAGCCCAGTTGATTCTAGATGGAGTTTTCCAACTCCCAGACTAGACTGGAATCCCTTTCTTTTCTTTTCTTTTCTTTTCTTTTCTTTTCTTTTCTTTTCTTTTCTTTTCTTTTCTTTTCTTTTCTTTTCTTCTTTTCTTTTCTTTTCTTTTTTTTTTTTTTTTTGAGACAGAGTCTCTCTTTGTTGCCCAGGCTAGAGTGAGCGCCGAGGCGTCAGCCTAGCTCACAGCAACCTCAAACTCCTGGGCTCAAGTGATCCTCCTGCCTCAGCCTCCCGAATATAGCGGGGACTACAGGCATGTGCCACCATGCCCGGCTGATTTATATATATTAGTTGGCCAATTAATTTCTTTCTATTTTATAGTAGAGATGGGGTCTCGCTCTTGCTCAGGCTGGTTTCAAACTCCTGACCTCGAGCAATCTGCCCACCTCAGCCTCCCAGAGTGCTGGAATCCCTTTCTCTTACTTTCCAATTCCACCCCACATGCATAAATTGAGCACCTACAAGATGCAAGGCCAGGGGTCAGGAGATGCAAGGCCAGGGGTCAGGGCTGTAGGGGTCATACAACTAAACGAGGCTGACGGGTGGCAGTGGAAAGCGAGAACCCTGCATTCCGGGGACTGCCTACCTCTAACATGGTATGGATGAAGATAAACAAGGACCCTAAAGACACCACTCACAGCTAGCATTCATTGAGCACTTGCTGTGTACTGGGGAACTTGGCTAAGAGTTCTATGTGCATTCTCTCCTTTAATCCTCACAACTTTATGGAATAGGGACTATTCTTACCCCCATTTTACAGATGAGCAAACATGCACCGAGATACTAAGTTAACCAGCCTGCTTAGCTAGAGAGGAGGGAGATGAGGCTCGAACCCAGGCAGCCAGACCTCAGGGCCTACCCTCTTAACCACTATGCCAAGTCAGGTTGGTTCTCTAAAGATCATCACTGAGAATATACTCACCACACTCACACCCTAATGCTTTGATGTCCCCTGGTGCTTCTGGAGCCCTGGCTGAGTGGGGTGTGACCGGGGCTTTATACATTCTCTCCATAACTTGATTTTAAAAACGTCTTTAAAAGAGTCTCATTTATTTGTCACAACAAATTTATGTGCATCGTATTCAAATACGATGCTCTGAACTAGCCCCTTGATGTTGTTCATTATGTGATGCTTTTTCTCTGCACAGCTCTCAGCAGAAAATTCTAACCTGTCCTGAAACCAGGAATAGCCCTGTTTTTCCTAAGCATCTGGTTGGTTATTACTTAATGGACACTGAATACTGCGACCGTATTTACCTTTTTGTGTTAGCTGCTGGAATGATTTAAGTCAAATGTGTGGCCTGCCTGTCAGCAGCGTTTGGACGGCCAGGCTGGCATGTTATGTAGTGGCCTCCCTGGACTCCATGTTATATTCTCTCGCTTATCCTTTTGCTACTTTTGTATGATGTTTTAAATGTATTTTTAATCTTGTTATATATCTTGTGAGCTAGCTCAGTCCTTTCTGTAGCAACACAAGGTGATGGACAAAATCAATGAAAGTTTTTATTACTTGCTGTGCAACCTCAGACAATTCACTTAGTCTATCGTAGCTTAATTTTCTCTGTCTGCAGAATTAGGATGATTCCTTCTACAAAGATCTGCTGAGGATTAAATAAGACGTGTGCAAAAAGGCTCTGTAAATTCAATAGTACTATACAAAGGCAAGGTGGACTTGTTATTAATATTGTTGTCATTAATATTAGTAACAAGATGGAGTCCCTGTGCCTGCATCATGAGTGGTCTGGACCCAGGGATTGGTAAAGAGGGCCTGGCTGGCTGTGACCCATTCCTGTGTGACAGGGAAGACACTCAGAGCTGTGTGGCCTAATGGAGCAGCTACTGCTGCCCTGGCTGGGGGAAGAAAGCTGTGTCAGATCTCACAGTGCCTGTGCCTGGAGGCAGGGCCTTAGTTGAAGCTGTCCCTGTTGCTTTGCCCACAGGGGAGCTGACTGGCCACAGAGGGACAGGTGATGTCTCCCGGGCCACCATGCCCCCCAAGGGAAGGTCTGCAGATCTCTGTGAGGTTGTGGGGCTCTCCAGAGTCTTTTAGGATATCTCAACCTCATAACCTGTGGCCATTCCCACTCCTAACATCTCAGGGAACTTGGGGACCTGCTGATAATAGATGAGCAATGGCCTCATTCCTCATCCATGGTCCATGGGAGGAGGCTGGCCTGGGGCCTGCAGATTCACGAGCCCGTCCTCACAGTGCCACCTCAGCCCTGCACACATGATGGTCTCCTTCCTCCTGTTCTCCATACCACATCCTTGCCTTCGTTCCAGCATATTCCAGAATCACTTAATCCCAGAAGCTCCCAGGCACGGCCCAGCCACACACCACCCCTCAACTCTCGGCGAGCTCCTTGCTACATTCACAGGGCCTTCTGAGCAACAGGAGGATCCTGGGCTTTATCTGCATGTTAATTCTCTCTCTTGAGAGAATGGGCTTAGTTTTTGTGGCTTTCTGTGTTTTTCAAGGTATCTAAAACAAGAATGTGAAGAATACTTTGGCTTGAGGCAAAGAAGGGTAAAATGTATTATAGTTAGACAGCGTATAAAGAAAATGGTCTCCATTTTTTATTCTCTCCTCTATGACTTTAAACTGTATGACTTCAGGGAATTTCCTCAGTTTTCCTCATCTATAAAGTGGAAATACTGATTTCTTCCAGTATTGAAGAGGTTAAATGAGATAATGCCCCTGGAAATGTCTTTATGAGCATATTAGGTGTTAGACTCAGGAGCAAAAACTGTGGCAAGAACCTAGGAAGGCCCTTTGTCTTGATGAAATTTTATTGCATCCTAATCACAACCTTGTGACAGAGATGACTGTCACACATCTCACTAAGGAGGAAGCTGAGAAGTGACACAGGGTGCACATAGCAGAGGCAGGTGCAAGCAGCTGTCCCCGGCTCCCCACCCTGCTGCCCTGCAGGTGAAGGGCTGGCACCACGTCTGCCCTTGGACCTGCATCCCTTGCAGGAGTCTTGGGACCCTGAGTGACAGCTCCAGGCTAAGTGTGTGGCCTTGAACAGTTCTACTCCCTTATCAGTGCCTCAGCTTCCCCATGAGGAAGAGACAAATCTTCATCCTCCTTTCTCAGTGCCTGAGAGACACAACCTGAAGTGGAGGGACTTTGGGTTATAACCACCCACGTGGGTATTAATAAGCTGTATAATCGTCAGGACACGAAATCTCCTCAAAAGCTTTTCAAGCGCAGTTTGTTAGGGGAGCCAAAGAGTGTCCCTCTCTGGATGAGGGGCAGGTGGAGTCCTCTGGGGGGAAGGAGGAGTGACAAAAGCCAGTCAAACAAGACTGAATGGGAACAAGCCCCACGCTACTTCCCCAGTGTGTAGTAGAGCCAACATGTGTGCACACGTGTGTGCTTATATGCACGTGCATGTGCATGTGTGTGCATGCGTGTACACACACACGCACTGGGCTGCCTGGGATCTGGCCCAGGGACCCCCAGGACTGGCTCCAGCTGGCCAGACTCGAGGTGGGCAGCAGGGACCTCTGCTGAGATTCTCCTTTCCTATCTCACGCAAGAGAAAACAGGAGTTCAGCCAGAATTTCCCTGGTAAAAGTTCCCCAAAATGGGGTTGGGGGAATATTTTTCCTTAGGGAACACTCTCTCCCTAAAGAGAGCTGGGTAACTGCCCAGTCTTGGATAGGATTTACTAAAAAAAAGCCCTGTCAGCAGGACTTGGGATTACAGAGGCATTCACTGCCTGCCTTTCCCCCGGCCTCTTTTTCTCCCCAAACCTACCAAAAAGGCCAGAGAAGCAACAAGAAAGGTTGGTCCTCATGATTTCCCCCATAAAAGTCACTTTGGAGCACTAACCCCTCGCTTTCAAAGTGCCCACCCAGGGCCTGCCCTCACAGAACAGTTAGCCGGCTCCAGAGTCTCCCCCGGGCTCCACTTCCCTTCCTCCCAGGCCCTCTAGGCGTGCTGGGCTCTGCCGTCCTGGGGACCCTCCTGCCCACTCTCCGCCACCCCTCGGCTGATTCATCTGGGTGCTGGTCCTGGGGAGGTGCTGGGCAGGGCCCCTCGCAGAGTCACTCTGGCGGGGCCCACAGGAGTGACTCAGCTGGAGACGGTGCTGACAGTGTGGGGGAGGCATTTTCAAGCAGGTGCCTCAAGTCACAAAGCCAGCTCTGTCCCCAGCTTCTCAAGGGAAATGCTTATCATGCTGTCATGACACACCACCAGAGCTGTTTTTCTCTCTGGAAGTTGGACTGTTCCTAGCACATGGTCCAATGTGTCACTACAGAGATATGAGTCAACCAAAGGCTTGCGGAGGGATGGACTCACTCAGCCCCGCAGGGAAGGAGCCCCAAGCCAGCGCTGGTCTAGAGTAAGCAGGGGTGGGATGGGGCCAGTCTCTGACTCTGCTCCTCACAAGGAGGTGACCTCCCTTATTCAAACAAATACAGAGACTTTCGGGGGGCAGCAGAGAGGGGCTCTGAGAAGGCTGGCCAGCGGGGCAGGGTGGCCGAAGCAGTAGCCCCCTGTCTCTCTCTAAAGTCTCCCCTTTTTTCTTTTTGGGGTTAGCCGCCCCTTCATGTTCTGTCCATGTACTCTTTTTTTGTTAAACAAGAGTTTCACTCTGTTGCCTGGGCTAGAGTGCCGTGGCATCAGCCTAGCTCACAGCAACCTCAAACTCCTAGGCTCAAGCAATCCTCCTGCCTCAGCCCCTGGAGTAGCTGGGACTACAGGCATGTGCCACCATTGCCCGGCTAATTTTTTCTATATATTTTTAGTTGTCCAATTAATTTCTTTCTATTTTTAGTAGAGATGGGGTCTCACTCTTGCTCAGGCTGGTTTTGAACTCCTGACCTTGGCCTCCCAGAATGCTAGGATTACAGGCATGAGCCACCGAGCCTGGCCCGTGTACTCTCTTTAAAGCTGCAACCCAAGTATAACCCTGAACCCTACTCCTGGTTCCCACAGCATCCATGAACTAGCCTGACACTGTAAAAAAGGACTTCTCTAAATGCTAAGGGTGAACAAAAGGAGATGACCGCAAACAATACAAATGACAATGCCTTCTGAGTCTTCAGCCACTGGGCTCCAGCCCCAAAAAGCCGGGATACTTGCACAGGCCCCTGCCTGGGTTCTTCCCTGGCAGCTCCCTGCCCATTTCTGTGGAGTGGCAACCTCTCTTTTCTTGACATTTGTCTGTGGTCTTGTCACATCCTGTCTCCTTCCTGGCTGAGGCCTCCCTGTCTCCTCCTCCCAACCAACCCTCCTACCTGGCTGGGGCCTCCCTCCAGGCCTCATTTTGGTGGGAAGGACTGGCTTATTCTCAGCCGACTGGCAGAACTGAGGGGCTGAGATGGAGAGTGGCTTGCCCCTGTCTGTCTCAGGTGGCAACTCCACCAGCCCCCGAGGAGGGGCCTCTCTGCCCCACAGAATGCCTGTGGCGACTCTAAGGTAACGGGAGAAAACAAATGCCATTTAAAGCCACAATTGCCTTCAATGGAGGGTGGAGCTTGGCAGAGGCAACATAGCAATGCCAGGGTCCCCGCTGCTCCTGGAGAAGGTGGCCAGTTATCCAACTAAAAACCTTTGCAATGTGGGAAGATTGGGCTGGCACTGAGCCGGCTGGGGCTGGAGAAAACTAAATTGCCCAAGGGCAACTTAAAGAGAGTGTGTGTGTGTGTTTGATTGTGAGGCCTGGAATTTGGGGGGCAGCTGGCGAGGAGCCAATAGGATGGAGGGAGCAGGGAGGAGTGGGGCAGGTGCTGCAGCTGCCTGCTGCACCCGGGCAGTGGGCGTGGGAACAGCACCTCCCATCACCTCCCTTTGGTTAAGTGCTGCTGCTCACTCTGTGCTGCTTGGGGTGTGGCGAGCGAGGCTTGTGTCCTGAGAGCGGGTCATGAAGAAAAAGCCATCAGAGGCCAAGAGGGGGACAGCACTTCAGAAGAGGAAGAAAGCTGGTGCCAGAAGGGATCGTCAGCACATACGCTTTCCCTGTCCCAGGAGGAGGCAGGAATCTTGGGAGCCCTGCTTACTGGCTTTTGACAGGCAGGATGGAGGAGGGCTGGGTGTGACTCCTGCCACTCACAGGCCCTGTGACCATGAGCAGGCTGCCTGGGTTGCCGCATGTGGAAATGGGATAATCCCATAGTCCCCCCTGCAGGGGTGGGGTGATGCGCTTAGAGCCCGGCACACAGAAAGCCGACAGGCCCCAGCAGACGCCCTGCTTGACCTGCAATCAGAATTCTGCACACAGGCAGTCCTCTGAGTCTTGTTCTCGCCCCTTACTGATCTCACTCCCACTCCCTCCCACCCCAAGTACCCTGAGACACATGCTTTGTGAAGAAAATACAAAACAGCTCCTAGAGAAAACAGTCTCATGTTAAGAGAATATTGGTTAAGTCCAAGCTGTGTCAAGGCCAGACCGTCAGCAGGGTAGAACTCTAAAACGACAGTCTTCCCAAGCAATCACTAGTGTTTCTCAGGCTATCAAGCTTGTGGGCAAGGCCAGCCTGTGCTGGCCAGAGAAGGGTGAACATTTGAACACCTTGCCCTATCGCCTCCCATCCCAGGGGCCCTTTCCCTACCCTAATTCCCTCATCCCAAGGCCACGTGGACTCCATGGAAAGCTCTCCATCCCAGGTTTCAGTGTGGCCCTAGAGAGAGCCTCAAGGTCTCGGAGACTTTGTCCAGGAAGGAAGATATTAAATATTCACAGAGAATGAGTAGGTGTCAATTCAGACACGAGAGGAAAATGTGGCTACAGGGGACAACTGATGAGGATGAATGAGGACCAGATGGCCATAGGATTGGCAGGGGAGAAGGGCTGGTGGGGAGGGAAGGCTGGCTGCTGTAGAGACTGTATTTTTCTATATTGTTGCTGACACTGAAACACCATAAAAATATGCTAGCAACCGGACAAGGTTGACTTAGACTCTATTGCCTGCCTTTTCTCCGTCCTCCTCTAAGATATAAATACGGATGTACAATGGGGAGGTTTAGGGTGAGGGGTTAGTTGGCTGAGGCTTGAGGCACTTTGATAAATGGCCTCTTTCCACCTTGGTTTTCCTGCTGATGTTGCCTGTTGTTTTGCCTATTTCCAGTTTCAGTGGAGCTTCCTCGCAGGGAAGAGACTAACTTTTGGCAGAGGGGTTGTAGTCTTTGCTTGGGCCCTTTAATACTTTGAGGCTTGGACTCCAAGTTCTCCCTTTCACCTCTCCCCTGCAGGACACAGAGGCTCCCAGGCACAGAGTGAAGGCAGTGAGTGGGCAGGGCCCTGGGAAGGAAAGACGGGAGGAGTGAGCGAAAAACAGAGCCAGAGAATCCCCTGTAAAAAGCTGAAGACAAGGAAGGCTGCAGGAAGGGCACACACTGGCTCTCATGGGACCTGGCTCTGGGGTCCAGATTGGCATAAACTCACTGAGCCACCCTGAGCAAGCCATGTGACTTCTCTGGTCTCAACTTGCTCATCTGTGGCAGGGGGAGGTTGGGCCAGATCGTCTCCAAGGCTCTTTCCAGCCCTGACCTTCCCCAAGTCCATGGACACATGGAGGCACAACACTGTGGTCTGCAGGAAAATGAGAAACCTCTCAGGGACTGCTCCAGTCCTCTGGAGTCGGTGCTATTCCGGTCATAGTTACACCCCATGACCCTAGTCTCCCTGCATTGCTGCCGACCCAGGGAACCCGGTGTAGTCCCTTCCTCCTGAATGAGTCCTGGATTTGAAACATCTGTGACAATGCCCAGGGGGGATGTTTGGCTGTTGCTTCCCTTGTGACCAAATAATCTCTGTCCAAGAGAAAATGTCACTGTGTGTTATTAGGTGATGGAAGCAACAAGACAAGTGCATATGCTTTTTGCAGCAAGGTGGGGGGAAGCGCAGGAAGTGCATTGGTGTTGGAGGAGCAGATTTTTGTTGATGCACAAGCTTGTTGCCTAATGATTTCCCATTCATTCTCTTGTAAGAGAATCACCGAGAGACACAGCATACTAATGAGGGACATGTTGGGCCAGGAGCAGGTCAGGGTCGGCTTGCCCACCATCTCTGCACTGCAGTGAGCTGCAAGCGGAGGAGGGAGGGAAGCCGGGGCGCGGTCTGGCTGCCAGAGGGAGACAGGCCCTGCAGGAAGCTAGCCTGAGTGGGCAGTGGCGCTGTCTGGAAGCTAGGGAGCTTGTCAAGGTTGAGAGTGGAACTGTCTCCACTGTCTGGGCCTCCGGCAGCTTCGTAAGGCCGTTTCTTCTGCAGCTGCAGGGAAAGACCTATTGTGAAAGGCCAAGTTTAGAAACAACTTAAATAAGAACACCCGAGGCCAGGAGAGCTGAGCAACTCTGCCTACAGCCAGGTCAGAGCCCTGTCTGGACCGATTAGCTTTGTTTTCCAGCACCACATGGGAAACCTTTAACCCCATGGGCCCAAGAACAGCTACTGGTCCCAACTGGCCCAAGTGAAAGGGTGTGGAAGGGTTGGTGCACATCCATCGCTGCAGGAGGAAAAGCTGTGGCCTTGGAGTTCTTACCTATGGTTGAGGAGACCGGCTGTCGCTCAACTCTAGGAGTGTGCAGCCCGGCTCCTGGACAGACCATGGAGGGCCCTGGTGAAGGCTGCCCATGGGACAGAGCTTGGACTCCACACCTCTCCTCTTTCCCTTTCTGGGTTCTTGATGGATTTTCAGCAGTCCTTTTCTGGAGGAGCCTCGGCTCATTGGGCAGTTCCAGAAAAGTCAAAAGTCCTATTGGTTTTAGAACTTGGGGCCAGACATGATGAGCCACATTCTCAGAATCTGAGCTTTGAGCACAGAGGGACTGAACTCTCAGTGCCCGTCCCCACAGTTTCATCCTGGTCAAGACAGGATGTGAGCTCTGAGGTCAGGAGCAGGAGAAGCTGCTCCCGGCTTGATGTTCCCATCTGACCAGGACGTCCTCCCAGGAAGGCAACCAGAGGCTCTTCCTGTCTGCAGTGAGGGAGCAAAGGTTCCCCCCAGGTGTCCTCTGCATTGGCAGGGGTGGGAGGCATAAACTGGTGGGGAATAGACATTTCCACCCACCGGCTTGAGGGAGGGGTGCTAGAGGAGGACAGGCAATGCAGAGAATAACGGGCATAATGAGGCCGGGCCGAGGGAGTGGCGGCAAATGAACCTCTAGCAAAGACAATCAGGCAGCTCTGCAGCTGCTGCTGGGCAGCGGGTTAACAGGGAGCTTTGCAGCCCTGCTGGCGACCCAGGTGGCTTCTGACTCGGGTGGGTGGGGGTCAGGCAGCCAGGAGGGCCACAGCCAGGGCTCACTTGGGCTGCTGAAAGAGGGTGGCAGGGCTGGCTACCTTCATGCATCATTCACTAAGGGAGTGCTTGGCCTGTAGGGCTGTTCCGGAATGGAATGGAATGAGTGGTCTTGGCCCTGGCCCAGAGTTTCTCTCCACTGGGGCTGCTTACTCCACCCCCTGCCCCCACCCTGGCTTCTCCCTAAGGTAGGGCCCATAGCTGGCACACTGCCAAACCCATCTTCCTAGGCCTTTAAATCTCATTTCAAGAGCTACCCCTTTGCTAAAGTTTCCCTAAAATAACACAACCTATGTCTCAATCTTCCACAACTGATCTTTTCTAATCAGCCTTCACCAAAACTGCTTTTGTCAAGGCCAATGATGATCTCCTTGATGCTGAACAAAATAGTCACTTCTCAGTCTTTATTTTACTTGATTTGTCACAGGATCTAACATGGTAGATTCTTCCCTCTGTCTTTCTGGAAACACTTTCTTTGTTTTCTGAGGCATATACCCTCCTGGCTTTCCTCCTATGTCACTGTTGTTAGTTCTCAGTCTCCTTTGCTGGTTTTCTCTCAAGGCTACCACATCTAATATTAGAGTAGTCCGGGGCTCGTTCCTGTGTCCTCTTCTCTTTTCTATCTAAACTTATTCCCATTGGATCACACCTAGTCTCGTGGCTTTTAACACCATTTATGTGCCAATACCACCTAAATTTGTTTTTTTAGCCAAGGCCTCTCTCTTGGACTCTAGACTCTATGTCCAACTTCCCTCAACATCTCCACTTGGATGTCCAGAAGATGTCTCAAATACAACCGTCCAAATCTGAGCTCCTGATCTTCCTCCCTAGTTGGGTTCTTCCTCTAAGGTTCCCCAGCTCCATGAATGGTGGTTCCATCTTGAGTTGCTCAGTCTGAAAATCTTGATTCTCCTTCTCTTTCTCTACACCTTAAACCCTCCACCCAATCTGTCAGTGAATACCACTGGTTCTACTCTCAAAACATATTTAGAAATTAGCCACATCTTACATCTCCACCACCTTCCTTGTTCAAGCCACTCTGGTCTCTTTTTTATGGCAAAGGCCTCCCATGGACTCCCCTGCCTTTGCTCTGGTTGGATACAGGAGTCCAATCCCGGCCTGTCAGCTGAAGGAATCTTGTTCAACCTTTGTAGAGCCTTATTAACCTCTCACTTCATCTTCTGCCATTTCCCCTCCCGATTTCTTTTTCTTCAGCCACACTGGTCCCCTGGTGTTCTTTGATCAAGCCAGGTGCTGTCCCACCTCGAGCTCTTCGCATTTGTCTTTCTCTCTGCCTGGGCCTCTCCTCCAGATACCCGCATGGTTCTCTCCTTCCTACCTTTCAGCTCTACTCAAATGGCGCCTCTCAGGGAGATCTCTCTGAGGGACTGTTTGACCCTGCAATCTCCTTCAACCCGCCCTCCCCACCCCCCCCACCCTATCACACCTCCCTGCCTTATTCTCTCCCTGCCATTTGTCAACCTCAGACCTACTGTTTATATTAGTCACTTGCCTTCCTCCGCTAGAGCACAAGCTCCCCGAGCAGGGACTGTGTTTACTTCCGCATCCCCAGTGCCTAGGACTGTGCTTGGCACCTAGCCCGTGCGCAAACAGGTAACTCCTGAGTGAATAGTTCCCAAACTATTCCTCCTTTAGCATCCTCAGTTTCCTTTCTCGTGGATCTCCTCCTGTGTGGTACTCTGCTGGCCGCCCCTCTTCTTCCTTCATCCCGGCTATGGGTGTTCCCCAAAGCTCAGTTCTGGTTCCTGAATTCTCCTCCCACCACCTGTATCCCTCATCCCATTCACTCACTCTGCCAGCTTCCATAATCACTTCTATCTCCCCCTTTTCCTCTCAACGCAATTTAAATAATTGTGTTCCTTCCATTACATTTTTACTTGCTCTGAAACCTCTGTTCAACTGTAAGCTCCTGGAAAGCCAGGACTGTATTTGTCTCTTCAATGTACAGTTGTTCTAGGACCCTAGAATGTTCTTGGCAGACTCACTGAAGACATGTTTAGTGGATGAAGATTCAGTACACTTCCCTCTTGCTCCTGCCTCCCGGGTCTCCCAGGATGGACCTGGGAGCCTGACATCCAAGGTGGACACTTAGAAGGCGTTGTGTCAGCTGCTGGTCAATGTGCTTTTGGGAGGCTTTCAGCCCAGGGTGATTTAATGAGTCACAGTGGATCAATACGCTGATTCTTTGGCTCTACTTGAAAAAGCCACTCTTAGATCTCATTTAACTTAAGAATGTGGGTGTGAGAGGAGGATGCAACTGAAATTTTTTCTGGCAAAGAAGGCAATTTCATTCCAGGAGCCCTGCCCTCCCTCGACATGCTGGGCCAGGGAGGACCCGTGTGTCCCCAGGACTACAGAGCTGCTTTCCTTTCTGCCCCTCCCCCCCATCAGACTCCGCAGCCTTGAGGACTGGACTGGAGCCGAAGTCGCTGTACTCCAGCCTGCTGCCTAGTGCGTAGGAACCACAGAGCAAGGAGTTATTACACAGAGAAAAGAGAAGTTCTCTCTAGATCCTTCCCCCAATCCAAAGAATATAGAGAAACATACTCCTCCACCTCTGAGTCCCTCTTCCTGTCATCAAAGCCTGGCCTAAAACTTTCCTTTTTTAGAAGGTTTTCCAAGGCAATCTCATCTGACTCTGGTTTCCTTTCTTCATTTTTCCTTAACACTTCCGCACATGGCTCGTCGTACAGCAGCTTGCATGATTGTATTGTGAGCACCTGAACCGGTCTGTCCCTGAGTGTGTGCCCTGTGCATGAGGGCTTGGGGGCTTGGGGACCTGTGCACTCTGATGTGGGGGGCTCTTTCTTTGCCATCCCTTCCACAGCCCAGCCGAGGGCTCTGTATTCAACAAGTGGTCAAATCATGCACTGACTAGGACATAGCTGGCACTCAACAAGTATCTGTTAAGGGAAAGAGGAATGAAAGTCAAACTCAATGTCCACAGAAAGGATATTGGGTAAAAGGTAAAGGAATCCAAGTGTCAGCACAAAACCTGCTCCCTGAAATGACCAGCTTTTGTGATGACTGAGAGAATGTAAACAGCCCATAAAGAAAAACAAAACAAAACACTCTTCTGAATCCTTTGAAGAGCTGCAAATTTCGGGACTCATTTTCTGCCCCAAAGAGCAATGAATGCAACTATGTCTTCTGGCAGTGCAAGGATCATGGGTTCTGTTGAAGACTGGGCTTTGAATCTTGGCTCTACTACTTTCTCTCTGGGTGACACTGGGTAAGTCACTTAACCTTGAACCTTCCTTTCTTTATTTACATCTAGTGGACAACCATAAGAGTTGTGGCAAGGATGACATGTGATCGCATAGATTGTGCTCTTGGACCCTAGCAGGAGCTCAGTGAGTAACAACCCGCAAATACCCAGTGATCTGAAAGGAGCGAGCTGGGAGGGGGCTGAGTGCCGCATAGGAATGTGGCTCCCCGCAATGGGAGGAAGAAGGGTTGTTGGGGGGCCTCCCCCGTGGCAGAAGCCTCCTAGAGGACATTCCCCAGGGGCTTGAAGAGAGAACTGAATCTTAAGGGAGGAGAGGGCATGTCTAGACATTCTCCCCAGTGGCCTGTCATCCTAGGGTTTAGGCCTCTGCTATGGTGACTCTAGGGACTGGGTAGCTCTGTTCTGTGAAAGCAAGAGGGCCAAGAACTTCTCCATGCGAGAAGCTGAGAAGATGAGACTCTCAGAATTTTGGAGACGGTTTACCACTGAGGAAAATGCAGCCCCGAGAGGGGAAGTCACTTTTCCAAGGTCACCCAGAGAACACATGGCATAGCTAAGACAAGAAATAAAATAAGAATAATATCCACCAACCAGTCAGACTAGATGGCCTAGGGAGAAGGGGAAGGCCAGGCCTGGGAGAGGTACAAAGGTGACCCACAGGCCGAGTCAGCAGCGGAGGCGCCAGGGGGACGGGGCTCAGCAGGCTGCTCTGTGGCAGTGCCGTCCTAGGTAGCTCGTGTGTTAGTTTCATTTACTATATATGATAACCCACTAGGAGCTAGATGCCATTGTTCTCCCCATTTTGCTGATATTAGAACTGAGGCACAGTTAGGGTAATGTCTCAAGGTCCCAAAGCTAGAAAGTACAAAAACTAGAATGCAACACAGGTTTGTTTGGCACCAAAGCCTGAGCTCTTTCTGCACAGCTCTGCTTGTGTGGTGCAATAGCTAGAGGCTACTGCACCACACAAGTCCTCCCCTCTCCCCTGCAGACCCTGAGTCCAGGCTCCCTGCAAGTATACAGTATGCCCCATCACCCCCAACACACACACACACACACACACACACACACACGGGCACACGCATAGACGTACACACACACATGCACACTCCAAGCTGGCGAGGACCCGGTGAGGCAGGAAGATGGCCAAATCCATTAGTGCACCAAACACAGCACTATTTATGGCCCCAATTACAGCCTTCACCTCCCGCCGCAGTGGAGGAGCAGGCATGGCGACGGGAATAGTTGTGTGCACTGGGGTCTGAGGCCTCTGTAGCAATAACTACAAGATTACAGAGATGTTAGCAAACCCCGGTGACGGCGGCTCTATTATAATGATAAATCTACAGCTTTATATAGAAATAATGAGACTGGGGGCAGAGGAAGGGGAGGGAAGAGCAGGGTGATTTTAGCCAACTGAAGCTCTGGTTGGAGACACAGTGGCAACACTGCAAATCCCCGGGAATGCCTGGGACGCCACCAGGGGCCCGGAGGTAAGCCAGGCAGCAGGCAGGGCAGCAGGAGCACTGGGCAGCCCTGCCCAGGGCTAGAATGGATGTGATGAACTCCCAAGATTTCCTTCCTAGGCCTGTGTTTCTTGATTCAGTAGAATAGCAGTGGCCACTGCCTTCCAGGCCTGGTGTGCCTGCCCCTGGCCCCCCAGCCGGTGGGGCACCAGCTGCTGACTTCCCTACAGAATGACCTGGGGGGCGGGCAGTGAGCATCCCTTGTGGCTTAAGATTTGCAATTCACAAAGAGCTCAGCCCTGGGTGTGTACCTCCCCTTCATTAGCCTTGAGGCTCAGGCTAGTGAGTGTCTGCGAGAAAACAGCACAAATGCTTCAGGCTTTGCATTTTCAAACCAACAGGGACACCATTCACGGCACTTGTGTGACCACAGGGCAGCCTCCTGAAGCCCCTTTCTCATGGTGCCTTTCCTTCTGCTCAGCCTGTGGGCCACCGGCCCTCTGCTTTGGTCCAGACTGCCTGATCTGACTTGCCTTGGTACCCTTTGCCACCCCAGACACAAACTGTCTACATGCACCAGGCCCCTAAATGAATGTGCAGGCTAGGCCTCTCCCCACTGAGCCTGGCTCTACCCATTTTCAAAATGTTACTTGAGCTTCTCCTCCAGGAAGCCTTCCTAGGTTAACCTCCCCACCAACTGCATTTTTATAATCCTGTCCTTGGGTACCAACAAATAGTTTGCATTGCATTAAGGAAGCTGCTGGTCATTTAACATGAATGTGCTGGGTTCTTACACTCAGCCCTGAGGAAAAATGCAGGAGAAAGTCAAATGTGGGACACAGCCATTTCTGAGCCATTGTGGGGACTTTGCAAGACAGGATATGATTCAGGACATAACTGAAGGACCTAGAGAGTATATCGGAGGGGCAGTTGTTGTGAGACGGGAAGTTCACAGGGAGGGCGGCTTCGGGCAGGCTCTGAACACTGGACTGTTTGGCCCGGGCAGAGAGGTGGGGGCCGGGCCTGCCTGACACAAGGAACCTTGTGGGCAAAGGCAGGAGGCAGGAAGGTCAGGCGTTTCTCAGGGACCAGCCTGCCTGTGCCAGAGGAGCTGCCAGGGGTCCTTATCTTGAGTTCAAAGGGCAGCTCTGGGAATGGAATTGGGCACTTGGGAGAAATAGGAGCCCGCTGTCAACTGAGCTCATCTGTACTGTCGTATACATTGAGTGCTCTGTCATGCCCAGAGACTGTGACTCGGGCCTCCCTGGCCCCAAAATAAAATTTTATAGTCAGCACAGCAAAACGGGGAAAAGCACCAGCTTTCTTGCATCTCTTCCTCCTCCTCTGCTCGAGTCCTTGGCTGCCGGGGTGATGAGCCTGCTCCTGAGAACCAGGCCTGTGGGCTGGAGGGTCCCAGGGGACTCACTGGAGAGGAACATCCAGCTCAGACTGCAAGTAAGACAGGATGTCTGGGCATGGTCCCTGGCTCTGCACCTCTGGAAACTTCTGGGTCTGGACTCCCTCTGCTCCTGGCTAGAATGCTGCCTCCTCCTTTGCCTATCAGGTTATTTATATAAGTCTTTCCCCACCTAGTTTAATTGTCCTCATCCAAGAAAGAGACCTTCCCAGCTGTCCTAACACTCAGGGATCTTTTAACTGCAGACAGTGTGTAGTATTTGTTGCCTTGCATTGCCAGCAATTGATTGCATGAACATTTCTTGTCTCTGTAATTAGATTATGTTTCTGTGGGTCAAAGAGGCTATTTTCTCTCCCAGCCCCTCCCACCCTCACCCCTCGGTGCCTGGCTCAGTGTTCTCAGGAGGAGGAGATGGGGAGGACTACGGTGATATTGACTGAGGATGATGGGGATGATGGGGATGTGTCCAGTGTACTTGGGTTGACTTGCCTCCTTTGGAAGCTGAGCTAGGGAAGTGGGGATGGGACAGGGGCAGGGACAGCCACAGCAGGTCTAGGGTATGGGAAGTTCGTGATACGAAGGTGGGGGCTCTGGCAGGGAGCAAAGAGGCCCCCAGGAGGGCTGAGTGAGCTCTGCTTCCTGCGGCCCCTGGCCTCACCCACCTACCCTGGGCCTTGGCTTCACTGTGAGGAGAACTGAGTGGCTTTTCTCTACCTGTAGAGTCACTGCAATGAAGCCGCTGCCTTAGGAGATCACAAGGGACAAGCTGCACCAGATGTAAACTTCACAGTGATTTATAGAGCGGAGCTCCCGTGCCTGGGGCCGGTACACAGCTGCTGTTCTGATCCGCCCCGTCTGCCTGCCCCGTCTGTCTGCCGCCGGCTGCTCTCGATTTTCTTAGGGACAGCGTTTCAGGAAAGCAAAGGTGGGGCTAGCACGGAGACACAGGACTGGACCGGTCAAAGTCAGCACCAGCTGTGACAACGGGGTGTCCCAGACACCCTTCCTGGGACAGAAGCAGAGCCCATCAAGCTTTTTCTCTTTGCACAAATTGAGATTCGTACCCTTTGCCCACCGGAGCAGGGCTAATTCTCCAAGCCTTTCTCCTCAAAAATTCAGCACAGAGATATTGAGAACTAACTGTCCAAAGGGAGGTCTGTAGGCATAGTGGGGTCACCACTTCCCAGAGATATGGCACAGGGCATATCCAGGATGACACTCAACCAGTTAGCACTCAAGACACCAGATGCAAGGCCCCTGGAGCTTGAGGGAAACACCCCAGCTGCCTAGGTGGGCTTAGAGAGAGGGGCACCACTACCCCTGCAGATCGCCGCTACACAGCTTCCTCCACCCGGGGGCCGGAGCACGCCATCTACGCCAACCCCAAGGGCTCTGGATGTGCCCTCTCCAGTTGGTTCTCAGCGCCAAACCTGCCCTCCCTCCTCTTAGAAGCCAACCTGAGCCTCAGCTCCTTGAAACCTTCCCTGGTTAATTCCAGTTGATTGTGAACAGCCCAGCATCCGCCTGTCACGTGTGGATTAGCCACGTCTCCTTTGGGGTCGGTCTCCCTCATCTCCTAGTCTGCACCAAGGAGACGAGGCCTAAGAGAAGGGACTCTGCTGTGTGTCATTGTTAGTGCTGTTCCTTAGGTCTTTGCAGATCTCCCTCTGGGCACACGGCAGCATTACTTCCCCGACCCCTTGACAGTGGGAGCTGCCCTGTGTCTGTCTTGCTTGGTAATGCATGTGAGTGGAAGTGACAGGTGTGGCTTCTGCGTGGAAGCTTTAAGAAATGGTACACGGTCTGCCACATCCTCTTGCCCCCAATGTTTAACTGTGGGAGCACATGTCGAGATGGAGCCTCTGTTGGCTTGGATCCCTGGGTAGCAAGGTGGAGTGGTGCCCCCAGCCAAGCTGCTAAGTGCATGTAACACGAGCAGAACATAAACCTCAGCTGCCTTAAGCCACAAAATCCTACGACTGTTTGTTGCCGCAGCATAGCTTGGTTCATCCTGATTGATTTAGTCTGCTCTCGACCGCCTATTCTAAGCTTCTGATACATATCAATGCCCTCAGCAGATGCTGCTGTCTGATTCAGTCTATGGGCCTGGCCCAACCCTTACTCATGATCAAAGGGACAAATAACATAATTTTATAGGTGGCAAACCTGAGGCCTAGCAGGTAGAAAGAACCACCTCAGAACATGCAATCAGAAGCAATAGATAAAATTCCCTTCCCTTCCATCTGCGTGGAAACTCTGCTGTCTACCACCCCAACCTGGGGCAGAGTGCGAGGACTTCCCCAGGGCAGGCTGGGCCATCGGGCAGTTTCCAGAATTCCCTTCACATTCAGAAGGGCAAAGGCCCATTTGTCTTTAGGGAGTGTGGGGGTGGGGGACATGTCCCACCCAACTCAGAACTGCAAATTCTCAGGAAGCCAAGGGAGCAGAGCTGTACTCACACTCGTGGCATACTGGATGTCCTTCCAGATGGAGGTTTCCCGGGACAGGTCAGAGGCCTCAAAGAGGTTGTCCAGGATGACCTCGCCGATCATGTCGTGGCGGGAGAAGCGGTCAAAGTCGAAGACACTGAGATGCAGCTTGCGGTCGGCCAGCTCCTCGTAGGGCACGGGGAAGTGGAAGTTCTCGTCGAAGGTGGGGTTCAGGGTCTTGCGGTGCACCCGGGTCTGCAGCTTGCATTTGCGGTCGGGCAGGAGGTAGATCTTGACATAAGGGTCAGAGCTTCCACAAAAGTCTTTGGCAGGGAGGTCAAAGGCCTTCAGGATGCGCACAATCAGGGTCTCACTCTCGTAGTCGTAGCGCAGGCTGAAGTTGATCTTCCCGCAGCTCTTAGTGGCCTCGGACTTGGCGTCCTCCCCATCCACTGACTTCTGCTTGTAGAGCTCGGGCTTGATGCGGCCAATGCTGGTGGGCTGCTCTGCTGCCAGCGGCAGCTCGTTGCCGTAGTCTACGCTGGAGACGTGCATCTGCCGTGGCAGGTGGCGCTTGAAGGACGTGTGCCTGGCAGAGGGCAGGAGGGGACAGAGAGAGTGTGGTCAGGGCTCAGGGGGAGGGCAGTGCTGGCGGCCCTGGCTCATCCTATCCCTTGCTGAGCCCAGTTTTCCTCTGCACAAACTTGTGTGCAAGGGCGTGAGTGTTATATGCCTTAATATATGTAAAGCAGTTGGAATGGTGCCTGGTATAGAGTAAACTCAATAAATGTTAGCCATTGCTATCATTCTTCCTGCTTTTCTGTTGCTTGCTTTCTAGGTTTCTTTCCTGGTAGACATGACTCTGATTCCCCCACTAAACAATGAGATCCCGTAGGGAAAGGACCGTCCTTTCTTACCCTCAATGTGGCACTCCTGTCCTCACCATCATCACCACTACCACCATTTATGGAACACTTACTGTTCGGCAGTCAGGAGTGGTCAAAATCCTGGGCTTTGGAGTCAGGCTACATAGGTTAATTTTGGCTTTGCCACTTCCTGGCTGTATGATCTTGGGCAAGTTATTTAACCTCCCTATGCTATAAAAAAATAATAAAGGGGATAATGAAAGTGGCAGTTGCATAGGATTGCTGTGAGGGTGAAGTGAATTAATAAAGTACTTAGTATAGGGCCAGGTGTATAATATAATGAGAGATCTATGTGTCAGCTCTCATTATCACATGGATTATTTCATTGGCTCCTCACAGCACATTACACAAGTCATTAGCCCTATTTTACAGCTGGGAAAAGTGAGGCTCAGGGAAGGTGAGCAACTGGCCCAAGGCCAACTCTATCAGTGTGACCCCAGTACTTTCACTCCAGGCTGAAGACCAGGAGTCTTCAGCTCCTTCCTGTTGGTTGGCCCCCTGGGAGCCTGGAGAGACATTGCAGGGACCCAAGAACCCTAAGTTTTAAGTTAGTACGTAGCCTCATACATGCATGCACCACATCTTTTAAAGTGTTTCTGAATTTAGTGGATTTTTGTCATTATGTGCTTCTTGTTGCTGCTGTTTTCAGTTAAAAGGTGCCATGTATACAATTGCTGCCATACAGGGAACTCTGAAAGATTTTTAAAGAATCCTTATCCTTAAACTGCTAGCCTTGTCTCCCATGCACTGCAGACACTAGCTATGAGGCCTCACTGACATATCCCTGAACACACCATGAACTTTTATGCCTCTGGGCCTTTGCATATTCTCTTCCCTTTGCCTGAAGTCTTTCCTTCCAAACACCCAACACACCCCTACCCTACTCTCCCATTGCCCCCACACCCCTACACCCACTGAGTGCACACCACGTGCATAGCCCCCTGCCTCAAAGTTCTCCTTTTCCTGGTGGCCACCTCCTAGTTGACCGCCCATCAAGGATCACACCGTCTGACATATTTCTCAATCGAAGGATACATGTTATTATTTCTGCCTCTGACCCTCCCAGGCTGAAATCTCAGCAATGTATTAAATAAGGGCGTGTGGATGTGTGGGGGTCAGGGAAGGGAGGAGGCCACCCCTCACCTGGTGGATGACGCTGGCTCTGTGGTTTGTCGCTGCAGCCGCGTGTGACGCATGATGTGCTCCTTGACCGACATCTGCACCTCGGCCGGGATATCTGGGGATGTGTGGCTGATCTTCACGGCGGCCTCCAGGAAGCCCAGGGTGCTCGGGTCCTTCAGCTTGTCTGCCATGTTGCCTCTGGAGCTGGGGCTCTGGAGGGCCTCCAAGGTGGGGTTAGCAGAAGAGGGACTGGAGGCCTCCTTGTTCCTCCAGGGCATCCAGCACAGCTTCCAAAAGAGAAAGAGAAAAACTGCCACCAGGGCCACGCCACACACAATAACTACCACTGCGAGGAGGCTGACAGAGGCGCCTGCCCTCGGCAAGAGCCAGGCAGGGGGGACAGAGACAGACAGAAGCGGGGAGAAGCAGGCGAGGGTTTTGGAAGAGGGGGCACACGGAAGGGACAAAGACGGAAGAAGAGAAAAGAATGGTCATGAGAAAGCTGCCAGGTCAGAGGAAGAGACGGTTTTAGGGTTGACTCTCGGTTGTCCACCTTGTGAATTATCTGCAATCTTGTGTTTGCCTCAAGCATCACCCCCTACCCCCTGGCCAGCTTGGGGAGCACCTGGGTTGCTTCCCTCACTGCCTATAAAGGAAAGTAATTTAAATATTTAATAGCGGCCTAAGCAAATGTGCAAATTCATGAAGCGTTCACGTTTGGATGCTGTTTGAATTTCTGTTAGAGCGGTTACTATGGCCAGACTTAGAATCATTTTTATATACAGCTCTCTTCCTTAACAGGCTGTGGTGCCCTGGGGGCAGAGGCTGCCAACTCGTGTCTTCTCTTTCATATCCCACCCCTCCTGAGCCAAAGAGAGGAGCGCAATAAACACTGAGCTGACTTCGAGTGAATGAGATTGAGCATAATCTCTTTAAGGGCACAGATGAATTTCTTCTGAACTCCCAGAACTCTGAACATAGTAGGCTCAATAAATACTTCTATTAAGTTAGAACCCAATCCACGCAGTATATTTCAAAGCTAAATACAGGCACACCTTGTTTTCTTGTGCTGCATTTTATTGAGCCTTGCAGATATTGCGTTGCTTACAAATTGAAGGTTGTGGCAACCCTGCATCAAGCGAGTCTAGTGGTGCCGTTTTTCTAACAGCTTGTGCTCACTTCATGCCTCTGTGTCACAATTTGGTAGTTCTCACAACATTTCAAACTTTATTATTGTATCTGTTATGGTGATCTGTGAGCAGTGATCTTTGATGGTATCATTGTTTTGGGATGCCATGAACCTCACCCATGTAAGATGGCAAACAGTTGATAAATGTGTTTTGACTGTTCCACTTACTGGCTGTTCCCCTCCTTGGGCCTCCCTAATCCCTGAGACACAATGATGTTGAAATTAGGCCAATTTATAATCCTACAATGTCTGGCCTCTAAGTGTTCAGGTGCAAGGAAGAGTTGCACATCTTTCACTTTAAATCAGAAGTTAGAAATGATTAAACTTAGTGAGGAGGTCATGTCAAAGCCGAGACAGGCCTAAAGGTAGACTTCTTCTGTCAAACATCTAGCCAAGTTGTGAATGCAAAGGAAAAAATTCTTTTTTTTTTTTTTTGAGACAGAGTCTCACTTTTGTTTCCCAGGCTAGAGTGAGTGCCGTGGCGTCAGCCTAGCTCACAGCAACCTCAAACTCCTCCTGTTTGCTCAAGTGATCCTCCTGCCTCAGCCTCCCGAGTAGCTGGGACTACAGGCATGCACCACCATGCCAGGCTAATTTTTTGTATATATACTTTTAGTTGGTCAATTAATTTCTTTCTATTTTTAGTAGAGACGGGGTCTCGCTCAGGCTGGTTTCGAACTCCTGACCTCGAGCAATCCGCCCGCCTCGGCCTCCCAGAGTGCTAGGATTACAGGCGTGAGCCACCGTGCCCGGCCAGGAAAAAATTCTTGAAGGAAATTAATGGTGTTACTCCAGCGAACACACAAATGGTAAGAAAGCAAAATAGCCTTATTGCTGATGTGGAGGAAGTTTTAGTGGTCTGGATAGAAGATCGAACCAGCCACAACATTCCCTTAAACCAGAGCCTAACCCAGAGCAAGGCCCTAGCCCTCTTCATTTCTATGAAGTCTGAGAGAAGAACCTGCAGAAGAAAAGTCTGAAGCTAGTGGGAGTTGGTTCATGAGGTTTGAGGAAAGAGGCCGTCTCCATAACATAAAAGTGCTGATGTAGAAGCTGCAGCGAGTTATCCAGAAGATCTAGGTAAGACAATGAGGTAGATACTCTGAACAGATTTCCAATGTAGATGAAACAGCCTTCTATTGGAAGATGATGACATCTAGGACTTTCTTAGCTAGAGAGGAGAAATCAATGTCTGGCTTCAAAGCTTCGAAGGACAGGCTGGCACTCTTGATAGGGGCTAAGGCAGCTGGTGACTGTAAGTTGAAGCCAATGCTCATTTACCATTCTGAAAATCTTAGGGCCCTAAAGAATTATGCTAAATCTACTCTGCCTGTGCTCTATAAATGGAACAACAAAGCCTAGACGACAGCACATCTGTTTACAGCACGGTTTACTGAATCTTTTAAGCCCACTATTGAGACCTACTGCTCAGAAAAGTAGATTCCTTTCAAAATATTACTGCGCATTGGCAATGCACCTGGTCATTTAAAAGCTCTGATAGAGCTATACAATGAGATGAATGTTGCATTCATGCCTACTAACACAACATCCATTCTGCAGCCTGGGGATCAAGGAGTCATTTCAACTTTCAAGTCTTACTATTTAAGAAACATTTTTGTAAGGGTATGGTGGCCATACATAGTGATTTCTCTGATGTATCTGGGTGAAGTAAATTAAAAATCTTCTGGAAAGGATTCACCATTCTAGATACCATTAAGAACATTTATGATTCACAGGAGGAGGTCAAAATAGCAACATTAACAGGAGTTTGGAAGAAGTTGATTCCAACCCTCATGGATGACTTTGAGGGGTTCAAGCCTACAGTGCAAGAAGTAATTGCAGATGTGATAGAAATAGCAAGAGACTAAAATTACAAGTGGAGCCTGAAGGTGTGATTGAATTGCTGCAATCTCATGATAAAACTTGACTGGATGAGGAGTTACTTCTTATGAATGAGCAAAAAAAGTGGTTTCTCGGGATGGAATCTACTCCTGGTGAAGATGCTGTGAACATTGTTGAAATGACAACAAAGGACTTAAAATATTATATAAACTTAGTTGATAAAGCAGTGGCAGGGTTTGAGAGAATTGATTCCAATTCAGAAAGAGATTCTACTGTGGGTAAAATGCTATCAACCAGCATCACATACTGCAGATAAATCTCTTGTGAAAGGAAAAGTCAATCGATGCAGCAAACATCATTTTTGTCTTATTTTAAAAAATTGCCACAACCACCCCAACCTTCAGCAGTTACCACCCTGATCAGTCAGCAGCCATCACCACTGAGACAAGACCTTCCACCAGCAAAAAGATTACGACTTGCTGAAGGCTTAGATGATCACTAGCCTTTTTTAGCCATAAAGAATTTTTAAATAAGGGTATGTACATTTTTCGAGACATAATTCTATTGCACATAATAGACTACAAAACATAACTTTTATATGCACTGAGAAACCAAAAAATGTATGTAACTTACTCAATTTTGATATTTGCTTTATTGCGGTAGTCTGTAAACAAACCGGCAATCTCTCTGACGTATGACTGCACAAATGATTTCTATAGCTGTCCTTTTCCATTCTTGTGGCTATTCAAGAACTTTGCTGTAAAACTGTTATTTTTGAATGTTGTGATGGGTTTCCAGGTGGGCACTCACTGCCCCACCCCCAGCCCACCCATGACCCCAGTGAAATGGCTATTATTCCAGGAGAACTGTGAGGGATGCTTCCCTTCACAGGAAATGATTAAGCAGACCGCTCATCCCACTTCCCTCTCCAAATCTTGGCGTGAACCTTTGAGCCCAAGGCCTCTTCTTGCTCTGAGTGGAGAAGTCAAAAGGCTGTGAACCAACGGCGCGCCCGGCAGGGCTTGCGAAAAGGTCACTTGTGGATAAGTCAGCAGAAAAGTTTCATTCGGCTTGCATAATACTTGACAAGTTAAGAAATGCCACCATTATTACCCACCCCAGATATCCAGCTTCTCTGGAAAAGACCAATGACTTGGTGACTGCACCTGTGCTCCTGCCTGGTGGGGACCCCTTGTAGGGGTGTGTCCTCACCACCTCAACCCTCAACTCCCTGTTCCCTGCTTGGCCCTGCAAGCTTGTGAGTTTGCAGCCCCTGGATCAGCCTGTCCCAATGCCTTACAAATCTTAGCATTTAAGGTGAGAAATGACCCCACAAGCACTGAGGCCATGCTGTGCTTTTTCAGATGGGAGCAGTGGTCCAGAGAAGGGACTTGCCTGGTGTCACAGGTTGGTCAGACACAGAGCCTGGACCAGAGTCCAGAAGTCTACTACTCAGCCTAGCATTCTTTCCTCTGTCTCAGCCTGTTTGTCTCTGTTTAAATTGTAGGCTACCGTAGGTTACTATGACCCATGTTTTTACGACTTGTCTGACCCAGGGCCTGGCATAGAAACTGGCACATGGAAATGAATGAGTGAATGAATGAATGGCACATAAAAGGGCTGTGATTATCTCTCATTTCAATTAAGTTCAACCAACATTTCCTGAGTACTTGCCATGTGCCAGGTTCTGAGCTAGGCTTGGGGTGCATAGATGCCCAGGTCCCTCCTGAGGGGATCCGGAGTACTATCACAGCACATAGACTCCAGGCAAAGCTGTCCCACATCCAGAGGGATCTGAGAATGAGGTGAGAGCATCAGCTACTCTCTCTGGGAAGCCGGCACTGCCTTCTGAGTCCCTTGTTGCAGTTATTTGCCTGGATCAGACACCTCCTCCATGCATAGCAAAGAACAGCAGAGAATCCTCAAGTCCTGAGCCACCTACGACCCCCCTCCCCCCCACCCAGCTCCCTGCACAGAGACCTTGGAGCCTTTTCCTGGCCAAAGGAGCTGGAGTTAGTCCTTCACCTAGACACTGCTGGGGACCAAGAAAAAGTTCTAAGTTAACTTCCAGACTAAAGGTCTCCCCAGTGTGGTGTGCATGCACCTCAGGGGGCACAGGGGAAACAAACCCTGGTCATTTTAATACTTATTTATTATCTTAAAATAAAAGAAATCAAAACTTTGCTATACATGTCGAAAATAATAATAGCATTTTATTATTGGATTTAGTTCATTTATTCAACATTACTATGTCCAAAGTTCAAAGTATTTTTTATATATTTACTCGTTTAATCCTCTTTGGTGAAACAGATATGATTATTACCCTCATTTTGCAGGTGTGGAAAGTGAGACACAGAGGGTTCAATAAACTGCACAGGTCACACAACTCCTAAGCGGTGGAACTGGGCTCAGCCCAGCCAGTCTGGCTCTGCAATGTCACCTTTGTAGAACATGTATATAACTTGGGAAGAAATAAACACATATTAGAGGTGCTAAGTCAATTTTTTTTTTGCTGAATAATTTGGAGACTATTCTTCAGGCCTTTATCCCAGTGGGCTCACCAGGAAAGCCACCACAGATATCTGTGTCCTTATTCTACATATCTGGCCATCTCTAGACCCTTCACATCTGTTCTCTGCTACGTCTGCTCTGGAGGCATTCTCTGCAACATGAGTCACCTAAAACAAAAGGTATTTCTAGAGCTTTGCTTTCCTTTGATCATACATCTTACTTGTTCTGGTAATAATTAGAATTTTAATGAGAAGGGGGTGTAGGGGGAATCCAGAGAGCATAGAGTGCATTTAAATGTTCAGCCTGACAAAAAAAAAAAAAAAAAAAAACTGAATTCATAAATGAATAGAGAGGTGGGGGAAGGGGTGGGCCAGGAGAATCAGTTTTTCCTCAGCGTGGTTGCTATTTAGTTTGCTTCTCCACGTGACCCCCAGCTGTTGTTCCCTTGGAGCTGTGATCAGGGAAGACAGAAGGTAAGGATTATTGGGAATCAGCACCCAGCACTCAAGACTGGTTACAGAAAACCAGGAGACCCTTCCCATGCCTGCGGAATCTTCTTCCAGGACCAGGAAAGCCTGGGCTTTTGACATCTCACTGGCAGGCAATGAAAAGGGAATTAAGTCCTGAACACTGAGTAGGTTCATCCTCATAGAGGATGCAAGGTGGTGAGTAAGGCTGGCAAGAGCAGAAACAGGCTGGGGGGAGGAGGTGAATGTAGAGGATTTAGCCTCTTTATTTAGTTTTTTATCCTTTTATTGTTTTTTAGACCCAGTCTCGCTCTGTTGTCTGTCTAAAGTGTTGTGGCGTCAGCCTAGCTCACAGCAACCTCAAACTCCTGGGCTCAAGCAATCCTCCTGCCTCAGTCTCCCGAGTAGCTGGGACTACAGGTATACACCACCACACCTAGCTAATTTTTTCTATTTTTTTTTTTTTTTAGTAGAGACGGGGGTCTTACTCTTGCCCAGGCTGGTCTCGAACTCCTGAGCTCAAGCTATCCTCCCACCTTGGCCTCCTTGAATGCTAGGATTACACTCATGAGCCACCACACCTGGCCCTTATCCCCTTTAAAATCACTATATGTGGCCTTGAATTCAGGTAGCCCTCATCCCCTGGTTAAAGGTACAGTAAGGTTAGGAAGGGATGTAGGCTCCTGTAATAGCCGAAGGGGTGGCAAAGGCCCAGATGACCTAAGACATGTGACTATTCTGGGCTGGCTGAGGCCAGCTCACTGGGACATGTTACCTCCTAGGAAATCATTAGTGCACAAAGAGCCTTCAGAACCCATTTCCCACTCACATCTTGTTCGAATCTTGACCCTGTGAGGCAGACAGAACTCTGATGTGCAACTCTGCCGCCTTTCTGAGCACTGATGCAGTGTTCTTCCTCTGTATACCATGCATTAGCTTCAGGACACGAGAGGGAAGCCTCTAGCGAGGGAGAAAGTGCTTAGTACAACACTGAGAAAGAGAAAGTACTTTCTCAGTATCTGCATTCTTCTTCCCTCTCTTCCTCCTTTATTTCCCCTTCCGCCTAGAGAGAAAGAAACATTGCTCTGGAATCAGACTGGGCTCATGCAATGTCTACCTCCACTGGTTTTAAACTGTGTGACTTTGGCAAACTGTGTAACATTTCTCAGCCTCAGTTTCCTCCTCTATAAAATGGGAGTAATAGTGCTATCTACTTCATAAGGTCATTGTGAGGTTTAAAGGAGACCAAAAGTATATCAAAAGTGCTGGGAATAAGGCCTAGAATGTAATAAGAAATATAATAAATATTAGCTATTTTTAATAGCTATGCCCAGTCTAGTTTTGAATATCCCTTAGTTTCGAAATGTGTTTAATGGGCAGAATACCTGCAAACCATGAACACTAATAAGTAGAGATAGATTTAACCTTATCATCATAAACCAAGAAACAATATTACTAACAGAAATAATAACTACTTCATACATAAATAATATAACTCTCTTTATCTCTAGACATAATATATACTATATTAAAGATCAAATATCTCCAAGTTTTTCTATTAATATTCATTTGCTTGCTACTTTCCCAGCTGTTTTGTTGTTACTATCGGCTGGTGAATAGTAATGAATTCCAAAGGAGTAAGAAGATGATCACAGAAGAAAAATCAATTGAGAATATCCCATGCTCCTGTAAAGTTTTCTTGGAAATTGGAGAAAAGAAATCCGTTACTCAATATTCGTTATTAAACATCTTCATGCAGGTATCAGAGGGGCTCCGGTAGCCCATGGGCACCTGGTCTGGGAAACGTGGCAGCCCAATTATCCAACAGCCTCTGGCAGAGAAAAAAGCTGTGGAACCAGGCTTTGGAAACATGTGCAGTGACATGGCCTCATGCCGGGACACATGGCTTCTGGGCCTGGCTGGGAAACTGGACTTTGCCAGGTGCTCAGACACAGCTGGGCAGCTCAGGTGGGCACCAGGACCAGGATGACCACAGAGCACACGCCCTCTACACTGCTCTCTAGTTGTGTGACCTTGAGCAAGTTATCTGACCTCTCCAAATCTTGGTTTCCTCTTTCACGTAGTGAGGATTCTAGTTACCCCACCTCACAGAACATCACTGTGAATATTAAATAAGCTAAGGTTTTGAGCACAGTCCTGGGTACATGGTGAATGCCTCCCCAAATGTAAGCTGCTAGTATTCTTCATGTTTCGATTTTTGGAGGATAACAGTTTATGGTGTACAAAACAGACCTAGCTTCGTCTGTCTCCGAGAAGCGAGATCTCCACAGCAGGGAAGTGAGACGGCCGATGAGAGGGCAAAGCATCTATGGGAAGTCAGCTCCTCTTCTCTCCTGGGAGGTTAAGAGCCCCTGAAGGCCATCAGGGCAGGACCTGCCTGTCACCTTAAATGAGACTTAAATGGCCAAGGTAATGACCCATGTTCTCCCTTCTCTTCCAGACAGTGCTGGGGTATTCATTAGCAGCCCAGGGCTTTCTTATCCCACCACTGACACTTCTTTCTCCACAGACAGCCCCGACACCCCCTCCCCTCCCCTCGTCTCCACCCCTAGCGTTAGAATTCATCAGCAGTTCTCATCACTTGCTATTGTTCCCATTTTTCTAATGGGCTCCCACGTCAGGAAAATCCATTTTGTAACAGTAACAGGCATTCTCGCTAACAGATTGTAATTGAAAAGATAAACTAGGGAGATGAGGCAAAAAGAAAGGACCATTTTCCCTCCACGCCCTAAAGCCAGAGCAGGCTGGCTCCAGGGCCTGGCGTTGCTGGTGGACCCTCAGAAACGTCCAGGGCTCAGGCTGTGGGCAGCAGGAGCTGCCTCGGCCAAGGACACAAACACAGACGGAGACATAGACAAAGCACAGCCCGGAGACCGGAGAGCAAGTGACGCAGAGGCTCAAGAGCCTGGGAGAACAGAGTTTAGCCTGGGAAGGGAAGAGACTCTGGGCAGAACCATTAATATTAATACTAATAATATCACTTGTTATGTATTTCTACATGGTAAGCACTATGTCCTTTACGTGATCTAATTTAACCTTTACAGCCTTTCTAAGACATTGGGATTCACCTCCGAAATATAAATCAACTAATGTAGAGATGTTAACTGAGTGAGTTGTTTGAGGGCACAGTGCATTAAGCGGAAGAGCTGAGATTCGAACCTAGGATTTAGTGAGGCCAAACGCTGGGCTCTTGAACTAGGCATCTGAGGAGACTGAAGTTTGAGCTGTAGAGCCCCAGGCTGGACAGAGAAGCTGGGGAGGCATCTTGCACTCTTTGGCCTGACTGGGATTATGAGTGGCCTCCTCACGATGCCCACCCCGTCTCTCTCCTTCTCTAGAAAGTAGACACTGTGGGCTGCCCACCAGCCAGCAGGCAGCCAACCAGCGGCCTCGGGAAAGTCCGGTGCAGAGATAGATGTGCCTGAGGAATACCTGAGTGTGTGAATGTGTGTCGAGAGAACAGGGCTATTGTGTACTGAGGCTCACAGACGAGGTCCATTAATAATAAGCCCTGCTGGGGCTTGTAAGTTTATTAGGAGAACCCGGTGTAATTAAAATTCAGGGTTGGGGGAGGGGAGCAGAGGGCCTCTGCTTCCTTTCCTTCTTTCAGAGATCCAGGCTGAGCTACCGATGGGGATAATTAGCAGTGTCCAAACAGAAGGAATTAATGCTCCTGAAAAAGCTGTGATGAGGAGAGACAATGCTGAGCTAATTAGGGCCGCACCAAGCTTTATGACTGGGTGCCCGCTTCCACCATTATTAGGGGATTCAGAGATAAATCGGAGACTAATGTGGAGTGTTACAGCTAACAGAGCGTTGGCACTAATTTAGCAATTATTAATATTATTATTTTGGCAGATGGCAACTGTACCTTTCTGCCTGATGGGTCAGGGTGTGTGGCACCCTCCACATGGGGGATCAAGGCTGGAGTGACGGAGGGGAGGGGCAGAGAGAAAGCCAGAAATTCTCTTCCCTCTGCTCCTCTCCCTGTTTATATCTGCAGTTAGTGAGAGGAGAGGTCTGGATGGGTCCTCGGGGAGCAAGAAAAAGAGTTCAGCACCCCTAAAAGAGAGATGGGAGGGTTGGGGCAGTGCCATCATTATCTCCCCTGTTTGCTTCTACTTTCAAAGGCCCCTCTGATTTCAGTTCCTAAGTGTGGCCCAGTCCTTAGAGGCTTCTTTTCCTAAGCAAGGCTAGCAGGGTGCTGCCTAGCTGAGTCGGGACTCGTTCTTACCATGCTTTCCCCCACTGTAGACAGCCCTACACAGACCCTAAAGAAACGTGGCTTGATCCAGATGGCTTAGTGCCAGTCCTAATTATTTGCAGCCACATGTTATACCCCCAATTCTGTGGACAGGGAAGACAAAGTAAAGTTAGAACAATTAGAAGAGAACACACCTTTAGTACAAAGCTTGGTGCTATGGCGCATACTGAAACTACCATCCCCACTCGAGGTTCCCACAGTCAGAGAGAACTTCTAGAACTACAAATTTAGAGGACTTCTAGAACCATAAGTCTATGGGCTGTACAACTCCTAGATACTAGACTTTGCTTCTAGAATTCTAAAGCTCAAAACACACTAGAGTCCTTTCCATGGGTTCTAAAGGATCATGTATGGCACCTTTCCTCAAAACAGGAAAAATATGCAGAATTCCTTCCTTCCATTGAGAAAGAGTAAGGGAGTGGCTGATTATTCAGTTCTAAAAACAGGACTTTGTGTTTTAATGAAATGTTGTGCATTTCATTTGTCATCACAAGCAGGAAAAAAATTCTGTGTTGCCAAAGGCCACTTCAAAGCCAGGTGGCTGAATCACAAAACATCTCCAGGGTCAGTAGCAAAGTGAGCAAACATCACATACATCTCATGGCCACAGGTGAGCTGGAGAATAACCACTCCTGGCTGCCAGCCTGGGAGGGGGAGAGCGGCTCGGGAGCTTTTGTCAGGCCTGCATTTTCTGGAACACTTCTGGACCTCTGCTTACTACCTTAAGTCCAGAATCCATGCTAACCATACCTAACCCTCTGGAATTTGGCCTATGGAAAAAGTTCATTCACCTCCACAAGGCAAATGACACAAGGAGAACTGCCTGTTAGGGTACACTTGGGGTGTATTAAGGAGGAAAGCAGACCCTGTGGCTTTAAAGAAAAAGAGGAACTTGCTTGTAGTTGGGACACTTTGTGTACAGGTGTTTCCAAGTCAGGGTCTGATTAACTGAGATTTCCATGCAATTCCTAGCACAGACCCTGGCATATGGGAGGCTCTTGGTAAATGACAGTGGAGTCTGAATCTCAATTGTGGAATCTCAGGGTGTTACTAGAAATCTATAACAGGAGGAAGGCAGGGAAAACAAAACATGGTAAAGGGAGCTGGAAATGCTCTAGCAGCCACTTGCATTTTTCATGAAACTGCAAATGAAAAGCTTCAGTATAACTCTGGCCAGAGAATCTGGACTCAGGCAGTAGCTCTGGGATGCAGAGAATAGGCTGGAAGATGGGTCACCGAGGAGCTTTGTCCTGAGCTCCACAGCATCTCCCCAGACCTCGTGGTCATCTCAATCCTCAAGATCCCAAAACCACTCTTTCTTTTTCTATGATCAAGGGCCTCCTTCTGTCTCCCCTATCCCTTTTAGCCTCCCAGTGTGGCCCCTGGGCTTCCCGGGGCTTGTGACTCAGCAGCCAAAGTTAAAGTTTTCCAGGGCTGACAACTCGGCCTCGCCTTCTGAGGCAGCCTGCAGGGGAAGGCACACTGATTCATCCCAACCTGCTGACTCTCACCCCTCAGGCCTCCCTCTCCCTCAACCTGGCCATGTAGGCACCTGTCATTCCAGACTACAGGGCATCCCTCTGGAGCCAGAACACCAGTGCCTCCTCCTATCAGGATGTGCTACACACATGCACCCCCACTCCCCAGCAACCCTCACCCCAACCCCCAGCATTTCTACCTTGGACAGACAGAAGGTGCAGCTTCCATCCCAGGTGGAACTCGACAGGTGTGCTCTCACCGTCTGGCTCTGAGGGGTCAGGACCTGCTTAAAGGCCCCACTGGAGATGGATCATTGGCGGAAAAGATGGAAAGGAACTGGGGAGTAGGGAGAGGCAGGAAAAGACTGCCTGACTTGGGGGAAATTCCGTGTCTGGTGGTGTAGGAGGTAGGGCACCAGAGAACTGAAGTCTAATATTACTTGCTGGGCCTAATCTGTTCTGAGAATCTCCAAGAGGGAGAATCAGCCTCCCCAATCTCCATCACTGTACCACCCTCCAAAAGTTCTTCTTTATCTAACCTTAGTCCCTTCTGCTGCAGTAATCAACCCATTGATTAAATATTTCCAGGACCACAGAGACAGCAGCGCCCCCTACGACCCTTACAGGGCTGAGGTGGGGGCTTCACTAACCCCGAGGCTGGACACAGCGCTCTCCTCAAATACACAGCCTCCCCTTGGCCCACTACCCCTCCCCCAAACAGCTCTCGGGGAGCTCACCAGAAATCTACCTCTATGTGACCCTTAACCTCAAGTGAAAACAAGGCCCTGGAACCTGCGGCCGCTGGGGATCTTGCCCCACCTGTACCTGCTCCCGGAATCCCTGCTCCTGTGCCTGGCTTCTTGTGTCTGGAGAAGCGTGTGGGGACCAAATGTCTGCCTCTCCCGGCCCCCTCCTCCCTTTCCCGCGCCAGCGGTGCGGAGACACGGGGCAACTCCCGCGTACCCCTAGGCCCAGCACTACCGGGGTTGGGGGGACAAGGGCGGGTGGAGTCTGCTGAGCCTCAAGGTATCCCGGCGCCTTGGTCCCTGCAGGATCTCCCCACCCCCATTCCGCATTTTCTCCAGGCCTCGAACTCCCCCAGCTGCTGCCCCAGGGAGAGGACGCGACCCGATACTCCCTCCCGCCTAGGACCCTCCAGACGTTGGGACAAAGAAGCCCCACTGCAGCCGGCAAGCGTGGCCGCAGGCACTGGTGCAGCAGGTAAATACCCGGCGGCTGGCCACCACGCTGCCGACCCTCCCGCAGCTCCCGCCGCCAGGGCGCGACTCGCCATTCCCGCTGTCGCGACTCTCGGGAGGCGCCGCCGCTGCGCGCCGGGCCGGGGCCCCGCGGGGCGCGGGCTCGGGACTCACCCACTCTGGCGAGCTCGACTCGGCTCGGCGGCCGCCCCGGGCCGCGTCCGACGCAGGGGCCGCGCGGCGCGGGCGGGAGGCGCCCTCTTGGCAAAGTCGGCGAGAGGCACCGGCTCAGTAGCGCACCGGGCGCGAGTCCGAGTCCGAGAGAGACCGAGGCGAGTTATAGGGGCGCGGGAGGTTGTGGGGGGAGGACGCAGCGACACCCTCCCCCACCCCGCCCCCTGTCCCCCGCCCCCCAGCGGAGACGCAGAAAGCCACTCGCAGCCCGAGAGACACCCGGACACAAAGACCTCGTGCCAGCTGCAGACCCAAGTTTCTTCCCGAGAGACCCGGGGAGCTTGGCCCGCTTTCACCGAGAGAACGGACCGGCGGACAGACAGACCGACTGATGGACCCTGGGACCTAGACACTCCCTAGGAGACCGGCTTTCTTCCTCGGCCGGGTGTCCCTCGTCTCCCGCTTTATCGCGGACCCCTCTCCTGGCAGATCGCCCGCGGGGCGAGCCAGAGCCGCGAGGGAAACTGAAGCTCGGAGGGTGCCGCGTCCCGGAGCCAGGCTTTGGGCTGGGCCCCCCGCAGCAGTCACAGGGGAGGGGATGGGGGCTCTTTCCATCCCCTGTCCCCTCGGACCTCTCCTTGCTCTGTGGGCGAAGGGCCAGGGGACTGGCTGAGGCTGGCTCCCAATCCAGAATCCCGAGCTGGAGTTCTCTCTGTAGGTTCCGGGGCTCCTGGGACCGGCGCTTTGGGGAGGGGGCACCGCTAGGACGAGAATCCAGGAAGGGAGGGGGCCCTGGGTCTCGCTTACCTGCTTCGGCCGCGCTGGGACTCCGCTCGGGGGGCTGCTGCTCGAAGCTCCGACAAGTCTCCACGTCCAGCCCGAGAGGGGGTGGCCGGCCCCGGCACAGCGAGGCAAGGACCGCGAGCGCCGCCTGGCACCGAGGCCCCCCGTCCCCCCACACCCCGCTCATGCCCCAGACACCCGGGTCTGCGGAGCAGCCGCTCGAACCCGCACCGCGGCGGGGCTGGGGCGGGGCAAGGCGGCCCCAAGAAGACCCTCCCCGCAGCGGCCCCCTGCGGCTCCGCTCTGCTTTTAATCACTTCCCCGCAGGGTCCCCGCCCCTCACGTGGCATCCCGCGGCAGCTGGCAAGTCTGGCGCCTCACGGCCGCCCCCTCTACACTCGACTGGCCTGGGTCCGGGCGGGTTCGAGGCGGGGGAGCCCGGCCGTCCCGAAACTTGGAGGGTGCAAGGCCGGGTTCCTGCTCTGCGTGCACTGCCTGGTGTGTGTGACCTTGGGCCTCTCTGAGCCTCAGTTTTCCTCTCCGTAAAATAAGTATAATAATTTCGAGAGCTTCGCGGGTTCCCTGGGGATATAAAGGTACTGTTTGTGAAAACACTGGGTAAACTGCCACATGCCACACAAGTGGCAGCGAAATAGATAACCCCATAACAGAAAGAGGGATGACTAGGCTGGGGGTGGGAGGACCTTCGCCAAGGTCCCTGATGGGAGAAGTTAGTCACACATGCCCTAAGTCCCACCTTGGGAGGTAGAAGACCCCAAGACAACCGGGCGATGCGAACTGCAAGAAGACTTTCTGAGCCCCGCAATCCTGCGGTCCGCGGTCCCACACGTTGCTATGGCGACGGGAGGCAGCGGCCGTCTCTCTCCATGGCAACGGGAGGGGAAAGTTTCTGGCAACAGGAATGGGGGGGCATTTCAAGAGGGCTCCCGGTTGCCGCCGACCCACCTCCCCGCTTCGGTGCGGTACCACCAGACATAACGTGTCTTTCTATCAAGCATTAACAAGGGCCAGAAAGGCAGAAAACTAAACGGGAGGATTGAGGCTAGACTTAAAGTAGGGCTTGGCTCAGAAAATGTGGAGTGAGGCCCACGAGCATATTGGATGAGGGGTGTCGAGGTGCCTCACTTAGCCCTGGAAATCTATGGGCTATCCTCGGGAAGGCCAGGGAACCTGGGCCCTGCAGGGACCCAGGAATCTCCTGTTCTCCACCTGTCAGCGGTGGGGCTCCTTCGGTGGGGGGCTCACCTGAGCTACAGGCTCAGCTCCCTTTGCTTTCCTGGACCTGGGAAGGAAATTTTCTCTGGAGCCTCCAGAAACCGCAGGACTGGTGTCTGCCGGAGTGGCTGGTGGGGGAGGAGGGTCTTTCCTCCTAATTAACACGTTAATTAGAAATGGCTCGGGCAGTGACTCACTTTCCGGAGGGAGGAGATTCGGAGCCCCAGCTCCTGGCGGTCTCCACTGCGTGCCATCTGCTCCAGCCGCACCAGCCGGCCCCTGGACTTGAGATCTCTGGGCAGCCAGTGCCCTGGGCACCAAGGGCCAAGCCAAGGCCTGCAAGAACCCTGGCCTAGCCAGGCGGGTTTTCTGCCCCACACGCGCCTTGGCTCTGTCCACGGTGCTGAAGGCACAGTTGGTGCTACAATCCAGTGGGCACAGGGGTGGGGGCGTGGGGGAGGGGACAATTGAGGCAGGTTCGGGGCAAGTTAGCAGCTTCCACCCTTACCCATGGAGCCTGCAACTGGAGCAGGCTAGGAACTCAGGCGGGAGGGACGGAGCAGGCAACACTATACAATCCGGGCTGCCTTCCTGTGGGAGGTGTTCGGTTCCTGTTCCAAAAACAAGTGAGGCTCTGGCGTCCCCATTCGCCCTCCTGGTGCTTCTGAAAACCCACCTGAGGAGCTCAGAGCCCCCATCACCTCCTGTACTACCGATGCAGACCTCAGCACCTGGGAGACACAGGAGCTTGGAGGCCCCCCACTAGATGCTCATTAGCAGTTTCCAGAGCCACGGGTTTGTGTTTATGTAAAATACAAATAGAGAAGGACTGCTCTCTGCCCGTGTTTATGGCAACTCTGTCACTCCGCGGTGATTTCTCCCTCCCCTTCTCGAGTTCCTGGGGAAATTCGCAGAACAAAGCGCCTTGTTTTGCCTTTGCAGAGAGTGAAAAAACACAAGACTGTTCCAAGGGCCTAGCCTGTGATGCAGAGAAATCAATATTTTGCTTACATCGAGTGGGGGAATTTGCATCTAAACTGAAGGCAAAGGAGCCTGTTCTGAGCAAAGCAGGTGGCAGAAGCCGAGAATTAACAGATAATTTCTCATTGTTCCCAGATTCAGCCTCCACACTCGGCAGGCGGTTCTGCAGCGTCTCTGAGCCCGGCAGCAACTCCGGACCTGGCATTTCTCAACCTAGCAGTGTGAGGGAGGTTCTCCCCTCAGGAAGTGCAGGAAGGGGCTAGGGCGCCCGAGTGAGCCAGTAACTGTTGAATTTGGAGTGTGGGAGTGAGGATGTGTGAGAGACACAGAGAGAAAGAAATAGAGAGAGACACAGAGAGAGACAAGAGACAAAGATAGATACAGACACAGAGGCATAAGATGAGACAGAGATACATAAAGAGAGTTGCAGGGGATACAGAGACACAGAGACAGGTGCACATATAAATGGACAAATGGACACACATTCAGAAAAAGACATTTAAAAAGTATTTTTTTAACACTAAGATAAAGCCTCCCCCTAGTTGTCCTCTGCATGCTCCCCTGCCCCTAGGTCAATGGCTGATACCATTGTGGTCACACAACTAGCCACAAAGTAGGAAAAAAAATTCCCCAAAGATGGAAACTTCTCCTCTCCAAAACCCCTTTCCTTCACAAGCCCAACCCCAAAACACAACTATGCTTCTTCCCATATGAAGAGACCAAATCCGGTCTCCCAGGGTCCCACCCAGACATGAGAAGAAGGAGCCATGGTTCTGCTCAAACCTAGGGAGGGAAGGAGATGGAAAGAAGTGGAACTGCTGTCCCTCAACCTTGTCTTTCAGAGAAAGACCATTCTGAGTTTGGGTTTAGGCGTGGGGAGGAGTGAAGGAGGAGAATAGGCAGTCAGCATGTCATGGTGGCAGACAGGGCATTGGGCAGGGCTCCAGGAGCCTGGGTCCCACAACTGTGCACCAAACCAGCCCCTATCTGGTGCTCACTGTTGGATTAGGAGCTCACTGAGACTCCTTCCAATAGCGACACTCTGGGATTTCACATGAAAGGAAAGGAGGAGCCTGGAGGTGAGGAGGAGGGAGGCGACTAAAGAGCAGCCCTTCCTGGCTGTGATGAAGGGGGTGGTTTTACAGATGTCCAACTCACTTTGGGCTTCCCCTCCCCCACTGCCCCCATCTCATCTACAGCCATGTCTGGAGCATCCTGAATCTGCACACCCTGGCCACTCCCCCACACCTCCACCCCCAGCCAGACTGCTCGGAAGCAGGGAGAGGGGCTGGGGGTGGGTGGGAGGCAGAATAAGAGGAGGTTTGAGGCAGAAACCAGAGGCCTCCCACTCTTATGCCCTCCTTTCCTCAGAAATAACCAAAGTGCCCGTCCCCTGCCCCCACCCCAAGTCTCTGCCCTTGAGCAGGCTCCCACCCTGTTCTGAACAGCAATGTCCTGTTCATTTATGCTACAAATAAAATGAATTAAAATCAAACAATACTTTTTTTTAAAAATTGAACCTTGGTAGGAAATTGCTAATGCTGTAGGCGGGAAGAATGAGTTCCTTTGACATAAGCCGATGTGTCATATTGTCTTTCCATCTCAATGCAATTTCTAAATAGGGAGCCCTTTCCCCATTCCCTCCTCCCTGCCAAGCCCCCAGCACAAATGTAAAGGGAGCAGTCTGACGATCATAGCTGGATTGTCTGACATGCAGGGAGAGACACAGAGAAATAGACACAAGTGGAGCCACTGCTTTACCAAGTGGACAGAAGCCAGAGGGGCTCTGACCCAACCTTGAGAGTCCCTGGTCTTATCTTTCCACCTCCTCTACTTACTGAGGCATGTGGCCACTTTCTGCAAAGGTGTTAAATTTACTCTAAGAAAAAGACATCAGTTGAACCTGGTCTACTATTGGTGGAGAATTAAGTTGATGTCCTATATTTGGTGACTTTCTATCATGATTTGGAAAAAATTTTGCCAAGGATTCCCTATGGGGTTTCAGCCAGAACAGGTTTATCAGTATTTCCAGCAGATTTCACCCTCTACCCCCTATACCTCCTACCACCATAGCAACCCTAGCCAAAGCCAAGTGACTTCTGCAAACGCATCATTCTAAGCCATCATCAGAGTTTTCAGGGATTTCTCCTTGTCTGAGAAGATGCAGAAGACATTTCAGAGCCCCAATTCAATGCCCAGGTGATTTTTCAAAGAGTCTAGTCTTGCTTTTATTCCAGGAAAGATGCTCGGCAGTTCAAATATCCTGAACGAAGGGCGTATTTGTCTCTCTCCCATTCCTCCCCCATTTCAGGGTTCTCATCTCTGTTCTGTGCTCTCTGCTCAAGCATACACTGTTCCAGATCAGACTTGGGAAGATTGGACAAGGTTTACTGCTTCCAGCCTGGCTTTGTGGGCAAAATCAGGCTGGAGTCTGGGTCAGAAGGCAGCGTCACCCCTGAACAGTTTTAGAGCCAGACCTAACCATGGTGGGGCCAGGGCTTTCTCTGCACTATTGAGGAGTGAACATGATGTTGGAGGGGAAGGGGTAGGAAGGAAGCCAAGTCCTCCTGTTCTCACTGACCTCGTGTAGAAGAAAGAACACAGGTTTTGGAGTCAGAACTCTGTTCAAATCCTGGGTCTGTCATTTACAGGATGTATTGCTTTAGGTGCTGCACTTTAGCTCTTAGGAAATGGGACATATAAGGCCTGCTTCACAGCATGCAAGGCAAGGATTACATGACTCGGGTTAAACGCTGAATATATTGTGACTGATCCATGGCAGGTGTTAAACAAATGACAGCTCCTATCCACTTTCTTCCTTTTCTCAGACCATAGAGGGACATTTAGGAGGCACACTGTCCAGATGTTAACCCATACTCTTCCATGGGGCAAGTCCCTGAAAATTGCCAAGAAGGAATTTAACTCTTATAACAACACTGAGAGGCAGAATGGGTGGATGCTAACAGTCCATCTGGCAGATGAGGAAATTAAGTGACTGGTCCCTGGCCACACAAGCTAGGAGGTAGCAAATAAGTGGAATTCAGGCCTCCTGACACCAGATCAGTGTACCTTCCTTCTTCACCATGCTGGTGGAAGATGGTGGGGATAGGAATAATTTTTCTTCTTTTCTTAAAAAAGTTTGAAATCTTTTAAAATTGGCTTTACAATAAATAAAAAATATTTGGGAGTAAATTATAAAGCAGTGAATGATTTATTCCTGGGCCTCTTTGCACAGTGCTTGGCTTTCTGACATTACCCATTCCAACTGCCTCTCAGACCCAGTTGCTGGTCTAGAGGAAAGATAGTGTCATTGATAAAACACAGGGCTGGGACAGACAGCTTCATGGCTCAGGACATGCTTGGTTGTTTCACTCTTTTTTAAAAAATTTATATTTTAATTTCAGAATATTACAGGGGTACAGACACTTTGGTTACATACATTGCCTTTGCACTGCTGAGTCAGAGCTACAAGCGTGCCCATCCTCCAGACAGTGCATACCAGAGGGCAGCTTGGGGAGTCTCTGTTGCATCTGGATCATGTCCTGTGGTCAGAGCTCTGCTTCCAGGAAAGAGCCAAGCCAAGATTCTTGTAAGTCCAGGACCCCAAAGACTGGAATTCTCCCCAGGGAGCCAGGAGAGAGTTTGCAATCTCAGGACTCTGGCTGTTCCACTAATGAAAAGAAACCAGATAAAATGCCAAAACTAATTAAAGTGACAAATCCGAAAAGGCCCTATCAAAACTAGGAAGTCTTAATCCTTGATTTCAACAGAATTCAGGCAGGAAGAATCAACAGAGCATGCTTTGGGTCAGGAACCCGATGCCCCCTGTGGAAGTGAGGGGTGGATCCCCTGGAGAGATCAAATCTGTTCACCAAATTCTAGTTTCTATCCATTTGCTACAATAAAAATCCTTTTCTATCCTAGCCCCTAAGCCTTATCTACATTTCTGCCGTTTGTTAGAGGCACAGTAAATGGTTCTAGTGAGTCAGCCCCCCAGGCTTTATTAAGACTCCCATACGGTTGTAAAGCACAGCACAGTTTATAGGACACTCTCACATGTGTCGTCTCATGTCATACAACAACCCTGAGGGGTGGGTGTTACTGATTCTCACTTCACTGGTGAGGTCCCAGAGAGGCTAGAAATAACTGACTTGGGTTCACAGCTAGCAAGTGGTAGAGCCAAAACTCGAGCCTGTCTTTTCACATCATTCATTCCCGCATTCCCTTATTCAGCATTTACTGAGGTCTGACTAAGATTCAGTCTGTACCAGACACATGGGACACAGTCCTGTGTCATTGTGTACACACTGGCCTTCAATCACACAGCGTGCAGAGCTCTAATCACATGACATCTGTCCTGAGGGAGTGTACGCCATCAGTGTGGAGAGAGGCCACCAGTAAAATTGATTTAAAGTGAGTTCTTTAACCTCTTTGCTGCATAGTTGCCCACGTCTACATGGGCTAGGACATTCTCTTCTGACATGATACTCTCTGGATTTCTCTCCCTTCCTGGCTCTTTCACCCTCTGCATCCTCCAACACGCCCATGTTCTCCAGGGTTCAGCTCTCAGCCCCTCTTTCTTGTGTCTCTGCACATTCTCTCCTAGTGGCCTCACCCACTCCTAGGGCTTCAAATACTAAATAATGCCAATATTAATGGCAGTCACACTAAGCATTCACTGAGCACTGTTCCAGGCTCCATGCTGCTTGCTTAATATGGATTATTAAGATATATTATGATTATTATTAAGATTATTAAGATATATTATGATATAATATGGATTATATCATTTAATCCCCACAATAACCCTATTGCCATCTGCAGTTTGCAGGTACCAAGTGATAGAGCCAGAATTTGAACCCATGCAATTTCACTCCAGAGCCACGTGCTAAGGATTTCCAGTTCTGTATGTCTGACTCATCGCTCTCTCTTTGCTTCTCCACGTGCATTTTGAAATTTCTTTTCTGAACAACTTGACCCTAGACCTGAATCCAATATGTACAGGACAGAAATCATATTTTCCCTTGCAAACCTGCTCCACCTCCTTAAAGAAGGACATAACCAATCCAAACTAGTTGCTTAAACTATAAATCTCAGCTCCCTCCTTGATCCCTCCCTCTCCCTCAGTCCACCTGCATTCAGTCCATGACTTATTCCTTGTTTCTATCTCTAGAATGTTTTGAACCTCCGACCCTCATCCCTGTATCCACTGTTACTGCCCTAGCTCAGGCTCCTAACATCCCTCTTCTGATCGTGGCAGTTGCCTTGTGGGGTAATAGGATTATGTCACCCTCTCTCTTCAAATCTTTCATAGACTTCTTGGGACCTTCAGGATGAAGGTGACACTCTCCAGCATGGCATACAAAGCCCTTTCAGACCTGGCCTCTGTCCACCTATATAGCTTTCCCGCCATAGACTTCTGGCTGTGCTATGGTCACAGAGTGAGAATTCCTGTCCCATCTCTTCACTCTCCACCCCACTTTCCATTCCTTTCCTCAGGTTGTTCCTATAGATCCTCTTATCTATCTGTGCCCACTCTAGATTCTGCATCTTGGCAGCTGTTTGTCCCTCTGCCCTGAGCACCTTTCCTCTTTTCCTCATCACCCAGCTAGTTCCTGTCAGTTGCAGTAATGCATACAAGGTAAGAGTGTACGCTTTGGAGCCAGGCTGCCTGGTTTAAATTTCGGATCTGCCATCCAATTGAATGAACGGCATAATAACTATGTGACCTCAGGCAAGTTACTAAACCTCTCTGTGCCTCCATTTTCTTGTGCATAAAATGAAGATGATAATAGTAGTAGTATCTCCTCTCTCTCTCACTCTTTCTTCTTTTACTAGCAAGTACATAAAGCAATGCACCTCTGTCCTTTGTTTACTGGGAGGTTTAAATGAGTTGATATGCATCAAGAACTCAGAACGGCCCCTTTGCTGACTCCCTTCGCTGACTCGGTGCCCCCTTCCTTGTCAGCCCATTGCACTTAGTGCTTTCCTTTGTCGCAGAGTTTAGCAAACCATACTGGTGGCTGTTACAAGACAGACCTTGAGCTGAGGTCTGTCTCTTTTTCATCTTTATACCCTCAGTGCCTCAGTATCTAACCCACGTTCAGTGAGCGTCTATCACTTTGAAGAGAGACGGATGTGTGAGCGTAAGATGGTGCAAGGCAGCGTGTGAGTGCCTGGGGAGTCCCGCAGGAGAGTCAAATGGGCCAAATCAGGGAAGGCTTCTCGGAAGAGTAGTTTTTTGAGATTTTTTTTTGTGTGTGTGTTTTATTTTGCCAGGAGAAAATTGAACTGGAAGGAATGGGGGAACACATTCACTCTAGACCGCAGTGACAGCCTGCGACACAGGAGTTTCAGTCAAAAATAAACACGTCACACGGAGGAGAAATGAGCAGAGCACAGGACAAGAAGCGAGGACCTACAGCCCATGTCCCCTGCTCTAATGCTCAGTCTGAGCCAGCTGGCCTTTTATCAAGAGCCAGGCTTGTTCCGGCCACTCAGAAGACAAGGCCGGGGAAGACCCAATCCCTGCTCTCAAGGAGATTACGATGAAGCCACAGGAAGCTGGGAGGCACCAGCTCAAAAATCCCCTGCACACATAACAGAGTTCAGGTCGTGAAAAGTTTCTTTTTGAGAAGAAAGTGCTCATTTTTCTCCCATGTCAAGCCATCGCTGGGAAGCAAGTGTGTGTCTGCTGGGACAGCTGACTGTTTTCCAGGATAAATTTCTGATAATAACACACAGTCATTACTGTGCAATTAGTGCTGCTAATGAGGAATTCAGAGTTCCCTTCCCACTCCTTCCCTCCCTCCCTTTCTACCTCTCTCTGCTCTTTTCTCTCTCGTCACACACATTCTTCTCAGGTCCCTCCCTCCCAGTGGTTTTAGGAGAACGGAGGGCTCAGGGTGCAGCTGTCAGAAGTTGGATTTTGACTCTCAAGACCCCCAGATCGTAGCTAGCAGAGGGGCAGAGAACAGAGGGGTGTGGATGCAGAGGAGGGAGAGGCTGGCCTTGGACGAGAGCATCAGTCAAGTTAGAGACGAGGCAGCCAGTAGCCTGTGGGGGCAACTTGCCCTGCCGGGTATGAAGGCTTCATCTGCCTCCCTGGACACCTTGTCAAAGGCCCTGGGAGGAGGCAGATTTGCTCCAGCAGTGGGGAGAGAGCCCAGCGCCAAGGCCAGGTAACAGGGCTATGGGTGGGTGATGCCGTGTTTGTTTAGGCTGCCGGTAGGATCAGCAGCCAAGCTTGATGGAAATATATTTTGTTTCATTCTGAGTAAATATTTTCCCTATGCACACATGCACACGCACACACACACGCGCACACACACACACAAGCATGTAGACACACATGCAGAGGCCTCATTCAGGCACAGCCCCCTCCAAGGGGGATTTTTCAGCCATGCCCCTGAAAACCCCTGACAGATTCTCTGACATGCTACCTCCCCACCCCCCGGGTGGCTACTGAGCTTGCAGGAGACCTCAGCAGCCTCTGTAGGATGGGGAGTTTAAAAACTGCCGAGAACATTACACAGGGGAGGCCCAGAGCTGACTGAGGCCTCTGTTCCTGCCTCGGCTTCATCATGTGGGCTGTGGAGTTGCTCACTGAGCTGGCTAGCAGACGTCAGTGGTGGGTGACCACAGCCCCGTCACCCAGGGCAAGAGGGTGGGCAGAAGAAGCAGACGAAAGGAGGAAAACAAGGACGGAGGGGAAATGGCTAAGCCTAGGGCTCAAGGAGGAGGACTCAGGGCCAGGAGGCTGCTGAAGTGGGTACAGAGGCCACTTGCAGGGAGAGCGGGCGTGGGGGTGGCGGCCAAAGCGAGGGAGAGCGCAGTGTGCGAGGGCGGCCAGCCCCAGCAGGAGGGGGATTGGATGGCCTGGCTTATCTCATAGCCAATTCTTTATGATTCTTGTGCATGAAAATTGTCAAAAACCAATCACTTTCCTCACAGCTGTGCTAACCTAGGGTGGGGGGTGGTAGGGTGGATGGCCAGGGCTTTTCATTATTCATTGGATTAAACTATTAGAGCCAAACGGCACAACAAAGCGAAGTCCGTTGATCTCTCTGAAAGGCATTCTAATTGTCAGCTGAGCTGGTGAGTGAGATGTGCTGGGAGGCTCACGGTGGCTTCATGCTGCCTTCACGTTTGTGAGAACTTGGGCAATGCTTCCCTCTGTTGCCCTTGAACCCTAAAAACATCTCCCATGAGCCTCCCTCAGTTCTGAACACCCTCCCGTTCCCCACAAAGCTAGGCCCAGGGATAAAACATGACACCTTTCCTCACTTTGAGCATCTTCTTTGGGAGGAAGGTCCCACTCTCCCAGTCTTGCCTGGACTCCACTAGAGCCCTCTATTTCTGCTCTTTTAACTGTCCCCAGGCTTTATGGTAATCACTAATTTAATTATCCATCTCCTAGACAAGTCAGGGACTAGACCACAGGCAGCACGGGGGCAAGTTCTGTTGCTGTTTTGTTCACTTTGGCGTTCCCAGCCCTTGCTACAGTGACTGTCACCTAGTAGGCACTCAGTCAGTTTTAATTGGGTGAGTTAGGTGAGACAGGAGTTTCAAAGTGTGGGGGTGGGGGAGTTTTTTTTAGTTAGATCAATTCCTGCTTGCCAGGGAGAGAAGGGAAAACCACAACGTATCTCATAAGCGAAGGTTTGTTGACTACAAAGTAGGAGAGGGGCACGTCCTCCTCCTCAACCTAGAATTCCTAAGACACAGGCCACATGGTGAGAACAACAGCTTTGAAGATCTGCCAAGTAGAGCTTTGAAATCTTCTTGTAGAGCTCCTGGGCCAGGGGTCACGCTCCTGGGCCGCCTCGGCCTCCTTTCTCTGACCACCAGAGACCCTGAGGGCAGGTGCCATCTGATGGGCTCCATGCCCTCAAAATCCACTTTCTTGAACCAGTGGCCTCACTCTTCCCTCCAGTTTGTTTCCTGGGAGCTGGTGCTGGTTCCTGTCGCTACCTCCCTGTTCTGCTTTCAGGGCAGCTGCCCTACCTCTTACCGCTCCCCTCCAAGTGAAGACAAAAGTCCTCTTCCTTGGTTCTCCTTCCATGCACTCACAGGCCGGCAATTGAAAAAGAACCTCAAGGATGGCTAAAGAAGGAATTATAGATCATGTAAATAATTTTTGGATATCTAAGAGTCGCCAAACTCGAGCCAAAAAGAACAGGTGGCCACATCACGGGCGCCTCACCTGGGTCCTGGCCCCGTAGGGTGGGGCTGGAGCCGGATTCTCAGAGGTACCAGCTGAGCAGCAGGGATGAGGCTCATTTACCGCAAGCACCATGGCAGCAGCCCAGCGGTCACTTGTGCGATACCAAAGACACACAGCTAAGGGCCACCGACCAGAGGCAGGAGCAGAGGTCCCAGTTGCAGACCCAGAGTGTCAGAGGCAGGTACTCGAGGGGTCCAACACAGAGCAGATCAAGTCCTAGGGCAACTGCCACAGGCACTTGTGGGTGTTCAGCGCTTGCCTGTATGGGACGTTGGAGGTGCGGTGTGTGGCTGAGTGGCTCAAGCAAGAGGGAAGGGTGAGGGCAAGAGTACGACACTGATAAAGTCCTCTATTACAGATCACCAGCTGAACACCTTAACCACATGAGGACAGTCATGCCGCACAACAGAAATGGCCTCAGTTCCAGAGTGCGGGCTGCCTCTATGTAAGGTAAACAGGTGTCTTTACTGGCCTGGAAGACGCCCATTTCCCTTTGAAGCTGAGGTGGGCACTAGTAGGAGAGGAGGGGCTGATGGTTAAATTGAGTCTTTAGACATAAATTATGAATTGGTGACCTTTCCTGGCTTAATTACCCCTGCTGTGGGGTGGTCTTGTCTGGCACTAGGCCCCGGGGGGCAAATTCTGCTCACAGCCAGCAAAGCCCAGGCCTGGAGCTTCTGCTTTCATCCCCCCTGGTCCATGAGGCTATTTCTGTGGCAGGAAAATTCTCTCCCTGTGATGCAGGTCATGCCCTAGTGTAGGGGCAGGGCCCCGTGGGGCTCTCCTAATCTCTTTGACCTTTGCAGCACCACCTGATTTTTCTTTTAAGCTAGTTGTCATCATCACTAGCTCATTTTCTAAAAGTTGAATCTGAGGGTTTTTAATAAAGCTGTCACACTAAATAGATCTGTGGATTCTTATTGAACTGATGCACAGAAACAAATGCATTTAGACAAAAAAACAACAGCAAAAAAACACAGGACACTTCACGAAGGGGAACCTTCGGGGCCTGAGAGGATACTGTTAGCTTACAGCTCAAGAGGGGAGAGACCAAGGAGTTTACTTATTTTTAGATAAAAATTTTCAAACATGTACAAAAGTAGAGAGGATAATAAAGTGAAATCTCACATCCTGTTACCTAGACTCAAAAATTCTCATTGTTCTCCCAATCTTGTTTCATCTCTTGCCTCCATCCCTTTATTTTCCTAAAATACCTTAAAGCAAATTCCAGATATTATATCATTTCACTTGTCAATTCTTCTGTATGCATTTTTGATAAAAACTTTAAATGTGTATATATAACTCAAAATATATATGCCCTTACCTACTTACAAGTACTTATCACCCCTAACAAAACTAATAAAATAATAATTCTCTAATATTACCCTTTCCATACTCAGATTACCCAGTTGTCTGAAAATGTCTTTTTATAATTGTCATATTTTGATTAGGATCCAGAGTGGTTGGTTTTTAATAGGAGCTTTTGACTTTCACCATCCAAGGTTGATGACCCAGTGGAATGACCTGGGCAAAAGCCAGGTGTAGGCAGTCACTAGTATAGGGGTGGAAATGGGGACATGAGGTTTTTCCAAGACAAGACTGTGGCCCCAGAAAATTCTGTTTTAAACTTGGACTTCTTGGGGGTGTGCCTTGGAGCCTCGGGTACAGAGATATCCCTGTGGTGTTTTATAATCTCCGTCCTTTGGGATAGAAATCTCATAATTACTACAAAATTGGGCTTGGGGTTCTGCCAGAGCCTTTATGTTGCCCTTGTCTCAGAAACCGTGGCTGTCTGTTCTGTTGTAGGATTTATTGAATGCTTATTGGGCACCTGTTCTGAGCTGAGAGCTGGGAGAACAGACAAGGGACAGACAGGCCAGATGTTCCAGGAGCTGGCTGTCTGGTACCATGAGAGTCCAAAGGCAGTCTCTTAAGCCCGTTGTCAAATGTGTACAAATTGCTGCAGGAGCCAGGGGAGGAAGCCCCTGAGTCTGCTGAGAGCTGAGGAAGGCTTCAGAAATGGTGACAATTTAAACTGATTCTGGAGGTGTTCAGGTTTCTGAGGGGGCCAATGAGTCACATCTGCAGATTCTGAAGCAGAAACAGCCCAGAAATCAAAGAGAGATCAAATATCTGCTGTGGTACAGGTGAAGCTGAATTGGAGAAAACAGCTTAGATCCAAGCCCCCAAGGGGCTCCCTGCTCCTCCTCATGAGTGATTTTAAATTAAATGTGATGGGAATGGTAGAGGACACAGGCAACAGAATGAAGCTTTAAACAAATACTGCCTAATTTGTCAAATGTTATTATGAACAGGTCAGAATGTCATAAGAGTGGCCTTGGAGGGTGAGAAGTCCGAGAGGTCTGTCCCAGACAGGCTGGGCCAGGGGAAGACGGGCGTCAGTTTGTGGGGGCCTCATGTGAGGACAGAGACGAAGGCTTCCTGTTCAGTCGGGGGCCTCCAGGTCCTTGCTCAAGGTGTTCTCCTGGCCTGGGACCCTGCTTGAATCTCCTCAGCCAATCACGTCCCTCTCACACTCTTCTTCAGAAAGTCTTCTCTTTCATCACTTCCGGTTCTCCAAGTCAACCTTGCAGACCTGCTCACCCACACCACCCTCAAAGACCACCCGGCCTCGCACGCACACGCCTGGCACTGAGCCCCTCGCCCTCACACAGGCTCTTTCGTGAATTCTTGTTGCCAATGTCCAGTCTTCTCTTGTGAACTTCTGGACAACCATCCCTGCCCTAGATTGCTTTTGTGTCCCCATAATACTTTGCAAAGGTGCCTACTCTTGGCAAGAGCCTGTCTCATGAATTAATTCATTCAACTAATGACTAAATCACCAACAAAACACAGGACACGCAGACAAAAGAGCAAAAGCAGACTCCTCGCCCTCATGAAGCTTATAAAATAATGGTGGAGGTGGAGGGTGAACAAATACACAAGTGTGTAATATTATGTCAGCTAGCAATAACTAGCAAGGGAAAGGAGAGAAACAGGTGATGCCTTTATTGGTAGAGTAATCAGAAAAATGTTTATGAAAAGATGACCTCTGACCAGAATGAAATGAGGGTGCGAGACATTTGAATATCTAGAGGAAATAATTTCTAGAAAAAGAGAAGAACAAGTGCAAAGCCATGAGGTGAGAACGTGCTTAAAAGGCTCCAGGAGCATCAGGAAGGCCAACGTGGCTTGAGCGAGCGAGAGGGAGAAGGGACCGGAGGCTGTGTGGGCTGTGCTGCCCAGCATGGCGGTCACCAGCCACATGTGGCTATTAGATGTAAATTAATTAGAATAGCATGAAATTTTAAAATCAGTTTCTCACTTGCTGTAGTCTCATTTCTAATGCTCAATAGCCGCTTGTGGCCAGTGGCTACAGTATTAGACAGCCCAGATACAGGACCCTTCACTGCAGAAAGCTCTACGGGCCAGAGCTGATGTGGAGCCTGTAGACCGCAGTGAGGACTTAAGATTTTATCCTAAAAGTGATGCAAAGCTCTGGGAAAGTTTTGAGCACGAGTTTGCCTGATCTGATTTGCATTTTAAAGGATCATTTTCATGAGTGGAGAACATCGTATCAGGAAAGGGTGGAAGTGGAGAGACCAGCTGGGAGACTGCTGCAATTCCCACGGCAGAGATGATGGGGGCTTGGACTTGGACGTGGTGGTGGAAGGGGTGAGACTTAGTTGGATTTGGGACCTATTTTAAAGGTATACCTGAAAAGAATTTGCAGGTGGATTAGATGTGAAAGGCGGGAGTCAGCTATGACTTGCAGGGTTTTGAGCTGAGAAACTGGATGAATTGTGGTACCATGTATTGAGCTAGCAATTCCTGGGCAAGAGCAGTTTTGGTGGGGGTGAGGGTGGCATGGAAATCATGCATTCAGTCTGCATTGTCAAGAGTGAGATGTCTGCTAGACTTCCACACAGAGATATAAAGAAGCAGTTGAATATTCAAGTTTGGAGTTAAGGACAGAGGTCAGGGCTGAGGATAAGAATCTGGGAGATGATCTGTAAAGCTGTGAGCCTTTAAGAGGTCATCCAGGGTACTATGGGCTAAATATTTGTCTTCCCTCCCCAACCAAATTCATAGGTTGCAATCCTAAAACCCAAGGTGATGGTATTAGAAGGTAGGGGCCCTAGAGGAGTGATTAGGTCATGAGGGCTTTGATCTCATGCATGGGATTAGTGCTGTTGTAAAAGAGGCCCCAGAGAGCTAGCCCTGTTTACCATGGGAGGATGCAATGAGAAGGTTCTATCTATGAGGAACAGGCCCTCAACAGATGCCAAATCTACCAGCACCTTGATCTTGGACTTCCAGCCTCCAGAACCGTGAGAAGCAAATGTTTGTTCTTTGTAAGCTGCCTGGTTTATGGTGTTTTGTTATAGTGGCCCAAAAGAATTAGGACACATGGAGAGAAGGAAGGAGAGAGATGAGAGGGTCTAGAAACTGAGCCCTGAGGCCCACGCAGTTTAGATGGTGGGAAGGAGGGTCCACAAGGAAACTGAGAAGGAGCAGCCGGTGAGATGGGAAAGAGGAGAGCTGGTGCCCTGGAAACCAGGAAGGATCAACCGCGTCAAAGGCAGCGAAGAGGTCCGGTAATAGGAGACCTGAGGGCTAACCACTGGATTTGGCAACTGTAGATCCCTGGCAACATAACACCTTGACAATGGCTCAGGGAGGGGTTGGGAGAAAAATGTGGTTGGAGAGCACGCCAGAGAGAACAGTAGGTGAGATTGTGGAGATGACAAGTATAGGGTCAAGTTTTTCAAGTTTTGCTATAAAGGGGCACAGAGAAATGAGGTGGTTTCTGGAGAGGATTATGGGGCCAAGGGATAACTTTATTTTTAAGAGGAGAGATATTACAGTGTGTTTGTGTGCTGATAAGGATGATCTGCTAGGGAGGAAACAAAGGGGAGTTAGTGCAGGAGCGATGACCTGGATTAGGGGAGGGGAAAGATCCATTGCCAAGTTTGGCCTTTGACGGAGGCGTGGACACTGCATCCTGGGAACAGGAGGAAGAGGACTCTATGGACTCCCTGGGCAGGCAGGGTGATGGGCATGGCAGTGAGAATTTCTGTTTTCTCAGTGAAATAGCATGTTCGGTCATCAGCTGAGAATGAGGGGGGCATCACGAGTACAGGGAGCTTTAAGGAGAGAGGAGAAAGCCAGCAACAGCCCAGTCCTCTTGCAGAGTAGGAGAGTGAATTAACTTCGTGAATGTAGGAGCGCTGCCCGGCAGCATCGAGTGCTCACTAGAGGTTTGTGGTCATGAATCTAAAATGAGACAAATCAATCCGGGTGTGTATTTTTTCCAGCCATGATTGCAGGTGAAGAGTAGGCAGAGAGTTGGATTTAATCAGAATTGGAATTTTGCCAGGCAAATAGCAAGAATGAAGCAGGGGCAAGACAGTTGATTATAATGGTGCAAGGCGGTGGTTGTATTGATGGCTGTGGGAGTCTGAACTGTGGAGGAGGGAGGCGGGTGTGAGCAGGGACAGGGCAGGGAAGGGGTGACAGATTTCGGAGGTCCTGATTATGGACAAAATGACATGGTAGGTGATGATGAATGGGAGCGGGAGGCTGAGGAGGAGGAGGAGAGGACTGGGGCAATAAGCAGCCCAGGGGTTATATGGTCATGGAAGTCACCAAGATTCATGATGAGTAGACGAAGTGGTGAAGTACTCACCGAGTGGGGGAATGTTTCAGAGCACAGTAGGTAATTGCAAATAGGGAGGATACTGGGTGGTCTCATCTGATAGCCTGTGCTTCAAAGCAGTTGAAGAATCCTAGGGGACAGGAGGAAAAAACAGTCAGAAAGTGGCAAAGGGGAGTGAGAGCTCTGACCCCAGCTCTGTCCAGGCCCAGGGGGGTGCACATGGTGTCTGATTCCTTGTGTCGGGGGTGAGCTATGAACCAGACAGACAAGAACTCTGATTTTTATAGAGATTATATTTCAACTGAGGAAAGAAATAAGTAAAGATGCCACATAATATCAGATAATGAGAAGTGCTATGAAAAAATGAAAACGTGATGTTATGGACGGTGTCTGAGCGTTGGGAGTTGGAGTGGGGCTGTTTTAGTTCGGGTGGTCTGAACGAGATGGCCATGGGCACCAGACGTCCCAGGCACAGGGAAAAGGAGGTGCAAAGGCAAGTTCTAAAGCATGACATGCTTGAAGCAAGAACGGAAAAGATCAGGATTCCAAGGGACTAGGCTCCAAGTCTGAAAGAGGAACATTGCTGAACAAAGCCTCCAAGACACAAGGATCTGAACAGGAATTGTTTGTCGACATTGCCTAATGATGTATGAGAACTGAAAATAACATTCTAGATGATTGAATCCCTTTGTGCAGCTCAGAAAAGTTGCAGTGTTCCCAATACCTGCTTTCTGTAAAGTGCTATAATTTCTTTTTTTTGCCCTTAACCAAATTCTTCTTCCTTTGTCTCAGATCGAAGAACATTTTTATTCTGTTTGCATTGTTGGCTGAACATTAAAATTACATCATTGGTTTTCTCTCTCACTTGTTCTTGTTTTTTTATTATATTGTTATTCAGTACAAAACAAAAAGCTGTGATCAGAAAAAGACAATAGAGGGGGATGGCTGGGGGAAGCCTGTCAAAATATCCTCCTGTTTGGTAGTTTTGCTTCTCTTCATGCTTGACTTTCATATGCATAAAAAGGCCAGAAATTTATCATAAATGGCAGAAAATTGCATTCCATTAATTTCAGAGCCTTTGACTCCGACAGCTCAATCTTCAAGAGTGGTTGCTTCTAGCGTGTTCAAGAAAACAGAGAATAAAAGCTATTTTGTTTATCTGTTTTATGTTTTAGAAGAATATATTTCACTACATTATCCAGAGGGATTTTGCTCAGAATCTCATCAGCTTGTTTTGAGTCAGCTTGCCTACACAAGCCCTTGACTTCGACTTGGAGACAAAAGCTTAGAATCCATGGGTGAGGTTGGTGAAAGGGATCTCTTACAGGAACCAAATTAAGAAAAGTGAAATGCCTTTCAAAATGAACTGAATTGCTTGAGAAGCAGAAACTGAAAACTCAAAACCTTAGAATTGTTACCCATACTACATCCCTGGTATTTGTTCATTCAGCCTTTGCTTGAATTTCCCTAGTGACAAGGAACTCACTACCTCCTAAGATAGACCATTCCATTTTTAAGCAGTTTAATTTCTACACTTTCTCTGTAAGAGTAGAAATTGACTCCCTGAAGCATTCATCTGTTGATCCCAGTTCTACCCTCCAGAGCCTCCTGTACATGATTCCTCATGTATCACAAGACAACTTTCCTGTCTGCCTTGGGCTCCACACCCCTGACTGCTTCTCCTTGGGATCGCTGCTTTCAGACATCTCTTCTGCGGCCAAATCAGCCTTTGAATATAGAGAATGATAGGACTCCAACACTGCTACTCAAATTCAGACTTACTTTTATCACACGTGTTTAGGACACATTGAGCAGAGTGACACATAATCTGCAGAGGCTGAGGGACTAGAAGTGACTGTACACCTCTCAGTAATGCCAGCAGATGGCTGGTGCCACCCTACAAAACCAGAACTCACTCCCATTCCCTCTCCTCCACTAGGGCCAAGACTAAACATTACACAAGTGTATGAATTTCTTATGCTTTTGGGGGATCATGGATCATTTTGAAAGGCTGATAAAACCTATGGGTGCCCTCTCCAGAAAAATGAACATGCACGTAAAATACCATATTCAATTTCATCAAACTTCCCAATCCCATGTATGAACTGCACCCCCACCACAGGGTGCATGGGCTCCAGGTTGAGAATCCCTGCTGTAGACAAAGTCTACGCAGCTCAGCGCTAAGACCTCCATGGTATTTCAAAAGGTTTTCAATTGAGGGCTTGAAATGAGTTAGCCAATCCACTCATCCTTTCAATCAAATATACTAAGTATATAGCCAGGCATGGTGGCTTATGCCTGTAGTCCCAGCTACTCGGGAGGCTGAGGCAGGAGGATTGCTTGAGCCCCGGAGTTTGAGGTTGCTGTGAGCTAGGCTGATGCCATGGCACGCTAGTCCAGGCGACAGAGTGAGACTCTGTCTCAAAAAAAAAAAAAAAAAAAAAAAAATATATATATATATATATAGACGAGTATGTGTTACATGTTGTACACAGCAGGGGTATGGCACTGAACAAGACAGTCTCCATTCTCAGGGAGCTCAGGGTCTAGGGCAGAGAGCAGGTGAGTAATTGCGTTTACACAATTATGCTATTCTAATGACAGTGCTATAATGAATATAAGGACACAGCACGCACAGACGTGAGATACTTAACACAGCCTTGGGAGTTTCCAGGAGGACTTTTAAGAGGAGGTTGCTGAGTCCTGAAAAAGTTTCATATTAGATTTAAAAATTTTTTTAAATCCCAGCTGTGCTACTAATTGAATAGGCCAAACTGGCCACATTTGAGTACATACAGCAAAACTCCTCACAGCAATGACTCCCTTGCTCATCTGTGCAGAGGCTACCCCCCATAGCCTCATAGTAAATCCTCCAAGAACCCACCTGTCCTTGCCCATCCTGCTGTCTCCTCTCTGGGACACACGGGGGAGATTTCCCATCACTGCTGATCCTTCGCTGGCCCCCAGGCAGGTAAAATTGGGACACATCCCACTGCTAATGAAGAGAGGATGTTCCTCTAATGAAAACAGGACGTGGTGCTGGGAGCCCACTACAGATGAATAATTACATCCTAATTAAACACTGCCTTTTGTTTTCCACTCATTTATTCAATGGTAAATGTGAATGAAGTTTGCTTCGTGCAAGACTCAGCTCTGACATATTCCTATGGAGTCACCAAGAAGCTATTTCTCCTATGGCACTTATTATACCACTAAGTGATCTTTTTAAAAATCAGAGTGTATGTATAACCTTTGTAAGAGGAAAGTATTCCCTGTAACTCTGCATTCTCTTCGGATGGATGATGTACACTGAGATTTTTTTCTGAATAAGGCTTGCTTTCGAGTTCTCATGTTTCAGGTTCTCCTAGGCATAATCCTCTCTACTGAGGGAATCCATCCTTCAGTGCCATTGTGGCCAACTTTGTTGACCCTTCATGCCCACTGCAGCCAGGAAGGGAAGGGTGAGAAAACATCTCCCTAGCTCAGTTCTTGGCATAAGGCTAACAGAGGACGTTGCATTTCCTAGCACAGAATAGGGCTGACTTGGAGAGGTAGGCTGTTTGTCAAGTGCTTGCAGGTTATTTCTTCATAGTTTTGCTTTGTCACCTGTTCAGAAACTTTGAAATTTCTCTGAATATTAGAAATCTTCATATTCAAATGCATTTCATAGCCCAGACAGAATTTTTCTGAGCTAAACAGGCTTGTCTGGGCAGCTTCCTCTGGCACGGAGAATCAAGAGTTGTCAGTGTTTTGCAATGATCATGATCCCAAATGGGCAGAAGACAGAATGACTGGTGGAGGAAGAGGACCTGTTTGCTAGGATGGCAGTGCCTGTTCTCTGTATGTTTGGGCCCATCGGGGTAGTTTGGGGCAATGAGTTGTGATTAAAAGAAATGTGTGACACTTTTACACTAAAGCATTTAATTGCTGGTGTGAGAGCCTCTGGAACAAACTGGTGGCAACTCCATCAGCATGGGCCCCCCAGGTAAATGCAATGAGTAGACCTGTTCCCCCTAAGTGTATGTGTTTATTTATTTATAAATCACATACACACACTACCATAATTAACTTATACCTCAAGGTCCTTAGAGTGACATTCATTCCCAATAAGAATAAATGTGAATTCACATTTCAAAAAGTGTTTCTGATAATTTCTATTTTTTTTTTTTTTGGCCAATGTCTTGTCAGATCTGATTAGATCATCATTGTTTTATGGCATAATAAAATAACTGCGAAACTTGTCTCGGGGTAGAAATGTCAGTTCTACCTCTTTCTTATTGTTCACTCAGGCTTATTATTATTAGTGTTAACTTCAAACCCCAGAGATGCTTTTAAGCCGTTTGTCTATTTTATGAGGACTAGCGTAGTTAAAGCTAGATTACATAATCTCTAACGCAATAAAAATTAAAAATTATGAGAATACAAAAAAAGTGCACTGACAAGCGAGGGCATCATGTTCACCCTTTTGGGTGTGGGACTCCCACTTTTGTCTCTGTGTCTCTCTGAAGCATACATGGTTCAGAACCACCCAACACATGGACCAAATAAAGGCTCCAGTGTCAGCCCATATATTAAATATTGGTAAGTGTAATTTCTTTCTTATTTTTAAAAATTATAAAATTAAAATATTGCATTTTATTGATTTGAAGAAAATTCATTTTCAGATTTTAATATCTCTGAAATTAGGATGCATCTTATAATCATAGCATGTCATAGTTTAATTGGTAGCTTTTAAAGCTCTAACCCTTCCTAGGGAAAGGCAAAGACATACAATGTAACCCAAAGGTCAAAAAAAGAACAAACAAACAAACTTTTATTGGGTGGTGGGCAGATGGGAGGGGGGAGGAGGGGAAGAATTTATGCTTACAAAATAGGTGCGATGTGCACCACCTGGGGGTAGGACACGCTTGATCTTTTGGTAAGGCAGGGGGTTGGGGGAGGAATGGCAGCGGCAATTTATGTAACCCTAACAATATTTGTACCCCCATAATATGATAAAATAAAATAAAATAAATTTAAAAAAAGAATTTTCCTAATGTACATAAAATAATGGTAATCAGTGGCATCTTCAGTAGATAAAATATAGTAAATAGGAATTCCAGCATCTTCTTCTCTTGAGCCAAAGGGATTGTTTCATTAGCACTTTTAGAGATCAGTGCTCTAGAGCCTTGCTACTCAAGGTGTGTTTTTGGACCAACATCTTGGGCATCACCTGGGAGTTTGTTAGAAAAGCAGATTCTCCGGCCCTGCCCCAGACCTCCTGAATCAGACCCACATTTTCACAAGATCTCCAGGTAATTCACTTGCACATTAAGGTCAGACACATTGAAATTTGGAGCTTTTCCAGTGGGCGCTTACACTGTGTTTGGTGCTAGCAGACATACTTTAAAAGTGAGTGCCTTATCGGCCTGGCTAATGCCCACTCTTCTAAGACTCAGGTCTGGGGGTACCTCATCAGTGGCGTGCTGGTAAATGTTTAACAACTGGCTCTCTGGGAAAGGGGAAAAACCCTGATTTGTCACATTTGACAGTTTCCATGTATAAATCTTCCTTCCATGGATGATTTGAAGCCACAAATGATTGTTTTGGATAGCATTCCTTGATATTGACAACCAGCTCTCTAGAGCCAGTATGCAGTCATTGCATATTCTCCAGAAAGTCCTTCCTGAGCTCTCCTCTTCTCCCTTTTCCAGGGTTGGGCAAGAACCACACCACCTGTGCATATCTTCTTCAAGGCAGAACCACATTGCACTACTTACTCAGCGTGTGGCAGGCAGAAGAGCCCCCCACCAAACTTGTCAGTGCCCTAATCCCCAGAATGGAAATAAGCTCTGCTACATTACTAATCGGCAGCCCTTCAGGTGGGGAGAATATGCTGAATTATCTGGGTGGGCAAATGTAATAGCCACAGTCCTTATAAATCCAAAGGAAATTCAGGAGAGTCCGAGTGATGCAATGTGAGAAAGACTCCTTCAGACTCGATGGAAGTGGCCACGAGCCAAGGAAGTGGCAGCTCCTAGAAGCTGCAAAAGGCAAGAGAATGGACTCTCCCTTAGAGCCTCCAGCAAGGAATGCAGCCCTGCCAACACTTTGATTTTAGTGAGATTGAATTAGAGAGACCCATTCGAACTTCTGATCTCCAGAATTATAAAGTAATAAATTTGTGTCATTTTAAGTAAACAAGTTTGTGGCAACTTGTTACTCCATCCTCAGAAAACTAAGATGGTCTGTCTTTCTCTATAGGTCAATGGTTCTTAATCTTGGCTGCACATTGGAATCATTAGGAATATATAAAAACTATAGATGCTTGGGTCCCTCCAGGAGAGATTCTGATGTCATGATGGCCTACGCATTGGGATTTTTTTAAAGCAGGTGCAAAGGGAGCCCGGGGCTCCTGACTCCATTTGAGAATGTATACTAGAAAACCATGCAACAGCATCATCTAACAGCTTGTTAGGAATACAGGATTTCAGGCCCTCGCTCAGATCTACAGAATCAACATCTGCATTTTGCAAAGGTCCCTGGGTGATCTGTGTGTACTCCAAATTTGAGTTTCTATTTGAGTTTCAAATTTCACTAGCTCCTGAGCATGCCCAGCACAGTGCCTGGCACAGGGCAGGCACTAAGGAAATATTAAGTACATGGATAACTGACTTCTGAACAAACTGAGATGCTCAAATGCTAGAGGGATAGAGAAATAAACTGACGGTTGCAGAAAGGTCTAAAATGATGGTTTTAAATTTTTTTCATTTAAATAGGGAAGCTTTTTTATCTTTTAACTTATGTTTTCCATGAATATATAGGGCAGGAAAAAGTGGCACCAACAGTTTCCCCTGCTCAGCCTCTCCTCTAGCCCCCACAGCCCCTGCAAGGGTGTAGCCCTGAATGCAGAGAACACAGCAGGACACTCTTTCTGGAAGAGAGGACAGGGAGGGCCTAGAAAACAAGGTGCTGGGTACAGGAGATCTGGAGCAAGAGCAGGCGGGGACAGGGGACCCACTCCTGGGGGTGCTTGTACAGATAGAAAATGGAACAAGTCCACTGGAGTCCAAGGTGCCTGGCCTAACCAGACCAAACAGGTCCAATGCGGAGGAGGCTGGGTCAGGGTCCAGAGGTGATTACTGGACAGGGCGAGGAAGCAGACGCAAAGTCCTAACATCCAGATGGCTTAGACAAGGCAAACGGGAACAGGCCGGCCTCAGCACGCTCCATCTGTTGGTCGTTTCCATCCATGTGTCACTTGATTCCAGATTCAGAGTCTAAGAGACGAGAGTCCGATTGGCCTAACTTGGGGTCCATGCCACCCTTAGCAGGAGGAGGACTGGTCACCTCTGTTTACAATCCTGTCAAAAATGTATCCAACAGGAAAGAAGAGATTCCCCCTCAAAGAAACCAAAGTCCTGATAGGAATGGGCAGTCAAAAACCAGCACCTGGCTGTTACAAGAAAGTAGGCTTATGCTCATTTTTCAGATAAGCAATTTAGGCTCAGGCTGGTTGGAAAGCTCGCCCCATGCTGGTGCAGGTAGGAAGTGCCAGCCCTGGGGTGGAGCCTGGGTGGTCTGACATAGACACTGGTGCTCTTTGTGGGGCAACACGTGTGCTGAGAGTCTAGTGCCTGAGACTGAGGCACGTGGCCAGGGCAAGAGCAGCAGCAGCACCGCTGCTGGGGCAGCTCAGGAGGCCCTGGGCCCCTCTGCCCAGGACAGGATTGGGCTGAGCCTGCAGATGGGTGCTTGGAGGAGCAGCAGGGAGGAGCTGGGCTGGTCGGCACAAGACAGGGGGCTCAGTCCTTCCTCATCACCAGGTAACCCCGCTGATCCTAACCTGCAAGGGGCTGCGACCCCACTGCCCACTTTATTAGTCTGCCAGGGCTGCAGTAACAAAGTACCACACAGACTGGGTGGCATAAACCACAGAAATGTGCTGTCACCTAGTTCTGGAAGCCCCGTGTCCAGAATAAAGGTGTGGGGAGGTCCCTTCTGGCGCCTGTGGGGACAGGATCTGTGCTGGGTCTCTCTCTTGGCTTATAGGTGGCCGTCTTCTCCTTGTGTCTCCTCATATCCTCTTCCTTCTATGCATGGCTGTCTCTGTGTCCAAACTTTCCCTTTTAATAAAGTCAAGTCATATTTAATTAGGGCCTACCACAATGACCTCGTTTTAACTTGACTATCTTTATAAAAAACCTTATCTTCAAGTAAGGTCCCATTTTAAGGTACTGAGGGTTAGAAATTCAGCATATGAATTTGGTGTGGGAGGGTAGATATAATCCAACCCATAAAACCCCCTTCTTGGTGCCAAGAGAAAATGCCTAGCTGGTGGAAATTCTTTCCGGATTCAGGGCAGGACTGGACATGGGGTGTGTCAATCCCAGAAGCTCTGGAGCATCTACTGTGGACGTGGCACTGAACCCCAGCCCTCACGCAGCTCACTGGCTGGGGAGGGAGAAAGACTTGCAAATGGACAATGTGACAAGGCCTTAGGTGCCATGGTAGATGTACTTTAGCATAGTGGCTAAGAGCTCACAATCTGTGACCGTATTGCTGAGTGTGAATTCTGGCCTTGCCACGTACAAGCTTTGTGACCTAGGACAAGTTTCGCAGCCTCCCTCTGCCTTTGTTTTCTCATTGATAAAATAGGCATAATCATAGTAACTACCTCATTGGCTGTTATGAGGATTTGGTTAGTAAATATTGCTAAAAGTGCTTAGCGAGTGCTATACTGTATGAGTGTTTGTTAAAACCATTAAAAGTGAACCCAGGATGCTAGGCAAACACAGAAAAGAGATGGGCCTCACTCCTGATAAATGCACAAGTCGGTTCTGCAAGATTTCAATCCAAGTCCAGCTACCTGCCCTTACTAAGCACATACCTGAGTTGCTTCACTTATGAGTCTGTGTACATCCAAAGGAATTTTTTAAAAAATTAAGCCAAGACTGATTAGAAACCCAATCCTTCTCTAACCCTATCTTAATGCTACTCTCATCACCAAAATTGTTTTTATTAATAATCACCTCATAGGCCTTCTATAGTCATCTGGTCATTGCTAGATAAACTGCAGTTTTAAAAATTGTCCATGTCCCAGAGACCCATGCCAGAGGGCACGGATAATTAGAGGCAACCTGCTTCCTAATAATTGCAACTAGAGCCACCTTTGATGTGAGTCTTGAACACGAGTGCTAATGAGCTTTTTTGCTAATAGGTAGGGAGAGGGCCACAGACAGGAGTCAAAGGCTCTGCCTGCAAAATGGGGGGAACAGACGGGGCAGACACTGTTTGAAAGACCTCTCTGAGGTCTGTAATCCAAAACCAGAACTGGGGACTCACCTATGACCAGTCTACACCTCAGTCCCCTGGTCCAATCACAGGGCCACTGTTCCCTCTCTCTTCCCAAGTGCTTTGAGGAGTATCCATCTGATGTTGAGATCTCTCATTATTTCTCTTTCTTGGCTGGTTTGGAATTTGTTTCTTCACGGTGCTGTAGTGACATTGAGGAGTAGGTTAATAAGGACAGTGGCCCCCCCAGGCCTCCACCCGTTGTTTATGAGGAGCTCACACACTGAGAGAGGCCCCTGCCTGGGGCGTGTTTCCTCTAGAGATGTCACATGTGCTACAGGCCCTAATGAGGCCGATGTGCAGCAAAGAAGAAAATTCGTGTCTCGCAGCATGTTATTATTGATGAATGCTTGCCTATCAATACCCTGAAACCACAAAAGAGCAGCCCATTAAGTGGCTTAGATTGGGAGGCGACCGCACTCTGGAGTGGGGATGGGAGGAAGAGGAGTTTTCCTGGGAATCGAATTTGCCGACCCCTGGAATCCCCAAACGCGCCGCTGGAGTTGCTGTCTCTGCATCCATGCCAGAGAGGAGCCGGGGATGCACCGGCCCGTGGAGTGGAATTGCACTGCAGTAGTGAGGCCTGAGTGACTGGGCTCAGCGCCCTGCTCCCCTCTGCGGACCAGCTTCTCCCCGGCCGGCCGGCCTCCACCCGCTGCCCTGCCCTGCCCTGCCCTGCCCGTGTTCTCACTAAAGTGGATTCAGGCCTGGGGGAAACTGCTGTGGTGGAAGAGGGGGAGAGGAGAGAGGATGCCAGTTTCTGCAGTGTCGCTGAAAGCCGCGGAGGGAAGGCGAGAGAAGGTATTAATAAAAGACTGCAGTGGCTGGGTGCGGTGGCTCACGCCTGTCATCCTAGCACTGTGGGAGGCCGAGGCGGGCGGATCGCTCGAGGTCAGGAGTTCGAAACCAGCCTGAGCAAGAGCGAGACCCCGTCTCTACTATAAATAGAAAGAAATTAATCGGACAACTAATATACATAGAAAAACTAGCCAGGCATGGTGGCACATGACTGTAGTCCCAGCTATTCGGGAGGCTGAGGCAGTAGGATTGCTTGAGCCCAGGAGTTTGAGGTTGCTGTGAGCTAGGCTGACGCCACGGCACTCACTCTAGCCTGGGCAACAAAGTGAAACTCTGTCTCAAAAATAAATAAATAAATAAATAAAATAAAAGATCGCAGTGACTGGGGATAATATCGCGACTTCTGTTTATTGAGCCCTTACTCAGCAGTAGGTGCTGCGCGGTGTTCAGCACAGACCCCTGGAAATGTGGTTCTTCCTCTCCAGGGTCCCAGCAGCAGGAGAGCTGAGGACCCCTCTCCGTTAATTTTGTTCCAATACACATGCATTAGAGTGTTTTAATTTAGCCATCACAGCAACCCTAAGGGGTAGGATACATTATGCCCAATTTACACACGAGGAAACTGAAATGGAGAGAAGTCAAGGGATTGGATTAACAGCTTGTAAATGGCAGAGCTTGGATCCAAATCCAGATGTGCCTGTCTCCAAAGCTGGTGTGCTCATGTTTCTCCCTGCAAATATTCATTAGGGGAGGCCTGAACATAAATGCAGGGTCAGGTCACTGGTAAGACACATTTACAGGTGCGTGCCTGAGGGTTGGCTGTGGCTCAATAACTTTCTCTACTGGCCAAGGAAGCTAATCATTATGGAAGTGTGTGAGAGCCACGCTATTGTATCTGTTCTATTCACAAAGTAATTCCTCAAATTGGGTACTTAAGTATTGTTGGCAACAAATTTTGTTCAATACCCCTCACCACTGCTTGTGACATGTGCCCCAGTGGTTCTCAAAGGAAGTGGCACATGGGAGCGGTTTCCTGAGCTCCCACCCCACTGATTCTGAGCTACTTGGTGTGGGATGGGCCTCAGAAATCTGAATTCTACGCAGTTTCCCAGGGGATTCTGAGGCCAGTTGGCCCACGGGCCCTGCGCCAAGGAACCCTGCCTAGAGTATGCTGCCTCTTCTCCATCAAGGCCGGGGGTGGGGAGGGGGAAGGGCACTAAGGCTGGGGGCATGAGTCCTGGGTTCTGATCTCAGCCCAGCTGGGTGGCTTTAGACTGCCCTAGAGCTCTGGGCCTCAGTGTCCTCCCAGGTTGCTGGACTGGATGACCTCTGGGGCTCCCTGAAGCTCTAGGAGTGGATGCTCTTGGAGCAGGGCCCTGGCCTTGCCCGTCAGGAGTGGAGCTGCACGCTGTCTTAAAGGCAGAGAGGAGGGGAGGGAGCGGGGGGAGAAGGGAGGGGAGAGGGGGGTTAACTGACAGGTGTGGTTCTGCCAGCCCGTGAGCAAGGCCCCAAGGTGCTTCAGAGCAGTCCAGTCCCCTGGACCTGGTTTCCTGGAATTTGCAGCCCGGCCAGAGGAAAAGCTGACACACTGGGCTCCATCCTTTCTACAGACACATTTCAGGTAAAAGGGTTCTAGGCATGACAGGTGCCGCGAGGGGAATAGTGCCAGGGAAAGCACTTGGGCGGGAGTCAGAAACTCTGGATTCCCCTTGCTCTGGTGCTAACCGTGCGTGCCCTTTCCTCTGCCTTTGGGTTTCAGGGCCACACCACAAAACAAGGCTCTGGGACAGACCTATATCCAGAGCATCTTCTGGGCCCGTGACTTGATGATTCGGAGACATCATTCCCACCCTGCTGTACCCCACGTCTCGCGGCGCCTGTCACAGTTGCCACGCTGTTGAAGACAGCAGCACGTCGCTGCACACATCAAAGGTGAATGAAGAGTGACGGAGGGAGGAAGCTGTCACAGCCTCAATTCTATACAAATAAAACATCTCAGCTCAGAATTGCCACTTGTATCTCTGCACATGCTCAAAATTAATGTGCCATTACTACTCGACAGCCTGTTTCGAATACCGCAGCCGAAATCACTTTGCTCCTGGAGCAACGTTAGGAGGGGGCACAGCGCAGCGCCAGCTGTGCCTGTGCGGGCGGCTTTGTGTTGCAGGCGAGATCCTCCTGGTACTGCCATTCATCTGCGCTGCAGAGAAACCAAGGGACAGAGACAGTGCAGGGAGGGAGGGAAGAGTGGGAGGAGGGCCGGACGGCAGGGGCAGCCCTCCCCAGGCTCTTTGGCCAGCTGCGGAGGGGCTGGAGAGGACAGTGGGAGCTGTGTTGTGGCAGGTGCCATGTCCTGTCCTAACCCTGATGGTTAGTCCCGCAGCTCTGGGAGCAAGAGCCATGGTGAAGCAGGGGATCGTGCCTGTCCACTTAGCACAGACCCACCAAGTCTCATGGGGAGGAAAAAGGCAGGTGCTAAGTGTGAAGGATCCAGAAATAAATAAGATCCCCATCCCTACCTACCGCCACCTTGAACCAGGTCTAGGCCTGATTCCTGCCACTGGGAACTACCTGCAAGGCCGGGCTGGAGGAAGCCAAGCCCGAGGGAAGCCCTGGGTAGAGAGGAGCAGTGCAGGCTGGTGTGCAGGGCGAGGCGATGGCGAGGCTCCGATTCCATGATGTCAGGGATGGCTTTCTCTGCTCTCCCATTTTTCCTGCTGCTGCCCTAATTCAGATGCCTATGAACCTTACCAGGGCGTCACGATGGCCTCCTCACAGCGATGGGACCATGTTCTAACAGCAGGGTAAAAGAGATGGGGGCTGGGGCCCTGCTATGAGTTGATGAGTCAGTGTCTCAGGGTCTTGTGTTCACTCCAAGACCACTTTTATTTTTTTTTAAATCATAGTCTTTTTTTTCATTCAAGAGAATTAAATCATTTATTGATTACACATGATAGTGGTTGATACACAACCTTCATTTCCATCTATAATTTTTATCTGGTACCATTATTCAATTTAGATATATTGCATAGGATATGCCAACAATCATCTTTATAACCAATAATTCCATGATTTTTCCTTGCATGACCCCTTTTAATGGTGAACTTGAGGTCACAACAGTAACCATCAGTTCAACTACACCAAGGTTTCTGAAGACAATGGCTTCTCCACCCAAGCGGGTTGTAAATGAATTTCAAATAGAACCTGGCATCACCCTGAGGGAATTCTATCTTCACACTTTTGGGGAAGTTTACCAGAATGGCTTCAGAGTAAAAAAAAAAAAAAAAAAAAAAAGATACATTTATTCAGAGTCATGATCAGACTATTACATTTAGCAATCAACAGCATGGGTGCAAAAAAAAAAAAAATCTACATTAAAACGCTTTGTTGGAATGCTTTACACTTTCCACAGAACAGAAACTAAATTAACCTGTTATACAATTAGTCACAAATACAGTCCTCAAGTTTTTTGCCCAAACACATGAGTATTGTCTAAAACATGTCTTCTTTGTAGCAGCTAGGCCCTGCCACCACTGTGCTCGGCTGAGTTCACAAATCTGTTGTAACCTGTAGCTTCCCTGTCACTTCTCTGGCTCTCCTCTCCTGCTAAGCTTTGTTTCCTAGGAACGATTAAACCTTCTGCCACTGCCATACCTACTGCTGCTACTGAAACCACCATGGCCACCTTGGTTTCGTGGTTTGGCAAAGTATTGGCCTCCACCACCATAGGGGCCAGAGCTTCTGCCTCCAAAATTTCCTCCTTTCATGGGTCCAAACTTTGAAGACTGATTGTTGTAATTGCCAAAATCACTGTAGCTTCCTCTTCCACCTCCAAAACTGCTTCCATCATTACCAAATCCATTGTACCCATCCCCACTGCCACCATATCCACCACCACCAAGGCTGCCACCAAAGCCACCTCAACCACTGAAGTTTTCCTCCACGGCCAAAGTTGTCATTCCCACCCAAACCACCTCCATGACCACCCCCAAAGTTTCCAGAACCACTTCGACCTCTTTGGCTGGATGAAGCACTAGCCATCTCTTGCTTCGACAGGGCTTTCCTTACTTCACAGCTGTGGCCGTTCACAGTATGGTATTTCTGAATGACACTCTCATCCACAGAATCATGGTCATCAAAGGTTACAAAAGCACAGCTCCTCTTCTTGCCACTGCCTCTGTCAGTCATGATTGCAATCACTTCAATTTTCCCATACTGTTCAAAATAGTCTCTTAGGTGATGTTCTTCAGTGTCTTCTTTAATGCCACCAACAAAGATCTTTTTCACAGTTAAGTGGGCACCTGGTCTTTGAGAATCTTCTCTGGAGACAGCTCTTTTTGGTTCCGCAACTCTTCCACCTGCCTTGTGTGGCCGTGCATTCATCGCTGTATCCACCTCCTCCACAGTGGCCTATGTGACAAAGCCCACGCCCCTGGAGCGCTGGGTGTTTGGGTCTCTCATTACCACACAGTCCGTGAGCGTTCCCCATTGCTCAAAATGGCTCCTCAGACTCTCATGGGTCGTTTCAAAGCTCAACCCTCTGATGAATGAACAGCTTCTGCAGCTGCTTGGGTTCTTTAGGAGACTCTGACCTAGACATGATGGCAGTGGGAAGAGAGACTTCAACGATGCTTCCTCAGCAGCGTCCATGGGCAGAAAGTTAAATCATAGTCTTAAGAGCAGTCTTGTTAACAGACTTATTTATTTATTTATTTATTTGTTTGTTTATTTTGAGACAGAGGTTTGCTTCATCTGCCAGGCCAGAGTGCAGTGGCACCGATCATAGCTCACTGCAGCCTAGAACTCCTGGGCTCAAGCGATCTTTCTGCCTCAGCCTCTTGTCACCGGGACTACAGGAATGAGCCACTGCACCTGGCTAATTTTTAAAATTTTTTGTAGAGACAAGGATCTCACTATATTGCCCAGCCTGGTCTTGAACTCCTGGTCTCAAGTGATCCTCCTGCCTCGGCCTCCCAAAGTGCTGGGAATTGTGGAAGAGGCCCCATACTGAGGAGCTTTGCTGGGAAAGGGCACCACTTCTCTGCTCCCTCATTTTTTCTCCAACAAACTCCCAGCTTCCAGGTTCTGTGCCCCATTTGTACTTCTTAGCCCTGCCAGGTAAGCTCTCTGAAGCCCCGTTTGACAGGTCATGCTACTGCTCACAGACCCCTCAGCTTCAGGCTGACTGAACACAATGCTTCCAAGGACAGCCGCCACTACACCTATTCATTATCTGCTACCTTCCAGAAGCTGTTCTTGGTGCTTTGCATGCGTCACCTCCTGTAATCTTCATGCAATCCTGTAGGTACTATTACCAGCCCCGTTTTATAGATGGGAAATCTGAGCTTCAGAGAAGCTAAGTTGCTGTGGTCACAGTGTAAAAGTGACAGAGCCAGGACTTGAACCCTCAGCCTGTGCCCTTGCCACTATACTCCAGCATCTCTCTGTCCTTCCAAGTGTCCACTAGGTGATGTCATGCACTAGTCCATGCTGAAAGGCAAAGGCCAGAGCTAGGAGCCATTCACAGCCATCTTCTAATGCAGTTTCCAAGGTATGTGCTGTGGGACGAATCCTTGAGATGCTGGGCTGAGAAGGGGTCCCCAGGTCAGATACTCACGGAAGAGGCTTTATTTTCTGGCTGCCACCTGCAGGTTTGTGATCCACAGCAGCTCTGAGAAGTTCTCTGAGAAGGGACCAGTCCCTCTTTGCATAATCAGGCAATTCACTGAGATGATACATTGCATTTCGTTCTCACTGTAGTGTTCCTCCCCCAACCCTTTCTCCCTGAGAAAGTTCCCGGGCTTTTGTGCCCTCTGTCTGAGGGGAGATTTGTTTTGTAGGCTCTGGGTAGCACTTGTTAACACACCCTTTCTGCCTTTGACTGGGGAAATCCTGCTAGGTCCTCCCGGAGTGGGAGGCAGTAGGCAAGAGTTTCTGTCCATAGAGGGTGGGTGGGGAGAAGAAAGCAGAGAGAGGAGCTAGAAATTCTTCGAGATGAAAAGGGAACGTAGTTTGGGGGAGTTCCAGGGGAAGCTGGTACCAGGCAGGGCCCCCAGGGTCTGTGAGGACCTGGGGCATGTGAGGAAGTGGGGCCCCAGGTCCCGAGGCTCTGGCCTCAGCAAAGCTCCTGAGCCCAAACCTGGGCCGCGCTCAGCAGAGCCATGCCCGTCACGTGGCCACGCAGGCCGGGGTCAAGAGCCCGTTGCTGAGGCCACTGCCTCCTGAGCCCTGCTCTGTGTCATACCCCAGGACACTGACATAACCCTGGAGGGGGGAGGGCAGGATCAGGAGGGACTCTCTGTGACAACTGAGGGTGAATTTTTCATTCACCCAGCGAGTTGGAGGCTCAGGTTCATAGTCAACTTGATTTTAAGAAAATAAGGTAGCATGTCAGTTCTGGCACATCCAGATTTGTATTTGAATTCTTACCCATCACATTTGATAACTCATGATTTGTTATCTCTTTAAACACAAAAAACCTGTATCAGCAGCCATTGGAATTGTTGGTCATTCAATTACCTTTTGGGAAATTCTGACTTCGGAACATTTCCTCCATGTCTGTGACTTAACCGCCCAGGAATAATGGGGCTGACCAGAGCAGGCAGAAGGACAAGAGAGGTGAGGGCAGGAGGGGAGAGGGGGAGAGGGAGAAGGCAAACGAGTCACGGGATTGAGCTAGAGAACAGTGGGAGAAAGGGACAGAGAGGAGAGGGGAGGGAGGGACTGGAGGAGGGGAGGAGAAGAAGCCACTGTGCAGGCAGGTGGGAAACTTGGCCACGCTGCCCAGAACACCTGGGACAGGGCAGCACCCCACCTGACCTGTAAGTAAAGCAGACCCTGGGTGTCGCGGGGCCAGATGGGCGCTCTGTGAGAGGGAGGCTGAGAAGAGGCCCAGCTGGCTTTTGGAAAGGTGGCCTGGTGCGGGTGACATTCCATGCGGAACAGAGGGACTCCTGGCTAGAGCAGAGCAGCTACAGCTCGAGGCTCAGTGCCTGGGCTCTCTCGGCCTGTCTAAAGGGTGAGGCCAACAAGAGTGGCGCCCTCCATGAGGCCCTCCCTCTTTGCCCTCCTCCTTCTTCAGACTCCCTCCTCCCACCTCCCATCCAGGCACCTTCAGGGAGGATGCCTAGTAACCCCACCCTCACTGAGTCTTCATCTGTTCTCTCTCCCAATGTATGAGAAGGTGTGGGAAGGGCAAGAAAACTATCGTTAATCGTGAGATTTTCACAGACAGTGCCTAGATAATGGGGAAGATGCTTTGGAAGGAAGGGGATCAAGTATTTCGGCCAGATTCTCCCAGTTTTTCTTAGAGTGAGACGGATGACTTAGCTGAAAGTGCAAACTCTGGTGGTGGAGCTGAGTGGCGAAGCGAACTGGGAATTAGGAGACTCGGCGCAGACCTGCCTTGGCAGGTTGGCTTGGGACCTGGAGCAGGTCATTAGCCCAATGCTCTTCTGTCCACAGGGGGATGGAACTGAAGGGCTCGATCCTCTCACAGGGCATCTCCCAGCTCGGATAGTCTATAGCTCCCTAAGTGGAGTTTAATGTAGAAATCAAGTAAAGCTTACAACCAAATTAACCCAGTACAGCTTTGGGATGTCCATAGTTGTTACTGAGCTATGTAAATAGATGTCGAGTGGTTCATTCAAAGAGCTGTACTTAGTGGTACTCTGGCCTTTGGAGCAAAGTGTTTCCAAGGTCACATGCACATTGATAGAGCGAGGAGAGGTGGGGTCTGCCTTTCCTTCTCTCCTGGCCCAGCCCCCCCCCCCCAGGAGAAGCTTCTACCACTTTAGGTGGATGCCTGAGGCCCAGCCTGCCCCAACCTTGTCTCAGGGAAGGAAGATGTAGCACCATGACCCAACCTTAAATCCCCTTCCAAGCCTTATTCCCCCAACAACCTTGAGGGAGTATATTCATCAAGCCTTTAGGAAATGAATGGCAGAAGCCCAACTCAAACTAGTTTAAATGAAAAAAAAAAAAGGGAATTTACTGCCTTAGATTACTGGGAAATTCAGAGATGGATCTGCTTTCAGACACGGCTGGAACCAGGAGATCTAATGATTTCCTCAGGACTCTCTCTTGTTTTCTGCTTATTTCTGCTCTGCTCCATTTGTCAAAAGGCCTATTCTTGTGTGGTGAGACAGATGGGTAAGCACACCCCAAACCTCTCTCCTTTCATTTTAGCAGCTCCAGCAGAAAGAACCTGTCTTCCTTAATAGCCCCACCAGAAAGATCTGATGGACCAGTCTGGACCATGTGCTTCGTCCTGAATCAAACTCTGTGGTCAGGAGGATGAAATACTCTGACTGGATATAACCTGAGCCACTGGCCTCCAAGTCAGTAGGAGGATGAAGTGGGGGTCAGCTGCATTCGGGCCCCCTGGAATGGGTTACCTACAAGAAAGAAGCAGGTCGAGAAGGGATAGGATGTTTTAAAACCCATTACACAGGTGAGAAAATTGAGGATCAGACTGGTTAGATAACTCAGCAAAGTTCACAAAACTAGGAAGTCACAGAGCTTGGACTTGAAGCCACACTTGTCTGGCCCTAAAGTGCGTGTTTCAACCACTTCATTCTGCTAGTTAAACTGTCCCAGCAGCCCCAGGATCCCCATTATCCCAACTCTGAATGCCTGGGCTTGTCACCCAGGGTTCCCAAGATAACTGAAATTTCGGGGAGCTGCTCAGTGTTTCGAGACTCCTGGACCTGCAAGGAGCTTGCTGCTCTGCTCTGCTCCCCTTCTTTTGTCTTTGCCCTGTTGGAATGAAGGAGCTCGGGAACCACAATTATGCCTCTCCTTTCCCCTTCCAAGGCTGGATACTCAAGTAAGTGGAAAAGGCTGAATGTCACCATTTAAGTCAAGCATTCTCAACCACACTGTGCTCGGACCAGTGTGGCAAACCATTTGTGAGTTGTGTTGCAAGTAATTTGTCTTAGTGATAGTTGAAATACTGGAGTTTGCAAACTATTTATGTTTTTACAGAAATAAACCAGAGAAAATTCAAGGTTATCCCTATAACAATACCCTCAGTGTTTGCTTGGATTTTTTATGCCTTTTGAGTGGGAGACAGAAAGATGGAGTTAAAGCAAGCAGGCATGAATCTGTCATTGCCCTGGGTATAGCTATGGGAGATTTTCTTGCTTGTGTGCCCAACTGGAAAAAGGGTTGGGAGTTATTGATTTAAGGAAGGACTTCTGCCCCCAAATCCCTCCTCAATACCTACTTTCAATTCCACCAGGTAAAGATATATTGGTTTTAAAAGCTACAGCTGGGTAGCGAGAGTGTTCCACAGTCACTCACATATTAGTGTGAATTATAAGATACTCTTGTTCAAGAATAAAGTATTCTAGAAATCTCAGATGAATGGAGACATTTCTGAATACTTTCAGATAATAAAAACTTCTGAAGGACTAAAAAAAAGTCAAACTTTAAAGTGAAGCTTTAAATAGAGTTGAAAGCTTTGAGTTAATAGACAATTTTATGCAAAATAACTTTCACACTAGCAAGCAACTTCCAAATTAGGCAGCTGATTTTTTTCTTTTTGGCCATTATGGTAAAGTGGAGCTTTATCCTCTCAGTTCGTTTTGCCTTTTGGATATTTTTAATGTAGTTGTAGTATGAGAAAGAGCCAGATTGCATAACCATGTTTATGGCAGTATTATTCACAATATCCAAGAGGTGGAAGCAACTGAAATGTTTATCAATGGGAGAATAAGTGAAGAAAATGTGTATAAATACAATGAAATATTATCTAGCCTTAAAAAGGAAGGAAACTCTGACACAAACTACAATATGAATGAACCTTGAAAACATTATACTCAGTGAAATAATCCTGTCACAGGCAGACAGATACTATATGATTCTACTTCTAGAGGCATCTAGATTAGTCAAACTCTTAGAAACAGGGCCTGAAAATAGGGGGAAAGGAAAGGGAAAGAATTATTGTTCGATGGGCATAGAACTAGTGTTTTGCATGATGAAAAAGTTCTAGAGATCCATTGCACCACAGTGTAAATATAGTTGACACTATTGAACTCTGGACTTAAAAATGGTTAAGATGGTAAATTTTATTTTACGTGTTTTACTGCAATTTAAAAAAATATTTTAAAAAAAGAAAGAATGAAAAGAAAGAAAAAAGAGAAAGAGCCAGAAAACTAGGGCTGTTCAGTCATTTGAATTATTCAGTCATTTGAGACAGAAGCAAAAACAGGAGGGGGCACTGGGCCCCGTGGCTCATGCCTGAAATCTCAGCATTTTGCGAAGCTGAAGCAGGAGGATCCCTTGAGGCCAGAAGTTCGAGACCAGCTTGAGTAACACAGCAAGACTCCGTCTCTACAAAAAATAATAAGCTGTAGTTCCAGCTACTCAGGGGGCCAAGGCCTCCAGCCTGGGCAGCAGAGAGACGCCTTGTCTATAAAAAAGGGAAGGGGGAATGGGGAAGCAGTAATTGGTCACAGAACCTAATTTTAGGAATATCTGGAAGTCAAAAATGGATTCCTCTCTCATAGGTAAAAGAAAAGGATACATGGAGTGACTTATTCCAAAAAAGGAACACTCAGAGGCAGGAAAAGGAGAGAGGAAGGAAAAAAGAGGGAGTGAGGAGCAAGTTGAAGCTACAGTCTAAAGAAATAATTATTTTTAGTAATACACAAAAAGAAAATAATGCAGTGATGCCACACCCAGCCCTGTACAAAGTGTAGAAGTTTCGCCACAGCAGTCACGAAGGCCCTTGTGCTGCCGGCAGAGAGGGAGTGCTTGTGACTTATCAAAGCACAATCTCACCAATCCCAAAAGTGAGGGTTTTGGAGTTTACTCGGATTGCTTTTCCCACGCCCCACATAAGAAAATGGAGGGAAGCTAAGTGTCTTAGTCCATTTTGCGCTGCTATAAAAGAATACCTGAGGCTGGGTAATTAAGGAAAGAGGTCTATTTGGCTCACGGTTCTGCAGGCTGTACAACAACCATGGCGCCAGCATCTGCTTCTGCTAAGGGCTTCGGGGAGCTTCCAATCAAGGCGGAAGGGACAAGGGGGAGCACCTGACAAAGAACTATAGTGGCAAGAGTGGGAACAAGAAAGGGAAGAGGTGATGCCAGGCTCTTTTAAACAACCAGCTCTCCCGTGAACTAATACAGCAAGAACCTCCTCATTATCATTGAAAGGGCACTAAGCCATTCATGAGGGGTCCACCCCCATGACCCAGACACCTCCCACCATAGCCAGGGGCCCTGGGTGGTCAAAGGGTGGTTCATGGGGATGAGAGGAAAGCAATTGTTCTTGGCAGACTAAAGGAGGTGGGCAGGCCCGTGAAAAGTGGAGGAAACAGACAAGGACAGATTTTATCAATTGAAAAACAATTGCTGAAAATCGGTTCTCCCTTCTCCCTTCCTAGAAACAAAATAGCTTTTACTTAAATTCATTAGTCCCTGCTTTCTGCCACCCCAGCTGCCGTGGACACTAGGGGGTTGAGACAAGACTCCTGACGTGGACACTAGGGGGTTGAGACAAGACTCCTGACGGTGAGAGGGCTCCCGGGGAGCGCCCCAGGCTTGCTGAGGGATGAAAGGAGGAATGTGTTACTGATGCCATGGGGTGATGTAGCAAAGGCTACTTGGGGGAAACTCTGTCACACAGATGGCTACAAGAAAGCCGGCCTGGCCAGCAGCCATGCGTAGTGTCACCGTGATGTGCAGGGCTTCTGGACCGGGAGGAGGCGGTGTGACTCCTTCCCTCCTTCCCTGAGGGAGGCTGTGTCACTTGTCCTGCCCACTCTGGACATGAGGATCCTCTCAGCAATAGTTAGGCGGGGCTCTTCGCTCAGTCAGATTCCATTTATGAAAGCCCTGGGAAGTGTTCTTTAATTTAGACTTCAATAAAGATAAGACAAAGGTTAATTGAGAATGACTGAGTCTCACATTATGTAATAAGAACTACCTAAAATTTACTGTACTGTTAACTTGGAAAATGGCAGCTGGATTCTGCTGTTGACTTCCACGCCTTCCAAGCTAAGGAGCTGGTGAGTCTGCTGGTTTTATCTCATCCAGGTCCAGCTGCTCGGCTGCTTCTTTTCTACCTAATTCTTGGCTCATGCCAGTCTGGGTGCAGATGGATTTTTCCTTGTATCAAGGCCCTTGTTACTAATTACAGAGAATTCTCAATCTCTACATCTGTAATTTCTCGAAGTTCAGATTTTAAATAACAAAGGCCACATCAATTGCTGTCTAGGGAGGTTGCCTCTTCCAGTGTGTTCTGCAAAATGCCTGCTGTCAGTTATTTATAACCCAAAGATGCCTCCTTTCTTTACTTGGAATGTGCTGTTTCGCTCCGTCATCGGCGGCTGCTTGCCTCTGCACGCCTCTGCACAGTGGCCTGCATGGTGAGCTGGTCTGGGAACTGGCCCCTTTGGGTAGCAAGACTTACTTCCATGCTGAACCTCATCATCCCCTTTTAGAAAGAAATACAGATTCTACAAGATTTCTTGAGCAACACCATTCAACATCCTGCTTTGGCTTCAGCTGGTTTTAGGGCTTTACTCTTTACATATTTCATGTTTATGGATGGTGGCAAGAAAGAGCTTGAAGACTAGGCCACTGTGTACGGACGTGAGTCTACACGCTGTGCACAGGTGACCATCCAAGGAGGCAAGCAGAGCTGAATTCTAGTCCTGCAGGAAGGATGCCTTTTTTTGCACAAAGGCAACAGCTTTCTACCAAGCCCTTGCTGGTGGAGCTGTGTCCACACAGAAGGGGTATCCTTCTGGAATGCACACACTCTGTAGGCTGGCAGCAGCCTTCCCTGGCACAGATGCTGTGGGATGGGGAAATTAGGTTTGTAAAGATCCCCAAGAAAAGTTTACCAGGAAAAGTCAGCTGCTCCCTCTGACTCTCCATGGGGATACATGCTTCACTTGCCCAGTCTACCTCTTTTGTCCTACCCCCCTACTTCATTTCTAAAAAAGTAAGAGCTGATTGTTTTCTGTGTGAAAATGGGAAGAAGAGGGCTTAGATGATGCAACAAACACCACAGAGCACAGCAGCCAGTTCAAAGGTGCATTAGATGCCGTGACACCAGTTACATACTCACCTACCCAGCGGAGCAACTGCTAGGACTGATTACGCTCAGCCACCGCGAAGGTGGCTAGGGGGCCACGTGCAGGCTGGCACACATCAGAGGGTGGCTTTGTTCAAATAGTGCTTCTCCAGGCTTCCCTTTCATACTCTCATCTCTTGCACATCCTCTCTTGCTGCTTGTCGTCTGTGTCCTGGAATTCTCACTGCCTCCCAGACACTGGGGTTCGCTTTGATTGATGCTCTTTGTTCTTTGTGCGAGCGGAGTACTGTTGAACAGAATAATGTAGTCCTCAGCCAACTCCAGTCACCCCCTTTGTTCCTCCCTGCACTGCTCGGCACAGCAGTAAATGTGGGAACAAATGTTTTCGAGCACCTACTATGTGAGACGTGATGCTAGGCACTAGGAATACAGTGGTGATCAAAACAGTAAAACAGCCCTGCTCACATGGAACTTACTGGAGGGAGAGATAGACAATAAACAAAGCATATAAGCAAGTTGTATGGTATGTCAGATGGTGACAAGTGTTAAAGAGAAAAATAAAGCAGGAGAGTGTAGAGGTCAGGGAGGGAGGTAGTTTGTTATTTTATAAAGGGCGACCAAGAAAGCAATCAACGAGAAGATGAATTTTGATGAAAGATCTGAAGGAGGTAGGTGAGCCTAGACATATATGAAGGAAGAAATCAGTGATCCTTTTGTAATTCTCAAGCTTCTTATTGGCTACACTGGCCTTATATTTTACCAACTCTTACCAAGTGTATTAGCTATCAGTTGCTATGGAACAAATCACCCCAAAACTTAATGGCTTAAAACAACCACCTTTTATTTTCTCACAGTGAGTTAAGAATCCAAGCATGGTTTAGCTGCATCCCTCTGGCCCAGGGTCTCTCACCTGTAATAAAGGTGTGGGCCCAGACAGCAGTCAGTCGTCCCCAGGCTCACCTGGGAGAGGATCCACTTCCCAAATCACTCAGGTGGCTGGGAGTAACAGTTTCTTGCCATTTGGACCTCTCCATAGGGCAGCTCACAGCAGAGCAAGCCAGCAAGAGAGTGAGCAAGACAGAAGCCACAGACTTTTAATAATCTGATCTTAGAAGTGACATGCTATCATTTTGCCATATTATAGCTGATAGAAGCAATTTATCAGGTTCAGCCCACACTCAAGCCGAGGGGATTACACAAGGACGTGAATTCCTGAAGGTGAGGATGACAAGGACATCTTAGAGGTTGCCTGCTACCCCAAGAAGAGAACAAGGACATGCACATTCTTTGATAGGCACCTGGACGACACCTCCCAATTTTCCCCATAGCAGCTGAGCGGCCCTTACAAAACATAGGTGACACATATCACTCACCTCTGCAGACCCTCTCTCACACCTCAGAGCCACACTGCAGCTCGCCTGGGCCTCACTCCCCTCCGCCTTATTAGACCTCACTTCCCTCATACCACTCATCGCTACCTGAAATTGCCTATTGTTTATTTGTTTGCTTACTGTCTGTCTGTCTGACTAGAAGGTAAGATCCACAAGGGCAGGGAATTTTATCTATTCTGGTCACTGCCATGGTCTCAGTGCCTGGCACTTAGAAGAGCCTCGGTGAATGTTGCCAGAACAAGGTAACAAATGATGCATTTGAATGTGCAAAGAAGGAAGCATCTCTAACACAGTGACAACAATATTTTCCACCTGGGGGTTTCTCATATCCAAGGCAATTTACAAAGATAATTGCATTTAATCCTTACAAAGATCCCACGAAATAGGTACTGTCATTATCCTCATACAGAGGAGGAAAATGAGGCTTGGCAAGACCAGGAAACCTACAGGAGGTTTCCAGTAAATGAAAGAATTGAGATTTAAACCCAGGGCTCGCTGACCCCAGCCCACACTCTTACTCACTGAGAGATATTCTCTCCCCAGCAATAAAGCAACGAGGACAGTGGCCCTTGTGCTGGCCACACACAAGAGCCCCTGCAGGGCGTGGGCCCCATCCACACAGAATCACAGTCACCATAAGACCATTCCTAAAACTGCTCCCTAGGAAACCCTGATGTACAGCCCGGAATAAGGGCCTTTTCTCTAAAGAATCATATCTCACACTTTAAGATCTGGTGAAAAATATTAATGTGGTTCCTACCTCAGCCTGTAATTTAACAGAGCCTTTAATCTTAAACCAGCTTCAGGCAAAACTGTGACATTTAGCTTGGGGCTATCCAAAGAACCTGCTGAGACGTGGGCAGCCCCAGGTTTCTGCCCTCCTCACCCACATTGACCCCTGCTGTGTCCTCCTCCCTCAGAGCTCTGTGCTGTCCCTCAGGGACAGTGAGGGGACAAGCCAGGGCTGCCCCCAGTCAGAGAGTGTTCAGCCTCCATTGCTGCCACTCGCTGCAGCCTATGAACAAATGAGGCTCCCACCTCTCCGTTTATCCTCCCCTCCTTTCTCAGTACAGTTGACAGCAATGTCACCTGCCCCTGGAGCACTTTGCCCCCCAGGAATCCTTGCTTCTGTCACGCTGAATTTCCTTCAGTCCCTGAACTTGTCATGTTCTCTCACCTACTGGCTTAGCTCATGCCTGTGCTTCTATCTAGAAGATCCTTTCCCTCTTATCACCTGGTTAAACCCTATTTATGTTCAGGTCTCAGTGCATATGCCACTTCCTCCAGGAAGACTTCCCTAACTACATCACTCCCTGCCTGGGTAAGTACTTCCCCGCTCCACTAGCACCCAGGACTTCCTCTGTGACAGGGGACTATCTCCTTGGATTCCTAACTGCCTGGGACTCCCATAGAGCCTCCCTGAGATCAGGAACCATACTTGCTGGACATCTGTTTGCAGCCCGGCATTTACTTCCCCTCCTCTGGGAAACTGTTTACCAAATTTCCTTTGGGAAGCCTTCCTCCCTCCCCATTTTGGCCTTGTCATTTGTGTAGGACTGATGCCAACGCCCCACTCAAGATGCGGAGCTTAACTTAACCCGCATACTCTACCTCGTTCTCCCTGTCACGGTGATTGGCTCAGGGTTGACGTGTGACTCGGGCCGGGCCAATCAGACTTAGCCTCGGGGCTCTGCCTGGAAATGACAGCGCCCTGGACTTTCTCCCCTGCGGGACACGGGAGACTGCAAGAAACCCAGGACCTATGGAAGTGAGGGCTGGGGTTGTAGAGTCCGGCCAGCAATGGAGCGAAGCAGAGCTAACAAATGGAGAGGAAGAAATGGAGTCCAGGTCACATTATTTGAGGAACTGCTAAATCGGTCATTGCTTGAAACTAGAGCTACCTCTAGACTTGTCAGTTACACAGACCAATAAATTGCCTTTATAGTTGAACCAGTTTGAGGTTTTGCTTTGTGTTGCTGTTACTTCCAAGCAAGAAACATTTTAATTTCAAATTCTGCCTTATTCACCACTGTATCCTCAGCCCTCCGCACAGTGCCGTGCATTTAGTTGTGGGTGAATGATGAAGTCTCTTTGCTCTGGGTAAGAAATCTGGAGACTAGCAACTCTACCAGGGCTGGCGCAGGGCAGCTCTGGAGGCACCCAGCTCTTTCCAGTCGGGACCTCCGACGCTTGTTCTGCTTCTTTCTCCCCTGATCCTCCATGGGGCAGGTCACAGATCTGTCAGAGATCCCTCTCTCAGCTCTTCTGGGCCCTGAAGAGCCAGGAGCTCTTCTCTCTGGATGCTGAGACACAATCCCTAATGCCTGGTACCGTTTACAGGATTGTCCCTGACTAGTTCCTGTCAAGTCCCCAACCTGCCTTAGCAGGCCATGGTAACTCAGAGCTGGTCTAGGGCACTATCTATTTTCCTTTTCAAAAAATCCAGTCTGTGATTGGTTCTTCCACCCCCACACTGAATACATTCTGGGCCCTGTCTTATGTCAACAATCTATTTCTATTCTTGTTGTTGGAATCACAGAATTTAAGAAAGAAACACAGAGGTCATCTAGTTCAACTCCATTCCCAGGGAAGATGCCACCACTACTACATCTCCGACTGGGGTCTAGCCTGCCTTGGCTTGGATGTGACTAGGGACCGGCTGCTCCATCCTTTGCAAGGCAGGCATATTGTCAGACAGCTCAGATTGTTAGAAAGTTTTTCCTGAAATTGAGCTGGAACCTGCTTCCTTGTCATTCCACCTAGTCCTGGATCTGCCATCTGGAGTCCCTGGCATCAGCCTGATCCCTCCCCCACATGGCAGCCATTGGGATATATGAGGACAGCTCATATGTCCCTAACGTCTGCTTGACTCCAGGCAAAGCATCCCTCGTGCCCTCACCCAGTCCTCATATGATTTAGTTTCCCAGGATTGCACTAGCACGACATCCTCTGAATGTGCTCCAGTTGTGGCTGTCCACTCTCTGAAAATATGGTTCCTTGAAAGCATCTGAATAGTCTAGATATGGCTTGTCCAGCACCAAGAACAATAGAACTATCCCATACCTTGTTCTGGACTCGCCACAACTATTAATGATATGTAAGTTTCCAGTGCCATTTTTATAGCCTCATCATACTACTGGCTCAGTGCAATCTTAGAGAAAATGAAACCCCTCCATTGGGTTTTTCCATATTTGAACATTTGATGTGTGGGGCTCTACAATGATTTCTATTAAATTTTATCTTGCCAGTTTTAGCCTGGGCAGAATCATTAAGGTGATTGTATAATTTATCATCCAAATTGTGACAGTTTTAAGATTGAAAGAGGGGGCTATTATTACTATTAATAATTACATTGAGACAACAGGCACAGCCAGGACTTTTCCAACAAACCTAAGCCCAGGGCTACCTTAAGCAATGTGGTTAGGGCCACAGAGTCTAGATTCAAGTCCTGGTGCTATCATTGATCAGTTCTGAATATAATTTTGCAATGTTTCTGTTTTCCCATCTTGGAAAAGGAGATAATATTCCTGTGTTGTAGGATTGTCATAAGTATTAAACAAGATCATGTATGGAAAGCATTTAACCCAGAGATTGGCTTATATTAAGTGCTTAGGAAATATCACCTGTTATTTTTAGCTTGTTGAGATCTTCTTGAATTTGACCAGCTATCCTTCTCAGCATTGTGCCAATTTTAAACCTGATAAGTACAGCTTCCATGGCTTTGTCTGAGTTATTGCATAAAATAATCTGGGTCAGCATGAAAGACAGAGCCCTGTGGCATGCTGCTGGTGTTCTCCTTCCAAGTCGAGGTAGAAGCCTGGGTCACTATTCCTTGGAGATGGCTGTCATACCAACTAACCCTATGAGTTAAAGGAAAGAGAGTTCAGTAATAAGAGACACCATGACAATTCAGAGGCTTAACAGGTATACAAGTTTATTTTTCTCTCGTGTAATAGTCTAGAGAGGTTCCACTTTGGCAGGAGGCCAACCTCTCATCATCAGTCAGGGACCCAGGCTGATGGCAGCTCTTCTGTCTTCAGCATGTAGCTTCCCAAGTTGCTCTGCTTGATCACCCTTCCCACCAGCAGGAAGGGGGAGGAGAGCATGGAGGAGCGAGCATAGGAGATTTACGGGCCAGGCCTAGTCGGTGCATTCATCACTTCTGCTCACAGGCCACGGAGAGAACTCAGACACAAAGGTGTACAAGATGCACCTACTGTATGCAAGGTGGGCAGTGCAGTGCAGCTGGCCAGCAAGGGGCAGCTCCACTCCTGTTCCTGTGGAAGAGGGGAGCGGAGATTTTGTTGGAGAGCTAGCATCTCCCCCTCTCCCATCCACCTAATGCATTATCATTCGGGCCACAGTTTCTATCCTATGCTTGAGGAAATAAGGTGAGACTCCATCAAATACCTTATGAAATCACAGGCCTCCAGCATCCTTCTCTGCTACTAGTGAAGAACCCTATCACAAAAGGAAATCATTTCCAGGGCCTCATGAGGATACGGCACACAGGCGGCCTGTGCTGTCTCTGAGAAATGCTTTCACATATTGGGCAGTGAAATTCATTTAATCCTTCCGTTAAACTGTGTGGGAAGAAACAAAAAGAAATCAGGAACATAGTGGTGTTTAAAAAATAAAATGAAATGAAATTCCAAGTCTAAGAGCTTTATGGAAAAGTCAAGTGGAAAAGGAATTTTACATAAAAATTAAAATAATCTTATGGATTGTTCAATATTCCTCTTTGAACAGTCCTGAGCTCCTTGAGAAAAGTTGCAGGACTCAGATTTCTGACACGCATAATGTAAGCATTATGTCCAGCTCTTTAACTCCAGCCTGTAGCTATTAAAATCAAGCATGCAGATAATCAGCCTCCTCCAAGAGAACGCATGTGTTAATTCAACAAACACGTATAGAGAAGTCCCAGTGCCATGCACTGTGTGGGCAATAAAGGAATAAACATGCTGTGGCCCTTGTTCTTGAAGGTCTTTCAGACTAAAAGGTTCCTAGTTGCAAAAATCGGAAACCAACTTTGTATATTTTAAGCAAAAAGTGAATTTGCTAAAGAATATTAATTAGATCACAAAATCTCTAGGAGGCTATGCATCTAGGAATAATACCCAAAACACTTTGCAGAACTAGTCTAGAGGAGACAATGCTGGTCCCCACTGTTGGCACAGGCACACCACTTGAACTGGTGATCCTGCCAGTGCAGGACTGTGGCTACTCTCATCAGAATCTTCTGAGACAGAGGTGGATGAAAGCTACCTCTGTGAGAATACACTCTTCCAGCTCTCATGCTGGGCTTCAGCAGCTCTGACTCAGAGTCCTGTCCGGGCATGTGTGGTGTCCACACATGTTTTGTCCTAGCTGCAAGGGAGGCTGGCAGAGTGAGTATCTACCTTCTAAGGTAGGATGTGGGGATTTGTAAACAGAATTCCCCAAACACAGGCAGGATCTGAAAAGGCCTGGGTGGCCAAAAAATTGATAGGCATCCATGATGAGGTGCAAAATACATGTAAATGCATTTATTAAAATGGAATATGCACTTTATGAGCAAAGAGTTGTGGAAATACACAAGACAGAGAAATAAAATCTGACTAGGTAGGTCAGTGAAGACTTCACCAAGCAATCATTTGACCCACATTTTCTATCTTGTCCTCTGGGTCATAAAGGACATGTAAGAACTTTCTGGGAAAAGTTTCTGAGGAGGAGAACTGCACACAGAGGAAAAGCACGTGAGAGGGCATGAGAGTGGGAAAGGCTTGGTATGTCCACTGAGAGTTTCCGGGTGATGAAGGCAAAGCTGTGTGTCAGAGGGGCAGATGGGCTGAGAGGGACAGGTCAAGATCAGATCACAAAAAGCCTTGTATGGCACATAGTTGGTGGGGACTTTATTTTGAGGAAAATGGGGGAGTTATTGGATGACATTTAAGGATGGGAGTGATGTGATCTGCCTTTAAGAAGTAGGCTGGTGCAATGTAGAAGATGGATTGGATGGGAAATAAAATGAGAATGGAGAAGGAAAGAGTGCAGAGTAGGGTGCAAAAGACAAAGTGAGAATATGCCAACCTGAATTAAGGCGGGGGCAGCAGGAATGCAGGGAAAGTTGGATCTGAGAAGTGCTTCCAAAGTGGATGCGTCCAATGGGAAACTCAAAACTGCGGGTCTGGAGACATAGAGTTGGGAAGCACTAGCTTTTAGATGGCGGTTGATACAGTAAGAGGGGTCACGGGGTGAATCTGCACAGTTAAGCACTAGAAAGCTCGAGTCAGCTTTCCCAGTCTAGCACTAAGCCAAGGGCAGCTAGCATAAGGCTTTGCACTGGGTATCGGGGGAAGAGGGAGCAGAGCCTGATCCAAGCTTCCTGGAGCTCATTGTTGTGTCGAAGTGCACAGAGGGCATTGTGGTCTTTTGGCTACTGGGCATCAGTTTCCTCTCATTGTAATGCAGCCAGATTTCTTTTGGGGGAATTACCTCTCACCCATTCTGTGCCATCTTGCAGTGTCAGCATGGGTCCCAACAGCATTCAGACTCTCTTCAAGGACTTCTTATTTTGAGCCTAGTGAAGCAAGGCTGGAAAGAAGAGTTCGAAGCCGGTTCGACCCAGCAGCATCTCCCTGAGGCGTCCATCCTTTAGCTTCTGCTCCACGGAATCCTGAGCTACCTTAGCTCAATCCTTCTTTAAGCCTGGTTTTCAATCTTCTTTTCTACTCTGTGAACTCAGTGAAACCTTTCAATTGGATTTCTTTTCTGCTTAGGGGAGTCAGAATCTGTGACTTGCAATCAAAAGATCCCAACTGACTCACAGAATTACAGACCCTTTGTCAACTATATGTAGGAATTCTTCCAAACCAACCTGCCGACAGGCACAAAGCATTCATGAGAAAGGAATGGGACTTTCATGCACATGGACAGGGATCATTCTAGCTGTGACTCCATCCTTACTTGTCACAAGACCTTGGACGGGTCTCTTCACCTCTCTGGGCCTTGGTGCTCTCCTCTGCAAATCACAGTCCTGGGCTGGATGACACTTGGTGTCCGTGGTGTGCTGGTAAACTGGTTCTTAAAAAAAAAAAAAAAAGTCATGATTTATAGTGTTTGATGATTCTGTGGTATAAATATTCCTCCCAAGGCTAACTTTCAAGCTACCACTTTAACAACCAGCTTGCAAATTTCCTGAAAAGTTTGCTTTGCCATCAGATACAAGCCAGCTCTGACACATCATTGTTGGTGTCCCTTCTAGGGCTTGCTTCTGGTCTGTACCTCTCTAGATTGGGAAGTTGGAAGACTAAGTCTTTTTGGCTGTTATTGGAAGGAAAGAGCATAAGGCAGCATCCCTCAAACTCTGTGGCAGGGAACTTGTTAAAATGCAAACGCCCATGGACCACCATTAGGCGCCCTGAATGAGCATGGGGGATGGGGTGGGAGCTCCCAGAAATCTGCACCATTAACACACTCTCTGGCGATTCTGGTGCAGGAGGTATGAGGACTATGCTTTGAGAGACACCAGCTTGGAAAGTGGAAGGGAACAGGAAGATGGAACAGGGTGTGACAGTGATGGTAGGAAACGGAGTGAGGCAAGGGGGCAGAGAAGGACTGGAGGAAACGACAACCCAGACCAGAGACAAAACTGGGACATGGAGGCTGAGTCAGGGGAAAGGGGAGGGAGGCAGGAGATATTCTGCAGAACACCATGTACCAGAGGGCTTTTAATAAGATATAATGGGATGATGATGATGATGAAGAAGAAGGAGGGCAATAGGTTTTGTTAACCAGCTTTATAGGGCTGGTAGGAAGCAGAGCCATCTGGTGCATATTCGGTACATTACAGAATCTATTTTACTTTCACCAGGGCTGCTCAGCCAAATTTATATCTGTTTCTGGCTGCAGAACTCGCCTGGTATTAGACTAAGTCCTGAGCTCCGAGCAGGAAGAATTCCATGCCAAGGACGTGATCAGTTTTGGCCCATCCTGGGGCAAGGCTGGATTTCTGAGCCTTCCTAGAATTAGAGCCCTTGTTCCAGAGGGTGGGAACCCAGGAACGTTCCAAATGAATGATTGAAAACCCCGAAGGAATCTGTGCCCACCTCACCCAACCCTGTGTCCCCTCCTGCGGGAAGGGGCAGCTTTGGCCCCAATTTCCCTGCACTTTCACATCCTCATTCCCACTCCTCTGCTGCTTCGGAGGGGCAGGGATCGTACTCATCTTTTCAGGCCCGGGCCCGATCCGTGACAGCTTCTCATGTGGATGGACAATGCGGGCAGGTGCTGAGACTGGAGCCACACAGACCGCATGGAGCCCAGCGGGCACCACAGGCTGAGGCAGACACACACAGAGGAAGAGTAAGTGCCCAGTGGCGAGGGGTGGCTGAATATTAACAGTTCAAAAAGCCTGAAAACACTCTTCTGGAGGAGGAAAATGAGTCTGCTTAAAGCTACACAGGGAATTAATAATAATAATACATTTTTAAAAAACTGACTAATGCACCTCCCTGCTTCTATCTCTCCCCCTCTCAGAACAAAACAAGAGTCACTTTAAGAAATTTGGGGAGGAAGAGGTATGTGCTTGTGTAAAAGGGTCTTGGGGCCATCAGAGCATTTGTCATCTCTTCCTAGTCTTTGGCCTGTTCTTCCCCCACCTATTCGAAGGCACATGGGCAGGATTCATCTTCCCTGGGTGGGAACAAAGGATGTCACTAAACCTCCTCTGGGTCCTGGAGTGATGCTTCGAAAAACATGCACCTGCTCCAACTTTCCCCATTTCAAATTCCTCATAAGAAATCCTTCCTTCCACTCTGACGTCCCAGACATCGCTCTCAGATCTTCAGCCCTGCTTGCCTTGCGTCCCCACAACTCAGCTCAGACAGATGAAATGCCGGCTAAAGCCTCTCAGTCCACGGGGCAGGGACCTTGTCTTTGTTTCTCACAGAATGCCATGTACACCTGCAGTGCTTTGTAAATAATAAATGGCCATAATAAAGAAGCTGCCTCTTTGGGGTCAGGGATGCATGTTTGCAGAAAAACAGCTCCTCCCCCGCCCCCAACACACACACACACACGACACACACACACACACACCCCAGGTCTGGCTCTGCCTGGCACAGCTGTCACCAGAGCCTGAGGAGGCACTGCACAGAGATTTCCACAGGGACATGTGATCTGAAAACTTGGGGTTCCAAACAGAATAAAAGGCACAATGCCAGGATTTCTTGGCCAAAGGAGGTCAGAGAGCAGCCTGCTGACATACTAAGTACTTGAAAAATAAATGCACCATGGAAATGCAAGATGTCATTATTATTACTTCAAATTTTATTGGTATGTTTAATCTGGCCTGTACAAATTACAACAGCACAGGCCTTTGTAGCCAAGTATATAATAATAATTTACTATTGAACGAGAGATTGGCTGGTAATAACAGGTATTATTATTATAATAATGACTTGCCAATTTAGTTTAGAGGAGAAGAGAGACCTCTTTCCAAGTGAGTGAACACGCTGAAATAGACAGAGCAGATTTCATTAGGGAAACTATGGGAAGGGCAAGGACACGATTACCACATGGTCACTACGATGACCTCGTGCCACTGATGCTGAGAACAGGTAGAATAAAACCCTGAGACAGCCCGCTTATCTCTCACTACAACTAAGAGACCACATCTTCCATCTTTTTGAAAATATACTGCTAAACATTCCCTCCTTGTTTCTTGTTGCTATACACTATGGGGGCAAGACAAGCTCTGTGATGATGAGCCCATTCATCCAATATTTCTGGGGCAGAAACTTAGAGCATCTTTATAATAATAGTAGCTACCATTTGCTGCAGCCTTGCTATGTGCCAGGCACTGTGCATCCTCTCATTTAATCCTCTCCTCCTACTCTACCGAGAGAATCCTGTGATTATCCATTTTACACAGGAGAGACCTTAGGCTCAGGGTCTGGGGCCCAGGGGTGTAGCCAGGATGCAATCATAGACTATTTGAACTCAAGGCCCAAGATTTTAACCACTGCAGTCTACCTCTTCTGCCACTTGGCAGTGTTTCCATGGTTGAAATAACTCAGTATTAGTAACTCAAACTTGACAGCTCGAGGCAGGAGGGAATACTTTCCAGCCATCCAAGCTGATGGAAGGACAGCGTGGCGCGGATGACACCGGTGCCCAGATACTCAGGGAGTCATTTAGATTTGGCTCTGCACTGCCTACCTGGGTGAGTTTGCAGCAGATTTGCTTTCTGACGGTGTTTTTCCAAGGCAGGTATTAAAAATAGCCCGTGGTCTCTGAGCACACTCTGGCTAGGTGGGAGAGGGGAGTGACTCTGAAGGAGGGGTGGCAATGGAGGAACCACTGTGGCATAATAGTTTTGCCACAGATCAATCGTAAAGCTGACCATCGACGATGACTAGATTTGCTCTTTCTAATTAGCAAAGCTATATGGTTGTAGCTCCTTCGTAGCTCTGAGACCTTATTTATTTTTTAAATCTCTCTTTCTTTAAATGAGGAATGTGGAGGGAAATTAGAAGGGTGGATGCTTCAGGATTCTTATTATCCGGCTCTGACCATCTGCCCTAGACTCAATTTATTCCAGATTGCAAGTTCCATGAGCCATGTTAATGAGCAACAGGGAGAAGGTCTCAGGCCAAGGCTTGCTCTGGACGAACGTTATTGCCTCACAAACGACTCACTCAGTTTTAATTAATCCTCTGATCCATCCCAGAGCCCTGGCTTCAGTGTATTCTGCCCCCACCCGCCCCCATCGTGGGCAGGAACATGACTGGGTTGCTTCAGGGTCCATCGGGACAGGAAATGTGGCCAGGGCAGCACATACCCACTTCGTCTTCCTCAAGTCGGGGAACCACATATGTTTTTAAAAGGTCAAGGGTGGAGGGCTGGGGTGGGGGAGGGGCTGGAGGGAGATGGGACGTGTGTATACGGTGGGGGGGGCTACCTACGTGGTGGTAGTGATGGTCAGGGATGTGTGTCCCTGTGCAATACAGCGTGTGTGTGATGTCATGTGAGTGTCTTGTTCACGTCAAGTGTGTGTACAGTGTGCGTGTGCATGTGTGGTGTGGTGTGGTGTGTGTGTGTGACGTGGTGGCAGTGTGTGTGTGTGGTGTTTATGTGCTATGGTGTGTGTGTGATGTGGTATAAATGTGTGTATGTGTTGTGCAGGGTGAGTGTTTTGCGTGTGTACGTGTGTGTGTGTGCACGTGCAGTGGAGTCTGTGCTAGGTGGTATGAGCCTGTGTCTGTTGTGTAGTGCGTGTGTGCAGTGCGGTGTGGTGTGTGTGGTGCGGTGTGAGTGTGGGGCGTGGATGTCGTATTGGAGGGGTGTGTGTGTGTGTGTGTGTGCAAAAGAGGCAGAGTGAGAATGAAGGCATCTCTAACAAAATAAGGTGCTTCAAAATGGAATTTTTCTATTCCCTAGAAATTTGCCAGAAAATCTTCCTTTTTGGTGACAGCCTCTGTTCAGAGGGTCTCTGATGCCCCGGAAAAAAAAGGACAAGCTGGATCTCGACCAAATAAAAGAGTGTTAAAGATACTATGGGGAGAGGCACTGAAAAAACAGCCCAGTGTGAACAATGCAGTGGTTTCAGTTTCCTTGCATCGGGTGAGAAGGAATATTTAATTTTAAAACAAGTCGAGTCTCTGGCACTACGCAGCGAGGAAAATGAAAGGAGAGCACACCGCCCTCTTTGTAGATACATCTCTGCTCTCCTGATGCCTCCTGTTTGCCAGGGCGAGGATGTGATGAAATTCTCTCTTTGTGGAATATTAAAAAGGACTTTTGGTCTACTAGGGTCTGGAATGAATCCTGCAGAAGCAACTGATATGGAGGTGCCATCTAGGGGCAGGAAGGGGCTGGAGGAGCCTTCCCCACGAACTAGGAAGTGAGTGATCACAGCCGAAGGATTTGTCACAATCCTTCACACAGCTTCCTTGTGCAGGGAAGTGACATAGAAAGGAATCAGCCCAGACAACTCCAGCAGCTTCCAGAGTATTTCCACTGAGAGGCTTCTCTTCAAGCCCAACGAAATGCAAATGAAGTAAACATATGAAAAGAAGTTTACATTCACAAGTCATCAAGGAAATGCAAATTAAAGCAATAATTCAACACTGACTTGGCAAAAGTTTAAAAAATGATCACGCTGCTGGAAGAAGTATAAATTGGTATGACCGTTCTGGAAGGCAGTCTGGCAAGAGCCTTAAAAACATTCCTACCCTTTGGCCCAATAATTCCATTTCTAAGATTTTTTTCTAAAAAACTCATCAGAGTGTAAAGATTTCTTCTGCAAGGATGTCTGCTGCAGTGTTAGTTATAAATGTGAAAAATTGGTATTAACTTTAATGTCCAAAGTAGGGAGGTCTTCAAGTAAATGTTGTAACATCTACATAATTAAACGTTGTGTTGACATTTAAAAGCATATTTTTGGACACTACCTAATGACATGGGAAAATAATCAAATACAATGTAAAGTCAAAAATGCAGCATATAAAAAAGTAATATATATGTATATCTTCATAGAAAAAAGGGCTGGAAGGATATACATCAAACTGTTAATAGCTGTTTCCTTTTGGAAAAGACTACAAGTGATTTTTCTTTATACGTTTTTGCATTTTCCATAATTTCCTATACTGAGTGTGAAATATTATTGTAATAATAAAAACAACGTATGTAATTTAAAAAAAACATTGTTGCTACGAACGATGACGAAGGCAGTACAGGAATTCCTTTCAATTAGAGGGAAAGGCACTAACGTCTCTATGTAGCTCCTCCCATGCTCCAGGCCCTGTGCTGTCATCTCATCTGCTATCAGCCCTGGGAGGGATGTCTCTTCTAACAGCTCCAACACCTCTCCCCTCCCTGCACTTCCGGCCCATGGCCTTGCTTTCTGTTTTATTGAGAATAAATGCAATGAAAGCAATCAAAAGACATCTTCCACCACCATATCTACCTCAGATCTGCATCTATGCCCATATATTTGGCCTCCCTCCTGTTGTTACCGGTGACTCTCACCTGCGCTTCTGTCTACGGCCAGCCTCTACACCTGTGCTCCAAATCCAATCTCCTTTATTTATTTTAAAAAAGTTTTTGTAGGAAGGGTGCTCAGTTGCCTTGTTTGTTTTTGTTGAGACAAAGTCTCTCACTCTGTCTCCCTGGGTAAAATACAGTGGCATCATTGTAGCTCACTGCAACCTCTTAATTCCTGGACTCAAGTGATCCTTCTGCCTCAGTCTCTGGGGTAGCTGGGGCTACAGGTGCATGTTGCAACCTCCGGCTGGGTTTTTGCCCCCTTTCTTTTTGGTAGAGATGGGATCTCACTCTTGCTCAGTCTGGTCTTGAACTCCTGAGCTCAAAGGATCCTCACGTCTTGGCCTCCCAGAGTGCTAGGATAACAGTTGTGAGCCACCACGCCCCACTCAAATCCAATTTCCTTTTGCCTACTCAACATTTCTCCAGCAATTCTTCCCTCTCTAACTCACATCATCAATTATCCCTCCCTATTGGATCATCCCATCAGCATAGAAACATGTTGTAAAAATATTGCCCACATTAATATAAACCAAATCCTTTCTTGACTGACAGCTCCCTCCAGCTACGCTTCCTCCTTTCTACACCTGTTTTTGCAACAGAACTAAAGAATTGTTTAAACTTGCTGATTACATTTCCTCCTATTTTTTCTTAAATCTCAATAGTCAAGCTGTCACCCTACCCAAGTCCATTGGAATTGCTCTTGTCAAGCTCACCACTGACTTCCATGTTACTAAGTCCAATGGTCAGTTCTCAGTCCTCACCTTGCACAACCTCAGCAGCCCTTGACACAGCAGAAAAAAATTGGCATTTCTTGAAACGGTTTCTTCACTTGACTCCGAGTAGTCTACACTCTTCTGGTTTCCTGCTACTTCACAGGCCACTGAGTCACAGTCTCTTTTTGCTCATTACATCCTGCTCGAATCCCTAGGGTTCCATTTACTGACCTCTTTTCCTCTCTAAATAGGAAACTTTCCCTTGAAGTTCATATAGATAGATATCATATCAAATTTAATACAATTGAAACCAAACTTTTTTTTTTTTTTTTTTTTTTTTTTTGAGACAGAGTCTCACTTTGTTGCACAGGCTAGAGTGAGTGCCGTGGCGTTAGCCTAGCTCACAGCAACCTCAAACTCCTGGGCTCAAGCAATCCTTCTGCCTCAGCCTCCCGAGTAGCTGGGACTACAGGCATGCGCCACCATGCCCGGCTAATTTTATATATATATTAGTTGGCCAATTAATTTCTTTCTATTTTTAGTAGAGATGGGGTCTTGCTCTTGCTCAGGCTGGTTTCGAACTCCTGACCTCGAGCAATCCGCCCGCCTCGGCCTCCCAGAGTGCTAGGATTACAGGCTTGAGCCACCGCGCCCGGCCGAAACCAAACTTTTGTTCCTCTTCCCCAAACTCATGCTCCCGCCACTGCCTTTCTCGTGTCAGTTAATAGCAACTGTATTCTTAACATTATTCAGGTTCAAAATGTTGGAATCACCCCTGATGGATCTGTTTCCCTCCCACTCTGCATCTAATCTACAAGCAAATGTCTCTTCCACCTTCATAATATATCCAGAATCCAGCCACATGCGTTGTTACCACTGTGGTCCAGCCCACCATCATCTCTCTCCTAGATTTTTTCCAGAGGCTCCCAACTGGTCTCCTTAATCCCACCCTGGGCTCCCTGCTTTTATTCTCAACACAGTAGCCAGGACAACCTGCTAACTTGCAAGTCAGGTGGTGTCAGTCCTTCCCATCATACTCAGAAGAGAAGCCATGTCTTTTCAACAGCCTAGAAGGTCCTTTGTAATCTGCACCTGCTTCCTGCCCCGACCTCATGCTGCTTCTCTCTGCCTTCTCGCTCTGCTCTTCCCACAATGGTTTCCCGGCTGTCTGCCTGGCTGCTCCCTCATATCCCCAGGTTTTTGCTCCAATGTCACCTTCTCAATGAGACTCCCCATGATCATTCTGTTTAAAATTGCAACCCCCACCCCCACCTCGCCATGTCCCCTTTTCCTGCCTCCTTGTCTCCATAGCACTTGCCGCCGCCACCTGGTATACTGTGCAGTTTACTTTTCACTCGCCATCTCGAATGTAAGCTCCATGAGGGCAGGGGCTTTTGTCAGCTTTGTTCACTGTCATACCCCCAAGCCCTGGATCAGTGCCTAGCCTATAATAGACACTCAGTGAACATTTGTCGAATGAATGAATGAGTGAACTAGTAGTGATTAAAAAGACTTAACATCCTACTCGGTGCTTTAAAAATATGCTACTAATTATAGGCACAGACAGAAAATTGGCCGTGAGCATTTCTTTTCTGTTCCCATTAGAACCTCTAATGAGACTGCATGGCTGTTATTATTTCAAAAGCAACAGCTTTCCAGTGTTTAACAATTTGCTAAATGCTTTGGCTGTTTGTTTCCATTCCTTTTCCCCTAATGGGTAAGGGGATTTGCTTGCTGATTCCCCACCCTAATCACCAGCAGGAGGCTGGTTCACCACCACCACCACCCTCCTCCCCGCACTTGCCTTCTCCCCTTTTCAGATGTAGCCAGCACTTCGTCAGCTGATAAAACCTTTGAGCACCTACTATGTACTATGTGTAGGGTTCTCTCTCTCTCTGAATTATAAATCTATTATGCACCACAAAACACAAACCAAGTGTTTGTGCCACAGTGCTAATTATCTTCACTCCTAGGAATTTTGTGGCCTGTGTCTCCTGCGCTAAAGGATGTCACATCTCTGCCAGGTTCAGCCTGGGGTGGGGGGAATGGAGTGGTTCCCAGACTCTTTCGCAAAACTCCATATCAAAAAATGTGTCAGAAAAATTCTAGGCCCTCTTCCCACGATGGTGATTATATATCTATTGATCGAGGCTACAGATGGCACTTCCTGTACATTCGATTCTCAAAATTGTCACAATAACCGAAACGGACGGTGTCCACAGGTTCTGAGACACTGCCACCACTGGGACCAGCGTTGTTCTTAGAGCCAGACGATCTGGGGTCTCTCTCTGGGCTCTGCCACCTACTGGCGGTGCCTCCCTGTGCAAGTTACTTCGAAACCTGCCTGGCTACCCCTGCTGGGGTTTCCGTGAGGATCAGCTGATAGACCGTTGGTGAAGGGGCTTGTAAATGTTCCCAAGGACAAGGGTTAGTAAACCCAGGTGTCTTCAGTCTCTCTTCTCACCTACACAGTTGGCTGTCGTTTAATCCCCCTTTGGCCTGTCTCTTTGGAAATATCCGCTGAGGTTATGCTGGGCTGGTTTTCTCTGCCAACTTCTCTTTTCCAATTTCCTTAAACATGCCGAGAATACGTTTCCTATTAGGCTGTGAGTGTCTTTAGGGCAGGGACAGAGTTTCCTCAGTTCCACTGCCCCAGAAAGGACCTGCAGTCAGTACTGGGCCCCGACAGGGTACAGCTACCTCAGAGGAGTCCTGGGGGCCGGGGGTCAGAGGGAGCCCCCACCAGACCGAGTGAGGACGTCCAAAGACAACCTGTGAGCAAGGTTCCTCCTCAGGTCACAGTCTAAGCGGAATTTTTCCTTTGGCTTCCATATGCAGGCTCACTTCCTCAGAGAACATTTTTCCCAGCTGCTTTCAATCCTAATATTTTGGCAGCCAAACAGCATGCTGTTCTGCAAAAGAGTTGGGAAACTGCTAATGATCCAATATTAACAGCCACTCAGCTCTCCCGTGTTCCTGCTCAGAAGCCCAGGTTGATGGTGGGACATGGTGCCTCCTAGCACGCGGACTTTTGTCCCAACAGAGAAGCCACCGCCCCGGGCTTCAAACTTTATAGCCTCAGCCCCGTATCACGAACACACAGATACTCTATGGAAAAAAACATGGTCACCTCTGTCACTCAGGATCTGCTGCTCAACTCTGGTACAACATGACACGTAACCTTAAACACCCTCTCTTGCAAATGACACCACTCAGGCCCCAGGACAATGCTTCTCCACATCTCTATTTTATGTCCTTGAAACAAAAGGTGACTGCGTCTGAGTGTCAAGAGTTGTGGGCTGTGTCGCTGCTGCTGGAGGTGGACATCACTTACGAACGTGGGGTAGCCGGGGAAGGGGAGATGCGCCATTGGCAGGAGCACTTAGGTAAAAGAAATGACAAATTAATTACCAGGTCAAGTCCTTCTCACATAGCCAAGAATGCAATGGATTCTTGCATAAAGCAACATGTGTCACATGTCCCTTTGCTTGCTTCTCTTCATCTTCCCATCTGTGACTCTGGAGTTATCTGTAAATTAGTACAGAACTCACAATCGCACACAGCAGTTAAGGAACGTTTTGCACTGTTAAAGAGTTCATGTGGGCCAGGCGCGGTGGCTCACGCCTGTAATCCTAGCACTGTGGGAGGCCAAGGCGGGCGGATTGCTCGAGGTCAGGAGTTTGAAACCAGCCTGAGCAAGAGCGAGACCCCGTCTCCTCTATAAATACAAAGAAATTAGTTGGCCAACTAATATATATAGAAAAAATTAGCCGGGCGCGATGGCGCATGCCTGTAGTCCCAGCTACTCGGGAGGCTGAGGCAGAAGGATTGCTTGAGCCCAGGAGATTGAGGTTGCTGTGAGCTAGGCTGATGCCATGGCACTCACTCTAGCCTGGGCAACAAAGTGAGACTCTGTCTCAAAAACAAAACAAAACAAAACAAAAAAAAACCCAGTTCATATGACTCTCTAATGTGTGTGTGTAAATGTAACTGGGGTTTCTCAACCTATGCACTGCTAACATTTTAGACGGGTTAATTCTTTGTTGGGGGACTGACCCCCACAACAGTAGCCCTGGATGGTTAGCAGTGCGCCTGGTTACTACCTGCTAGATACCAGTCACAAGTTATGTCAACCAGAGATGTACTCAGATAATGCTCCTGGTGAGCAAAATCACCCAGGTTGAGACCCACTAGACATAGTCATAGACATAATGTGCATAAAGAGTGATGCTGTTTCTCACATTGGGAATTACATGTGTATTGCACACTAGAATTGGGGGAATAGTTTTACTTAGCTTTATTTAAATAATTTTGATGAAAAATTTTCACATCCGGCCAGGCGCGGTGGCTCATGCTTGTAATCCTAGCTCTTTGGGAGGCCACGGCGGGCGAATTGCTCCAGGTCAGGAGTTCGAAACCAGCCTGAGAAAGAGTGAGACCCCATCTCTACTATAAATAGAAAGAAATTAATTTCTTTCTATAAATAGAAAGAAATTAATATAGGTAGAAAAAATTAGCCAGGCATGGTGGTACGTGCCTGTAGTCCCAGCTACTCGGGAGGCTGAGACAGGAGGATCGCTTGAGCCCAGGAGTTTGAGGTTGCTGTGAGCTAGGCTGACGCCACAGCACTCACTCTAGCCTGGGCAACAGAGCGAGACTCTGCCTCAAAAAAAAATAAAAATTTTCACATCCATTAATTATAATTTGCATTTTAGCCTTAATCATAATTATTATTAATGGATAATTTTTAAATATTAAAAGAAAAATTACTTTTTAAAAAATATATTAAAAAGTACATTCAGATAGTTTACCTTTAATTTAATTTATACTTTATGATGAAAATATGTTGTACCTTTGGACACTGAATACAATTACATTTTTTAAAAATCCAAATCATTACCATCAATAGAACATGCATGATACAAATATCTGGATTATATTAATATAATAACATAATTAGTGATTTTGCTGAAATAAAAACATGAAAAATAAAATTAATGGAATAAATATGCTATCATTTATGAAATTATGTGTGCTTTTATTTTATCAGTTCACCCCATCATCACTGGCCCATCAACCCAACACCAAGACACACATAAGAATAATTTAATTTCATCATCTGATATTGGGCTGAATTTCTGTCATATAAAAACTGCAGTTTTATACATATTTTGCATTTTGCTGTTTGAAGGCATATGTCAAAGTAGGAGTTAGAATATATTTTATTGAACAGTTTATGCACTTGGTTTATAATATTTACACTGTCCTTGGGCTTTCATTTATCCCTTTTCCAGAGGTCTGGCACACATAAGGACCAGGCCTGTCTCACGCCCTTGACCCGAAGTCTCAGTCCACAGACTAAAATGGGACTGCACAGGCACTAGAGCCAGGGATGGGGTGGGGGGGTGAAGGTGGGGCCAACTGGTCAACCACAGGTCTGAGGCACAGACAGGCCATGAGCAAAATGGTTACACAAGCAAAGGGATTATTCTCTCACTGGGGGTTTCTCTAGTCCACCTCAGATTTAGGTTTCTCATGCCCTACACCAGTTAAGAATCCAGCCCTGAAACACAACCTACCCATTTGCTGCTTATTTATTCCATAAGTACTCAGGGATCTCCTCCTGTACCCCAGGTACTAGGCTGGGCCATGGGATATAACATGCTGCCCACTCTAAGTAAGAAGCTCATTGGAGAGGGAGGAAAGCTTTATCAATCCCCACTTCTGTCTCCTTCCCTTTCTCTCACTCATTCTCTCTCCATGAGCCATAATAAAGGAGAAAATACTTACTTAGGGATCATTGTATTTATTAAGTTCTATATTCACTTTTTCAGAGTCTTGCTTTCTGCTGTCCTAAGCAACAATTCATTTAATTTATTTCAACGGGGATTAAATTACTGAGCTCTGTTACCTGGCAGGCATGGATCTGTCCCCCAGAGGACCAAAAGATCCAGGGGGAAAAAAAAATGCCTGGCCTTAAGAAGCTCACACACCAACAGAGGCAGGTAGGTGAATACGAAACTCTTCTGCTCTGGGGTAGGGCTGCGCAGAAGGTTTGCACAAAGTGCAACGACAATAGAGGAGGGGAAATGAACATTTTCTGGAAGATTCAGGTGTAGTTTCACCAAGGGTGCTATTGCACGTAGTGGGACAGGGTCTGCAGAACCCCTGCAGGTGGAGATGTGGAGGAAGGTGGGGCAGAGGGGGCAGCCCTGGCAAATGCTCTGCGGAAAGGGAAAAGCACGTGGCACATACCAGGGGCTCTGTGGGATCTAGTTTCCTTCTGTTGTATTCTGACAGTGTGATAGTGCTTGGTTTGCTCATGGTAGAGCTTCAGTTATTCCTGGAGACGTAACACTCTAGTCCAAAAGAATAAATTTTCTTAGGATTTTCTGGTCCTCGATGCTGGAACCGTGCATCTCCTCAACCTTCAATAGGTGCAGAAAGGCACGGGCAAGGGCAGGAGGTGAGGCTGAGCGCTCTCTGGCTGATTAGTTAATTGGCAGCATTGATGGGCTGCCTACACTCCCAGGGTGGTTGCGGAGATCATAAGACATAAAGAGTGTGTGTGTGTGTGTGTGTGTGTGTGTGTGTGTGTTTGGTGGGGGAAGCTCATTTTTCCTGGAGTTGCCAAAGAGTTAGAAGGCATCACTATTGTCAAAGAACTCATACCCTTGTTTGAGAGAAAACCATGCCCATGCAATCAATGCATGAGAAGTGACTTAGGAACTTGGAAAATTTGCAAGCAAGGCCACACAGAGACACTCCCCGCAGGCTGGAGGGCTGCAGAGTGAGGGCAGTGACTCAGGCAGGGTAGGACGAAGCCAGAGTGTCTCCCAGAGAAGATGTGGGGGGACTGGTCAGAGAGAAGAGGCGGAGCTCTGGGCAGGCAGCACACCAGAGCAAGGGACTTAGCAAGGGGGTCAAGGTGAGAGGGTCACGTGTGGAAGGGCAATGGGGACAAGGGCTGGAGAAGTAAGAAGCAGGGTGGTGAGGAGAATGAAATGCTAGCTGGAGGAGCCTTCCTTTGAGAAGATGGGCTGGAGACTGTTTAAGATCCACTCTAATGCTGAGAACTTCCTTGCAGACAGAGCACCGCTCTTTTGCATGTCCACCTCTTTCCAGCACGACCTAATCCCTGGCTCCTGGTAATAGCCTGACTGGTTTAAACTAATATCAGCAATACCCTTCCACTTGGTTTAGGGCGGGCCTGTAATCAGGATCCCGCCAGTGAGCCAGACAGGAAATGTGGTGGAAGGTTCTGGGCAGGGAGACACAGAGAAGAAACAGCCCATCTTCTTCTTGTGCAGGATGTGGATGTGTGTGGATGTGAGACCTGAAACTGTGCGTACAATCTGGCTTCCTCCAGGACCCCTGTACTGGCCCACCCATCAGGGCCACTTCTCAGGGAGTTTCCCAGCCTGCCTCTGAGGAGGGTTTGACATATTGCCCAGGTCCTAAGGCCTCCTATCCCCTTGGTACTGCTAGTCACAAATCTCAGGCAAGCTTTCCTATAGAGCAACTTCACACCCTGCTATGACCTACCCCGAGCCCAGGCCTAACCAACCTTCAACCGAAACAAATCCTTTCTTGGATTGGAACTGGGCCAGGATGAATTCTCCCTGCTCAGGCCTAAACCATAACCTTTGTAAAGGATTCTAGAGGCTCCTTGGAATTGTCATGATCCCAGCACTCTGGATTCCCATGGCACCTTTCATCAGACAGTCCACAAGTGTGTCACACCAGCCATCACTGTAAATAGCTCATGGTTCTGGTAGCCCCGCTTCAAGGCTGCCATAAGATTCAGTGACCCTCTTCAGTAATCCCACTGTCCCCTTCCCCAGGATTCAAAGCCATTCCTCATCTTCACCTTGCAAGGCACAAGAGGATGATGTTAAGCCCTAAACCAACTGAAAAACTTTTTATTGTGTATAGCATGCATCAGAAAAGTGCACACATCATAATGGCATCAATAACTGATCACGGTATGACTACCCATGTAACCAGCACCCAAGGTAAGGAGTAGAACATTGCCAACCTCCCAGGAGCCCTCCTCATGCCCTTCCCTAACACCAAACCCACTCTCCCCTCAAAGGTAACTTCTAAAACCATAGACATATCTGAACCAAGGGAAACCGCTAAAGGTTTTAAGCAGGGAGAAAATAAAATCATATTTGTGTTTTGGAAAGCACTTCCTGGCTAGGAAGAGAACAAGAGGCAGGGAGGCTGGGACCAGAGAGGGGCAGTGAGGGTGAAAAGAAGGAGAGGGGGTAGGGAGGGAAGGAGTAAGGGAAGAAGGAAGGGGAAGGATGGCAGATGGGGAAGACAGGAATGGGGCAGGGGTCATGAGGCCACGTTCTTACCAACTTGTCCACTCTCTTAGTTGTGCTTTTCTGTGGTCTGGTGATTGATTAAATTACCTTAAAAGCCTCCTACTCCCAACTCCAAAAGTCTTTTATTCAAACCAGTCATCTGGAAAGCCAGCCTCCCACTGGTGCTTAATTCACTCAAGGAAAGATTAGAAGAACCTGGTTACCAAGCTTTGAAAAGTTGCTCATAAAATTCAGCAGGAGCCTGCAATCCTCAGAGACTTCTATTTTTACCAAAAACACACACAGAGAAGTGGAGAATTTTCAAATGAATTAGACATGAGATTGATCTTTTTTATACAAAAGGAGAGAGGAAAGGAACAGCGAGGCCGAGGTTGGACTGCCCCCCATTTCCCTGAGCTGTCTCATCTTGGTGGCTTCAGTCGGGCCTGAGCTCTGCCCTGACCCAGGCACAGACCACGGTGGGAGCCAGCACCAGAGATACACTGTGGTTTCCTCAGGACAGTGAACATGGTACACAACCCCTCAGACAGGGCCTGCTTCCGCTCTGAGGAGCTGGCCAGAGCGGTTCCCTCAGCCCACGAGAATAAGAACACACTGCAGGTGACAGTTGGTGTTGAGGAGGCTTAAAACAGGATGTGCTTGGGCAGGGTTGGGGGGGGGGGTCTACCTGAGGACCAAGTGGGTGAGGCAGAGCTCTCCCATCAGCAATCATTTTAAACCCTTCTTGTCCTGTATCCATCAAGCTGTGGTCCCCAACAGCGCCTTGCCTTGTCAGCTGCCTGACACCCTTGTTTTCGGCTGAGCTCAGGCAGGGACTCCTGGTCTCCTCTGGCAAGCTCTGCATAAGCTAGACCCATGGTTGTTAAATGGTGCTCTGTGGAACCCCGTGGGTCCCATGAAGGTAGCTCAAGAGCCAGAGAAGCCCCACTTTTAAACTGGGCCGGAGACAACGTAGTCGTCCTTTCATAGGATTTTGTCAGACAGGCTTAACTCTGTCTTCTTGGTCACAACAGGGTGACTAAAAAAACTAATTTGTGTAGTTTGCCAGGGAGAAGAGAAACCTTAAAAAGATTTTGTCTTCAAAGAACTGGACAGGGATGACAGATTCAGATCTTAATGAGGCCAGACAGGCACTAAAATAGCAAAGCAGGCTGCAGCAAGGTAACAGGGAGCGATGGGGTCTCTGACAAAGCAGAGTGTGCCGCCCCCTCCCTGCAGCCACCCGACGCCATGTCCAATGCAGGCTTAAGGCTGCCGGACCCTCTAACGCTTCAAGAGAAGACAGATTTCACGGTGTCTGTGAATTTCCTGGCTTCTAAATGTTGGCAATTCATTCAAATTTTAAGAAAACAAAAGCACTTGTAGTCAAACTCGTACACAGCCTGTGGGCCACAGACTTCTGGTTTAGGTCCATTGAGTGAATTGAGCCAGGATGTTGAGGAAGAGAAGGGTTTTGAAGGCCTGATCCTGGGGGGTCGGCGACACAGAAACGAGGAAGAGAGGAAGGATTACAAATTCCAGGGTGATCAAGACCTGAGCCAAAGGCACCTGGGAAGGAGGCAGGATCCAGGAGAAAGGGGCTGTGAGGATGGGGCCCCCAGCGCCAGGGCCAGCAGGGTTTGGGGAAGGTCCCACAGCTGAGTGAGCCACCTGGGTAGTGGAGCTACTAGCACAGCCGCCAGCCCCTGGACGGACCAGGTGGGCTCTGGCAAAGAGCAGTGTCAGCACCAACCACCACGAGGAACAAGACTCTCGGCTGTTTCCTGTGCCAGGCTTGTTGCCTGATCCAAGGGAAGGGGAGCGAATCCCAGAAGATTAAGCACAGTGGGCTTCCTCAAGCCAGAGTCAGTTTTGCTTAGAAAATATTGAAACGTGTTATTTCTTGCAACCCAAATGCCCTGGAACAGTGGTTCTTAAAATTTAGGGTATGGATCCCTGAGGGTCCCCAAGACCCTTTCAGGAGGCCCTGAGGTCAAAACTATGTTTCTCTGTGTTGACATTTTCACTGTTGGTGGACAGCCAGAGATTAAAGTGAGTGACACTCTGGCACCCCACTGCACTCATCGCAACGTGCTCTTCACCGCCACGCACTCGCAATACAACGGTGGCCGGTTGCACTCAGGAATGTTCTTGATGAAGCGGTAAGGATTATTAATTTTATTCATCTTGACCCTTGAGTCCCTGTTATTCTCTGTGACAAAGTGGAAATTAAGCACAAGGCAGTTCGGCTGCATCCCAAAGCACGATGTGCGTCTTGAAGAAAAGCTCTGTGGGGTGGGTTTGCGTTGTGAGCTAAACAAGTCTGCTTTTTTTTGTTGTTTTTTTAATGGAACATCATTTTTACTTAAAGGAATCACTGGAAGATAAAATGCAGTTATTCAGACTGGGGCATTTGGCAGAAGTTTTCTTTAAAATGAACAAAGTAAGCCTGTCATGTCAAAGAAATCAACTGACAGTATTTGTTGCCAATGATAAAATTTGAGCTTTCAAGCAAAAATTAACATTTTTTTGAAAAACTTCGTATCCACCACTGTAAGCTTGACATTTGCCAGTACTTTGAGACTTTTCTGATGAGATCGGTGTTGAATTAATGAATAGAATTTTTTATGTTGTGTAAAGAAATGTGTCAACATTTGGAAGATCTATATAACTCATCGAACCAATATTTTCCAAATGACCAATGTATAATGTTACAAAATCATGAATGGATTATATGAAAGTGCAAGATAGATGAATGGATTTTAATATAATAGAGAATGAAAACTTCATTGATGTGATTTTAGATTTCACATTGCAACTTATCTTTAAGTAACTACTTCTTGTTGGGTGGGTGTGTGGTATCAAAGAACATTCATAATTATTTGAGAAGGCTCTTAAAATTCTTCTCTCTTCTCCAACTGCACATGTATAGAGGCCAGATTTTCTTCTTATACTTCAACCAACACAACATATTCCAACAGATTGCATATAATAAGCTAGACATTAAAGAGAGTTGCAAAAATGTAAAACGGTGCCACTCTTTTCACTTGATATCTTTGTTTTGGAAACTATAGTTATTTTTTAATAAAAATACATATTTATATGAACACTTAGTGGACTTATTATTTTCTTTTTTTATTTCAAAATATTAAGGGGGAACAAGTGTTTTTGTTACACGGATGAATTGTTCAATCCTGAAGTCAGGGCTTTTAGTGTGCCCATCACCAGAATAGGGTACATTGCACCTGATAGGTAAGTTTTATCCCTTTCCTCCTTCCCACTCTCCCCCTTCTGAGTTTCCAGTACCCTTTACACCACTTTCTTACTGTGTGTACCCATCATTTAGCTCCTACTTGTTAGTGAGAACATGTGGTGTTTGTTTTTCCATTCGTGAAATACTTCACTTAGGATACTGTTCTCCAGTTCCATCCAAGATCTGGTAATCCCACTACTGGATATCTACCCAAAGGAAAAGAAGTCATTATATCAAAGACACCTGCACACCAATGTTTATCGCAGCACAATTCACAATGGCAAAGATATGGAATCAACCTAAGTGCCCATCAATTAATGAGTAGGTTTATTATTTTCTTATAATGAATTACTAACTACATATTTTTTAATCCAGTTTTCACTTTGAATACAGTAAATAACCATGACATACATAAATAGCTCTTTGGGGTCCTCAATAATTTATGAGTGTAAAAGTCACATGAATAAGAATTTTGAGAACCTCTTTGATGTAGAAAAAAGCATACCTGTTGTACTCTGTTTCTCTGGAGAGCCCAGAAAGATCATAGCCACAGGAGGGGTGAGGAGGGGCCGCAGCAGAAGATGATTTGCAATTAAAATTCACTTTCATGTAGATGATATTTTATTCTCAACTCCTCTCCAGGAGGCCAGTAGAATCTGCCTTTCACAGGTGAGGAACTGAGACTCGAAAAGTGAAATATCTGGTCTCAGAACTAGCTCCCAGGAAGAACAGTCAGGATTTGAACCCAGGTCCTCTGACTTCAAACCCACAGCTCTTCTTCCTGCTCACATGCACTTCATCTCCAGACCTGAAATGGGTCTTGGCTCTTATCTCTTCCTTTCTCTTCTTTCCTCTGATTTGATCTCATGGGCAATGTGAAGCTGTCTTAGAAGAGGAACTAAAATTCTTTCTCCATTTCAGACACCTGTAATTGACCGTAGCAGCTCTACTCACAGCCCACAGCCCTTTATATCACGTGACCCACCTGTTCCCTGCCTGTGTCTGAGGAATGGGGGGATGGTCATTTGACTCAGAGGCAGGGGCATCCATAGAATGTTCTGGACCAGTTGACTTCTCTCTTTCAGAAATTTAAGTTGAGAGACACAGAGTGTTGTCAATTTGATGGAGAGGCTTGGGACTGAAAACTCTGGCTGACTCTGGCTGACTTAGGGTTCGAAGTGGCTATTTGGGGGCTACATGAAAAATGACTAAACAGAAGAAATTGGGGGTGGGGAGAAAGAGAGAGAGAAAGCAACTCTGGAGTTGGAAACACATTGGGCAGAAAGCCTAACATCATAGAATGACAGAAAGAAAACGCAGTGTCCTGTGTCCTCTTACCAAGTGCCAAGTATGCCCTGTGAAAGTCCTGACTAGCTCGAGTTGCTTTAATTGTCACCTTTCTACCCCCACTTCCAGCCTATAAGCTGCTCTGGCAAACCTCCACCAGGACAGCAGATTGATAGACACACACGCTCACTGGCACTGTGCCGCTTGCCCTCTTCTTTCTAAGCATTACAATAATGATGCTATGAAGTATTTACACTGAGTTGAGTTATTACCAAAAGACTATAGTTTGGCAAAGCTTCAGTAAAAAGGACACTGTCATGCCCAGCTGGCAGGAGTGCAAATTGCTACAAACTTTCTGCAGAGTAGTTTGGCAGTATGTGTCAAGGGCTTTAAAATGGTTCATACTTTTTGACACAGTAATTTAGTTTTTTAAAGGAATTTATCCAAAGGCAATAGTAATGTTTCTTAAAGCATGCTTATATCAGCAAAAAAATGGGGAGCAGCCTAAAAAAATGTCTGATGACAAGAAATTTTAATAAAAGAAATTATCATACAATCCAGTGAGTGTGGCCATTAAAATCTTATTGCCAAAGACTATCTAAGGACATGGAAATTGCTCATGATAAACTTGTGAAGTGAAAAAACCAGGATACAAAAAACAACCTATAAATCATCCTAACATATGAAAATAATATATATAACATATATAAATACACAAAATTTTTATTTGTGGTTTAAATAATATTTTATATATGTGTGTATCTATTTATGACTGAAAATAAATGATAACAGTAAATGTAGATTTATGGGTGGATTTTATTTTATTCATATTTTAATATATTTTTCCAACATTTTTTCATGAATATATACTACTTTTATAATTAGAAAATAATAATGTTAAAATAACTTTTAAATTATCAAATAAAAATCCAAAAAATGCTTGAATTGGGGTCATGTGAACTTAGGCAAGTAATGCTACCTCTCTGAGCCTCACTTTCCATGACTGTAAATGGCAAATGATGCCGAACTTGCTTTTCTGGGGAGTGTTGCAAGGATCAAAGGCAATCAGACAAAATAAAATGTGGCACACAAATATATTACCCCTTTGACATATTTTTCAAAATGATCCATTTAAAATGACCACCAGCGCAACTAAAAGCCCTTCCTTGATGCCACATGCAAAGCAGGATAAAGTCCAGCTTTGTGGCCCCAGCCCCAGCCATACTACACACCTCACCTCCAGTCCTTTTCGACTCATTCAGTAAGCTCCAGCAACACCAGTGTAGATCTGTCGCTCATCAGACACCACGCTGTCTCTCCCTTCACCTTCCATCTTGCTGTCCCTCTGCCCACACCGCCTTTCCCCACCCTGTTCACTGAGCTCCTAATGTTTCTTCTGCATCATCACAGGCATCCAGGGAGACTTCCCTGCCACCTCCAAGATAGTTAATTGGCCCCTTCTAAAAGCACCTGAAGCTCCCTAACACCCCTCCACTGCACTTACCATGCTGCATTGCATGTTCCATTCAGCCCGCCTCCCCGACTCAGCTGCAAACATCCTAAGGCCAACACACTTGTCTCTTTGTTGTTGAGTCCCTAGTCCCCAGCACGAGGCTCAGCCTTAGCAGTTGCTTTAAAATTAGACATTAAGCTGGGCATGGTGGTGCATGCCTGTAGTCCCAGCTACTGTCCGGGAGGCTGAAACAGGATGATCTCTTGAGCCCAAGAGTTTGAGTTCAGTCAACATAATAAGACCTACTCTCTAAAAATAAAAATAAAATAAAATAGGACATTAAAGCTTTGTACTTTTTGGATAAAGAAATATGCAACCATAACTAAAACTACTCTCCACTTGGGGCGACTGCATATGGCTTTATAAGTTGTGCATTGCTCAAAGGTGTCTGGCTGAGGAGACAAGTAGGATCTGAAGTCCAACCCATGGCTGGCTTACCAAGCCACATGCCCTGGCCTTGCATCAGCCAGAGCAATGGGAGCATTTTGCTTTGCACAAAGGCTCTATTGACCAACCTCCCCCCCAGGGGTAGCCATAGGGCTGTACCCACCTATACATGTATTAGGCCATACTGACCTAATTCCTGCAAAGGCTGTGTGTGGACGGGCCAAAAGACAGAGAAGAGATGACCCACAGGGACAGCTACATCCTCACAGATCAATACTAATCAATGCAAAGCTCACTTGTTAGGAACTAACAGCATTTTTATAGAATAATTGATTACATTTCACATCTTAGCATTAAATTATTTGTAATCTTCTAAATCATATTTATAATATTCCTTACAGTATAGCCATCTCTATCCAATGGAACTTTCTGGAGTGACAGAAATGTTGTTCCCTGTCCAATACAATAGCCACTAGCCATGTGGGGCTATTGAGCAATTGAAATATGGCCAGTGTGACTCAGGAAGTGAATTTTTAATTTTATGTCATTTTAATTAATTTAAATAGTCCCAAGTGGCTAGTAGCTACTGTATTAGAAGTGCAGAGATAGACTAAGTGTTCTTAAATTTTTACAGTATAGCAATGATCGGCATTTATCATGAAAATAGATTCCTAGGCGCCTCCCCACAGGTCTCTGATTCAATAGATTTGGGTGGGGCCAAGGGATTTGCATTTTAAACCAGCATCCTCAAGAACATCTCATACAGGTTGGAATTTGGACCACATTTAGTGAGTTACTATCAAACGGATATTAAACCATCTTGGAGGTGTTGGTCTTAGGCCTTTTTTTTTTTTTTTTTACTTAGAATAGTTTTGGTCTCTAAGCTAGAACTTCCTTCCTATCTCAACATTCACTCTTGAAATTTTGGAATAAAATAAGCACTTCCTATTGGTAGCTTTCCTGGCTTTGCAGCTTTCTTCTTGGAAGTGCAGACATTTGTCCATGTCATTTTCCTCTGCTATAAAGAAAGTGAAACTCACACCGACACAGCTACTGCTCAAGGTAACTGCCTGAGACCATTTCTTCTTCCCTTCTCCTTTCCTTCCTCCCCAGACTGACCCCTTCCCTCAGTGCCAGCTTCTCTGTTGCTCCCACCCCACATACTGAGACCTCCCATTGAGGCAGCAGGGCTCTGGCCTGTCCTTGGTGAGAAATCCCTCATTTGAGTAATCTGAGGAAATCAAATCTTGTTCTTTCAGGGCAGCTCCTGCACAATTGCTGCTAAGTTTAATTACAGCTGGAGAGATGGCAAGAAAGTGCGACATTATCACCCCCCTACAGGTTCTCCTGTGTCCCATGGCCTCCCAATTTGGCAGCATAAAATAGGGTCACATTTATGTTTATGCCCCAGTTGCAATGACCCTGAGCAAGCCCTTCACTCACCCAAGCAGAATCTAGGCCCTGTCAAGGGGACCCTAGTAAAATCGGGGGGCCAGCACAGGAGAGCCACATGCTGGGCACAGGCCAGGCTTCCAGCTGGAGCAACCGCTGGGGACTGCCCTGGGAGGGTCTCTTCCTTTGGCTTCCACTCGCCCATTAAGCTGCTTGAGAAAGCCTTCAAAGGCCACCAGTCCTCAGCACTGCACTGAGTCCTGTGCAGAGGGGGGAGAATAGTCTTTTCTCACTCCTGGGCCACACTTTGTCACCTGGGGCCTGAAGCATCCCAACTGTGCTCAGATTCTCACCAAGTCTCCAGTGAAAATAATTCCACTGGTTTCAGATTCTTATACCCCTAGAGATGGAACCCAGGCCAAGGGAAGACAGGTAGAGAAGAGATCCAAGAACCCCCTGCTTTCTTCCTTCCCAATTACAAAATATAAGTTCCATGCATATACATGGAGACAGATGGAGACATGATAATACTTGCAATGACTGGGTTCTAGTTCAACCAACATTGCCCCCTGATGCATGTAAATGAAAACGGATCCAGTTAGTTTACACTAAGGATGCCCGCCTTCTCCGTGGTGGGTGATCTGAATCGATGGCGTGTCCAGTAGCAAGAAGAACACGGAGTCAGCAGTGCTGCAGCCTGGGCGGCGGGGAGTGGGGCAGAGCGGTGAGGGGAAGTCAGGAAGATTTCTTCTTATAAATACAAATGTTTTGCCTCTCCTGGAGAGCACCACCTGTTTTCATTTTTCTTTCCTTTAACTCGCTTGAAAGTACAGTTCATTGATTCAGGCTTTTCAAAGAGGTCAGGCCTCTTTCAATAGACTCTAAGGAAGAATAGTAACTCCTGCTTGCCCTCCCAGGGCAACTGGGCATAACAGAATCTCTCCGAGACTCCACCAGCACCAGGGAAGAGTCTATTCTAGGTAACCAGTTCACATTTTCTCTCAAACTAGCACTAAGTTGAAAAAATAGCATCCGTAGAGTCTGCCATTACCTGCAGTCCGGGCTTGGCTGTCGATCCAGCGCAGCTACGTTTCCTCAGATGGAAAGTTCATTTCAATAACGAGCTCTCTGGGAAGGCTTCGGGAAGTAATCTTCCTGTCCTTGGATGATCTGATCCTCCTGACCCCAGGCGGAGCCCGCCAGCCGGCTGCCTTCCCCAGACACGGAGCAGGCACCTCGCACCCCGGGCCCGGCCGCTTTCCAACCGAGCTGCTGTACACGACTTGGGGAGCGATCTCTGGCTGCCATTCAGGGGAAGACAGATGGCTGAGAAATGATTTTCTGGAGTTTCCTGACCAGATTTCTCTCGTATGTCTCATGAAGCAAGCCATGGCTTTAAGATGCATCCCTGGAGTGGCAGGCAGCCACCGTCTCTGACTTGAACTGCTTGGTTGGGAAAAATCTAAACACTATGGGATTTAGGTCAGGGCTTGTATTTTAAGCAGCCCATTTTCATTTCCTGGGACACAGCAGAAGGAACAGCAAACTTGGATTTTCATAGGCGATATGAAATCACAGAGCGGGGATAGGGGAGGGGATAACAGGGGAAAAAGAACGGTGAGATCAGTAAGAGTCCGAAAATGACACTTGGTGTGGACAAGGGGCAGCCCCTCAGAGCGGCAAGGAGGGGCCCTGCCACTAGCCACCCCTGCCAGGACCCCTCCTAGGCACTGTACACAGGTAGCTCCCTTACGCCTGGCATCTCTGACCTTAGCCATTTCATTGATGAAGATATTTTTTTTCTCTTCCCGGACTAAGTGCTCTCCCTGGTGGTCACCTCTGCTCACGTGGCTTCACTGACCCTCCATGTATTAGTGACTCACAGTCAAGCACCGTCATCCTTCTGAGTTCCTGACACATTTACACAGTTGCCCAGAGAATCCATTCAGCCTCAAACTCAGCACCAACTCCCCATGCTCCCCTGTGCCCACTCCTGAGATGGTCCCTGGGTCCTTCTTTCTTTGTCCCACGGTCACCAAGCCCAGACATTCGCCTGTGAGAGAGCACTGGGCTCCACCCAGGGCTCGCCACCCACTGCCACCACACTGGTCAGAACCCTCCCTGCTGCAACGGCTTCCTCCATCCATTCTGGGTCGCAGCCAGAGAAATCACTCTCAGTCACGTGATCCCACTGCTGCCCAGATTGAACCTGTGGTTCCCTGGATTGTCCTCCATCTGCCCTGGGTGTCCCGCGTGCGCTGGCTCAGCCCCCCCCTTGAGTCACCCTGCACTCCAGTCCTGCACACCATGCTCTACACACTTGATGACTTCAGTTCAGGAGTGTGCTTTTTATTTCTTTCTCCAAATCTTTGAAGGCTGTTCCCTCGGCCTGGAACCCTCTCACCTACAATCGATCCCCCATTCACTCCAGTCTCACCCTGGTTGGCTGACTCTGACTTACTCTCTGGTGTCAGCTGAGATGCCACTTCCTCTGGGAAGACCCCTGACCACCTTCCTACATGTTCCCTGTCACTCTGTCTTATCCTTGTCATAGAGTCGTGTCAGCCCCACTGGGCTGTAAAGTCCTTAAGGACAGGAGCAGTGTCTCGCTCACCGCTGAGTCCTTACTGCCAGGCACATCAACTGGCACACAGCAGCTGCTCACAACATCTTCGCTGAGTACGTGAGTGAATAAACGAATGAAGGAGTCCCTTGCCCGAAATTGCTCAGCAGGTGGAGTTGGGATTCAAAGTCCTGTTTGTCTCAAAGCCTGTGGTCTCTCCTTCGCACTCTGATGACACAAGTGTCATCGTGTGGACTATGTAAAGCAAGGCTGGATGATCTCGGGAGCTGATGCAGTATCTTGGGAATAACTCCAGTGGACTCTCGAGGGTGCTTTGTGTCTGACATTTTGAAATCAACTTTGAGTATTCATCCCTCCCCTTACAGTTCTGGGTCAGAAGACCTCTTCCGGCTCTTCATCTGCAAATTGACTAACTTGGATCTTCAGGTTACATCTTTCTTTCCCCTCAGAGCAGCGTTTCAGTTTGCCTACTGTTATAGTTCTATGGAATATGCCCAAAGAACTAGAAAGAGACTGAACCATTACTGTACTTTCTTTTTAAAGGCAATGTTTGTATTATATTTCTGCCCAAAGATTGCGCCAACTTGTTGTTGATGCAATGTGGCCAGCTAGTACTACAAAATTCAATCAGCCTGGAAAAATTCAACAGAAGCCAAAGAAAAGCGTCCTGCTCAGTGGCAATCACTGTAAACACAAATCACAATATTTGCACTTACACGAGCCACGGGTGGACTACATTATCTACCTCTGCTTTATTTAGATGACGAATGATGTGCAGCTGGGGAATACAGAGACTGAGAAAAAGCCCTGAAAACCCTGAGAAGTGGGCTGGATTAATCTTTTCCTACAGAACCATTGACTCCAACAGGGCAGGGAATGAGTAAGATACACCAGGGCTTCCCAGGGGGTCCTGTGCACCCCAGCAAGGCCCTCCCCTGGCCAAGAGCCCTGGGGTGTGATCATATGAGATTCCAGGAGATTTCTACCAAGGCCCCTCATGAAAGAGAGCTTTTTATTTGTCTCCTAATTCCTCAGCTGCTCAAATGAAAGTGTATTGAAAATGCCCCCTTTGGATCTGATTCAAAATAATCTAGCCAAATGGGAGAGTTGTAGATGAAATAGGTCGACTATAAATTGACCATTATTGAATCTGCGTGCTGGCCATTGTTAGATTCTCTATTCTTTTGTATATCTTTGAAATTTTTCATAAATAAAAGTTTTTAAATGCTGCATTTGAGTATACTCTGTTATAATTTTTCTGAGAAATAATTTGGTATTATATATTCAAAAGTCTTTAAAATGTGTAAATCCTGTGACTCAGAAATTCTACTTCTAGGAATTTACCCTTAGGAAATAATCATGAATGTGTGAAAAGATTTGTCTACAGGGAAATTCACCATGGTCTTTTTTATAGTAAGGGATAAAGGAAACAATCTAAATGTTCAGTAATAAGGACTGGTTAAATAAATTATGGCACATAATATGATGGACTATTATGTAGTCATTAAAATAATCTTGGGTCTGGTGATGGTGAGAAGAAATAGTCACTTCATACACAGTTGATGGAAGTAAATTAATTGAGTAACTTCTTCGGAAGATGAGTTGATGTTATCAATCATTGCTTAAAATGTATCTATACTTTGACACAGCAATTACAATTTTAAGAATTTTTCCCATTGACAGATAAAAATGTATATACTATAATGACTGCAGCATTCTTTATAGTAGGAAAAAAGTGTAAACAATATAAAAATGTTCAACAAGTAAAGACAAGTTGAATAAATTATGGTTCACCACGCAGTGGAATAGCTTGAAGGCATTATTTATATGTAATAATTATAGTTAACATTTTTGAGAGCTTACTATGGTCCAGACACTGTTCTAAGAGCTTTTTACATGTTGATTTATTTAATGTACTGGTATGAAAACATCTCTGTGGCAGTTAACCATTGCTGCATGACACACTGCCTGCCCCTAAACCCAGTGGCTTAAAGCAATAAACATTTCCTACTGTTTGGGTGATCTTCCCCCTGCCTCTGTAGGCAGCTGTGGGTTGGCAGGCAGCTCTGCTGATCTTGGGTAGGTTCTCTTCCATGCTTGGGGGTCAGGTAGGGCAGGCTAGTTTAGAACTATCTTGGCTGGCACACTTGGATTCCATATAGACTTTCATCTCCCAACAGGCTAGCCTGGGTTTGTTCACATGGCAGTGGCAGAATCCCAAAATGGGAACGTTGTAGACATAAAGTGGAAGCACGAAAATCTTCACGCTTAGCATCAAAACTGGCACACCTTCACTTCTGCCACATGCTAGTGGCTGAAGCAAAACCAGATTCAAGGGACAGAGAAATGTTCTCCCTTTCTTGATGGAAAGAGCTTCAAAGTCACATTTCAGGAAGTATGAAAACAAGGAGGGGAATAACAGGACCATTTTTATATTTTATCTTCCACATGTCTAAAATGAACAATAGTGCATGTTGTATGCTCCTATTTGTCCAGTAAGAGATAAAAAAAAAAACAGACTCATTCACACACACACACATATACACACATATAACTGAAGAATTTCTGTAAGGTACACAAAATTAATATTCACTATAGTTACTCTGATGAAAGGAACTGATATATGGGGTCAGAGAAAGACTTTCTTTTTATTGAACACCTCTTTATACTGTTTGAATTACTGTACCATATGAATAAACTAAAACTTATAATTTTAAGCACTAGATATCAAAATTAAAAGATCTCAAGGAAATAAAAATGCATAGAATTGAATGAAAATGAAAATACAACACATCAAAATCTGTGGGATGCAGCTAAGCATGGCTGAGAGGGCAATTTATAGCACTAAATGTTTACATTAGAAAAGAGAAAAGGTCTCAAATCAAAATTAAAAGAGAAATGTGGCAAAATCATATTATATAAGAATATTTAAAATGTGAAAATGTTCATAAAATGTTCTTAATGCCAATATGCAGATGATAAGCCAAATAAGCTATGACATACGAATACGAATATAAAAAAGGGTAGGATGATACATACCAAGATCTTAACATTGGGTCATAAAATCACAGGTGGTTTTTAATTTTCTTGTTTGTGATTATCTATATTTTCTATTTTTTTCCTACAATTTAAATTTATCATTTTTTAAATCAGAATAGAGAAATGAAGGTCTTATAAAAATAAAGAGCTAAGTTCCATTGATCTCAGGGGCAGCCTCAGTCCTCACATTCTTAGCTATCTTTCCATAGGCTTCAGAACCCCTAGGCAGGGATTACAATTTCTGCCATAGTTGGGCCATGGGAAATTTGTGTCCAAGTTCAGACCCAACTTTTAGACATTCTCTCCTTTCCTCTTCACAAGAGTAATCTCAGAATGGAATTATTAGCCCCATTTAACATATGGGGAAATAGAGACCCACATCAGAGCTCAATTCAATCCACAATTTCTCATTCATTCCTTGTCACTGTTCCCTCCCCATGGTGAAGCCTTTAGGCAGGTCTTGGACTTAGATGCCCTAACTTCTACTTTTTTTTTGGTGTTCAGATTGTCCATTGGACACTACCACATTCCAAGGATATAACAATGGCCAAGACCAATATAGTCCTTACTCCCTGGAGCTGCATTCTAGCAAAGACAGGCATGCAGTAATATAAATATTAAATTCTTCACTATAACTGTGCTGAGTGCTTTAGGGGAGAAGTCTAGGCTCTAAGAGAGTATACGACAGCAAGACCTGATTTGGCCTCGTGGGTCAAGGCAGACTTCTCCGGGGCAGCAATATTTAAGCTGAAATCAGGTGATTATTGCCACCTGTGCTGGACCTAGAAAGTCCTGCATCCTGAGCAGTTTAGAGCAAACATACCTTCGGACATCACATGCTGCTAAGGAAAGACAACAGTCTAGGATCAGGAGTCCCTCTTTTGGTCTCAACTTTATTATGCACTAGTTCTGTGACCTTGGGCAAGGTATTTGCATCTCTGAGTCCCTGTTTTCTCATCAGTGAAAATGAAGAACTTAGCCAGTGGTTTGCAACTTTTATTCGGTTGATTGGTTTTGTTTTGTTTTTTTGAAGTGGAGTCTTATTATTTTGCCCAGGCTAACCTTGAACTCCTGGGCTTAAGGGATCCTCTTGCCTCAGCTTCCCTAGATGGGTTGTTTTGTTTGTTTCGTTTTTTGCTTTAACCGCTTTGGTATAAGCATCGACTTTAGCCGACAGCCATGATATGAAGGTGCACAGCTGAGCGTTGACTTTAGTCGACAGCCAAAAGCTTTTGCTTTTACAGCTCTTATCTCTGCAGTTGCAGTGTGTACGTTCAGCTAATAAGTTACTACGAATCTGTGACCTTTTAACAAGTCCTTAGTAGGAGTTATTATAGTTATTTTCCTAAAGCTGCCTGTAAAGTAAAACAAGCTTTCAGTGCTTTAAAGCTTTCCTCATCACACAAGAGCAAAATGGATTCGTCGTCAATGCACAGCACAAACTATCGTGTGGACTATGAGTGCCGGCTGTGGGCAAGGTTTCGCAGCCGGTGAGCGTGGTACTGAAGTGGTTAAAGCATAGAACTTAAAACACATTAAAGCTGAACTGTTATAAAATCTGTGTGTTTGCCTTTCCCCTCTCCCGCCTTTGTTTCTCCTTGATCACTGTGGCAGTCTCTAATTCCCCTCCAGGAACTCCAATGACCTGCAAACTAGAGTCTGAAAACTGACCAAGGAGATTTCTGAGATCCCTTCCAGATAAAAAATTGTAAGATATAAACTTGGAGCACAGGGACCTCACCCACAATTTCCACCTTACGTGGATGTGGAAGGCAATAGGGTCATGAGATGACAATGCCATTGACTCAGGGATTCAAAACTCTTCTGAAGGGCCTTCCTGAATGAACGAAGCTGAAAAGCTAAAAATCACATTTCCTAGATCTTTTGCAGCTTGTATTCCACATATGACCCAGGTCCACCAAGCCAAGACACCCACAGAAGCCTTGGAAGGCAAAGGTGAGTAGTGTGTGTGGGGGTGGGGGGACATGTGCAGGGAGGGTGGATCTTCCTCCCTCTGCAGGAGTGGAGGGGTTTGGCTTTTCTGGAGCAGGAGGGGTGACGACTCTGTCCCTAGTGTCATAGGCACTGGGTGGCCAGTAATGGCAGCAGTAGGTTTCCTCTAGAACAGTCTGGAGTTCAGCTTGGGTGTTTTCCCTGGCTGCAGGATTCCTGAATTTATAGTATCCAAGCATGATTTGAGCCCCCTGGAAATTCTACAAGCTAAATAATACCCTGTAACAAATCCCTTTCTGCTTAAACTAGTGAGGGTGGATTCTGTTGCCAGGGCCAGGAAGCACCAGAGCAGACTGTTAGATTGCCCTTACCAACATACCTGGCCTTATCCTTCTGGGCTGAACCCACCTGCTGCCACGTGTGTTTCTTCACCAGTCTTTCCAGACTGGACTCAGCAGAGTCTCTCTGCACCCACCACCGTAGTCATACATTTGAAGGCACAGATTATAGACTCAGAGAGTCCTGAGTTTGAATTCCAACTGCTATTTAGGATGGTACTAAGTGCAACTGATTCCTTAATCTTTCTGTTCAAGATTCCTCATTTGCAAAATGGGCAAAATCATTCTACCAACCACAGAAAGTCACAGAGATAATCAGATGAGACAATGCAAGAGAAGCTCAGAGCAAAGCGCCGGCACATGGGAAAGGCTCTCGGTTGCTGTAGTTGATGTTGTTTTTACCTTTGGCTTTTGTGATCAGCACCCATCCCATGGCTCACTGATTCGATTATAGTCTGTGGCATCTGCCTATAATTTTACACGTGGCATAGAGAGAACTGAGAGCTCTCTTGGTTCTAGCATCCAAGCTGAAAGCCAGGCCTCACCTCTGTACCAGTCAGTATTCTTGGTTACAAGCAAGAGACTGACTTGCCATCTTCAGTAGAAAAGGGTGTTTATTGGAAAGATAAAGGCAACTTTCAGAATGCATTGGTGGTGGGAGGACCAGGCTTGAAAAATGACAAGAAATGAAGGACATCCAGAGAGGCAGACAACCATCCTCCAGCACTCACTCTCTGCTGCTGCTGGAAGTGAACTCTCACTGACCCTTCTTGGTTCACCCCCTCCACAGCCAAATCCAAGGCAGGGGCCTCTGACTGGCCCAGCGCATGCCAAGTGGCTGCAACCTGCAGCCAGGGTGTGGGGAGAAGGACGACCCGATCCTTGGGTTTCCATAGCAGGAAATGGGGCATTGCCTCCCACCAAGATGTTGCTCCCTGAGAAACCCCCAAAACCAGAGAGAATTGGATGATGGACAGACAGTGTTCTCCAAGAAACAGAATAGGAGGTATATATACATACTATATAGAAAGAGATTTATTATAAAAGATTGGCTCACATGATTATGGAGACTGGCAAGTCCCAAGGTCTGCAGGGTGACCCAGACAGCTGGAGACCCAAGAAAGCCAATGGTATAATTCCAGTCCAGAGGCCGGTGGGCCAAAGACCCAGAATGAACCAATGTTTCAGTTTGAGTCCAAAGGTGGGAAAAAGCCAGCATCCCCGTTTGAAGGCAGTCACACAGGAAGAATGCTCTCTTGTTTGGGGGCGAGTCAGCCTTTTTGTTCCACTCAGACCTTCAACTGATTGGAAGAGGCCCACCTCCATTAGGAAGGGCAAACTGCCTTACGTAGTCTACCTATTTAAAAACATTGATGTCATCCAAAAACAATCTCGTAGAAACACCAAGAATAATGCTTAACCAAGTATCTGGGCACCCTGTACCTCAGTCAAGTTGACATATAAAACTAACCACACCAGACAGTGGCCTTCAGTGTCTTTTAGGATTCTTTCGGAGAGAGGGGTGTCTTTCTAAAGCTACTGATGAGGATGGGCTGTTGTGGGGACTCCACCTCCCGGGCCACACAGAGGCCTTAATATCTACAGTGGCCCTCATGCCTGCAGACAGGCTGAGGTCACGGGAGAATCTATTGTCTGCAGAGTAGGCCCCAGACTGACAAAGTCTGAGAATCTTGGCTTACGAGAGAAATACACAATTCTTTCCCACAGCAGACTGCTCAGGCCAGCTTCCCTTCCTGGTACCATGTGGATGGATTAGAAACATCTTCTATCCTCTCCAGCCTGACATCCCAATCAGGCTTTGTAATAGCTCTATTTATCATGGAGCGCCTGTCCCAGACCATTTATGTTACTAACACCCCCATTTGTCCCTATTATGATGCATTTCTGCTTGAGAGTCTTGTCATCAGAGGACCAACCTCTTTATATGGCACACTGAGTCCGTCATTCCCTGGACGATTGGTGTTGATGTCACTTGAAAGTATTGATGCATTGATATATTTCCTCCCTCCCACTATAAACCTTGAACACAGTGCACCCAGACGGCCTTCAAAATGATGAGCCTTCCCATCTCAACAGGCTTTTCAGGGTGGATCAGTCTCATTTTTGAGCAATTTTCAGGAGAACATGCCATCTGAGCCTTCTCAAATTAACCAATTACTGCAAACAATACATTTTCTTTTGTGGATATTGTCATGCATACCTCCTTGTTTTCAGTTAACAAAAAGAAAAAGTGAAAACTTCCACAAGAAAATTTGCCAAATTCCACAAAACTTATTCAATCATTTAGTCAAATTAAGTAGAAAATCTTATCCCCTAACAGGGACTATAACAGCCAGTTTCATGAATTGAATGGTTCTCTACAAAAGAACTTTTCCCCCTAGAGAATGAATAAACTCAATTGGGCATGAGGTTTTTAAGGCTCTACTTGAAGTTTTAAGAAAAGTCATTTTTGTTATATATACACTGTTTTAATTCTCTAAAATGAAACTTAAAATATTTGAAAATTTGAGCTATTAAACCATGGCCTCTTTCTCACATGCCATGGTAGAGCTACTTTTGAAATACATCATGCTTTTTAAAATAGAGATTTTGAATAACTGTTTCAAAGGGTCAGTCCTGATTTAGCAAGTGGATTAACTAAATTTAGCACTTATTCAAACTCTTTCTACCACTGAAGCTCAACGTTTCTGAACTCTGACTGAATCTCTATTTCCCGTTACCATGTTATTTGCTGGCAGATGTCCCCTCACATCCTGGACACAGGAGATAGGTAATAATAAATAAGACTAAGTGGCGATGAACTCCACCCACCAAGTCCCAGGTCACACCCTTCTCCACACAGGGGCCCCCACATTCCAGCTGTCCCCAGTCTTGCCCCCTGTATTGCTGACAATTGTTGTCATCTTGATGGAAGCAACCTGGTCACCCCTGGCAGGTAGCAATGTCCACATCAGTACTCTGTACCCTGGCCACAACTCTGGGCTCACAGTCACCACACTGAGGGGGTTCCCCCAAAAAACCATGGGCACAATTCTTTTTCTTTTTTTCCTTACCGCATCCTGGGAGATTTCACACTCTAATTTTCTTACCACTCCCAGGTATTTTCCACTTTCTTTATGATTTGTGCTTCCAAAGTACTGATGTTGAAAATACTGATAATCATAATCACCATATAATAAGCCCCTTTTATATGCCCAGCACTTCACGTGGATTATCTCAGGCGAGCTGCACAACGGCTTGCTCCACTCTTGCTTGCTATGGTCGTGACTAGGAACAGGCACTTTAGAATCTGTCCGGGTCCCAATTCCAACCCCTCGATCTCAGACAAGTTACAAATTACAAAGCCCTTCTAAGCCTTTCTTTCCTCAACTGTAAATGGGGATGAGAATGGCCTCTATCTCAAAGTAGAGCAAAATCACTTAAAAAGAGTAAAGGAAATGGTACACATGCCCCACCTAGCAGGGTGCCCGGCACACAGTGGGTGCTCAGTAAGTGCAAGTTTACTCTGAGTATCTCCACCTGCATGAGCTGCAGATTCCCAGCCTCAGTGGTCTCCCAGTCAGGGGCCACTGCAGCCCCCACCACTGCCCCCTCCTCCAACCCTTCTCCAATTCCCAGGACTGAGCCGTGCCACTTGGAGTCTCTCCCACTTTGGGACAAGCAGCCCTGGTCCCTCGGCTCTGCTTTATTCTGAATCCGCTGGCTGACAGGGCTCCACCAAAGCCCTGGGCCAAGCTCACAAGACAGGACCCTCTTCTTCTGTGGTCTGAAACTACCCAAAGTCCTGTGATCCTTTTTTCCAAAATAAGTAACTTGATTTCACTTAATACCTTCTTTGTTCTTAAGAGAGTGGAATTATTTATTTCCATTCTTGGTTTGAAAAGAACCAACTCATCCACTCATCCTGGTGCAGGGTCCTGTTCCCAACCTGGAAGCTGCCAGGGCTGTGGTCTATTTGAGTACCAGGCTGCCTAGAGGCTGAAACTGTCCCATGTCACTCACAGATATTCTGTGCAGTTCTAAATGTACGTGGATGCTACTGCGAGAAATACAATGCCGGATACTTCATCAGCATGTCAGGGTGTGCAATGTTCAACATTAGAAACAGAGTCTTCTTCCTTTAAAAAGCTGGCAACTCCTGATGTCATGGAAAGAACACTGGAAGAGAAGTCAAGCCGTCTGGGAGTGTGATCCTGCACAAATCGCACCCCTCCCTGGACCTCAGTGTCCTCATCTGCAAATGATGGCAGTTGGAAGTGCTAACCTCTAAACCCCGGCACTAAAATGTTATGAGTCTAAAATCACTCTCTTCTAGCTGCGTGAAGATGAATATTTATAAGAATGGCTGACATTTTTAAAGGAAGGAAACTATATAGATGTGCTCTATACCCACATAAAATAAACGGCAGGTTAGTATCTGTTAGTCTTCCTATCAAGTGTTAGTTTTTGTTACTCGTACCTCTCCTCTAACAACTTCACTTTGCCCTTCCCCATCGCTGGCTGTTCTGAGAGTCCTCTTCTGCATCTTCAGCATCCTGCGTGTGCCTTTCAAGATTTATTAATGCTGGTATTTTCTCAGTGATTATAGGTGGCTGTTATTGCCTCTCTCCATTATTTATCCATTTCACTTGCTTAGTTTTATTTTTGTTTTCCATGCCCTCCAAGACCTCTCCTTGAACAGATTGCTTTCCATTACTGTAGCCTTAACACTCTGTTCTATGCCAAATTGTCCTCTGTCGCCCTTTTACCATCTTAAATTCATCCATGGGAGACATAATTGCAAACACTCCAACTTGCTTAAATATCTGCCCCTTTCCTAACCACAGCTTATTTCAAATGAATGAAATTCTCACAGTTGAGTAATGTGTTTACGAGCTCACCATCAGTCATGCCTTTGTGCCCAGCTTGGAGAAGTTTTCTGGGCCTTTCTGTCACCTCTTCCTCACTACCCTCCTCCCCTCATCCACTCTGCCTACCTCTGCACCGGCCAATCCAAATGTCTCTTCATGTCTGGACAACCAATCAGAAAACGTCCTCATTCCAAGCATTTATTAAGCATCTGTGAGTGAGTAAAGCCTCTCTAATAAAAGGAAAAAGCTTTAAGATTTCAGCCCAGGAAAGAGAACAAGGAGGAGAGGAGGACTGCACACTGTAAGATTTACCTTCTCTTTGGTGAAGGCAGAGAGGGAAGCCTTAAGCCCTCCAAGGTGACAGAACGCTTGAAATTCTTCTCTGTTTGGAAAAGACTCCTGCTGTCATCACCAGGGGGACATGGCCACCCCTTTAATACTCTGGCTCAATCATGGGCCCAAACTATTTCTTGTGGATTATTTTAGAACAGCTAAAGCAGATTGGAACTTTCCATTAGACTTTGTTAAATACTAAAGGATAATAAAAAGTGCACAAAAAAAATATCAGAAACATTTTTCAAATCAAGACTATGAAGTACAGTATCCTTATCCTATCATTGCTATTTTATAGAGCCTGGCCCTTTCCCTGCATTGTCTGAAGTGGTTACTCATGAACCCCAAGAGAAGGCCAACTCCAAATGTTCCTTGCATGAATGTCTTATTTCCCAGCTTCCAGCCTGCCTCTCTTCTTCTAGACAGGGCAGCCTCGAGAAGCTAGCAGTCTTAACCATACAACCATCATTAATTCAGCCAACACTTCCAGCCCCCTCATTTCTGTGCTAGGCACAAAGGTATAAAGTACAATGTGACGCCCACCTACCCTCCAGGTTTGTATTCACTGCTGGTGAGGCAGACCTGCAAACTACCAATCCTACTGCAGGATTGTAAGTGCTAAGATGGGGACGTGCACAGAAAAGTGCTATCTCAATCAGACTGGGGGGCAACGAAGAATTTCTGGAGTCTGTCATGCTTGAGATGCGATATGAAAGATGAGTATGATTAGCAAGATTTTTTTTTAAAGGAGAGGAAGACAAAGGTCGTTGCAAGCAGCAGGAACTGCATATGCAACAGCCTTACTCTCTGGGAACCTCAATTAGCTGTGTTTGGTTGAGCCAAGGGTGTGAGGAAGAATCTCAGGGGCCAGAGGCCAGAAAGGGCATCAGAGGGCTGCACCAGGAAAGGATTGTGCACCGAGAGAAAGACTGTGAACTCTACGCTGACAGGTCTTGGGAACCACTGAAGAATTTTTAGCAGGGGATTGACATGATCAGATTTGTGATTTTGAAACTCTGGCAGCAATGTCTAAAAAAAGTAAAAAAGGAGAGGGGAGAAAAGGACAGGATTCAGTGTGGAATCTGTTTGAATAATCCAGGTAAGAAATGATGAGGGGTTAAGCTAAGGAGGATGCTATAGAATTTTGTGACTAGTTAGATATGGGAATGGGAGAGAGAGAAGGAAGGAAAAGTCTCGAATACCTCCCAGCTTTGTGGTTGAAAACAGCAGCTAAATAATAACAGCTAATTTAATTGAATACTTTCATTCAACTGTTTCTTATCAAAAGCCTACTATATGCCAGGTGTTGTTTTAAGTACTAGAGATACAGCAGAGGTGAGAAAAAGAAAAAAGATGAAAACCCCTGCCCATTTAGAGTATGTAGGAAAATTACAAATACCAGGAAAGAAACATGATGCAAGGAAAGACAACAGGAGTGTCAGGAGTGGAGAGAGTTTGAAATTTTAAATAGGGTGCCTAGGGAAGGCTTCACTGAGAAAGTGACTGAGAAGTGGGGTGTGTGGCTCTTTGGGGGACAGGCATTCTGAGCAGAGGCCTTGAGGCAAAGTGAACCCCTAAAACAGCCAGTGTGGCTGGGTGGAGGGATGAAAGGAAAGATAGAAAGAGATGAGGTCAGAGGTCGAGGGGAGGGACATGAGGGTACAGGTCATCTGGGATCATGCAAGTTGTTGTAAGGCTCTGGCTTTCACTCTAAGGGAAATGGGTAATTGTTGCAAGGTTTCAAGCAAAGTAGTAATGTGATATGATTTGCAGTTTAACAGGCTCACTTTGGCTACTGTGTTGGAAATGGACTGAAGAGGGGCAAGCTGGGAGCAAGAGACCAGCTTGGAGGCCACTCCAGCAATACAGGTGAGAGGTTATGGAGACCAGAATGATGACAGTGGAGATTGTGAGACATGGTAGGCTCTGAGTACGTTGTGAAATTACAACAGGATTAGATAATGTTTTAGATGTGGGTGTAAGAGAAGAAGACACCAAGAATGCTAGCCATGGAGCTGCCATTGATTAAAATAGGGAGACTGCAAGATGAGCAAGTTTGGAGGAGGGGAATAAAAAGGGCTCATTTTTGACATGTTAATTTTGAGATGCCTATTAGATATCCAAGTGGAGATTTAAAGAAAGCAATTGAGTATACCAATCTAGAGTTCAGGAGAGAGGTCCAAGCTGAAGCTATAAATTTGGGTCATCAGCATAGAGATGGCACGTAAAGCCATGAGATTGGATGAGACATCATTGGATGCCCCAACTACAGCAGTGATTGGAGATGGGACAGGGACAGGATCTGTGGTGAGGGCAAGTGCTAATGGAAATCAGCAGTCCCCTGCTGACTTGAGAAGTCATTATGGGTCTTGGGACAGGGGAGACTAACTTCCTCAGACAGAAGAGGAAGGATTGCTTCTATTGACAAATAAGCTCATCAGAATTAGGTTTTGAGATCCTGTTTGATCAGAGCCTGCCCATATGTCCCCACCTCAATGTTCAGGATCCCTCTTCTTCCTAGTCAACACCCTGACTTTCACATAAAACCCTTCAAGGTTGTGAATTCTTTTTCTGTAATGGCTTTTTAAAGATACAAATCACATGCAATAAAATTCACCCATTTAAATTGTACAATTTAATGTTTTTTTAATATATTCACAGATGTAAGTTCTTTTTGCACCATAGTTCAGTCATCTTCAAAATTAGACTTTAAAATTAGGTTTGGATTTCAGAAATCTTGGCCCTGTACCTATGGAAGGTAAGGTTTTCTTCCCGGGCAGTTATGGAAGCTTTCTGACTCATCACCTGGATCTTGAGCTGGAAATGTCAGTATTGAGCTCATCATTGTCTTTCCCCAAACTCTCCAGTAGACTTAGAAGCTACCAACTTCTTCATAATTTTTATTTGTACTAAAATCTTATGTGGCAGCAGACACTTGGTACTCAACACCTTGCGTTCTCTAGGAGTTTGGTTGCAGTGACCACAGGTGGCCATTTAAGTAAACTTTTGCCATTGCATGTCATAAGCTACAGGTGTCCAACTTATGATTGACAGTGGGGTTTTTAATGCCTTAAAATCTGGTCAGATCAATGAACCAATTCCAGATTCCCACCCCTAAGGTTCTATTTCCCTGGAACCACTTTTGGTTCCAATAACTGTATCAGTCAGGGTTCAATCATGGAAGCAGAGTCACTATGGGTGTGATGGGATAAGGGATTTATGATAGGAATAGGACCTTTCACGATTGTGGAAGGAGCCAGGGATGTAAAGTTCTGGAAATGGTGTTGGATGATCAGTGAAGGAGTTAGTCAATCTGGGAAGCCAGACATGTCCGACCCCTATGAAGAGAGACTCATGGAAAGGTTTATAGGAAGCTTTGGCCTTCGTGCAGCTGGTGATTTTGTGGGTCCATAGTCAGATGTCTGCAGTGGACCTGGGGCCACTATAGCATCAGGGCCAGCAGTTGGAGAGAAGAGCTGGCCATGGAGAGGAGGATGCTAGAGACTGCTGGGCACCTATGACCTGTCCCGACCATCTACATCTGACTGTGATGACCCACAGGGTAATGGCTGTTGCTTCATTTCTGCCTTCCAAATATTAATATCGCACAAGTTCCTAACGTGGAATCGCACAAGGAAGGGGAAACTAAGTTCCCAGCTTAATTAAATGACATGGTACAAACCACCACGGCATGCAAGGACTGAACCCTGGGGCATTCCAACATTTGCAGGTCAGGAAGATGAGAAGGAAAAAGCCAAATGACTGAAAGGGTAGAGGGGAGGTGCCAGAAAAGTTGAAGGAAAAGGTAGGAGAATTCGTTGTCTGTGACCCAAATGAAGAAAGGCATTTCAAACAAGGGAGAACAATTTACAGTGTCAAATGCCGTTGTTGGGTCAAGAACAATGACTGAGAAACAATCATTGAATACAGCCACAGAAAAGTCCTTGATGGCCTTCAAGAGAATGGTTTTAGTGGGATGAGGGAGCAGCATGATTAGAGTGGATTCAAAGGAAAATGAGAGAGAACTGGAGATAGCACATTTAACCAAGGGGTCTTGCTGAAAAGGAGAGAAAAAAGGCAGTGTCTAGAGGGGAAAATGAGATTAAGAAGGAATAGCCACACTTTTGCATGTGGAAGGGAATGATCTATTAGAAGGAAAATCAAGGGAGATGGGAGGAATTGTGGATTTAGTGTGCAAATGCAGAAGGTGGCCTTAGCTGAGAGCATGGAGAGGCCGTCCACGGCTTCAGGAGGGAAGAAAGAATAAATGGGTAGAGACATGGGATGATTGGGAAGATGCAGCAGTAAGAGCTTGTGGAAGTTCTCTTCCGATTGGTGCAATTTCCCTGGTGAGATTAGAAGCAGGCTCATGAGCTGAGAGCAAAGATGGAGTTGGAATGATAGTTTTAGGGAAGAAACGAGAGTTTGAAGCAGTTATGGAAGATTATATTTTTCAAAGATGTCCAAAACAATATATATCCCCTTTCACATACTCTCCTTACAATGTGATGTTGAGATCATTCAATCAAGAGGTGGAGTCTGTGCTCCTGCCCCTGGAACCTATGGGGTGCTTAGTTACTGTTTCAAACAACAGAATGCAGCAGAGCTAACACTGCCTGAATTCCAAGGCTAGGTCATGGAAGGTGGTACAGTTTCTACCTGGCGCTCCCTCGCTCTCTCTGTCTCTCTCAGAACATGTGCCTTTGGAGCTCTGAGTCACCATGTAAGAAGTTTGGCTACCTTGGCTGCCATGCTGGAGAGGCCACGTACAGAGTTATACAAGGACCCCCAGGTGTTCCTGCACGCAGCTCTTCCAGTCTTCCAGCCCAGGTGCCAGACATGAGGGTGCGTGACCCTCAGAGGATCCAGCCTGACCTCAGCCACCTAGCTGATGACCAGTGGAGCAGAGACAAGCTGTCCCACTGAGCTGTGCCTAATTTGTAGATTCATGGACAACATAGATATCGTTGCTGTTTTAAGCCACTAAATTTTGCCATAATTTGTTATGCAGCCAACATAAAAATTGGGACCAATAGTCACCTAGGAAGTTATCTAGGGTGCCATTGGCTGAAGCCATGGGTTTGGGTTAATTTACCCAGAAAGTATGGTTTATATCAGAGTGGCCTGGGGACGTTTTCAAAACATACATGATAATCACTTTTCTGTCCCTGGGTCTATCTATGGGGCTGGGAGGAGCTAGAGGAAGAGGAAGGTACTCTTCAGTGTTTATATTTTGAAATGGTTCCACAGATAACTGATGCAAACTGCCAAGGTAAGAATCACTGGCAAAAATAAGAAGCACAGAGGGTTGAGGACCAAGTTCCATGGAAACTGGCATTTAAGTATAAAGTGAGCAGAGGGAGTGCTCTTGAAGACTGTGCCTCAAATTTTTCTAGAAACAGCTTTCTTGAGGTATAATTTATATATCATAAAATTTATCCACAGTAAATATATAATCCAATGATTTTTAGTAAATTTATAGAGCCATGCAACCAATACCAAATCCAGTTTTAAAACATTTCCACCATCCCAAAATGTTCCCTTGTGCCTCAGTGCAGTTAAATCCCTGCTTTTTCCCCAAGCCCTGGGCAACCGCTAATCTACTTTCTGTCTTAGTAATTTTGCCGTTTTTGGACATTTCACATAATGAAATCGTGTAATATGTAGTCTTTTGAATCTGGCTACTCTCATATAACATAATGTTTTCCAGGGTCATTCACATTGTAGCATGTATTAGTACTTTGTTCCTTTTTATTGTGGAATAATATTCCATTATGTGGACAAACCACATTTTATCTATTACCAGTTGATAAACAATTGAATTATTTTAAGTTGTTTTGGCTACTATGAATAATGCTACCATGGAGAATCACGTACATATCTTTGTGGGGAGATATGTTTTCGTCTTTCTTGAGTAGAATCTCAGGAGGGTAATTTCCAGGTTCTAAAGTAAGTTTAACTCTTTAAGAAACTGCCAAACCATTTTTCAAAGTTGACCCTTGCTCTTCTCCCTGCACTCTGGGAAAAACTTGGATGGCACACCCTCCTAAGGAGCAGGAAAGAAGAGAGTTTGGGAACACACATGCATTAATAGGTGATGTCCTGTCGTAAGAAGCATTCTCCTTGTTTATCAGATTAAGAAATTGAGTGTAACTTTGGATGTGCAGGGGAAAAGAAAGAAAAAGAAAAAAAGAAACTGGGGAGTGAGTAACCTGCCCATGGTCACACAGCTGGTTTGGGGAAAGTCGTTACCAAACTCTACCTTGAACTTCTAGAGCACTACCTTGAACTTGTGGAGCTGACACCATATAATTTACTGTTTCATTTCAGCCAGCCCTATGTTATTCTTGTTTTGTTCTCTGGCTGTTTTGTGTTCAATAGGAGTAGCTTTCCTTAGCCTTGGGTTTCTAGTATAATTATTCCACCACTGCCTCCCTTAATTACGTGGCTCTTGTCCTTCAACTCTAATTTTCATGTATCTGTACATTTATTCTGAGCCTCCTCCAATCCTTTCTTGGAAGGAAATGAATCATAAAAGTATAAGTAAATAAAATAGCAGTTTCATGCATATTACTCTTACATCCCCACATGGATGGGGACCACCTTGAAGATGGGAATCATGTCTTAGACTTCACTTGCTCACAGCCCCCCAACACGCAGAGGGGCACCTGGCGTTGTCTCATAAACCCTTGTTTCACAAATACCTTGAATTGAGTGAGCGGGTGGGAGCTAGCATTTATTGACCACTTACTCCTTGTCAGATACTCTCTTAGCAATATTTCAGTTCATCCACACAAGGTGTTTAGTCTTCCTGTTTTAGTAGAGTGACCAACTCGTCCTGTTTTGCCAAGACTTTCCTGGCTTTAGCACTACAAGTCCTGTGTCCCACGCAAATCCAGGATAATTGATCTCCTTACATTTTAGAGATGAGGCCACTGAGTCTCAAAGAGATTAGTTACCTTCTCCAACTTGTCTTACAGATTCAAATCCAAGTTTATCTAGAGTATAGAACTAGTTTATTAATAGGATAGATCTGAGTATACAAGGAAAAGAAAGTGGGGTTGTCCAGGGAACCCTAGTAAAAGGCTCTGGCATACCCCACCCAGCACATGGCCCTAGGTATAGTGCAGTACCAGGAGAGGTAGCTGTAAAGTCCCACTGCAGGTGGGGCTGTAGGTGGCAGGGCTTGGAGCTGGTTTGAGGATTAACCATAGAGGGATAGAGCCGAAGGCCCAAGAGGGCTCGCTCAGAGGATTCTTCTCACCCCAAACAGGCTGCCCAGAACCTTTTGTTGCAGCCACTGACGGTCTGTCTGCTTCCTGATTATATCACAGACTTGATTCAAGCTGACTGCATCAGCTGACACTAAATTTTCCACTTATAGAGTAACAAATGAGTGATTTGGACCTGATCATTATTCCCTGCTTACTACTCACGTGCCAAATATTTATAGAAACTAATACAGCAGTGAGTTCGCAGCTGATAATAGGGAAGCCATTAGCTTCCCCCAGTTATCGCTCTTCCCTCTGGCAGAGAATCGCTCAGCCTTGAAGGAGACCAGCTGAAGACCTTAAGCTGCGTGACAAGGATCACATTTCTTTTTTGCAACAATGAAATGTAGAGGCTCTCTAGAAATCTTTCCTAGGTTCTACATTTTTGCCTATTCAGTTTCTTTGCCTCTGAATCTCTACCTCTCTTCAAGTCACAAAAAACGAGGCCCTGTGGTACTAAAAATCCCAAACATGCAAATTCTACAACTGTCCCCAGCAGTTTTGGAGACTTCCCGGACAATGAGATAAGCCAATCGATTGCTTTCCTCAGGCTCGGGGGTGACCAAGGGCTGAGTGTGTTGGCTCCTGTAATCCAGCTGAACTGGTGCTCACGGAGCCCCTCCCTGTGCCGTGCACTGAGCTCAGAGCTGGGTGCGTGGGCTGATTGGTTTAACCCTGTCCTCAAACTGTTCACAGGACATTAAGGCACTCACGGCTTTAAGGCACCTGTGAAGAAAAAAATATGTCATTTGTGATTTATGTTGCTGATGTGATTAAAAAACAGTTTTATGTCCTTCAAAAGGCATACAATGATAATAAAACAGAGTGACATAAGGACATGTCACCCAACTATCAATTCAGAAAAATATCTTCAGAACAACAAAATAATAGGGGAAACAAATTTGTCATGGCCTTGTATGTGGATAATACCAGTGAATTCAGCCTTCCTACCATTGTTTGTGATTTTGAGTTTTTCCAGATTCCTTTTTTAAATAATTTTATCCAAATACAACAAATTTTAAATTATATGTCTTAGACACTCTAGGGTTTATTAGCTGTGATTCTCCATCTCAGCTGTATCTGCCACCAATTCTTAGAGTCTACAGTTTCCTTGACAGATTCTCATAAATCAAATTTTATACAGTCATATAATTTAGATTACACTTACATTCTTATTGTAAGTGAAATTAATATCAAGTGAAAGTTTTCAATTTTTAAAACACTGGGCTCATCTGATTCTGGAGAAATGAACTTTCACCTCGAATTGCTTTGATTTGCAATGCTTTCAGCTGCCAGAACTCTAAAAGCCAATTTATGGTCTGGATTTGAGAGTTTTCTACTTTTAATTAAGTATATAAATCCCCTTACCTCACTTTCCATTACAGCTATGTGAGGGCCCAACCTTGCTCTGTTGAAGTGCAGAATATATCATGCATCCGACTAGTAGTAAATCCATCCTTGGAGACTTATCAGATGGCCATGATCTATCAAAGGTGCTCTGAAGATGGGTGTTTCAAAAATACTCCCTAATGTGGATAAAAGAAACTTAGCTAATAATTTTTTCACACTAGGTTAGATTTACTTCAGGAAACATGGTATTATAATGGGCTTTCAAGAAGACTTTTTTTAATTTTAAATGCGCCTGAGAAAAAGAAATATAAATTAAAGAAAAGATATTAAGGGTGGTATAGAAGATGAGAAGGGGTAGTATAACATTATTCTTTACCAATAACCAGGCTCTGAGTTCCATCAGCTTCTCCAATTATATGTTTTTTGTTTTTTTATAACTTTTTTTTTATTTCGGCATATTATGGGGGTACAGATTTTAAGGTTTCAATAAATGCCCATTTCCCCCTTCCCCCCACAAGTCTGAGTCTCCAGCATGACCATCCCCCAGATGGTGCACATCTCACTTATTATGTATGTATATACCCGCCCCACTCCCCCCTTCCCCCTGCCCAATACCCTATTACTGCAGTACCTATGTGACCACTTAGGTGCTGTTCAGTTAATACCAATTTGCTGGTGAGTATATGTGGTGCTTGTTTTTCCATTCTTGGGAAACTTCACTTAATAGTATAGGTTCCAGCTCTAACCGGGAAAATATAAGATGTGCTATATCACCATTGTTTCTTAGAACTGAATAGTACTCCATGGTATACATATACCACATTTTATTAATCCTTCTTGGATTGATGGGCACTTGGGCTGTTTCCACAGCCTTGCAATTATGAATTGTACTGCTATAAACATTCGAGTGCAGGTGTCTTTTTTGTAGAGTGTCATTGGATCTTTTGGGTAGATGCCCAGCAATGAGATTGATGGATCAAATGGTAGATTCACTTGTATCGCCTTAAGGTATCTCCATATTGCTTTCCACAGAGGTTGAACTAATTTGCAGTCCCACCAGCAGTGTAGGAGTATAGAATTTTTTATTTCCATGTTGATTTCTTCATTTATGAAGTAATCATTTAGTAGGAGGTTGTTTAATTTCCACATTTTTGTGTAGAAATGTGAGTTTCTGTTAGGGTTGATTTCTACTTTTATTCCACTGTGATCTGAGAAGGTACATGGTATGATTTCTATTTTTTTTAATTTCTTGAGATTTACTTTGTGTCCTAGGATATGGTCAATCTTAGAGAATGTCCCGTGAGCTGATGAGAAGAACGTATATTAAGTGGATTTTGGGTAGAATGTCCTGTAGATGTCAGTCAGACCCAGTTGTTCCAAGGTTTTGTTTAAGTCCATTATTTCTTTATTAATTTTCTGTTTGGAGGATCTGTCTTGTGCCGTCAGTGGGGTGTTGAAATCTCCGGTGATTATGGAGTTGCTATTAATCCATTTGCTTAGATCCAGTAAGGTTTGCTTTATGAAACTGGGTGCACCTAAATTGGGTGCATATATATTTAAAATTGTTATCTCTTCTTGTTGAACTGTGCCCTTCACCATTTATATAATGACCCTCTTTGTCTTTCACTACTTTTGTTGGTTTAAAAACTAAATCGTCTGAAATTAGAACTGCCACACCAGCCTTCTTTTGGCTTCCACTTGCCTGGAATACTGATCTCCACCCTTTTACTTTTAGTCTATATGCATCTTTGCAGGTTAGATGTGTTTCCTGAAGACAGCATATACTTGGCCTGTATTTTCTTATCCATTCAGCCAGCCTATGTCTCTTGAGTGGAGACTTTAAGCCATTCACATTTATTGAGAGAACTGATAGGTAAGGTAGATTACTGTTCATTCTGTTAGGTTGGATGTTGTTGCTTTGATTTCTCTCTTGAGCCATTGTATTATCTGGCCTTTAATCTTTGGGTTTTGGTTGTTTTTATATTCGTGAGTTTTTATTATGGTGTTCCGTGCGTAACACTGTTTTGAGTAGTTATTGTAGGGCTGGTCTTGTCTTGGTGAATTCTCTGAGACTTTGCTTGTCTGAGAATGTCTTTATTTCTCCTTCATATATGAAGCTTAGTTTTTCAGGGAAAAAGATTCCAGGGTGGGCATTGTTTTGTTTCAGAAGAGTGAGAATGGGGCCCCAGTCTCTCCTTGCTTGTAAAGTCTCATTAGAGAAGTCTGGTGTTATTCGAATTGGCTTTCCCTTGTATGTCACTTGCGTCTTTCGTCTTACAGCTCTTAGAAGGGCCTCTTTAGTTGATATTTTGGTCAGTCTGATGACTGCATGTCGTGACGTCTTCCTGTTTGCGTTGAATCTCCCAGGGGTCCTCTGAGCTTCTTGAACTTGTATATCCAGATTTTGAGCAAGGCCTGGGAAATTTTCTTCTATTATATCTTCAAATAGCATGTCCAACCCTTGGGTGTTGTCCTCTTCCCCTTCTGGTAACCCTATGACCCTCACATTAGGTTTCTTCACATAATCCCACATCTATTATAGGCTTTGCTCTTTTCTCTCGTTTCTCTGCTCTATCTCTGTGATGGTTTTATTTAGTTGGAGGGTGTTATCTTCAATCTCTGAGATTCTTTCTTCTGTTTGATCTACCCTGTTCTTGAGACTTTCCACTGTATTTTGTAGTTCCTTGAATTGATTCTTCATTTCCAGGAGTTCAGTTAAACTTTTCTTCATTGTGTCTATTTCTTCAGTGAACTTTTGTTCTAGGTCCTGGAGGCTTTTTGTGGTTTCTTTGTGTTGGTTATTGAGTTGTTGTTGCAGCTCGGTGAGTGTTCTTATGATCCACATACGAAATTCCTCTTCTGTCATTTTGGTTGCCTGATTTGGGTTGGTGTCCATTTCTAGGGGGCTGGTGCTCCTCTTTGGGGGTGTGTTTTCCGTTTGGTTCTTCATATTTCCTGAGTTCCTTCTCTGATTTCTTCCCATGTCGATCAGTTGTTGTTTCTTTCCTTTAGGTTTTTGTTTGGGTATTCACATGCCTTGTTTAGTTTCTGAGCTGTTAGGTGGTGTCTGTGGGTGAGATTCGACCACTCCCTGTATAATGAGTCAGTGGGTGCCATGAAAAGGCTGTGCAGGATGCCGTCCCTGTCAGTAGGTGGCATTTGCTTGGAGAAACAGGCTATGCTGTTGTTTTTGTGTCCTGTCCTCAGGCACCCCTAATGCCATTAGCAGGGGTCAAAGTTCTGTTCTCTGCTTCCAGGAAAAGCTGTCAGGGCGGGGCTGGAATGGTCCCGCTCAGCCAGAAAGTCTGGGTGTGGGAGTGGGGCTGTCTGAGACCCGCAGTCTGGAGCAGGCCTCGCTTCTTTCCACCCTCCCCAAGTCCACAGCTACTCCTGGGCCTCTGCCAGCAGGCCAGACCACACGCCACCAGGCCTCCCCAGATTGTGATGCCGGCGGGGAGGTTCCCTGCGCAGGAATGCTGCCTGGGCTGGGCCTCCCTTTGGGGGGAGGGTTGCCCTCTAGGACGCTGATCTGCCCCTGGAGGCACACACACCTCAGCAGGCTGTTCACAAATATCCCTTCTGTGCCCCGGGCAATGCTAGACCTCGGTGCACGGGATCTGGTCTGCAGGTCTGACCTCTGGGTCCCAGAGTTCAAACTGTATCCCCACCAGGGAGAGGAGTTCCGGTCCCAATTCACCCACAGGGAGCCCAAGCTGTGTCTGTGTCTCTCAGCCTCTGAGTCTGTACCGTTCTCCTGGGAACACCGTGCCAGCAGCACCTGGGAGGGCTGGCGGGTAGGGAGCTCACAGTCTGAGTTCCCCTTAGTCAGCTGTAGGGTCCCAAAAGGGAAGGTCCCATTCCCTGGAGGTGCCTCCGACTGGTGGCTGTATTGTCTCTCTGGGCAGCCGCAGGTAGGGTAGGTGGAGGGGAAGAGGAGGCAATATGGCACCTGCCGCGCGGCTCAGGTCTGTGCACACGGAGGTGCCGGGAGGGATTTGGGAGTCTGGTGCCACGTCCGCTAGAGGCTCACCACTAGCTGGCGGCGGCCGTCTCTGGGCTGGTGTCCGCAGGTCTCTCCACCTGCTGGGGAGCCCACCAGCAGTGGCTGGGGAGGGGAAAGGTGATTTATCCACCTACCCTTCCCGCTGGTCTCCGGGCTGCTCCGGCGGTCTCAGTTTCCAGTTCTCCTCCGCAACCTCCTCCCGTGGAGTCTCCCGTGGTCTCAGGTACCCCTCCTTCCGACCCTCATCTGCTGTATGCTCGCCTTCTTGCTTCTTTTTTCTAATTTCTGCTAGAATCTGTCTTTTCTGCAGAGACACTCTTTCTGGCGGTGTTTCTCATCCGCCATCTTGATCCTCCTCTCCAATTATATGTTTTTGCTTTCCTTCATTAAGGCCAGAAAATGATTTCTGTTTTTCTTTCTTTCTTTTTTTTTTGAGACAGAGTCTCACTCTGTTGCCCCAGCTAGAGTGCCATGGCATCAGCCTAGCTCACAGCAACCTCAAACAACTCCTGGGCTCAAAAACAATCCTCCCGCCTCAGCCTCCCGAGTAGCTGGGACTACAGACATACGCCACCATGCCCAGCTAATTTTTTCTATATATATTTTTAGTTGGCCAATTAATTTCTTTCTATTTTTAGTAGAGATGGGTCTCGCTCTTGCTCAGGCTGGTTTAGAACTCCTGACCTTGAGCAATCTGCCCGCCTCGGCCTCCCAGAGTGCTAGGATTACAGGCGTGAACCATCATGCCCCGCCCAGAAAATGATTTCTTTAAAGTCTCAGTTTTTGAGGACAATGTCTTGAAAAACATACAGGTCACCAGGACCCCCTAGAACTTCCACAAAATAAGCCGCTAACCTGCTCCCTGAACTTCTGCAGAGCCACCTGGCTGCGCAACTGGATTCGCAGCAGACCCACACGGAAAGACAATGGCCATGAGAGACAGCTCCCTCCTGAGAAAATGGAAGGTCTTAGTGCTTACGGAAAAGAAAAAAATTGACAATAAGAACTTTAGTACCTCGAATAATCTTGCATGTATCCCCAGGAATTCTGTGGGGAGGGAGGACAGTTGGCCTATCACATGAAGACAGTTTTCATCCTTCTACCTCCCCCTCTCATTAGCTGCCTTTCCACCTCCCAAACCGCCAAGCTCTTTCGAGGCTAAGTTGTTCCCAAAGCAAGGAGGGATTCTTGGGGACTGAGCGTCAGTGACTCTGAGGTCTAGCGGGACAGTGAACAGTGATGTACAATGTGAAGGGAACATTGAATGACTCAAAAAATTCCATTGAATTGCACAGAGAACATTTCACATAGGCCTATCACCCAGGTCCACAGGACAGCACTGAACCCCAAAGTCTGTAAATTATTGACCCTTCACTTCAAGTCATACTGGTTTTATTTTAGAGTCTGGTGCTAAACACTGCAAAGATTCTGGGTTCGTAGAGAGGGACTCTGGCTGGCAGCTATTAAGTGCTTGCTGGATCTCAGGGTGGGTGTTTTGGCTCAGCACAGCCACCAAATGAATGAAAACTCTGTTTTGAGGGGATAGGAAGGTGGAGGGGAAGTGTTAAGATGGAAGACCAACTGCATCAGGCACTTCACACAGGTGACCCCTTTTAATTTCAGCACAAATGTGATTTGTGCCAAACAAAATGAACAAAAAAGGGGGGTAATGGTCTATAAAGGCCATTAGAAGTTTCAAAGATGTTCTAGGCAAACCTTAGTAGGTGATTCTCAACCCATCTGTCTTGCTCGTAGCCAGATCCCTGGGGCCTTCACAGGACCTCACATGTAGGAGGTGTTCAATAAATATTTTTTGACTAAATGTATGTTTGTAACCCATTCCTTCTTCAGAAAAACAATTTCAAAACAGTTAAAGATCTTAATGAAAAACAAATTGAAAAATGGAAATTTTGAATAAGATTTTTCAAATTACACATATTCCACTCTTTGCCATCCCTCCTGAGGGGCCAATCGTCACAGCTTGAAAATTACTGCTTTAGAAGTAGCCAAGTCTGAAGTTTAAAAATAAAAGGAAGATCATAAAAAAATAATGATAGATGTATGCAGGAACCATGTACAGAGAGACCCATTGTGGGGTTACATATATGGTCAAAAAGTAGAAAGCATGATTCGAGATGTCCATAATAAATTACACAGCATCCATATAATACAATAGTCTGCATTCACTAATTCACACAATATTTTAAGGATATTTAATGACATGGAGGAATGCTATCTAATGATAAGTTTTTTAAAAAGCATGATGCAAAACTATGAAATTCATATGCATTGTATTTGCATGAGGAAATTTGCTAAAAGAAAATTATATCAAAGTGATAGTTGTGATTATTTCTGGGTGATAAAACTATTAAGTGATGCTTAATTCTTCTTAATATTTACCAGAATTTTCTGTTATTTTCATTATGCATATGTATTATTTATACAATTTTTAAAGTTTTGTTTTTTGTTTTTTGAAAAGAAAGTTTTGAGGGTGGTGGTCTTTTGAGATGCTGGTCTGTTGCCCTCCTCATCTGCCAGCAAATTAATAAACTTCTCTTTCTTTTTCCTCAAACTTGTCCTTGTTCTTCGTTCTCACTGATTTGGCCTGGGGGACAAACACTGAACTTTCAGTAACAAAATATGGCATCCCTGGGTGGGCCCATTGGTGCCCCAGTGGAAGAGCACCCTGCCATCGACTGCTAGAGGCGGGGAGCAGCCCCAGGTCAAGCTGTGGGTCTTCACCAGTAGCCCATTGTGTTTTTGGGATAAGAAAATGAGGGACCACCCCAGAGACTGTTTAGCTCCAGGGAACTCCCATCTCTCTCTCCCTGAATTAGATGCAACTCCTTACAGCCTGAACCTCATTGAGGAAAAGGAAATGGATTTGGGAACAGTTGTGGTGCCTTGCACTAGGAATTCCCTGTTGGCTCTTTTGGTGAGTCCCCTGGGGTGCACACCGTGACCCTTGATCCCACCCATTTGGGGAAGGTTGTGACAGGGCAGTGGTAGCGCCATCGGTGTGGAAGTCATGGTCAGGCGGGACTAGGGCACCTGGGGGTTTGTCCCCTTTGGGGTTAGGAGAACTCCGTTGTTTTTGTGCAGTTTCCATTTGTTTGGTAGGCTTTGGCATTGAGATTGGGCTTGGAATTCCCTGTACTGTCTACTTGTCAACTTGTATTTGTTGTCGTCCGTGAGTTTTTATTTCAACATGGAAGGCTCTGTTTCTATTCCTTCTGAAATCCCCTGGGGAAAATCTTGGCTGAATGGCCAACTTACAGCTATAAGTCAAATGGTTTCTTTTTTTTTTTTTTTTTTTGAGACAGAGTCTCGCTTTGTTGCCCAGGCTAGAGTGAGTGCCATGGTGTCAGCCTAGCTCACAGCAACCTCAAACTCCTGGCTCAAGCAATCCTCCTGCCTCAGCCTCCCAAGTAGCTGGGACTACAGGCATTCGCCACCATGGCCGGCTAATTTTTTGTATATATATTAGTTGGCCAATTAATTTCTTTCTATTTATAGTAGAGACGGGGTCTCGCTCTTGCTCAGGCTGGTTTCGAACTCCTGACGTCGAGCAATCCTCCCATCTCAGCCTCCCAGAGAGCTAGGATTACAGGCGTGAGCCACCGCGCCCAGCCAGGTCAAATGGTTTCTTGAGTCCAGGACCAGATGATGAATGAGGAGGCCTAGGACTCCAAGACTCCATGCCTCACCGGTGACTCTGACCCAAATATCTCCACAGGAGACCCGGGGAACAATTGACAGTGGGAACTCAATTAATGGACTTTTGATTGACACAGGAGCTACCTTTTCTGTTCTAAACTCTAACTTCCCTTAACAAGGACATGGTGGGAAACACCAAAGGGCAGACAATGCCTGTGCAGCAGGAGGGCCTGGAGGCCCCAGGGGCCCTGGACTAGGAGGCCACAGTGGCTTCCAGGGAGGCTCTCACAGCGGCATTTGGGGGCTGGGGTCACAGCCACAGTTGGGGCTGAGGCCAAGGAGCTTGTGGAGACAAAGCCGAGGACAAGGAGTGGATGCCCATCACCAAGCTGGGCCACCTGGTCCAGGACATGGTGCCGGTGGTTGGGGTAACTGGTCAGACCCTGAAGAAGTTTTTATACTAAAGAGAATAACTTTTTTGCTAAACAGTTTTTTAAAGGATTCTCCCCCTAATTAGGCTTATGACCAACAAAGTCAGCCACTTTGCTTATTTAACAATAGTTTTGTCTTCGTGGTTTTCCCTGTTAGCCCAGGCTGTCGCTGCTCTGAAACTTATCTTTGCATTCTGTGGGAAAGACTTCAATGTTAGTAAAACACTTCTGTAAGGGATGTCATTTATTCACTCAAAAATTACCGTGCACCTCCTGGGCCCAGGTGCTGTGGTGGAACGGGGAAAGGCCTTTTTATCACTCTGTAGAAGGGAGCTTGAAAAACTAGCGATTTGTTTCTTTCCAGGTGCTCCCGCCTATGGTGTGTGCTAGTAGAACTTCAATCAAAGTTGAAGGCCCACGTCCTGCTCAGCTCAGAGGCCCTGGGCCAGAAAGTACTGGAAAGAGCACAGAGGTCCTTACACAAACTTGCAAATCTGTGTGGGCAGCTTCTTTTGTTGAGGGGAGCCACAGGAGAGGGGAGAAAGAAGGGGGAGGGCTGAATGTTAAATCTGAAGGAACTGTCATTTTAAAACTGCACTACTGTTCCAGTTTCTGGTCTGGCATGTAAGGAGCTTAGAAGTTGCCACTCCATCCTAATGACAAGTAAAAAGCTAAACAAACTCAAAAATCACAGCTTTCTTAGATCTATAAAAGAAGTGATATCACAGGGCAAATCATTGCCCCCAAAATTGGAGAGACAGACAGGCAGATGCAGATAATCAAAACACACTGGAGCAGAAACTCACAACTACAAACCTCTGCAGCAATCAGTGCTGGGGCAGGAAAACCTGAACTGCAATTGACAATTGCTGGAGGCTCAGTGTGGACAAGTCTGAGAGGTTAAAACTTCCAGGAGGACCTAGTCCTAGAGGGGCCCCCATACTTTTGTGAGTTTTTCCTCCAGGAGCTCTACCAGGTTCTCACAGTAAATATCAGAGAAAACTCCCTGTGCTTCTCTGGCAGGGGGAGAAGAAACGGAACCATTTGAAACACACCAGAGCACTCTGCTCTTCTCAACAAGAATTCTGCTCTTCTTAACTCTTTCCCCCAGGGGAAACTAGTTACCGAAAGCCTAACCCCTTGGGCCTTTATTGGAGCCTAACTGACCTGGGGAAGGAGGCATATCAATACCAGCCCACTCTAGCCACCCTGTCACATTGAAGGGTGGAGTCAGGTGGGGGGAGGGGACCAAGAAACACATGAGAAGTTCACGGTTCAGGAATACCAAAAGGATCACTAAAAGCTTGAGACCTACTTCTAGGATTATAGAATGCTTCTCTTCTCCCCATACCTTACCACCACATTACTAAAGATCTGTTTACAGTTGTACCTCTTGCCCAGTACATCATGTCTAGATATCAGGAAAAAATTACAAGGCATACCACAAGGCAAAAAATACCATTGGAAGAGACAGAGCAAGCCTCAGAACCAGACATGGCAGGGATGTTGGAATTATCAGACAGGGAATTGAAAACAACTGTAATTAAGATGCCAGGGGAGCTAACGGATAATGTACACAGCATGCAGGAACAGATGGGAATCTAAGTAAAGTGATGGAAATCCTAAGAACAAACCAAAAAGAATGCTAGAGATCAAAAACACCGGAACAGAAATGAAAAGTTCCTTTGGTGGGCCAATTAACAGACTGGACACAGCTTAGGAAAAACTCTCTGAGTTTGAAGATGTCGCAATAGAATCTCAAAACTGAACAGCAAAGAGAACAAAGACTCAAAAAAAGAACAGAACATCAGAAGAACTGTGAGATGACTACAAAAGGTAAAACATATATATATTGGGAATACTAGAAGGAGAAGAAAAAGAGAAAGGAACAGAAGAAATGTTTGAAACAATAATGACTGAGAAGTTCCACATATTAACATCAAATACCAAACCACAGATCCAGGAAACTCATATAATGCCAAGCAGGATAAATGCCAAAAAGCAAAACCAAAAACTACATCTAGGCATATCATTTTTAAACTACAGAAATCCAAAGATAAAGAAAAAAATTCTGAAAGAAACCAGAGGAAAAAACATACCTCACGCATAGAGGAGGAAAGATAAGAATTACATCCAACTTCTCAGAAACCATGCAAGCAAGAGAGTGAAGTAAAATATTTAAAGTGTTGAGAGAAAAAACCCCACTAATCTAGAATTCTGACAATTTGAAGAAATTATTCTTCAATAGTGAAGGAGAAATAAAGACTTTCTCAGACAAACAGAAATTGAGGGAATTGTTGCCAGTAGACTTGCCTTGCAATAAATGCTAACAGAAGTCTTTTGGAGAGAAGAAAAATTTCTGATGTCAGAAACTCAGATCTACATAAAGAAAGGTAGAGCACTGAAGAAGGAATAAATAAAGGTAAAGTAAAAACTTTTATTTTTCTTATTCTTAATTGACCTAATACATAATAGTTCGTTCAAAATATTAATAACAATATATTTGACTACATATGCTTATGCATATATCTCATGTACATATATCTTTATGGATGCCCATGTGCAGTGAAATGAATGACAGAAATAACACAAGTAAAGGCAGGAAGGAGTTAGGATCACTTTGTTATTATAAGGCACTCATACTACTTGTGAAGCACTGTAGTATTATTTGAAAGTAGGCTTGGATTAGTTGTAAATATATATTGCAAGCTCTATGACAACACTGAAAAAGTAAAATATGAAGTACAGTCATGTGTCACTTAACAATGGAATATTTTCTGAGAAATGCATCATTTCGTCATTGTGTGAACATTATAGAGTGTACTTATACAAACCTAGATGGTATCAGCCTACTATACACCTAGGCTAAGTGGTATAGCTGATTGCTCCTAGGCTACAAACCTGTACAGCATGTTACTGTACTGAATATTATGGACAACTGGAACATAATGGTAAGTATTTGTGTATCTAAACATATCTAAACATAGAAAAGGTACAGTGACGATACAGTACTATAATTGTATGGGACCACCATTGTATATGTGGTCCATCATTGAACAAAATGTCATCATGTGGCACTTACCTATATGACCAATATGATAAGAAAGGAGAGAAGACAGAATTATATAAAAAGCTCAGTTAAAACCCCAAAAGGTGAGACCAGCCTAAGTCAGAGAAATACCCTATCTTTACCAAAAATAGAAAAAATTAGCCAGGTGTGGTGGCACATGCCTGTAGTCACAGTGAATTGGGAGGCTGAGGCAGGAGGATTGTTTGAGCCCAGGAGTTTGAGGTTGCAGTGAGCTATGATGATGCCACTGCACTCTAGCCAGGATGACAGAGCGAGATCCTGTCTCAGGAAAAAATAAATAAATAAAACCAAGAGATAAAATAAATAAAAATAAACAAAACCAAGCAGAAAAAGAGTGGAAGACAAAAATAGGAACAAAGAACAAGAGCAACAAATAGAAAACAGAAACAAATATTGTATATTTGTATATCAAATATTGTATATTGTATATTTGTATATCAAATATTATATATTTGTGTATCAAACAAATATTGATATTATTCAATTATATCAATAATTACTTTAAATGTCAATGGTCTAAATTTGCAGTCCCCAATCCCCAGGCTGTGAACTAGTACTGGTGTGTGGCCTGTTAGGAACCAGGCTACACAGCAGGAGGTGAGGTGAGCAGTGGGTGAGCAAAGCTTCATCTGTATTTATAACCACTCCCCATTGCTTGGATCGCCACATAAGCTCCGCCTCCTGCCAGATCAGCAGCGGCATTAGATTCTCATAGGAGCAAGAATCCTACTGTAAACTGCACATGCGAGGGATCTAGGTTGCATACTCTTTACAAGAATCTAATGCCTGATGATATAAGGGGGAGCTGAGGTCATGATGCTAGCGCTGAGGAGTGGCTGCAAATACAGATTATCATTAGCAGAGAAGTTTGACTGCACAATAAATGTAATGCACCTGAATCATCCCAAAACCATCCTCCCCTCCATTGGTCCATGGAAAAACTGTCTTCCATGAAACTGGTCCCTGGTGCCAAAAATGTTGGGAACTGCTGGTCTAAATGCTCTAATAAAATACATATAATAAAATACATACAATCTAGAAATCACACTCCTTGGTATTTACCCAAAGGAGTAAAAACCTGCACAATGGGTATTTACAGCAGCTTTATTCATAATTGCAAAAGCCTGGAAGCATCCAAGATGTCCTTCAGTAGGTGAGTGGATAAATAAACTGAAATACATCCAGACAATGGAATAGTATTCAGTACTAAAAAGAAATGAGCTATCAAGCCATGAAAACATGGGGGAAACTTAAATTCATATTACTAAGTGAAAGAAGCCAATCAAATCTGAAAATGCTATACATACTGTATGATTCCAACATATAACATTTTGAAAAAAGCAAAACTACGAATACAGTAAAAAGATCAGTGGTTGCCAGAGGCTGGGGGAAGAGATAATAGGCAGAGCAGAGAGAATTTTTAGGGAAATGAAACTATTCTTTTGGATACTGTCATGGTGGATACATGTCATTACACACTTGCCCAAACCCACAGAATGTACAACACCAAGAGTGAGCCCTAATGCAAACTATAGACTCTGGGTGATAAAGACGCAACCACGTAGGTTCATGGATTGTAACAAGCTGGTGTTGATGTTGGTGACGGTGGAGCTTGTGCGTGTGTAGGGGCAGGGACATGTGGGAAATCTCTGCAATGTCCCCTCGATTTTTTGTGAACCTCAAACTACTCATTAAAAAAAAAATCTTAAAAAAAAGTGTGTCCAGGTCACACATACACAAAAAACTGCACTGCTTTTGCCAGGATGACCCAACCATGACAATAATAGGATGATAAAAATAAGTAAAGGCAGCTATGGACAGCAGTGTGCAAGGTAGGAGGTGCTTAGACTCTGGCTTAGACTCTGGTTTAGGCAGATCTGTCTCCACCACTTATACTGAGACCTCAGCCAAGTTCCTTAACCTCTCTCAGCCTCTGAGTCCTGGGCTGCAAAGTGGAGGTAATAGTATCCCTTTTGCAGATTTGTTTTGAGAATTAGAAATAATATATGTAACATGTGGGACAAAATCCCTGACAAATATTAGGCATTCAATCACAATAGCTGTAAAGTCAGAGTCTTATCCTGTGCTGCTTCATACTTTTAGAGTCACCTACGTTTGTATAGCAAAGATAAAAAAAAAGAAAAAATAAAGAAAAGAAACAACCAGTTGGTAGCCAAGAAGGATTTCACAACCAGGCACGGTTGGGAGGGCTGAGAGCGCTCAGAGCTGAGGCCCAGACTCAACTGGGTGCTGGAGCTCCCCCTTCAGGCCAAGTTTGGTATGTGTTAGGAGGATCTGGGGCAGCGTAAGTGAGCCACACAGAACCAGACGAAAACCCAGCACACTTCTTTGCTTGGTTTATGCTTTTCAAAAAAAATAATATTGCTTATTGAGCCATATTTGCACAACATTTGCTAAAATTATCACTATATTTATATTACCGTATTTAATTACATGACATAATACATGATTTAGGGCAAGTTTTGTTAAAATGCCAATATCATGATCTAAATAGGTAGCTTTCTCATTAACCTTGGGTATTAATCAGTGCTTTTTTTTTTTTTAAAGAAAAAAAAAGCTTAAGTGGAACTAACTGACTCTGAATCTTTCTTGGCTTATCAGAACCAAGTTTTCCATCTCTCAAAACCACCCAAACCATCTCTATTTCACAAGGAGGGAACAAGCATTTATTGAATCTAACTGTACAAAAGCATTGAGTTAAAAGTTTTGGAGAACACAGAGAAGTGTAAAGTATGGATTCCTGACCTCTAGGACCGTCTAATCTAGTTGTGAAGACAAAATATACATAAATGAAATGGTTAAGTCGCAAGCAAGGAAATGACTAAGTGTGGGCTTGTTGGTGCTAGGACTCATCCCCCACCCAACTCTCCACCCCATCCCAGTATCCAGTAGAGCATGTGCACAACCAGACACTTCGCAGGCGTCTGGTGAATTAAACTGAGTAGCCTGATGATGATAGAGAACAGGGAATAAATACTGAATGGCTATAAAAGAAAGTCACATCTTTCCCTTTATTTTCTCCTTAACATTACAATCTTCTAACACAGTCTTTATCATTTACCTTTTCCCTCTAAATGTGAGCATTCTGAGAGCAGAGAGTTAGCCTGTTTTATTCACTGTGTATCCACAGAGCATAGATTTATGTCTGGAACATCATGGTCACCCAATAAATATTTTTTGAATGAATGAATGTTTCAGCCATAATTTACAAGTGGTGTACATAAGTGAGATTGAGGTTCCTGGAGTCTTGTGGAATTTCTGGGTCAGGGTTAATGACCACAGAATGAAATAACAAAAACATGCCAGAGTGTTTTTTGTGGTTTTGTTTGTAATATGGCAAGGAGGAAACAATTTAAAAGAAAGGATTGGCTATATTAATATTACATCTGTATAATGGAAGCTCTATAATGGAATGATACATCTCTGTAGTGGAATATTATAAATCTATTAAAAATGGCAACATTGATCTATATTCTTTTGGAAATATTTACTTATGATATATTAGAAGTGATAAGATAAAATCCCAAAATAAGGTCCTGTTTTCAAAAAAAAATTGGGGGGGGTTAAAGGTATATGAATAGAAAAAAGTCTGGAATGGTTTACACAAAATGTTATCACTAGGTGGCAGAATAAAAGGTGGATTTTTATTCTTTAAATCTTTTCCTACTGTGTGATTTTTTAAAAATAATGTTATTAATAATATGCATGCACTATTTTCAAATCAGAAGAAAATAAAGATATCTCTAGTTGGAAAAGAAGCTGTCTGGGAATTCCATCCTGCAGCAGTGCCAGGAATGTGGGACCACTGTCTGGGTCCCCACGTGGTCCTGTGGTCATCACCTCCCTGTACCTGCTTCCCTGAACCCTCCCCTGGGCTCCCCTGTGACATAAATTACAGTTGACTGTCACTGATCCAGCTAGTCTGGGATTATCGATTTCAGATGGTGGTCAGATTTAATAGCCAGCAGTCATTACAGAGGCTTACCTCTCCATCCTTCTCCCTGATGAAGACTGCCCTGAATTGCCAACTGAATTTCCATCAATGAAAGCCCAAGAACTACTGCCTGAAGTCCTGGCAGTGAGATGCTGTGCCCCTGCATCCCGCCCCTAAATGATTAAATAGACGGGGCCAACACTGGCGTGGTAAGAGGAGAGTTAGACAGGAGCTTTGGCTGGGATGAATATGCCTTGGAAGCCACAGTAATTGGGGGTTAGGGGAAAATTAAACATGTTCCCCTTACCCAGGGCTGTGCTGGCAACACTAAAGGTCCTGCAGGCTTTTGGTAAAACTTCCAAACAATCATTTCTTCATGCTGGTTCTGCTTTCATTACCAACATTTGGAACTAGGAGTGAAACTAGGTATTCTCCTTTAGAGATATACTATTTCCTGGTCCAGAGATCTGGGGTGGTGCAGGCAGTAGGAAGTAGGAACAACCCGATATTATTGTGTAAATACCCATGGCATGGGCTTTCGTAGTCAGGTTATTGACTTGGGGCAAGATCCTCAATTCTCTGAACTTCAGTTCTCTCATCCATAAAATTGCGTTATTAGTACATACTTCACATTCTTTTTGAAGAATGCAGGAGATTACATGAGATGATAAAATGCCTAACCAGTGTATGGTACACACATTTATTGGCACACAATAAATATATATTTATTGAATATATATTCCTCTATCAATGTCTTCTATGGCTATTAGGAAAAGGATAGAGGGGCAATATATTGAGATCCCACTACGTGCTAGCTACTTTCCTGGATGCTATACTTACTTCATGTTCTTACAACTCAATATTTGGTATAAATACCCATTACACAGATGAGGTCCACAGAGGCTAAGTGACTTGCTCAAGATCAGGGCAACATGTGACAGAGCTGGTGTTTGAAACTCCAATTATTCAGCTGGGAACTGAGTATGAATACATAATAATAACAGTAGCTCACATTTTGGGGGCAACCTACTATGTGTCAGACTAAGTATATTACGCAGATTATAGGATTCTTGTTTCATTTTGACAGCAAGTCCATTAAGTGGGCATCATTATTATTCCCATTTTGCAGATGAGAAAACTGGCATACCATGAGGCTAAGTAACATGCCCAAGCAGCAGGGCCTGGTTTGAGTGACTCACCACTGACCTACCCACCACCCCTGAGAGATGCATCTGAGGCCAGGAGACTGGCCAGCGCACGGGGCAGTTCTCCCAACTCCCCTGAGAACTCAGCAGCACCTGTTCACAAGGTCAGTTCCCACCCTCTGAGGCCTGGAGGCACTGGTGAAAGCCCCTACCCCATGACGAGGAGACTGGCCCCTGGGCTTGGTCTTAAAGGGGAGCAAAGATGGATAAGTGAGAGCCCCCAAGCTTGGGGTCAAGGCAGGTAGCTGGCTCAGAGGTCAGGAAGGGAGGCTGGCAGGGGAGGGCTGTCAAAGATGGCCGCAGCAAAGAGCTTGATTGAGGCAGGGATTGATTCCCAGGCTTTAAAGGAACATTTCTTAAACTCTGTGACCGTGACTCACCAAGCAATACTACGTGACAGGTAGAGCGGTTATGCAAATCTTCTTCCACAAAAAGAAGAATTGTTGTCAGACTGAGAAAAGACACAAACAAAAATAATACACATAGGAGAGAAGAGACTTAAAAATATAAATTAAATTTCACGATATGGAGAAAAAATTTTTATAAAACTACATTTTGGTATTTCCCATGATTATACAATATAACATGATTATTTGTTATAAAATATGGCATTATTTTGCAAAGGCTTATAGCACACAGGAAGGTTTTTCAGGGAACAGCAGCATCCTGATATGTTGTTTAAGAAATGCAGTCTGTAAGTGAATAAGTAGCACGTCCTTGATGTGAGATCTATATAGACTAGCCGCTTGGTTCTGCCCAAAATACAGAGAATATTATCTTAAAGAACCATGACTTGCTAAAGCAGGTCCCTAAAATGGTAGCCTTAATTTCTTTTTTACTCGCACAACTCTAGCAATAAAAATTGTGGGCATGTACCCCAATATAGTATATTTATTTATCTACAAATGACATACATGCACTTCTATCATTAGCTAATATCTCAAGACTTAATTTACACTTAGGGTGAGGTTTATCACAAATGCCAGTGGAGGTAAAAGCACCGTCCTCTTGATAATTTCTAAATTGTTTTTGTCAACTTCTTGCCTAACCTGATTAGACTGTCATTGCTTCTAACCTCATAATATGTCTGAGAATGAGCTTATATTGAATTAGGGACGGTGCCATTTTCTGGTTATTTGTTTGGATTTGCATTATGGGTCTAATCTGCACACTCTTTCTTTGCAGGGCTCTTCGTAAGCCACTCCTCCATTTTGATTAGTTTAGTTAAAACTAAATAATACAATTTTTATGTCCTCTCAAGTAGCACAAATAAGCTGTAATACTCTGAAAGCAGATGAGTGACCAATCAACCTGTGGGGGGTGGGCAGTACTCATGTCCCTCAGGATACCCGTCGATATCTGTAGGTAACAGGGAGCAAGAGACAGACCAAGCAGGCATGCATGGGTCAGTCTCTGTATTAAATTGAAGTAAAGCTTAATTCTTTTCTTATGTGTAAATAAAACATTAACAAACATCCCAATATTTTCCTCCCATTTTCCCAGCATATCATTCTGCATTCCCTGGGCTGCCTACTCCCTACTTGGGGACATCAGAGGCATAATTGTCATCAACTCAGGGGTTCTTGGGGTCTGTGCCTAGCAGCAGATTTATGGGAGTTTGATTCCCCACTGACTCAGGTTACCTGCAAAGACAGCTCAAGCCTGGCATCATGGCAGTCAAGCCTTCTTTGGAGAGATTCAAAAGGAAAGGAAGTGATACACAAGATTTTCTGTCACTCTTGCCTTGAACCAATCCCAGGACTAACTCGATTTCTGGTCATTGTAAATAAAGATAGTGGCTGTAGACTACATGACTTCCCTGGAAAAACCCATCCATCAAGCAAAGGAGGAAATTAACAGTCTTACATGATTGAGGAAGAGAAAAATTGGATTTTTTTAAAAAGCTACAAGTTCATTTTTTTCTGCAGATCTTATGATGTAGTTGTGCCTCCTCTTACTTTGTGACATAACACATACCACATTGGGCTGATCGGACTGCAATAGTTGATATTTTGTGTTTGTTTCCTTCAGCAGACTGTAAGTTCCTTGAGGCAAGACCAATACAGTTTTGCGGCATCAGTACCTAGTACAGTGCCTAGCAAATAGTAAGTGTTCAAAAAATGTTGTCGGATGAATACACTCTTGAGGATAATAATAATGACCCATGAGAATCAAAGGAGATGCTGTAAGTGAAGCACTTAGCATAGAGTAACTGCTCAATAAATACATGTATTATTGCAAAAGATAATCGCTTGGTGAACCATTTTGTTATTAGATTGTACAATAGTACTTTGTAAACTGCAAAGCAGTATGTTAATTTACACTTTTGAACTCCCCAGTTTCCATCATAGAAACAAATTTTCTGTGAAATACTGACAGTCCTGCACCTGCATGGGCCGCTGTCCACGCTGTGGGCTGGGAAAGGCCTTGGGCAGGGGCGCGGCACGGTACTGAGGAAGCTGTGTAGCCAGAAAGCGTGTTACCCGGGCAGGAGGTGAGATATATTGTTTTATTCCCTCTCCCCCTGCACCGGGTTCCTGGTTCACTTGGCAGTGGCTCGTGATCCAGCAGCCGAGATTCCAGAAGTCCCCACCGCTCCGCCAACAGTGCTCTCCAGGCCTCTGCTAAGTGCCTGGCTGCTCTCTCAGAACCACCACTCCTCACACGTCCGTGATGAAATCCCTTTCCATCCACCCAGCCATTTGATAAATACGCATTTTCTCTTACACCTACTACGTGCCTTATTATTGTAGGTGCTGGGAAGATAGTTTAAAAAAAAAAAAACAGACACAAATCTCTCATGGAGCTTACATTCCAGGTAAAATAAATAGGTAAAATGTGTAGTGTTGGATGGTGGTAAGTGCTAAAGAAAAGAGTAAAGCAGATGGGAAGAGGGAAGGGAGATTAAGGGCCTGGGGAGCAGGCTGCATGCATAAAAGAGTGGCCAGCTGAGGTTTCACCAAGAAGGTGACGTGTGCCTAGAACTTGGAGGAGGAGAGAGATGGAGCCAGGCAGACACCGCAGGAAGAGCTTGTCAGACAGAGGGAACACCACGTGCGAAGGCCTGCGACAGGAGCATGCCTACGACAGAAGGAGCGAGCTGGGAGTCACGGCAGATGACGTCAGAGCCAGATGCGCTCCATGTGTGTTTGGCTGGTAGTCTGAGTGGGACAGGAAGCCAGTGGCGATAGGGGAGTGACACGGAGCTCATTTGGGTTCCAACAGGGATCACACTGGACCCCACGGGGGAAGTGAGGACAACCAGATAGGGGACACTGCTGTAGCCCCGGTGAGAGACGATGCGCATGGACCACATGGGAATGGTGGAGGTGGTGAGAAGTAGCCAGGTTCTGGATGTGTTTTTAAGGTAGAAGATGCAGCATTTGCTGGCCCATTAAATGTGGGGGTGAGGGAAAGAAGCACCCAAGAATGGAGGCCTCAGATGAGACACTACCCCTTCAGCCTCCTGCAGAGAGAAGGTGATGTGTGCATATGAAATATCTGTTCCTCTCAGCTTTTGCCCTAAGCCAAAGCCAATTTTCTAAATTTAGCCTTTCTTTTTTAACCATTGCTGAAAGCATGCATTTCTTGAAAAGTAAGTGTATTTGAAGTTTCCAAATAGTTTAACAGTACATAAAATATATGATGTGTGCTGATTCTCAGCAATGAATATCAATCTCTAAAACTCCTAGCTTCCCACTAGGAAATTTTATCAGCCAAATTAGAATTGCAATTTTATTCCTCCTCGGTTATCTGATTAAGGTTTCATTTTAGCCTTGGGCTTATTTTTGAAAGCCCAATAAACATTTTACACACCTACTCATATATTACCAAAGCCATTCTGAATGCAGCCTACAGTAAAATTAATTACCATGTCACTGGTCTGTCACATTTCAAGAGAAATCATCAATATTTACTCAGACCTGATTCAATGTCACTGAAAGGAAACAATATTAGCAGCAAATTTCTTTGGATTATGGTACAGCAATAGCTGGAGATTCCCATTTAAATACATCCACAAAGTTTTTAGAAGACCATTTTCAACATGCAGAGAAAATAATAAATCAATATTCGTATCACTTCAAAAATTCATAGGCCCATAAAGTCCACATGTTTTCAAGTTCCTCCCGGGCTGTACCGTGAGGCTGGCGGCAACAGAAACAGAAGCCAAGCCTGGAGTTGAGAGAAATGCTGAGCATTTAGGAGACTGTGGGGAGGAAGTCCTTGCAGGTGAAGGCAGCGCAGGCCTGACGAGCTAGAGCCAGAAAAGCCAGGATTTTAGTGCAGTCTGTGCCCAGAAATCTAAGCTAGAGCTCACCTATGTGGCAGACCCAGAGGCAGACAGCATGGAGTCATGAAACACAATGGACGCTGTGCTTTCAACTCCCAGCTCTGCCACTTGGACACTGTATGATTTTAGGCAAGGGAATCTCTCTGTGCCTCGGTTTCCTCATCTGTTAAAACAGTACCTTGTTCGTGGGGTTATGGTGAGGACACAATGTAAGCGGCTTAAAATAAGGCCTTATACACAATGGGCACTCAATGCATACACAAACACACACACATATGTATTGTATATACACATATACATGCACATCTGACTACATATATGTATACACAGATATGGTATAGATAGTGGGTATATATACACCACATATATAGTGTATATAGATGCATACACACATATATAGTATAGTGCATATAATTAAGTCAAAGAACTGACTTTGAGTCCTCAGCTCTGTCATAATTATCTTGCCTGTCTCCCTGAGTTTCCTGGGGATACTAATGGCACTCTTGCCCGGAGCTTGTGAGGGCTAATAAGATAATGTATTATAAAAGAGTTCTGGCTGGGTGCGATGGATCATGTCTACAATCCCAGGGCTTTGGAAGGCTGAAGTGGGAGGATCGCCTGAGGCCAGGAGTTCAAGACCAGCCTGGGCAAAGTAGTGAGATTCCATCTTTACAAAACTATAAAAATTAGCCGGGTGTGATTGTCAGCACCTATAGTCCCAGCCACTCAGGATGCTGAAGCAGGAGGATCACTTGAGCCCATGAGTTCACGGTGAGCTATGATCCCACCACTGCACTCCAGCCTGGGTGGCAGAGCAAGACCCTGCCTCAAAAAAAAAAAAAAAAAAAGAGAGCGAGTTCTGAAAGTGTAAGAAAGTAAGTATAGACAGGTGTGGCCTGTTATCAGGAAGGTGCTTTCTATTCTCCTCTTTTTTTCTTACTCTTCACTTCTCTAGCCTGGCGAATCTGCTTCTTTCTGGGTGGTTTGGGTTTCATAGCCCTGGGCCCTTGCCCTGCAGCCCGGCCTTCCACAGCAGAGCCTCGTGTCCTCGTGCAGAGTTGCCACTTCGGACCGTCTTGCAAGGAAGCACGGAGCCTTTCCCAGGCTGGAGCTGGAATGTGTAGGTTGAGCTTGCTCACACTGATAATTTGAGTCTCTGTGCTCCGTGCTGGGATGACTAAGGTAACAGCTAAAAGAGGAGACGGAGAGGCTGCTGGGCCGGGTGAGCTGAAGAGGTTACGTGTGGGGGAGGCACTCAGGGAGCCAAATGTGCTCCTCTGCCTTCGCTTTTCTAGTGTCACTGTCTTCGGCAGGAGGAGGGTTCTGTGCCATTTCCTCGCCTCCAAGGACAAGAAGACTGAATAGTTAAATGACAAAGAAAAAGACTTTAAGGCTGATGTGCACCTAAAATCTAGATCAATGGGGAGCTGTGGGACCCCAGCGATTCTTTTCCGCCCATTTCCTAAATTGAAGGAAGAGTTTTTCAGTATTTTTTTTTATGGCTTCTTTTTTCCCCCATACTTAGCAGCCTCATTGACATATAATTTACATACCATATAATTCCCCATTATAAGTGCGCAGTATAATGACTTTTAGTTAATTTATACAGTTGTGCACTCATCACCACAATCCAATTTAGAACAGTTCCACTCTCCAAACAGAAATGCTGTGCCCAGCACCGTCAAGACTCACTCCCACCCCCAGCCCCAGGCAAACACTGCTCTGCTTTCAATTTCCATAGATTTGTCTTTTCCAGAAATGTCATACCAATGAAATCATATCCCATGTAATCTTTTGTGTCTGGCTCCTTTCACTCAGCATCATGTTTGAGATTCTTATACGCTGTTGCATGCATCAGGGGCAGTTTCTTTTTATCACTAAGTAGAATTCTATTTACAGATATTCCACATTTTATTATCCATTCACCAGCTGATGAATATTTGGGTTCTTTTGTGACTTCTTTTAAAATGTTCCAAGTAAAGGAGGTTGATCCCCATTCTTTGAAGACATTCTTTGTTAATCTCTACCAGAAGTATTCCTTTGCGGCGAGAGCTGGGAAACACGTTCTGCAGTGCCCCTGTGAAAGCACAGCATCTTCCAACGTAACAGCAAGGAGTCCACTACAAACCTATACACAGGTGTGCTTCATTAGAGGTAAACCCAAATGCTAAAGTAGGGAAATCATTCATTCATTCATTTTCCAGTACTTGATGGCTTGAAATAAAGGAATTTTCCACCTGGAGTAGATACATGGGGCTGATGATACATGGGGCTCGTTGGTTGGAGCCTGCACAGGATGTTTGCAGGTCACGGTCCAATGTTGCTGATCATAAGAGGCACCAGGACAAGGAAAGCCAGGTGACCTGGGCCCACTGCATCACTCCAGCAGCAGGGGAGCAAGCCACCTGCCAAAGGAGGAGGAGGATCCAAAGGGGAAGGCTAAGAGTGTGGGCCCCGGTCTCCTATCCTTACTCTGGAAGTACATCCCCAAAGCAGAGGCTAATTTTTTTTTTATTCTGTACAGCATGTTACTGTGCCGAATACTGTAGGCAGCAGAGGCTAATTGTGTCTTGGCGTTCTACTTTGTTCTTGACTCACACCAAGCCCCTTCTGGCAGACGCCTTAGGGCAGGTATGTTGCCAGGAAAGCTTTGAGTTGCCTCTAGAGGTTACAGTGTGGAGCCACAGGTAGCTCATGAGAAACTCATCATCATTCCTGAGTAAAGGACATACAGACTCTGTTGACAGAGGACCTGCACTTGGTCAGTCAGTAAATACCATATAAGTGTCAGGCGCTGTGCTGGGCAGTGGGATAGAGGGGCGACACAGCTGCTGGCCTCAATGAGCTCACTGTCCAGCAAGAGAGTGTAACCAATAAACAAGTGAATATAATCCTGTAGAAAAGGTAACCCAGGAACCCATAAAAGGCACCCCTAGAACATGGGAACAAGGACTATGAGAGCTACAGAAGAGTGGGCATTTCATCTGGGAGTCAAAAATGAGAAATGCATCAGGTGGCAAGGGGGAAAGGAAAGAGCAGTATTTACATGGCTGTTTCAAGATGATTTTATGCTACCAGCTGGAAAGATCCCAGGGCTGAGCTTGTTGGCTGTCCCTCCCCCTCCACTGAGCTCTCCCCTTCATTCCCCAAAACCACTTTTGCCCAGACTGAAGATGGGATCGAACAACTCCTGAGAATTGTCTAATGAGGAAACTGAGTCAAAAGCATGTGAAAAATAAGATAAAGCTTTCGATTTGGGGCAATTCATGGATTTCCCCTGCAACCAAACCAATGTAGTAGTTCTGAGATCTGCCAAGAAGCCCTAGAAAGCTGATTGCTGGCCATTCATGGTGGATCAGCCACTTTAGCTGCTTAAACATGTGTGTGGTTAGCCAAGTCAGCTAGCAACAGAATAACAGGGAAAGGGATTTACTTAACAGCCAACTTGGCCAAGTGGCTCCTATCGCACTAAGGATGCTCTCTCTACCTGGTGCTTAAAGCCTGACTTCTTGAAGCTCTCCAGAGAGAGAGCCTCGAAGAGCATTGCTAAAAGATCAGTTAGCATAACCTTCCTCACGTGCCCTGCGAAAGGAAGCGGTGTTGGCTGGCCTGGGGACACGATGGCTCAAGTTCCACAGCCAGGAGGCTTTCCCACATCAGCCTCTTCTCAACCCAGCACTTAAGAGTGGCTGCTTTGGGGATCTTCTGGTTAAACCTGGTGACTAGAACACATTCTTTCATCTCTTTTTCTTACCAAAAGTCCACTAAGATGATACTACAGTATTTTTAAAAAATAAAGAAAGAAAGTACAAAGACTAGGAGAATAGGAAGAAATTCAGCAGATGGCTGGGCACAGTGGCTCACGCCTGTAATCCTAGCACTCTGGGAGGCCGAGGCGGGCGGATTGCTTGAGGTCAGGAGTTCAAAACCAGCCTGAGCAAGAGCGAGACCCCATCTCTACTATAAATAGAAAGAAATTAATTGGCTAACTAATATATATATAGAAAAAATTAGCCGGGCATGGTGGTACATGCCTGTAGTCCCAGCTACTCGGGAGGCTGAGGCAGGAGGATCGCTTAAGCCCAGGAGTTTGAGGTTGCTGTGAGCTAGGCTGACGCCACAGCACTCACTCTAGCCTGGGCAACAAAGTGAAACTCTGTCTCAAAAATAAAGAAAGAAAGAAAGAAATTCAGCAGATAATCAATGTCTCTAAAATTTCAGAAGCTGAGAAACAGATGACCAGAGGTAACTGGGAGCAAAGCCAGCAACAAAGAGAGGAATTCAGGAAGAAGCAAGCCTCTCTGTACTGCGGATCTCTAGAAAGGTTCAGAAATTGGGAACACCATGTGCCTCAAAGGAAGGATAGAGGCACATGTTGCAGCCAGAAAAAGCAAAAGTGATTAAAAGACAAAAATAAGCAATTAGACCCACCCATCCTTTCTCTTACCTTGCCCAGCCAGACTCCTTACCCACCCCAGCAGAGGGCTGGGGATTTACTGTCTGGACAGGTGAACCAGTTGGGCTCCAATCTTGGGGACATTGGGTCCACCTGAGGATGGCACTTAGCCTCCCTACTTAAAACAGGGGTTGTATGAAAGCCTACATAGTTCCAACCCCAACACCCTTCTGCTATGTGCCAGAATGCCAGAAGCCAAGCTTACCTTCCACAAGTAAAGATCCCTCTCTAGAAAACTGACCAACTCAGGAGAAAATGCCTAGAGATGTTGACTTTTGGGATATCTCCCACAAAGCAGCCTGGTCCCCATCTGATCACTACCACCCAGTAATGCCTACTGGAAAATAAGCCCCTAGCAAGTGCAGAGCTTTGTATCAACATTTTAGTGCCTTAAAATGCTGATAATGCCTTCGTATCTTTAAAATGGACAATCAAGGATTAGCAGGCATTTGGAAAATACCTAAAAGGTGTAAGAGATCAAAACAGATCAGTAGATAAAAGAAACTTAGAGGAAGAAGAGACAGTAAAGGAAACAGAAGAAAACATTCTAAAATCTGTAAATGTTACCCTTGGAGGAGGGTAAGATGACTGCATCCATGCATTTGAGAATAGGAGACTCTAAAAAATAAATATTCAGGAAATAATAAAGAGCTCTTGGAAGTTAAAAATACAATTAAAAAATTTTTTAACTCAATAGGAATTTTGGAAGATAAAATTGAGGAAATTATCCAGAAAGTAGAATCAAAAGAAAAAAAAATGGAAAAGGAAAGATAAGATGATTAGAGAATTCAACAAAAAGGATCAGTATTTGAATAATAGACATTCCAGAAAGAGAAAGCAAAGAAGATAGAGGGGAAGAAATTACTAAACACACAATATAAGAAAAATTCTATATAGTGGAAGGATATGGGCCTACAGTCTGAAATTGCCTAATGAATGAAAAAAGAAAGCCCACACTGAGGTTCATTATCATGAAATTTTAGTACAACGGGGATAAAGAAAGGAGCCTAGGCTGGCGTGGTGGCTCACACCTGTAATCCTAGCACTCTGGGAGGCTGAGGCAGGAGGATCTCTTGAGCCTAGGAGTTGGAGGTTGCTGTGAACTAGGCTGATGCCACAGCACTCTAGCCTGGGCAAAAGAGTGAGATTCTGTCTCCAAAAAGGAAAAAGCAAAAAAGAAAAGAGCCTAAAGGTTTCCAGAGAGGGGAAATTTTAAAAGATCATATACAAATTTCTGAAGCTGATCAGGAATCAGAGTGGCAACAATCCTCTCAACAGCAACACTGAAAGCCAGAAAACAATAGAACAAAGCCTTCAAAATTCTAAAGGAAAATTATTTTCTGTGTAGAATTCTATGTCTACCCAAGTTATCAGTGAAGTATGAGGGTACAAGAAAGACATTTTTAGACATGCAAGTTCTCAAAAAATTTACCTGAATGCAGCCTACTGGAAGCTACTGGAAAATGTGCTCTATCAAAATAAATACTTAAAAAAAAAAAAAAGAAATCAGACAGTAGGGGATCCAGACAGTAGGGGACAAACAACAGAAAGGAGGCAAAGGGTATTCCCAGGGTATGGTGATGGGAATTTTCAGGCCCATAGCTTTTTTAGGCCTTGGGAAAGAGAGAAAGGAACCGATAGAATACTCAGGACAGGTCAGTGTATTGAGAGATTATGTTAGCTCTGTCAGAGAGTTTAGAGATTGATCAGTAATAGTTATAAAGCAATAAACTAAGCAAACTAAGCATGAGATGATTTTTAACTGCAGAAAAGAGCAAAAAGATAAATGAGAAAGGAAATGTAATTGGAGGACACCATGTGGTTCAGCTATAACTAATGGTCGTAATAATGTAAACTCTGAATACTGATTTAAAGAGTGATTTAAAAGTGTTGAAAAGATTATGCAGGGACAGGACTTATGGCAGGAGTGGGAGAGAGTTAAATCTACAGGCATCAGCCAGGTGTGGTGGCTCAAGCCTGTAATCCTAGCACTCTGGGAGGCCAAGGCAGGAGGATCACTCAAGGTCAGGAGTTTGAAACCAGCCTGAACAAGAGAGAGACCCCATCTCTACTAAAAATAGAAAGAAATTAATTGGACAACTAAAAATATATAGAAAAAATTAGCCGGGCATGGTGGTGCATGCCTGTAGTCTCAGCTGCTTGGAAGGCTGAGGCAGGAGGATTGCTTGAGCCCAGGAGTTTGAGGTTGCTGTGAGCTAGGCTGATGCCACAGCACTCTAGCTTGGGCAACAGAGTGAGACTCTGTCTAAAAAATAAAAATCTACAGGCATCATAGTAAGAAGTCAATAGTTAACACAGCAGAAAGAAAGAAATAGCAATAAAAGTATGTTTTAAGAAATAAGGGCCCGGTGCGGTGGCTGAAGCCTGTAATCCTAGCACTCTGGTAGGCCGAGGTGGGCGGATTGCTCGAGGTCAGGAGTTCAAAACCAGCCTCAGCAAGAGCAAGACCCCATCTCCATTATAAATAGAAAGAAATTAATTGGCCAACTAATATATATAGAAAAAATTAGCCAGGCATGGTGGCGTATGCTGTAGTCCCAGCTACTCGGGAGGCTGAGGCAGGAAGATTGCTTGAGCCCAGGAGTTTGAGGTTGCTGTGAGCTAGGCTGACGCCACGGCACTCATTCTAGTCTGGGCAACAAAGTGAGACTCTGTCTCAAAAAAAAAAGAAAAGAAAAGAAAAGAAAAGAAAGGAAAGGAAAGGAAAGGAAAGGAAAGGAAAGGAAAGGAAAGGAAAGGAAAGGAAAGGAAAGGAAAGGAAAGGAAAGGAAAGGAAAGGAAAGGAAAGGAAAGGAAAGGAAAGGAAAGGAAAGGAATATGGAAGTAAGTACCAGATGAAACACTTAATAGAGTTGAAAGTGGGTGTGATGGTTAATTTTCTGTGTCAATTTGACTAGACCATGTTACCTAGAAGATGTGTTTAGGTTTTTTGTTTGTTGTTTGGGTTTTTTTGGTGAAGGTGTTTTTGTTTTTATTTATTTCAAGAAAATATGAGAGTTCAAACATTTTGGTTGCATTTTTTATCTTTGCCTCTCCCAAGCAAGGGTTAGAGGTATGCCCTCCCCTCCACAATGCTGACCACATCCCTCAGATGTGGGTCTACCCCTCAACCCCTGAATCCCTGGTGAACACCACCACCCTTTGAGCACCATAGTGATAGTCAGTCAGTACCAATTTGATGGCGAGTACATGTGGAGCCCATTCTTCTGATCTTGTGGCACCTCACTTCGGATAACCGGCTCAAGCTCAATCCAGGATAATATAAGCGGTGCTAGCTCACTGTCGTTTCTTATAATTGAGTATATTCCACTGTGAACATATGTCAAATTTTAATAACCCACTCATGAATCTGGTGAGGGTGTTTTTAAGATGTGTTTAACATTTAAAATTAGTAGACTTTTTTTTTTAATTCTTTGTCTTTGATCTTTTATTTTATTTTATTTTTTTTGGTGTTGTCAATATTTTTTTTTTATTTCAGCATATTATGGGGGTACAGATTTTAAGGTTTCAATAAATGCCCATTTCCCCCCTAAAATTGGTAGACTTTTTGTTTGTTTGTTTGTTTGGGTAAAGCAGATTGCCCTCCATAATGTGGGTGGGCCTCACCCAATCAGTTGAAAGCCCAAGAGAACAAAGACTCTTCAGCAAGCAAGGACTCTGCCAGCAGATGGCCCCAGGACGTGAGCTGCAACACCAGCTCTCCGCTGGATCTCCACCCTGCCGCCTACCTTCCCGACGGTGGGCTTGCCAGCCTCGATAATCCTGTTAGCCAAGTCCTTCAGATAAATACCCCCTTTCCCTCAACCTATGTGTACACGCCCCCCAACTGGCTCTATGTCTCCGGAGGACCCTGATTAACAGTGGAGGCCACCGGAGCAGAGTGGGGATGGGACACTGGGTGAAAGACTGCTGGGCTTGTTATGAACCTGGTTACAGTTTCTGACTTTTATTTTTTGTTTATTTATTTATTTATTTATTGAGACAGAGTCTCGCTTTGTTGCCCAGGCTAGAGTGAGTGCCGTGGCGTCAGCCTAGCTCACAGCAACCTCAGACTGCAATCCTCCTGCCTCAGCCTCCCGAGTAGCTGGGACTACAGGCATGCGCCACCATGCCCGGCTAATTTTTTCTATATATATTAGTTGGCCAATTAATTTCTTTCTATTTATAGTAGAGACAGGGTCTTGCTCTTGCTCAGGCTGGTTTCGAACTCCTGACCTCGAGCAATCCACCCGCCTGGGCCTCCCAGAGTGCTAGGATTACAGGCATGAGCCACCTTGCCCGGCCAGTTTTTGACTTTTAGACTGTTCATATTTGTTGCTTTGGAGGAAAAGGATTAAGTTTAAAAGATAATTAGAAAGAAAAAGATAACATGCTTTATAATCAGGTGGCCCTGGTTTGAATTCCATGTCTGCCACTTCCTGGCCTTGGCCTTGGACACATTTCTCTGAGCCTCAGTCTCCACCTGTGTCAGACGGTCCTGGTGTCTCCACCAGGAGGGTTAAATAAACCAATGACTGTGGAATAAGGCGGTGACTATAGCGTAGCGGTTTTCATGACAAAGATGCCTTTACTTTCATTAACTGTCCCTGGCAGGGACTCGGCTGCTACTTTGATTCCGTCAGGATTATTGTTCCAATAAAATACACTGGCAGAAAAACTCATTCTCTCGGAAAAGAGTATGTGCCCTTTTAATATTTTATCCCTGCTGTGCTATCTGAGACAAATACTCTCCAGCGTTGTAATTAAAACTCCTTCCAGCGAAGCCGGCGCGTCCACGCGGGGAGGTCAGTCCCCGCCGGCTCTCCCGCATCGATCCGCCACCAGCCGGCCCAGCGAGTTCCTGCCCGCCACTTGCTGCGCGCAAATGAAATCATTTCAAATGACCTAATGTGCGCCTCTGCCACTCAGAAAACGGAACAAAGAGGCAAAGAAGCAGCCGCCTGAGAAGCCCCGGGAGAACCAGCGCTCTTCGCGGCTGCATGTCTTGGGTGACTGAGTCCAGGAAAATAAGAGGTTGGAAGGGCAGTTTGCAAGCAAGGGCTGGTGTCGTGCTGCTGTCAGGATAACCTGTCTGCATTCCCTGCAGATGATTCTTTGTTTGCTTATGAAGTTATCAGATGCTAACTTAAGCAGTGGTCTTTCTGTGTTCTGGTGTGTTTTTTTTTTTAAGATTTATTATTCTTATTTTTTTATAATTTTAATTATAATTTTTTCACTTCTAAATACATTATTTAAAAGTTTCTTTTTTTTTTTTTTAGCAACGGTTTGATAAGGATTAAGCAGTGGTCTTAATCTGTGGCCAGCCACGTGCTTCGGAGGGGGTCTTTTGCAAACTCCCTAGAACAGTCTGGTGCAGTTGAGTGTGCAGTTATCTATTAATAGGAAGCAGTCTGTGGCTTCGTTAGATTTTCAGAAGAGCCTGTGCCCCTCAACATGTGGCATTGCTGGCAGCTTGTCCTCTGGGCTAACCTGTGAAGGAGGTTAGAGGGAGCTGAGATGTCAGTGCTTGGAGTGGCCAAGAGTCCTGATCAACCCACAGTCTCCGAGAAGCCCAGGGTTTCCCTGGAGTCCTACCCTTCCACAGCCCAGGTGCTGGCTGTTCAGAACCATTGCATTATATTTGTAATTTCCCTACCCCGATATATGTATCCTCAGACCTTTAAGCATTTGCATACCCTGTTCCACTGTCTGGCTTTCCCTCTCATCCACTGTCGACTTGAGAAAAATCTACTCGCCCTTCAACACTCAGCCCAGGCTTCCCCTGTGCTGTGAACCCTCCCGACCTCCTCACAAGCTCCACCTCTCCAACCCTCCTGCTGACTGAACTGCATCCCTCTTCCTCAGCTCCCACGGCACCGCACACAGCCTTCCATTAAAGCCTTGAGCCTATTGGTTGTTTCCTTCTCTGTCCTTTCCATTAAAGTGAGTTCTAATGAAAGATGTTTTTGTCTTTTTCCTCTCTGAAAACAATGCGAAATCATATGTATCCCTCACTGTGGCTGTTCAGAGCTACTTATGATTCCCCAAATGCGATGAGCTCTCCACACCGTCTTGCTCTTGCTGTGTCGTTGCTTGAGCTGAATACGATCCCTGGTACATAGAATGTGCTCAATTAAAGTGTCTGGACTGTTGGTTGTTAAAAGGATGGCTTGTTTCCTGAACTGTATAAAACCCCTGCTAATCATGTTTCCTTGTCATGCTTCTCAAAAATGTTGTAAATGAGACACAACTTTCAAAAGACAGTGTATTAACTCCTGAAATAGGCCGGCTACGGCGGCTCACGCCTGTAATCCTAGCACTCTGGGAGGCTGAGGCAGACGGATTGCTCCAGGTCAGGAGTTTGAAACCAGCCTGAGCAAGAGCCAGACCCCATCTCTACTATAAATAGAAAGAAATTAGTTGGCCAACTAATATATATAGGAAAAATTAGCCGGGCGTGGTGGCGCATGCCTGTAGTCCCAGCTACTTGGGAGGCTGAGGCAGGAGGATTGCTTGAGCCCAGGAGTTTGAGGTTGCTGTGAGCGAGGCTGATGCCACGGCACTCACTCTAGCCTGGGCAACAAAGTGAGACTCTGTCTCAAAAAAAAACACAAAAAAACAAAAAAAAAAAAACTCCTGAAGTGATCTCTGCTGTTCTCGGAAGGAGATGGGAGAGGTGGAAGGATTACAGAGACAAACCTCTCCAGCCCTCGGGCGGCAGCAGAGAAAGCAAGAATGAAAACAGGAGAAATAGCCTCTCCAGGGAAATGTCCTCTGAAAGAAATGGCAAACCAAACCAGACCAGACAGATTCCTGGGCGATTTTTTTTCTTGATGCAATTGGACGAAACAGCAGGTTTCCGTCCTCGCTGCCCTCGCTGCACTCAGTCTTTATTTATTGCCGGCTTCGTGGTCATGTTTCTCTCCCCTCAACAAAGAGAGTTGCTGGAGGCTGGCTCCTTTCCCATTAAGGTCACCAGAGAGCCACTGAATGCTGCGAAACAGTAACTTCAGCAAAATGTCAGGGAAGATTCAGTGCGAATGAACTCTGCATGGTGCCCCTCGGTAAGCAGCAGAGCTAGCCGAGACCACGCACGCGGAGCCCGGGCCGATGGCAAAGGCAAGGGCAGGCCGTGCCTCTCCTGGGACACCAAGAACTCTGGCCCAGGAACAGGCTCCCCGAGAGCGCCCACAAGCGACAGAGGCCTGGGGCGGTGGGCGGCCGTCTCGTGGCCATTGCTGTCCGGGCTCCCAGTGCCAGCAGGAGCCCCAGCCGTTCTGTTTGCGCTCCAGAAATTTCCCACAAAACTCAACTGTGATTCGATCAATGATGGAAGAGGAGGAGGGGCAATTTGCAACAGGGAGCCTAAGCTACACTAGACTGTGCTCTGGGTAAGCAATGCCTCTGAAATACACCCTCCCCTTGTCTGGAAGGCCGGAGCGTCCACCTCAGGGCCTTCTGTTTTTAATGGGACTCCTTAAACCCTTCCCCCTGGGAACATACTTCTGTGTGTCACAGAGGTCTTAGGGCACTGGTAGACCACCTCTCCGGGCAGATTAGGCATTAGGGAGACATCCAGAAGGAGAACCTAAATGTAAAGGGTAAGGGGAAACTTTTCTAAGTTTCTGCTAAAGTGCCCAGAAATCAGGCTGGTGACTGAATTCTCCCTCAGTTCCTGTGTCAAACACAACAGTGTTTATGGCTCTACATGTCATGTCCAAATGCATAGGTTGATACTAGATAAATCCAAGCCAATTTGCTCCTTCACATCTTGGGAAAGGTTGTGACACACAACTCAGTGACAGTCTTTCAGTCGGCTGCACCTGAAGGTTCCCTCAGCAGCATGGAATTGACCAGGGAGTTGCCTCCCCTTCCTCCGACCAGACTGAGCAAGTCACTCTCTGGACATGATCTTCTTCCTCCACAAAATAAGGAAGTAGCACGTGATGGTCCCCAAGGGCACTTCCAACCCGCTGGCACTGTGAGTGCTGCCTGCCTAAGAGAAATTTATTTTCCAACAACTTGCTTCCTTCTAGGTTTTAATAAAATAATGACTTTATTGGTTTTATTAAAATGATTACATTAACTAGATCAATAACTGGCCCAGATAAAAAAAATTACAAAAAAGAAGAAAAGAAAAAGAAGAAATAAAATATTTAAAAAGAAAAAAAATGATTATAAATAAAAAATTTGTGCAAAATAGAACAGTACACAAAACAAGTTTTTAAAAATCCTAAACACCATTATCTACAAGTAACCACACCTAATGTTTGTTAAACATTATTTTAGACATCTCCTTATGCATATATTCAGACAGAAAGGTGCATATGGATAGAAATAATTTTACAAACATTGGATTAGCCTGACTTAAGCAATCTATGTAACAAAAACACTTGTACCCCCCTAATTAATATTTTGAAATTTTAAAAATTAGATTATACTCTATATGTTATTTTTGATAAAGATATTAAATTTAATATTATTTTTAAGTTTAATATGAAAAATAGACTGAAGTGAAACTGAAAATGTTCTATGGCAAGAAATACATAGTTGCAAAATGGTCACAGATTTTTGTCACTCCTCCAACTGAGAGATGGGGTCTATTTCTCCACAGCCTTGAATCTGGGCTGGGCCTATTACTGCTTTGACCAACAGAATACATTAAAACTGATGCTGTTTCAATTCTGGGCCTAGTGTTTAAGAGAACTGGCCACTTCTACTTTCTCATGGAACCCAGCCACCATGCTGCAAGGAAGCCCAAGTAGCTACACAGAAAGGCCAGCAAGGGGAAGAATGGGAGGTTCCTAGCCAGCAGTCATAACTGAAGCCCCAGACTATAACCATCATCATCTTTGCCTCCTCTGGTCCCAGTTGAACTACTCTAACTGACACTAGGTATACTAGATACAAACTCTTCCTACCTTGAGCCCTGCCCAAATTGCCAAATTGTGATCAAATACACAATTGTCATTGTTTTAAACCACTAAGCTTTAGGATAGTTTATATGCAGCAATAGATCATTGAAACAAAATCCCTCTACAATTAAGAAAAAAAGATGAGAAAATTTAAGAGTTGGTTTCTCTGCTGGGCATGGTGGCTCATGCCTGTAATCCTAACACTCTGGGAGGCCAAGGCGGGAGGATCACTTGAGGTCAGGAGTTTGAGACCAGCCTGAGCAAGAGTGAGACCCTGCCTCTACTAAAAATGGGAAAATTAGCCAGGCATGGTGGCGCATGCCTGCAGTCCCAATTACTTGGGAGGCTGAGAGGCAGGAGGACCACTGAAGCCCAGGAGTTTGAGGTTGCAGTGAGCTATGATGATGCCACAGCACACTAGGCCAAGCAACAGAGCAAGACTCTGTCTTAAAAAAAAAAGAGTTGGTTTCTCTATTGTGTACTTTACTTTTCAAAAGTCTCAATTGACTGTAACTGTGAATATATATATATATATATATATATATATATATCATTCTTATTCTTTTTACTGTTATTATCCCTGACCTCTGAATTTCATATAGATTGGTATATTAACAAGTTTATGTGTTTTGTAATCTTTATATTATGTTCTGAAACAAAATCTCGGGTTATTTAGTCTAGTTCCATATTTAAATGATATAATGTTTACCAGGAAACTTTTTTACCACGTATCCCCAATTCCTAATTTCTATTATTTGGTTTCATCACTCGGTTAATGCCTTTTAAGCTCAAGAGTTCCCCTACACCAAAGAAAGAGTTTACCGGTGTTATATTCCCCAAATTCATTGATATTTAAGAATATCTGCCTCTTGATTTGATTTGCTGTTTCTACCTGGTTACCTGATGTTTTTTGTTTTCCTTTATCTTTTGAATTCAACAATGCAATCAGGACAGATCTGAGAGTTAAAACTTATACTATGCATTACCTTTTCTGAAACATAGTTGCCCTTTCCGCCTATGACTTTATTTTTTCCTTTATTTCAGAGAGTTTTTCTTCAATTACAATTTTAATACTTTTTTGTTCTATTCCTTAGGTTTTCTGCTTCAGAGACAAAAATTTATTCATTTATTGAATCACTTTACTTTGTTCTCCGTGTCAAATACTGTTTCTCTAATTGCTTTGATCGCCTTGTCCTTTTTTTTTTTTTTTTTTGCATTTACCATTATCTCAAGTCTGCCCTTGTAAAAGTTTCCCAGCTGGTACATACAGATAGAATTAAATAACAATGAATCACCTGGTGAGAAAGTCATATTCTTTTCACTTTCTTTCAGTTCTGTTTAAGTGAAAGCGAAAGTCTGAATCCAGTGCTAGAATATCTTCAACATCTTTCCAAACTTATCTAATTCTCCTTTTTAACATAGGGACAGTAGGCCTTAAGATTTAGTGCCTTTAAGAGGCAATAATATATATATCTATATAGAATTAAATATTAATTTATTTTCATTGTATTTATTTTTATTCTATTTTTTGACAAATTATATTGGTTTCCAGGAACTGATGACATAAAGTTTCTTTTTGAAATAATTTCCTAGATTAAGAAAGCAAGCAGATTTTTAAAAAAATATTAAGTATGTAATAAAACAAGTGGCACTCAAAGGTGCCAAAATTTAAGTCTGTGATACATGAATGACTGGCTGTTAGAAAAAACTGTTTTTTATCCTCCTAAAGAATATAAACGCTGACTTCTTTTTCTGAGATTTGGTTAAAAATCTGTACCGCAGCTGCAGTCCCTCAGGGCGGGTGCCCCGTCCCTGGTAGGGGGATCCGGGAGCCTGTCCTCGCTGTCCCCTCCCCTACTTTCCTTACCTCTCCACCAAGCATCTCCTCCCACCCCTGCCAAGCGAGAAGACAGAAGAGGAAAGAGGTCAGGGTACCTGTGAGGTCAGCCCTATTTGTTAATAGTGCACACATTAGCCAGAGGAACTTTATCTTAGTTATTTCCCCTTTTGCCTTCAGCGCTGCTGAGTCCTGTCCCCAGCTGGGGGGGGCTCTTCATTTTCCCTCAGCTGGGAAGATCCCAGGGCTGAGCTTGCTGGCTGCCCCTCCCCCTCCACTGAGCTTTCCCCAAAACCACTTTTGCCCAGACTGCAGATGGGACCAGACAACTCCTGAGAATTGTCTAATGAGGAAACTGAGTCAAAGGCCTGTGAAAGATAAGATAAAGCATTTGATCTGGGGTGATTCCAAAGGGAGGACTGACAGACCTGACTGTAGTGAGTTCCTATACCTGTGTGTTGCCTCAGCATCCATTTTGAATATAAGCTGGGCTTTCTCATACCAGAAGCAGGACTTAGTCATTCTTGACAGTTTCCAGTTCTCCACCTCCTCCCAGTTCCTCAGTGTGATCGATCCAGATATCTGTCTGACACAACCACCCCCTTGTGACCACCTCCCTTTGGGACAACCAGATACAACCTGCTTGATCCCTCCCCCCTGACCCCCACACCCCATGTGGACGGCACAGATATACCCCGGTGACCCTCTCGGTCACAGCATGTCTCCATGGAACTCGTGCCTGCTGGCTGTGAACCTACCACAGGAAGCCTGCTCGGGTAAGGTCCTGGACCAGTAAAGGCTTTGGCCTTCAGGGCCCTTGCACCCTCTCTCTCACGCCCCACCCACTGGTTGAGTGTGTCTGTCCCAGCTGGCTCCACCCCTCCTGCTGGCCCTGCAAGGTGTGCTGCCCTCTTTCTCTAGGATCTGTAAGGGCTAAACTGCTTGTGCTATTTCATGTGTTTTGTTGTGTCACCTCTTCTGCCGCTCACCTGACCAACAGACCTGAACCTAACTTCTTTGTGGCTCATGGATCTCCTAGAGAGCGGCTAGCTTGGTAGGAATAAACTGGACACAGTCAAAGTCACAAGTGCACCTGCCAGTATAAACACACTTCCTGTGAGAGGGACACCTGGTCACAGGTCAGACACAGGCATTAGGCAGCCCACCAGGATGAAGAAGTATCCCAAGACAGGTACACTGTGAACACCCATGACCAAATCCTCTGAGCCCAGTCAGGGCAGGGCTAGAGTTGATAGCCATCTCCTAGGAGAGACTTCTAGACCAAACTAGAAAAAAACCCAGCTCTTCACTCTGGAAGGCCGAGGCGCGCGGATCGCTCAAGGTCAGGAGTTCAAAATCAGCCTGAGCAAGAGCAAGACCCCATTTCTACTAAAAATAAAAAGAAATTAGCCAGACAATTAAAAATATATAGAACAAATTAGCCGGGCATGGTAGCGCATGCCTACAGTCCCAGCTATTTGGGAGGCTGAGGCAGAAGGATTGCTTGAGCCCAGGAGTTTGAGGTTGCTGTGAGCTAGGCTGACGCCATGGCACTCTAGACCGGGCAACAGAGTGAGACTCTGTCTCACAAAAAAAAAAAAGAAAGAAAGCAGCTCTTTTATTATTTTTAAGTTATTCTCTGTCTCTCTCTCTCTCTGTTATATACACATTTACACAAACACAATGTTTTTACATATATACACATGTTCACACACAAATGTGCACACACATACACACTGATATACACATTCACACTCACTTTCACATACTTGCAGACACATACACTCACACATACCTACACACATCCTCCCAGACACATAACTCACACGTGTACATATATACTCACACACACACACACACACACTCACCATCAGAAGTACATCTTCACACTTGTATACACACAGACACACATATGTGCACAACCTCACTAACTCATACACACTTTCCTGTTAAACTCTTCTCCCTGTTAGAAGGAAGAAAGCACTCCTGCTTTCAGGCATCAAGAAATGGTATCTTCACAACCACAGAAATCCTCTGAAGTGTTATTTGTTATAACAGTGGCCTGGAAAGTAGCCAACTAAATTAAAATGCAGGAACAGCCAACTCCAGGGGTCAAAAGAAAGCAGTCTGGGTGAGCAGAGGAGAGCAATTCATTGCACTCTTCCTTTCTTACCAAATGACTAAATTCTTACAGTCTACTAAAAATATTTGAATCATTACAAGGCCAAACTCCAAATTTTTTATTTTGGCTTTGTAAATCTCAAATATGATCTTTATCAAAGGTAGTAGAAGCTGAGTTCACTAAGAAAACCACTTGTTATCCTAATTAGGTGACTGAGCTAAGTACATGTTCTCAGTTGGAAGACAGTGAGTGAGTAGACAGGTGGGGGTATGTGGCTTAATTTCCCTGAGATCTACTGCCAATGGTGATTTATTTCAGAAAGCTGCATCTTTAATTAAGTATGAATAGCATCTGATTTATCATGTGCCTAACATGCTGTAACCAAAGTATCACCAAGCTCAAAGAGCCCTAAAGCTCCCAGGAACTAAATCAGCAGTAAGTCTGTGTCACTGGGCAGACACAATAGATGTCGCCCAGTGACATCTGACTTTTCTCACTCTGTAATGTCTTCTGCTTCATTTAGTTGCTCTTTAGAGCTGTGCCTGTCCTGTTTGGCGGTGCACTCTTGGATTCTCAGGAAGGATGCCATGAAAGCTAATGGACCCGGGGCAAACCCGGGGCTACTACAGAACTGACGACCCTGTGGGTGTCTCTTTCCATGAGCTGATATGCATGGTTGGGGGAAGTATTAGGGGCCAGAAGTACCAGGGGAGCAGAAAGAGGAAAGGAAAGGGCAGTTTCTGCTCCTGCTGCAATCTCCTCCCTTTGGCTGGCTCTGCCACCTGTGCGGGCTAACGGCTCAGGCTTGCTGTCCCGCGGCGAGAGTGGGTGGGACAGAAAGCCAAAGGAGCAGCTTTAATGAAAGTCCAGGCGAGATTCTGGGCACAGCTGCAACTGAGGCAACTGAGCAAAGCCAAGTTGGAGAACAGTGGTCATTGTCTTTGTTTCAGTGCCACAACATAGCAGTAGGGTCCAACAGGGTCTATAAGCCATGAGGCACAGCCATAGTGATGACTGTCCTGGCACAGTGCCAGAGGACCTCGTCTCAAGAGGGCCACCAGCAGCAACAGCAGGGGTCAGTTAGCCTCCCGAGAGGGCTGTGCGCTTCCCTGAGTTGATCAAGCAATAGAACCCCAGGAGTCTCGCTCCTGAGTACCTATGAGTCCCTGGAAGCTCACAGAGATACCTGGGGGAGACTTTGAATAGCTGGTGGGCTGACATTCTATGTTCTCCAGGAGAGGTTTCAATGTCAATGTCAACGCTGCCTCTTTTGTTCCATCAGACACATGAAGTGAGAGACATTCAGATACACGCACTCCACAATTAGTATATAATGTATCCTCACCCTCCCCAAAACCCTGCATGCTGACACGGGCTCGCTGGCTCCTGGGAACTCACCAGACGACATGTCCCAGCCTCCCTTGCAGTCAGGCATGTCCCTGTGACGAAGCCATGGCAAATGGAACATAAGCAGGAAACATGTGTGCTACTTCCAGGCCAGCCTCATAATAATCTCCCACTTGTTATCACCTGTCTCTGTTTTCATCCCTCAGCTGAATGGAGAGAATCCCAAGGACCTTGAGGAGGTCAGAGCCAACCACAAGATGGAGGTGGCCTGGCACCTGGATGTTCCACTCAGAAAGCCACCAGACCACAAACACCCACACTGGCGGAACACAAGCAAAAAATGCTTATTGTGCCAAGCCACTGAGATTTGGGGATTATTTATTATAGAAGCTAGTATTGCTTACTTTACCTACTATTCCAGAAAATCATTATTGTCCCCAACCTATAAATGCAGAAATTGAAACACACGAGAGTTCAGTCAGTTGTTCTCAACTGACTGAATTTTGCTCCCCAGGGGACATTTGGCAAAGTTTGAAGACAATTCTGTTTGTCACAACTAAGGGCAATGGGCTGCCACTGGCACCTAGTATATTGAGACCAGGGATGTTGCTAAACATCCTCCAGTGCACAGGACAGCCCCAGGCAACAAAGAATTATCTAACCTAAAACGTTGATAGTATTGAAGCTGACAAACCCACTGGGGTTGAAGGTTAAAAGATTTGTCTAAGGTCACTGAACTGGAGCTAGTAGGTAGCTCATAACCTCAGTCCTTTCTCTGCATCAGGTTTTCTTCACCTGGAAACCCGCGGGTGAGTCACCATGCAACTGTGCCCACACCTCCTTGTCAAGTCTTCACACAACTCTGAGCGGGAAGTCCCCTTCCTGGGCCAAAAGAATCAAGTTGAGGAATAATAAATGCACACATACACATGCTTTAATAAGTTTAATGGAAAAGTGACCCTGTCATTTCCTACTGACTCAACAGGGACCAGAATATTGCATGAAAATAGGTAAAAAAATGTTTGCAGTTCTAACCAGATTCCAAGCCTTAGAAACCTCATTTAGGCAAAGGTACTTCCATCTCACTGCTAGGGTCTTTGCAGCCTTCCGCATGATCAAAACAAAAAGCTAGCAATTTTTCTTGCTTCCAAAGATAATACATGTTTGTTATTTTTTTTAAAAAAGACACTAATAGAAAAATAGAAAATAAAAAAGTGTTTCCTATATTCCATCTTCCTGAGGAAGTCATGGTTAGTAATCTTATTCATATTCGTCTGTATTGGTTTCTATGCATATCCTAACATTTCTATATTTTTAATTAAGGTAAAACATATATATATATATATATATACACACACACACACATGTATTTGTGTGTGTATATATATCATAGATGGCTAGAGTAAAATTTGTGTTCCCCTCTTCCTACTGGGAACACATCTAAAATACATTTCCCAGCCTGCCTTGCAATTACATGTTGTCATGTGACAAAGTCTAGCCTATGGAACACGAGTAGAAGAGATGTGCATTTCTCCTAGGCATGGCCATGAAAACCTCCTATACATGCTGCTGAAAGCTGTTTTCTGTTTTTCTCTTTCTAGCTGGTTGGAAAGGAGGTGGCCACATGCTGAAAATGACAGAGGTTCCTTCAGCCTGAGCTGATGACCACTTGGAGGAGAATCTCCCCCAAGAACCTGTTCACCTGCTCCAGATTGTTATGTGAATAAGAAATCTACTGTATACATTTGGGACCTGCTTGTTACACAAGCTAGCAATACTGCAACTTACTTCTTTCACTTACAAATATACCTGGAACCTTTTCCATGTCAGTACCTATACTGTATTTCTTAGAAGATATACTTTTCCCCTCACAATTTAACTTTTCTGAAATTGTGAGATATTTCCTATTTGAGATGCACAGTTGCCAAAATGTTTCCATTAAATAATTTGTGCATCTCAGAATCAAGGAAATACCACAAATCTTACTTTTTAGGGGCTCTAAAAAATACTATGAATTTACTGTTGCTTTTAAAAATCACCAGGTTTTGAAGGAAAAGTTTCCAGTATAGCAGAAATGTTCAGACAGGACAGTTCTTCACTTGCAGTACCAGTTGAAAGAGTTTTGCTAATGAAAGGGTACAATACCCACAATTGGAAGTGTTGGAGCTACAGAAATCTGTGAGCCCGTCAACCTGAATAAGTAGGGAAAGTATTGGTATATGCAGGTCAATGGTATCCAGGTTTAATCTTGTGAACTACTCAGAATATATGCAACAATTATAATAAATAGTGGAAAAACTATTATATGAGGAGGACTATCAACAACAAATTTAACCTGAAAAAATATCAGAAAGCATTTCCGAGAAGAATTTAAGTGACAAGGCATAAGCCAGAGATGTAAAATCAGCCAATCGGGTGTATCACCTCCAAAAAAATTAAGAATCCCTGTTTTTAAGGGCATATTTTATTCATGTTTAAGAGGAGTGACCATATTCTTACCTTCTTTTCTCCTGTTAAACTTCCCATGTTCCATAAGCTTTTTAAAATTACGAGCACATTTGGTATTATATGACAAATGGAATGTTGGACCAAGATTTATGGATCAGAAGTGACTTCTCTCTCTCCTTAAAGGCTTTAGAAATATTATGCACTTAAGAAAAGCTTTTTCTTGCAGGATGAGCTCCCATAAAACATTAAACTTGAAAAATAAGCAAAATGCACTGGGATAAAACTTGACATCATAAAATTAATTTCCTTATAAAATGCATTTGCTGTTTTCTCTCTAAAGCAATAGAGCTTTGTGGCCACTGTACAACTCTGTTTTGTCTCTTTTGATGGTTTCTAAGGTCTCTGAACTCCCTAAATTATTCTCTCTGAAATTTGTTCTTTTCAGCAGAGCAGAATTTTTTCTCACAGAAAGAATCAGTGGTTTAAAAAAATCTTTTTTGGGTACAGAATAAAATATTCATCAAACCCTGCCTCCCAATCTACCAACATATTGCTATCAAAAAGTCAATATTTCATATTTGAAAACTTGCTATCAAAAGTCTTATGGTGACAAAAATGTTCCCAGGTGATAGCAAAAATAACTAATTTATATTATGATTTATATATTCCCAGTCCAGCTTTTAAACATTCCACAAATCTTCATGTTTACATACACAATGACCTTTGGTGTTTCCTTTCTTCTCAATCACTAGTTAGGCCATAAACCCACAATATTCAAGAACTGATGAGTCTTGGACTAGAATTCACTGTAGAGAGTAGTTTAGGATGTAGCTTACAAGATTTGATAGAATAAATTGCAGAAGTTCTCCACCCAAAATCATTTCTGCCAAATAAAGAAACTATAGGTTCTTTTGAAGAAGAAGATGTGATTTGTAAAGTTGGCTGAGCTAACATCTTCAAAGTAAGGGAGACGGCTGGCAACTCACTATTAATAGGCATATTTTCTACCCTTGAATCATGTGGTTTCTCTGCTAGTGAGTAATGAAAGCCATTTGGTTTTTCTGTCCAAGTAATAACAAGTGTTGTTCAAGGAAACTAGTTTTATTTAAAGCTTTGAGATTGTTGGGTTTTTTTTTTCTTGGTTAAAAAAAACCAGTCAGCATTGAAAGAATCTTACTTCTTTCTTTACTATAAAAAGGAGAAAACTACTTATTCTTCCAGGGTCCTCTGTGGAACTTATATTCATACAAATGAGATATTGGCATCACTATACCAATGTCTGGCTTGCTTTTTAAATTTTGTATTTTATTTATTTAGCAAACATTTATATACAGTGTCTACTTTATGCTAGGCAATTCCACACTGTTCTAAGCACTTCACACTTATGAACCCTATTATTCCTCAGGTTACTCATATGAGATTTTCCTGCTAATTTCTTCTTTTCCCCCAAACTCAAGGTAACAGTGATTTATTGCTGTGAATAGGACTAATATTTCAATATAAGTCTTTGTGTCCTTTAGGATTATCCCAAGCAGGTAGAAATGAATAAAAATAGAGTAAACTTTTAAAATACAATTTTGGGATCAATATCAGCAGTGAAATAACAGAGAGAAAAGTATCCAAAAAAGTAAATATTTAACTTTGGTAGAGCTTGTAGTTTGAGAAATTTATATCAAAACGGGCTAACTTCCAACCACATAAGCCAACCAGCTAAATTTTTTGTATCGAATATTCAGAAACTTTTGTCACAAATATACCATAAAATGCAACGATACAGATAATATACTAGAGTTAATAGAGAGTAGGTTAATACAGTGTTCACAATGCTCATTTAAGCATTTAGAGAAAACAGGACCATGTCATAGAATGCTGCCCTGCATGATGGAAGGCCAAGGTTCTAGTTTGTTCTTTTACTTCTCAAATGTGTCTTGAGTTGTGTCATTTAAATACCGAGATAGAGAGAACGCCACTTCCCTTAAGGAACATTGAGGGTTGGCCAGAAGAATCAATCCCTGAAGTCTCTCCAGTGTGATCCAACATCTTACACTCGTCTCATGCATCAGCACGGCATTGCCCAGACTGTGATCCATGGAATGCTGGATTTACACAAAAATGAAGCGCTCCAAGATACAACATGTTTCAGAAATGCTTGACGTTATATGGTCCTCTTGGAGTGCACAATGCAGTTAGACTCCGACAAGCCCTTCGGTAAATGAACTTGTGTGGTTTGTTTATTTTGTTTTGTTGTATTCCCTAGGCAAAGCATCAGAATTTTCTTGAGGGGGAAAAAAGTAAGAAGCTTCAGGAGGAATAAAAAGTCACCCTCCTTTCCCAACATTCCCAGAAGGGGAAAAGCCCCACCCATGCCCACAACGCTTCCATCAGCTTCTTCCTATCAGCTTTTTAGTGGCTGTTTATGGACAACCCAGGAGCACCACATGCATGTTGCAGTATAATCCTCTAGTTTCGGCATGTAGCATCTAGCTACAGCATAATATTTTTAGGATGCATTTGTTTTTTGTTTTTGTTTTGTTTTTTTGAGACAGAGTTTCACTTTGTTGCCCAGGCTAGAGTGAGTGCCGTGGCGTCAGCTTAGCTTACAGCAACCTCAGTCTCCTGGGCTCAAGCAATCCTTCTGCCTCAACCTCCCGAGTAGCTGGACTACAGGCATGTGCCACCATGCCTGGTTAATTTTTTGTATATATATTTTTAGTTGGTCAATTAATTTCTTTCTATTTTTAGTAGAGACTGGGTCTCGCTCTTGCTCAGAGCTAGTTTCGAACTCCTGACCTTGAGCGATCTTCCCGCCTCGGCCTCCCAAAAGTGCTAGGATTATAGGCGTGAGCCACCACGCCTGGCCAGATGCATTTGATTTATCCACCCCTTGATGGAAAACACTTGGTTGCTTCCATCTCCTCAGCAGGAACAATGCTTTGAAGTTCCCTTACAGGGATTTCTATGGATAGTAATTACCGTGTCAAGGGGCAGATGCACACTTAATTTTACCATGTACTGCAACTTCGCTCTCCAGATTGGCCGTGCCAATTTATGCCCAAGCCAGTCGTGCCTGAGGGTCCTCATTTCCCCACATGCACCCACACGGCTGGTTTCACGCTATTATAGAGCATACGTGTGGTTCCCACTTTAAATCATTGTACCAGACCTAGGCAGTTCCCCGCCTAGAGTGTCTCAAGGTGCCTTCAGAACCGAGAGACTAAGCTGTGAAAGCACCAAACTTGACCTCGTGTGGCATCACCACAAGCTCCCGAGGCTCAATGTGGTCTCTAGTCGGGTCTGATTTCTTGTGACATAAATCCTGACGATGGCTTGGGATTTCAGAGAACCAAACTGGGGTTTCAGCCCTAGAAGGATGATAGAGTTTATTAATAAAGTAACCCAGAGGAATGGGGGACCATATTTTAAAGATAATATATTTGCTTTAAAACACTACTTCATTGAAAAAAAGAAGAAGAAAAGAAAAAATGATTTAAAAATTTAAAAAAAGAGAATATAACATCTTCTTGGGTTAGGTTAAAAAAAATTTACTGAAATTATTACAAAGCCCCCAAAATAAAAGCATAATATAAAAAGGCCTGTCAGTGGAATAGCCTGGCTTTAGGAATCATATTTACAAAGGAAATCAAGAAAAAAACTGGAGTAGTTTTTAAAATGTGACTCATCCTTACACTTAGAACAAGAGAAGTGAAAGAATGAAAAGTGAAGATCAATAGAAAGATCTAATCCATGGGAAGAGGCAGATTTCCTTTGAAGGAAAGGTGAGATCTCAGAAGACAGATGGGCTGACTTATAAAGAGGATGATGAAAGGGGGGGAGACGTTTTGTATGTTACTACATCAGAAAGAATGACTTTGGCCCAGTGAAATCTAACAGAAAAAAGCAAGGCCAGATTGGAGAGAGACAGCTGGTAAGACTTCCCAGAAATAGCTGCCATCCAGGAAAAGCTTGAGAGGTGCCCTGTTAAACCTGTGGGTAAAAGCTCTGCGGTAGGAAGAGCTGTCCTTTGTAGACTGGGACACTGGAGCAAGGAGCTAGGGAAATCTGGATCGATGCAAGGGTGGAAGATCATGAATTAGGGCAAAGTACTGAGTTTTAGGATGGTGCAGTCATTATGGCAGGAGATGAGACAGGGCTGTGTCCTGGAAGAGCACATGTCAGTCCATGAAATTGCTACTTATGGGACTCTGTGGGAAGGAGCAGCAAAGTTGAGACCAACGACAGGAGAGTGAGACAGGCCGAGAATGGACTGACATGAGCCCTGCATCGTATGCTTGTCTGGTGCGAGATTTCTCCTGGTTGGGATGGTCCGACACTGGAAACTGAGGGTTGTGAGGACTGGTGCGAAATGGGAATTTGGGCACACTGAGATCTCATTAATTTCCTATCTTCCCCTTTGGGAGATCTAAGAAACAAAACCAAGAACAAGTATTTTTAAATGTCTGTGACAGAAACCAAAGGAAAAATAAAAAGGAGGAAAGCATTTAGTGCAAACCCTACACAGCGAGAGAAGGAAATAGACTACTTAGGATACAGGTTAGAGCGTTAGAAACTTGCTGAGCCTTCATGAGAGGAGCAGGAGAACAGAAAAACAAAGGACAGGAACACCAATTGCAGATCGCACCTCTAATAAAAAAAATATGGAGCAGAAAGAAATGCTGAGGGAGGACGGGCCTGAAGACTCGGCATTTCCACGGCCGGGGCAGCGGGGGCCCCTTGTGGCGCAGACCACTGCCACGTTCCAGTGTGGACCCGCTGTGCCAGTCTTGGGTGGTTGTGGGTCCTCGCTGGGCCCTGAGAAAATCAACCACAGTTTCAGTTCATTAATCTGCTAAAAGCTGAAACACATGTGGAGATGAGGAGACATCTTGCCCAGAGATGCGCCTGGCATTCCAATGTTCCTTAACTCCACCACCAGCAAGAGGGCCCGAGAACTCCCCTCGACACCCACCGCCCCATGACAGCACCCACAGGCCTGATCCCACCAAGCCCCATCCCTGTTTGCCTGGGCCACCACCCAAGCCAAAACCCCAGGGCACCCCTGGGCACCCAGGCTCCCATCCCGCTGTGGCTCCGTGCAACTCTCGCATTCCCTTCTCTCACTCCACACCCCCAAACCTTCCCCTGCACCCCTTCATGTTCATAACTACAAGCATTCTCATCCTTTGCCCACCACTTTCTACTCCCTGTGCTCCCAGATCATTCAATCTAATAACCCAGTGAGAGAGAGAGAGAGAGAGAGAGAGAGAAATATTATGAATAACTTTTGTCAATAAATTTGACTATTTAGATGAAATGGAAAAAATTCTTGAGAGATACAAATTATCAAAATGACCCAAGGAAAACTAGAAAATATCTATATCAATTAATAAAATGTAATTCATATATTAAAATCTTCCCACAGTAAAAACTCCAGGTCCAGGTCCAGATAATGAATTCTTTCAAATATTTTGTGGGTGAAATAAGGCCAATCCTAAATAAACTCTTTAAGGAAAAAAAAAAAAAAAAAGGAGGAAGAAATAATTCTCATCTCATTTTATGAGGCCAACATTACCTTGATATCAAAGACAGAAAATAAAGCTATGTACCAATATCCCACATGAACATAAAGGTAAAACTTCTTAACAAAATATTAGCAAATCTAATTGAATAATAAAAAGGATAATAGGTCAAGACAAGAGAATTGCTCGAGCCCAGGAGTTTGTGGCTGCAGTGGGCTGTGTCTGTGCCATTGCACTCCAATCTGGGCAGCAGAGTGAGACCCTGTTTCATAAAAAAAAAAAAAAAGGGGGGGGTTGATAATACACCAAGACCAAATGGATTGGATCTTGTCTTGGGAATGCAAAATTGGCTTAACATTCAAAAATCAAACTATGTAATTCACCATTGCAGAAAAAGCATTTGACAAAATTCAATACCAAACATGATTGAAAAATAAAAATTTAGCAAACTAGGAATAGAAGCAAACTTCTCCAACCTGACAAAGGACATCTATGAAAAATCTATAGCTATAACATCATACTCCGTGGCGTAAAACTAAATGCTTTCTCTCAAATATCAGGAACAAGACAAAGAAGTCCATTCTTGCCTTTTCTATTTAACATTATACTAGAATTCAAACAAATGCAATAAAGAAAGAAAAATAATTAAGAGGCATATAGGTTGGAAAGGAATTTAAAAATTATCTTTATTCACAGATGCCATGTTTGTGTACAAGGAATCTACCAAAAAAGTTTGTAGAACTAATAAGTGAGTTAAGCAATGTCATAGGATATGAGATAAATATTAAAAATCATCTGTATATTTCTATAAATAGCAATGAACAACTGGAAATTGGAATTTTAAAATATTGTTTATAATAGCATCAGAAGTATAAGATATTAAGTTATAAATTTAACAAAATATGTGTAAGATCTCTATCCTGAAAACTACAAAGCACAGCTAAGAGAAATTTTTAAAGATCTAAATAAATGGAGAGAAATATCTATGGATCAGAACACTTTATATTAATATTATTAAGATATCATATCTCCCCAAATGGATCTATGGATTCAATATTATCAGAATATTTTTAAAAGCAGAATTTTCTGGTAGAAATTGACAAGTTGGTTCTAAAATTTATATAAAAATGTAAAGAACTTTTAACAGCCAAAGAAACCTTGAAAAAGAGGAACAAAGTTGGAGGACATGCACTACCTGGTTTCAAGGCTCACAGTAATCAAGACAATGTGTTGTAGGCACAAGCATAGACATAAAGAATGATGAGCTGGGAACAGTGGTTGCACCTGTAATCCTACTACTCTGGGAAGCCAAGGCAAGAGGATTGATTGAGCTCAGGAGTTCAAGACCAGCCTTAGCAAAAGCAAGATCCCATCTCTACTAAAAATAGGAAAAATTAGCCAGACGTGGTGGCATGCACTTGTAGTCCCAGCTACTCGGGAGACTGAGGCAGGAGGATTGCTTGAGCCCAGGAGCGTGAGGTTGCTGTGAGCTAGGCTGACGCCACAACACTCTAGCCCAGGCAACAGAGCAAGACTCTGTCTCAAAAAAAAAAAAAAAAAAAAAAAAAAAAAAAAAAAAAAGATCGTAGGGCCTCCTAGACAGATCATCCTGAAACATGATGGCTTCAAGAACAGCTGGACCCAAGGCTCAAGTGACACGCAGGTTCCCTCTCTCCACTCTCAGCTCTGCACCCTACATTTTGTGGGTGATCTGCATTTCCTGCTACCTCCTACTTTCCCGAGGCAACCAAAGAGTTCAGCCACCCAGGAATCACAACCTTTCAATTAGCAACACAAGTGTGAAAAGGCACGTGTCTTTCCCAAAGCCCACATATCGGACCAAGAAATAGTAATGATTAATCCTACTTGAGTCATGTGCCTTGAGCCAACCGCCCTCTGCTGCTAAGCGTAAGGAGACATACCAATTGCCAGTGTAACTGCCCACATGTTGATTGACTAGAATCCCTCGTGACTCTCCTGTTGCACTGTGTGCCCATTGTCCTTGCCCAGAGAGAGTGCTGCATTGCACTGCCACGCCCTAAACCAGTCTTCGCAGAGTCATTTGTTCTTTCATTCATTCATTCAACAAGCAGCCTGCACTGTACCCTGCCCTGCACTAGGTGCCAAAGGTACAAGATCAGACGCGGTTCCTGCCATCAAACTTGTGGACTAGCGGGCCCTCGTACACATAGGGACATGTCTACCGCAGGGGCACTTCCACGGGGCGTAGGAACAAGGAACCACCAGAGCACCAGTGTAGAGATGCGTCCTAGAGGAAAAATACTCACTCACTGCAAATTCCTCTAAGAACTTCAAAATATACCCACTTTTCTCTTGGCTCACAAGTATAGAAGTGCCCCAGATACCCTGGAGCCTGAATTAGCTGGTCTCTCCACCTCGACAGTTGTGTGAACTTGAACGTATAAAGTTACTTACTCTAAGGTGCTATTACTCTGACTCCCCAAGTTACACTCAATATCATTTGGAAAACCAATTCCCGCAAAAGTTGCTTATTAACTAATATGGAAATGAGGGAAGAATGGTTATTTCAGTTGAACAGAACAGGAATTGAAAGCACTCTAATCATCCTAGATAATTTCTATTGTATATTTATAAACTTGTCTGTTCTATAATTAGATTTTGTTCAGGAATAGCAATGAAGTCCTCTAGTTCTTCAATTAGTAAGTACTTTTAACAATCATGACATAAGATAGCAAAAAGCTGTGTTTGAAATGCAGCTCTGAGCTGCACCACATTCAGCCCAGCACGCTGTGCAATTTTGCATCCATGCCTTTGGTTATGCGGATGATGTTCTATGGGTAACAATGAAGATGAAAGTTAGTGCCAACTACTTTGTGTGTGTAATTCAACCTTTCCCCTCTCTTTTAAATGAAGCATGGAAGTGGTAAAGCCACTTCTCTGCATTTCTCAAAAGCGATTGATAACGTTCAACACAGGCACACAGAAAATGCAAATGCACAAATAAATACATCCATATTTATATACAATTTATAAAAAACAAATTGAGGGTCATTTTTGTTACCTTATTAAAAGGAATCCTTACCAGAGAAGTCCTTAAAATAACATTTAAAGTTTGTTAATCTTTTATTAAGGTAACAAAAATTCAGTTTATGTGCAACGTCTTAAGGATACATCTACGTGTAAAGACAGATATGCTGGTAAAGGTTTGACCATTACTCCTATATATGGGCATCATAATTTTTGCCATAACAACAGTATAATTTCTAGGAAGAGTCCATTCAGAGAGCCACCTGAGCCCCAATCTGCTTTCCAATTCTGTGATGAGCCCATACGTTTGCTGATTACCCTTCAGGTCTTGGATCCAATTTAACATTTGGTTGGTGGCAGTTGTAGGGGAAAATGTGGCACAGCAGATTGGAAATTTGCAAACCTCCTGGAAAAGCTATTTGCTAAGCTTGTGTCAAATATGCCTGAGTAGGCTGTGGCAGCTGCAAAATCTAGGCGCCCAGGGTGCAGATGGTGTTCCTGTCACATGGCCAAGGGTTGGCTGGATCTCTCCCATCACAGAGCCCTTCAGCCAACAGGGCTGGGCCCTTCTCGTAGGGCACCTGCACCCCATTCCAGCCACTGCCAGTGCCACCCAGGGCTGCGGTGCTGACACAGGCATGGTGGCAGAGAAGGGTACAGAAGGTAGGGCTTGTTTTGCCCCTACATCTGTCACAACATGCTGCGACATGGGCTTGGATGGAGCATGCTCTCCCAGCAACACCTAGCATACTTAGAAAACTCCTAGCTACTACCCAAAATAGACACTTTCCTCTAGCAGTGCAAATCCTTCCCCGTCCCACTCAAAAGGTATCAACTGTCTGATGTGGCATCTGTGGCCCCTGCCAATCTGGGTCTGTCTGCCTTCCTAAGCCTGCAGAGAACTTCGCTTCCCAGCAAGCCTTTCTGGCCCCTCCACACAGTTCAGAATATTCCCCTTCATTGTGTCTTGTCAGTACTTACAGGCTCTTGATTTATTCCATCAGTCATTGATTCACGTATTCATTCCATAAATATTAATGCAATGAATCTACTGCGTGCCAGGTGCTGGGGATGCAATTGTGAGAAAGCCCTGTATTGGTAAATGAGATAAACAAGGTCCTGTGTTTAAGACTTTCCATCTGCGCATTCTGGAACTTGGGGAGCAAATTGGAAGAGTATATAACGACTAAAAGTTAAAATAAAATAAAGGGAAAAAAGAAGACTTTCCTTTTTTATTTTTTATTTTTAGGAAAGACTTTCCATATAGTCAGGAGGATCCGTAAACAGGCATGGAAGGGAAAATGTAGAGAAGTCAAGATGTTGCAGACTTGCGAGTCAGAGTCTTCTTGCAAGAGCTGATGTCTAAACTGAACCCTAAGGGGCGAGTGGGCATTAGGCAGGTCCATAGCACAGTGAGGGTGGGTTGGGTTAGAGAGTGGCCCACACAGAGGCCAGGGTAGCCAGACACACATCCTGGAGGACCAACACAAGTGCCAAAGAGGAGGTGAAATTATATTCATTTGTGCCTCTTTTCATTTTATTTTGTGTGCACTTTCAAATTTACATCTGTATTCTATCTCATATATTACTGTTTTATCCTCTATGTAAGACTCAGTTCTTAACTCAGAGCTTAGAAAGCACAGGCGATGCTCCATAAGGTGTTGATGAGTAGGTTCCAGCTATTTGCAAAGTTGCTGAGGCAGAGTGATCTTTCTGTAGCTCCCCATGTGCTGTCTGTCAGGCTAGCTGTCTGCAATGGCCTCGGCCCAGGAACCTGGCTGCAGAAGGGACTGCCGAGTGCTTCGAGAATGGTGTCCAAATACTGCCCACCTCCTGTTTTCAGGAATAACTATATCTGGGGAAATGAATGACATTCCCATCTCCCTTGACTTTTAGAAGAGGTAGCAATTTTTGCAGACATTGAATAAATCATTGATAGACATTTCTCAGACCTCAGTTTTCTGAGCCTCCAAGCAGGGTTCAATACCCATAACCACCCCACCCATCTCAAAGCACCCTTCCCTTTTGGCTTCTGAAACACAACACTCTTTTGATACCCCCCCACCCCAACTCTGCTACTCTTCTCAGCCTTCTTTGCAGGTTCATCTTCTCCATTCAGCCTTCAAATGCTGGGAGGTCTCAAGGCTCACTCGTAGGCCCCTGTCTTGTCTTGCTTTCTTCCTTGGAAATGTCTTCAACTCCATCTCTTCAGGGATCAACTATTGGCTAAGTATTACCAAATGTACAGCTTCAGCTGAAGTAGGCACAGGTAGTTGCCATTTGTTGGCTCTTTGGCATCCAGACTTCTTTCCTATTCATGGAGAAGTCCCCTTCTTATAAGTCCTCATAGGAATCAGTGCTTCATTCCACCATAGAAGCTGGAGATGTTGGATAACAATGGCTGCCCCAGAGCACTGAGCAGTTAGAACATACACAAGTGACCTAGGTTCAGCCAATAAAATGTTCAGTCAGAGACTCAGTCTAAATCTTTCCAGTGACAAAGGTGGCAGAGGTGAAGATGACAGCTGTGGCAACAGCCTCCAGAGACCAGGGCTAGAATGTCAGTGATGCAAAATGCCCATCCTGTGTTCAACAGCAGTGACAGGTAATAGCAGTATCTTCCCCCAACTGGATACTTCCAAGGTGTGATGTTGGCCCAGGCTCTGGACATATTGCCACTTTTTCCTTCTGCCTATTTACGAGCGTGGCTCTGCAGGTCTCATGGTGATTCTGTGGGCTACCCGATGTCTTTTGTTTAAATAAGCCAGAATCAGTTTTCATTATGGTGGTGGTTACTCAGAGGAAAGTTTTCAACTGTTCTGTTCTGTTCTATTTTGATCAGGGGCCAACACTTTCCCTTCACACCCAGTTACCCTAAATCAGCTGTTTTCAAGATGTGATCTTGGTCTTAAGTCCACTTTCCCCTGCTATAACAGAATACCAGAGACTGTGTAATTTGTAAAGAAAAGAGATTTATTTGGCTTATGGTTCTGGAGACTGGGAGGTCCAAGATTGAGGGGCTGCATCTGGTGAGGGCCTTCTTGCTGCGTCACAACTCAGGGAAAGATGACACATGGTGAGAAAGGACGAGAGAGGGAGAGAAATGTGGGTGGACTCCATCCTTTTACCAGGAACCCACTCCTGAGATAACTGACTCATTCCCACCATAAGGACATGAATCCATTCATGAGGGCACAGCCATCCTGACCTAACCACCTCTTAAAGGCCCCACCTCCCAATACTGTTACCTTGGCAATTAAATTTCAGCGTGAGTTTTAGAGGGGACAGTCAAACCATAGCAGGTGCCCAGGCTCCTGGTGGTTGCTCAGACACTTTCGGGTGGTCTGCAAAGTCAAACTGATTTTCATAAAATTCATAAAATTACTGAGACATTGTCTGTCTTCTTCACAGCATTGACGTTTTCACTGAGGATACAAAGGTGAGTAAACATTTCACTGAGGATACAGTGAGGCTGGTGCCTTAGCGTGAGGCTGTGGCATCAAACTGCGACAGTGGCACTGTGTTCTTCACCACCATGTCCCGGGGGGGAGTCAGTTTCACTTAAGAATATCCTTTTTGAAACAATAAAGAATATTACGTTTTAGTAAATCTTGACCCTTAAATACACAAAAAGTATATTTCAGTCCAAGTCCCCACCAGCCGTTCAGGGCTTACGAGTCTCCGTGACTGTGGACCGTGGGTGGGCCCCTGGGTCTCTGGAGGGTGACACTGCAGAGAACCTGTGTGTTCACCCCCCAGCCACTGCCAGGAGGAGTGAGAACCTTCTCCCTCTGACGGAGACCCTCGGCCCCGCTGCGCCTTCCTCCCCTGTGCAAGTGGCATGTTCACCTCCTGCTCACCCTTCCCCAGCGCTGGTCTCCACTGGGCTGTGAGAGCAGAAAGCCTCCCTCTGCAAGCACTCACCAGACGTTCTGGTCTGGCCTTTAGCCCTGATGCATCTTTGAGTTTTTGTTTCTTCTTAGAGTAGCCTGGAGGAAGGGAAATCACCCTCAAGAGACCCAAAAGCAGAGGTGTAGGAAAATGCACAGAAAACAGATTAATATTTCACTCAACATTTAGCTACACTTGCAATTGAAGCCTGACTATTCAGATGGCCTGTGGACTCTCCTCCCAGCCCAGACGCCCAGGGCCTACTCTGGAAGCAGCTTCCCTTGCCTAGAACTGTTTCCTCTCTCAGCACTTGGTGCTGACTCAAGTCCCACTGAGCTTAAACATCACTTTCTCAAAGATGTTTTCTTCGATGTTCCAATCTAACTTAGGTCACCTCACCCCAGAGTACCCTGTTCTTTTCCTTGGATAGCATTTGTTACAACAAATGGATAGCATTTGTTATAACTTTAATTTTATGTTTATCTGTGTTTGCTTGTTTATTATGTGTTTCTCTCAGTAGATCATGGCCACCAGGAGGGCAGGAACCATGTCTGTCCTGCTCAGTATTATATACTGAACAATGGAGTGCTCAATGTTAATTTATTAAATAAATTAAGGGGGTTCTCACATACAGTGGGAGATAAACGATGGGTATGCATGGTCACACAGAGTGATACGATGGACATTGGAGACTCACTAGCAGGGAGAGAGAGAGAGGGATGAAAAATTATCAGGTACAATGTAACAATGTACACTTTTCAGGTGACAGGTACACTAAAAGCCAAGACTTCACCATTGTACAATTCATCCATGTAGCAAAAAACCATTTGTACTCCCTAAATCTACTACAATAAAAAATAAATTTAAATTAATCAATTAATTAAGGAAGATAAAACTACAACTACTACTTTTTTTTTCTTTTATCGAAATAGAGTCTCGCTCTGTTGCCCTGGGTAGAGTGCAGTGGTGTCATCATAGTTCAAAGCAACCTCAAACTCCTAAGCTTAAGCAATCTTCCTGCCTTTGCCTCCTGAGTAGCTGAGACTACAGGTGCATGCCACAATGCCCAACTAATTTTTTTTCAGTTTCATAGAGATGGGGTCTTGCTATGTTGCTCAGGCTGGTCTTGAACTCCTCATGTGATTCTCCTGCCTTGACCTCCCAAAATGTTGGAATTACAGGTGCGAGCTGCTGCACCTGACCTCCTTTTTCTAATGTAAGCATTTAAAGCCACAAATTTTCCACTAAGCACTGCTCTAGCTACAGCACATAAATTTTGATAGGTTTTATTTTCATTATCATTTCAGTTTAAATATTTTCTAACTTCATTCTTGATTTCTTTAGTGATACATGGATTATGTAGACGTATGTGGTTTCATTTCAATACTTTTGAGTTTTCCTAGATTTCATATTCTTATTGATTCTTATTGATATACTGAGCAATGGAGTGCTCAATGTTAATTTATTAAATAAATTAAGGGGGTTCTAATATAATCACATGGTGGTCAGAGAACATACTCTATATGATTTCACTCCTTTGACATTTATTGAGACTGGTTTTGTGGTTTAGCATATGGTTTATTTAGGTGAGCATACAATACACACCTGAAAAGAATGTGGATTCTGCGGTTGTAAGGTGTAGTATTTTATAATATCAATTAGGTCAGGTTGACTATGTTGTTCATATCACTTACTGTCTTTACTGTCTAATTGTTCTATAAATTGCCAAGAAAGGGGTTTATGCTTCATATATTTTGAAGCTCTGTTATTAGGCCCATACACATATGTGTTTCGGATGTCTTCCTGGTGAATTGATCTTCTTATTTCTCCTTTATTTCTGGTAATATTTTTTGTCTCAAAGTCTGTTTCACATGTATGTTCCTCTGTCTTTAACTGAGATAAAATGGCACCATTTACACTCCAACTTTTCTACATTTCTCCTTCAAATTTTTATCTCTCTCTTATTCTCCAGTCTCGGTGCTGAGCTGCAACAAATTAGAAAAGTGGCATGAACCAAAAAGATAATTTCCTCTAATGCAGAAAGAAAAAGTGTAACCAAGAGGCTGGTCCATCCCTCATTTCATCTCCGAGGCGTCAGTCACCAAAGGAGATGAGCCTGCCCGTTCCTCAGGCTGCCCTCGGAAAATTTCTCCCCTGGGTCACGAAAAGCAGCTTCACCCATTTCTAATATTTTTATGCCTTGACTTTTTTAAACTTGATGTTTTCAATAATACATGAAAACACAATGATTTCATGGCTAAAAAAGCAGGGTTGGAAGACAAACTTTTTGACTAGAGCAGCTAACTGTGAACACAGTCGATGCAACTTTAACAAGCATTCCAGTCTGGTACAGATTCAGGGGAGAATTTTGCGGCACTCTGAGGAAATCAGGTGCAAGGTTAACTGTGATTTTTCTTCTGTTTGAACTTCTCTTAACATCTTCTATTCCTGTTATGGGAAAGAGCTGGCAATATAGATTTTTAGACTGTAACACACAACGAAATTCACAGGAGTTCCCCCAAACATTCATGTTAATAAAAATGTGAGGGCTTTGGGTTTTTGTGGTTTTTTCCCACTAAATTGCTAGGGGTCGATTGCTGGAGGAACATATTGCTAGTCTTAGATTCGTTTCAGTCTTCTTGGAAATTTCTGATACTGATACAGGGGGCCTAAGGGCACGAAAAATAAATTAAAACCAATTTCTACATGGCACGGGCTTTAAACCCCCTACTCTATGGTTGTAGGGACATCCATGGAAGTTGACTGCAGGCAGCCACCAAGGCGATGGGATTTAAGAAGGCCACAGAACCCTAACACAGCAGCAGACTGTGCCACATCAGTTACTCTTCTGAGTGAGATATTTTCTTCCCAAGGCTCCTGTTACGGCTCACCTGCCACCTCTGCACACACAACATTAAAATTTACTAACACATTGGAAAGTGTTTGCTTATCTAGTCAGGAAGTGGTTCGCTAGGCTTCGGTTCCCATCACACTGCAAAGAATTTTTGCCTCTAAATGCCTTTCGTTGATGCTTTGCTTTTCTTTCTAGGTAGTTCTAGTGGCTTCCATTATCTCCTCAAAACAGATAATGCCAAATATACATATCCAGCTCTGACCTCTTTTTCTAAACAATGCACCTCCATCTCTGGCTTCCAGATGTCCCTTCCTAACTAAGCTACAATTAGCTAAAAACCTAACTGTGATGATTAACTTAGTGTGTCAACTTGACTAGGCTAGGAGATGCCCAGATATCCATTAAAACATTATCTCTGGGTGTTTCAATGATGGTATTTTCAGAAAAGTTCTGCATTTGCATCAGTAGACTGAGTAAAGAAGATGGTGCTCACCGATGTGGGTGGGCATCAGCCAATCCACTAAGGGCCCTAATAGAACAAAAAGGGGGAGGAAGGGATAATTCTCCTTCCCTCTCTCTCTCTCTCTCTCCATCCCCCCCCCTTGAGTTAGGACATCCGTCTTCTCCTGCCCCCAGACCTGAGAGATCCTGGTTCTCAGGCTTCAGCCTTGGGCTGAATTACACCAACCGCTTTCTTTCTTCTCCAGCTTGTAAGGCAACATATCTTGGAACTTCTCGGCCTCCATAATCATATGAGCCAATTCCCATAATAAATCTCCTCTTACCTATATCTAGCTAGCTATCCTATTGGTTCTGTTTATCTAGAGAACCCTGACTAATATACCAACTTTCCAAAGCAAAATTCATCATCACACCTCTGCACTAATAAGCCCTAATTTATTCAGTAAGTTATTCTCTAGCCCCCCCAGGACTGCCTCTTCCTCTCTTATTGAAGAAGTCACAAAGTTCCATTTCTTCCTTTACAGGTCTAGTGGCCCCAAAAAATAAGAAGACAAGAGGTCTGAGGAACAGGAGGTGAGTGGGCAAGCAGCTAATAGGTGTGAGGAAGTTCAGTTCAGATCAGCATTCACCAAACACCTTGTGTGAGCCAGACATTATCTGAGCACAAAGGCCCAAAAGGCTTATGGCATGTGACAGACAACTACCAGTAAATCAATAAACACCTCCAGGGTGCCACTGTGGGACCCAGCAGCCAGGCTACAGAGAAAGCATCCTGAAGGAAGTGAGGCTTTGGTTAAGGCTTAAGGCAGGATATGGGTCAGCTGCTGAATGAAGGCATAAAGGCACCTCAGGCAGAAGGAACATCATGAGCAAAGGCACGAAGGCAAAACCATGGCGTTTATGTATCCGGGTCTTATAGGTCAAGTTGGGGAGTGGACAATGCGGTGATGTGGAGGCAGCAAGAAGCGAAACTGATGAAGCAGCCAGGGGCCAAATTATGAAAGACCTATTAGGCCAGGCGTGGTGGCTCACACCTGTAATCCTAGCACTCTGGGAAGCTGAGGCAGGAGGATCGCTCAAGGTCAGGAGTTCGAAACCAGCGTGAGCAAGAGCAAGACCTCGTCTCTACTCAAAATAGAAAGAAATTAATTGGCCAACTAAAAATATATAGACAAAATTAGCCGGGCATGGTGGCACATGCCTGTAGTCCCAGCTACTTGGGAGGCTGAGGCAGAAGGATTGCTTGATTCCAGGAGTTTGAGGTTGCAGTGAACTAGGCTGATGCCACGGAACTCTAGCCTGGGCAACAGAGTGAGACTCTGTCTTGAAAAAAAAAAAAGAAAGAAAGAAAGACCTATTAATACACCGTTGCAATTTTTTTTTACAAAAACCAGAATTTTAAGCAGAAAACTAGAAAGTCACATTGGCATTTTGGATAGATACTTCTAGAAGCAATGTGGAGGATGAATCTGAAGGGGATGAGACTGTAGGCAGGGAAACCAGTTGGGATTGAATTATGAGTTCCAACTTTTCACTCCACTCTAGTAGCATTATACATCCACACCTTTTCTGTGGCCTCGTAGTGGGTGTAGAACACTTCCCACATGCTGGCTTTGGACTTGATTTGGCCAATGGGATATTAGCAAGCGTGGCACAAGTAGAGATTTGAAATGTGCCTGCATGTTTGAGCTAATGCACTTGCATTCCTGCCTTGCACCATGAGAAGAATGTGCCTGTACATGCTTCTGGTAGCCAGTAGTTCCAGAAGTATGACAGACAAGTGAAGCAAACTTAAAAGCCACTTACAGTTGGGACTTAAAGCAAATCCAGCCAAGCCCATCTGAGGTCATTGAACCACAGCCGACTTGCAGGTGCTCAAGTGAGAAAGAAATGTTTGTTATAAGCCACTGAGTTTTGGGGTGGTTTGTTACAAGAATTATTGCTTCCATAGGTAATTTACATACCAGTGAAGAAGCTACTGAAATAACTCCAAGAGAATATGATGAGGGCTTGAAATAGGGTAGTGAAAGTAAAGACAAGAAAGAGTTAAATTCATGAAGCACCTAAAAGGTAGAATCTGAAAGATGAGGTAATTGGATGTGGGAAGTCAGTTAAGGAAGCCTCATGGGATCCTAGCTGGGACAGCTGCGTGGATGGAGAGAAATGTCACCGAGTTGAGGGGTGGAAGAGGAGGAATGTATTTGATCAGAAGATGATGACTTCAGTTTAGAGATGGAGAACTTGAGCAGGAGTGTCCAAGTGAAAATGCCTGGCAGTCAATTAGAAAAAAGGGTGAGGGGGTAGTGTAATAAACTGGGTTTTGTGTTGTTTTTGCTGTACAGTTGCTGGACCTACTTTCTATGTTGGAGAATCTCCCATTGTATGAAGGTGGTGGGCGGCAACATCTCACTGATCCTTCAAAAGTCCAAGAAGCCGGATAATTACTCTCCATGACATGAATCTCACATGACCCAAGTGCTGCCAAATTAGTTAATTCTACATAATACTTCAATTTACTTGATGAAACAAAAAAGCAGAGGATAGGTGAGATTTCATTCAGATGGCTCCAGGGGTGACATCCAATGTCCTGTGTTGGTCCAAGCAAGGGTGTCTGAGTCCTGTGGTGGTGACCACAGCACACCTGGCCCCACCCTACCCCGGCTCCTGGTCATTTCCTGAACCTGGTTCTCCAGCGCCCCCTGCAGATCCTGCGAGCTATCCAATATCCTCCCTACACCAATTCCTTTTCTGATTAAGTCAGTTGGTTCCAGTTGTCTGCACTCAAGAACACCAACTAGTAAAGAAATCAACAAGACTGAAGTACAAGGAAATTGGAGGGCTGACTGGAGGATTGGTTATCTGGCTGGTGAGAATACAGGGCAGAGAAATCTAGTTAATGTTTAGGGAATCTGGCAGCCCTGGCTCTCAGTAGTAAATTGCTAAGATTAAATTATTATTTATAGTTACCTGGAATGAAGAACTCATTAAGGCAGAACTTTGAAGACCATATTGCTACTCGCATAGAACAAAATGAAGAGCTTGAGTCATACGAACTATTGTCAGTGTGGCTTCTCCTAAGAAGACTGGACAGTTTTTTTTTTTTTTTTAAATGATGATCTTAAATCTCTAAATTTCCAACCCAAAGACTTTCCAGATATTGTGCTAAAACAATATCTTATTTATAGTCTTTTAAGGCTAAGATAGCTGAAAACCAAGCACAGAGTTGTACTGCCAAATTTCAACATCTGCTGAATTGATAAACACCCTAAGTATGTTATTTGAAGGTTAGGGCATTGTTCAGGAAAAGACTGTGGCCCCGAAATTGCGGTAAGGATGTTGGGAAGATCTGGAGAGCACTCTCACGGAGTCTCCCTCGCCAGCTAAAACACATGCCGCCCTGTGTGGTAAGGCTGCTCCTGCGTGGTTTGAAGACGCTGTAACTCGGCACGCATTTCTTTGCAGAAGGAAGCCAGCTCCACTCCTGCCTCTTTCCTGCACTCCATCGCTCAATGCTCACAGGGCTATAAATAGAGTCGCACTCCAGCTTGACCTGGAAGCGGGGAGCGGAAGTTGTGATTACTTAAAAAGCTAAATCCCCATCAAGAGAATTTCAGAAAAGCAGACTCTGAGATAGTGATTAGCATGCAGAACCTTTATTAAAAGTACTCTTGAGGCTGGGCGCGGTGGCTCACGCCTGTAATCCTAGCTCTTGGGAGGCCGAGGCGGGCAGATTGCTCGAGGTCAGGAGTTCAAAACCAGCCTGAGCAAGAGCGAGACCCCGTCTCTACTAAAAATAGAAAGAAATTAATTGGCCAACTGATATATATAAAAAAAAAAAAAAAATTAGCCGGGCATGGTGGCTCATGCCTGTAGTCCCAGCTACTCGGGAGGCTGAGGCAGAAGGATTGCTTGATCCCAGGAGTTTGAGGTTGCTGTGAGCTAGGCTGACGCCACGGCACTCACTCTAGCCTGGGCAACAAAGCGAGACTCTGTCTCAAAAAAAAAAAAAAAAAAAGTACTCTTGAGGCCGGGTGCAGTGGCTCACGCCTGTAATCCTAGCACTCAGGGAGGCCGAGGCAGGCGGATTGCTGGAGGTCGGGAGTTCGAAACCAGCCTGAGCAAGAGCGAGACCCTGTCTCTGCTAAAAATAGAAAGAAATTAATTGGCCGACTAAAAATATATAGAAAAAATTAGCCGGGCATGGTGGCGCATGCCTGTAGTCCCAGCTACTTGGGAGGCTGAGGCAGGAGGATTGCTTGAGCCCAGGAGTTTGAGGTTGCTGTGAGCTGGTCTGACGCCATGGCACTCTAGCCCGGGCAACACAGTGAGACTCTGTCTCAAAAAAGATAAATAAATAAATAAGTATTTTGTGATCATCAGCACAAAAGTAGTAGTGAAATCTACAAGATGGTTTAAAATTGCTGTCCGGTAGGGAGAGAAGTAAGCTGAGATGGAAACTTCCGGAACAGAAACATTTAAGGGAGGGAGAAAAAGTGATCTGTCAAAGGGAGGTGATAGGGAACGGGACAAGTAGAAAGGTAAGAGACTGAGTTCCAAGTTCTATGTTTGGAGCTGGAGTTGTTCTAAGTGTAAACAGGGGACAAAGTGGGTCGGTGACATTCACAGATGCCACAGCGGCTAAAAGCCAGTAGAGGGTAATTGACATGGACAAGGGGGTCACAGAAAATGAAGACACTGATGAGTTTTCACTGAGCAAGTACTTTTCAGAGTGAATTCCTTTTATCCAATTTAATTTCTCAATCCATTTTCCATACTATACAGTTGAACAGTTTCCAATTTTTTCTGTTTTTCATTTTTATATTCTTAAAATTATTTTCATTGGTAATAATTCTTTTCCATTTAAATTCTACATCATAAAGATGACTCACCATCAGCTTTTGGTCTATATATTCTACCATAGATAGCATCTGCAATTGGAAATTTTCTTTTGTGACCATTTTTTTTCCTAATCAAATTTTGTAAATTTGGTCAAAGTGGACTTATTCTGTTAATTTTTATCAGTGACAAATTTTACGAAGTATAATTTCCACCAATGTCAGTTTCATTTAGTGATATTTAGAATGAATTGGATTCAAATAGTGACTATAACTATGGTAGCATAACCTGCCTATTTTATTAATAATTGACATCTATAGCTGTGTGGCTTTGAGCAAGTCTTTTAACCTCTTTTATTCTCAGATTTCTCATGCAGAGCTTGTATGTATTTGTATTTATTTCTTGGTTAATCCACAGGAACTTGTGAATAGTTTGATGATACTGAGAGAAGCAGAGATGGGAGAGACATGGGTAGGAGGGAAAGAGGAGGGGGAGGAACAGGCAGGAGAAGGGGAAGGGGAGGGTCCGAGGGGAAAGGGGAGGGCAAGGGGAGGGAAGGAGAGGGGTGGGGAAACGAGAAAATGAAGTGAGACCCAGAGGTGGGGTGGGGAGGCAAAGGCTCACTCTGTCCCAGGTTCAATCACCAAGTACGTGCTCACCTGCATTAGTGCCTCTTAAGCACTTGGTGGAGTACACCCCTAGCCCCATTGAGGCTGACAGGGCTGAGTGACTTGTTCGGGCAGGGAGTTGTGAGCCAAGCCCACCCACTCCTCTGGGCCAGAGCCTGCAGTGGCTGGCAGGGACCCCCCAGAGCAATGTAGCCTCTGACCCAGCACCCAACAGTGCCAGAGGCTGGTGGCCACATGAGTCTGGGCGTCCCAGCGAGCACAGTGCAGAGCAGAGTGATGGACAGGAAACGTTTATGGGAAGTAAACCGTTATTGGCTTAACATAAGCCACTGGAATAAGGGGGTTATTTATTATGACAGCATAACCTGCCTGTTTCCACTGATATCTACAGCTGTGTGGCTTTAGCAAGTCTTTTAACCTCTCTGATTTTTAGATTTCTCAAAATAGAGAAAACAAAACTTAATTTGGGCTGGGCGCAGTGGCTCATGCCTGTAATCCTAGCACTCTGGGAGGCCAAGGCAGGAGGATCATTTGAGCTCAGGAGTTCAAGACCAGCCTGCGCAAGAGCAAGACCCCGTCTCTACTAAAAAAATAGAAAGAAATTAGCCAAACAACTAAAAATATATAGAAAAATTAGCCGGGCATGGTGGCACATGCCTGTAGTCCCAGCTACTTGGAGGCTGAGGCAGTAGGATCACTTGAGCCCAGGAGTCTGAGGTTGCTGTGAGCTAGGCTGATGCCACGGCACTCTAGCCCGGACAACACAGTGAGACTCTGTCTCAAAATACAAACAAACAAAAAAACTTAATTTGATGGACTGTTGTAAGAATTCAAAATATTGAATTTATGAAGTGCCAGATGTCTAGTAAACACTCAATAAATGAGGGCTATTAGTTTTACTAGTAGTACAGTGGTAGGAATTTCAATCTGGTTTAATCTGGAAATCAGTTGTCCTGTTTTCTTCCCCTTAATGCCTTAGGGTTCAGCCCACTCTAACTGCAGAAAGGAACACACACCCGTACCCCTCACCTCCAGGCTGTTTAAAGACCCAGCCCTCCCCTCATCCCCACCCCACCCGGCAGGAAAGGGGAACCCGTTTTGGATGCCAGAGATCTGAGCTCTGGTTTTCTGGGCCATTGAGAAAGAAGTCGTATTGGGAAAGAAGAGACCAGAGCTGCTTGTGGGAGGCTCCGGAGGAAGGACTGGGGAGGGAACTGACGAAGGGCTGGAGGCGGGAAGGGACCGGAGGACGCCCTGCGCAGGATCGGTTTCCTGGATTCTGACCCGGAAAAGCTAAGGACACCCCTCCCTCCCACAAGCACACACTGCGGAAGGAAGGAGCCAAGTGAGCAAACCAAGGAAAAGATCTCAGAGAGTGCAGGGGCCTCTCCAGGTCACAGCCAGCCAGACCCTCCCTGTGGCGCCCAGAGTCCACCCTGCACCTCCAGGGAGTGAAGGCGCTGGCAGGAGGGCCGGGCCAGCCCAGGGGGCCTTCGGAGTCCTTCCCCACCGCCTTCTTCCAAACTCCCACGCAAGACATTGATGGGCTGAAAGAACAATAGGTCCAGTTTGTCTAGCTAATAGTTTTGATACTCTTGGAACAAAGAGAAATGTTTGCCTTGGCAATTGGGAGCTACTGCAGATTTGAAATTATCAGGACAGAACCAGTAAGATCTTCCTGCATTATAAAAACTCTGGGCCCCATCCTGCACACACAACAGGCAGAAAGAAACCTGACGGATCTGGCAGCTGGTCCCGGCCGCAGCGCCCCGGTGTGCCCTCTGCGTCCACCAGAGGGCGCCAGTGCTCCTCAGAAGAGGGCGCGGGCTCCGTCTTCCCGCCGGCAGCGCTGCGGTTTAACAGGCTGCAGAAGGCCGCGACAGCGACGTCCACCGCCACCTGGCTGCAAGACCGTGAGTGTACCTGAACATGCAGCCTGGGGATCCTTTTTTTTTAGATGGAAACCATTTCGCATCCCCTGTGACAGCCCCTCTTGAATGATAATGATTTTTTTCTTTTCTATTTTATTATTTTATTTTATTTATTTTTTTTACAAATTGGCACAATGAAACTTTTTATTAAAGAGATGAGGTCTCACTGTTGCCCAGGCTGCAGTGCAGTGGCCATTCACAGGTGCGATCCCACTACCGATCAGCACGGGAGTTTTGACCTCTATTTCCTACCCGGGTCGGGTCACCTCTCCTTAGGCAGCCTGGTCTGGTGGTCCCCCGCTCCCAGGAGGTCACCATATTCGTGCTGAACTTAGCCCGGACACCAGATTCTGGGGACCACAGCCCAGAACTCCTGGGCTCACGCGATCCTCCCGCCTCAGCCTCCAGCGTGGTTGGGACTACAGGCATGTGCCACCATGTCAGGCAATTGGATGATAATGATAATGGTAATGTCTTTGTAATGGCCCCTTGCCCCTTGAAGGTTTTTGGCCCAGAACAATCTTGTCTTGGATGCTCCTGACAGGGCCTAGGCAATAACTCTCTTCCAGGTATTTGCAAAATTTTAATTAATAATATCTTTTTTTATTTTTTGAGACAAGAGTTTCACTTTGTCATCCCTGGCTAGAGTGCAGTGGTGTCATCGTAGCTCACTGCAACCTCAAACTCCTGGGCTCAAGCAATCCTCCTGCCTCAGCCTCCCGAGTAGCTGGGACTACAGGTGCCCTCACCACTGACGCCCAGCCTTTAATATCTTGTATTTGTACATTCTGCTCCAGCGTTTTTTGTTTTTTTTTTTTTTTTTTTTTTGAGACAGAGTCTCGCTTTGTTGCCTAGGTTAGAGTGAGTGCCATGGCATCAGCCTAGCTCACAGCAACCTCAAACTCCTGGGCTTAAGCAATCCTACTGCCTCAGCCTCCCGAGTTGCTGGGACTACAGGCACGAGCCACCATGCCCAGCTAATTTATATATATATTAGTTGGCCAATTAATTTCTTTCTATTTTTTATAGTAGAGACGGGGTCTCGCTCAGGCTGGTTTTGAACTCCTGACCTTGAGCAATCCGCCTGCCTCAGCCTCCCAGAGTGCTAGGATTACAAGCGTGAGCCACCGCGCCCGGCCTGCTCCAGCTTTTAAAGGTTTTCAGAAACATCTCATTTAAACTTCACGAAAATCTTGTGTTGCCCTCTTTAAGGATGAATAAACAGATTCGAAGGAGCCATTATTACTGTAGTGGGAAATAGCACTTGAACTTGCAGTGTCCAATGTCCCACCCCCATTACCTGCCCAGATTCTCTGCTTACCAACTTGATGACACTTGGGGGGTCAATCAATATTAGCACTTCCTTCCTCTGATACTGCCTTGTCACACTGTGTCAGTCACGTGCACATTTGCACACGGGTGGCATGCATGAGCCCCAGAACCCTCCCCCACAGCGGCTATGGTATGAGCAGTGCAGGAGGCGGCAGTGTGGTGGCAGGTGCTCCAGGTGGCTCCTGGAGAGTAGGTTCCGGTCCTCATCCTGATAAGGGAAACCCCCATCTATTACTTGGCATCCACCACCAGAGACCTCTCCCCTCAGGGAAGACCTGTATCAGCAAAATACTAACCCACTACCTGGCCCAGCGACTAATCTATCGCCTGGCGCACCAGCATGACACTAAACCTATTACCTGGCACATCAACTAACCTACACCTGATACCCCAACTTAATAAAAGTGGGACAAATTTGGTAGACCGGGCTCAGAATTTGGTGGCGAGACCCCTCCGAGCCCGCTGGGGAAGAAACCTTGATTCTCGGACTCTCCGTGTGCCGCTCGGTTTGTCCTCGGGACCACCCGCTGTAACCACCCTGCCACCGCCTGTGCGACCCTGGGCAAGACGTGAGCACCTGGTGTGGCTCCTGAGGGGGTGGCTGACTACAACCTCTGAGGTCCCATGACGGTTCTGCACTGCGGTGGTTCAGAAAGTAAAAGGGCCGCCACCAAAAAGAGGGCGCGGTGCGTTGTGTGGAGGCTAGCAGAGGGCGAGCTCGCCGAGCCCGTCATCCCTGAGCACAGAGCTTCCGCGCGGACCCGCTCTGAGCTCTGCTTCTGCCCCCCGTCAAGGCCTCCAAACCCCTTCTCGGAGCCCTGTTTTCCAAGCCCAAAACTGAGTGGAGTGGTCTGATTAACTTAGCCATTGGGTACGGCGCTCACCGGCCGCGAAACTTCCTTGCCCACAGCCGGCACTCACAGTCCGCACGACAGTCTGTGCTGTGCATTGACGACACATCGTCTTGCTCTTGTGCGATGAGGAAAGCTTTAAAGCACTGAAAGCTTGTTTTACTTCACAGGCAGCTTTACTTGTAATGTAAATCAGAACAGGTAACATATACACATAGGTTTTCATTACGTTATTTTTAAATGTTCACAATTTTATTTTGATAAATGAAGAATTAGAAAAGTCATATCACAGCTGTCGATGCTCGGCTGTGCGCCTGCGTATCACGGCTGTTGGCAGTGTGCTTGCTCATCTGTGGCTGTCGACTATAGTCGACACTTGTACCGAACTGGTTAAGAGAACTGTTGGGCCGGGCACGGTGGCTCACGCCTATAATTCTAGAGCTCTGGGAGGCTGAGGCAGAAGGATCACTTGAGCTCAGGAGTTCTAGACCAGCCAGAGCAAGCACAAGACCCTGTCTCTACGAAAAATAGAAAACTCAGCCCCGTGTGGTGGTGCCTATAGTCCCAGCTTCTCTGGAGGCTAAGGAAGGAGGATCACTTGAGCTATGATGATGCCACTGCTAGCTGGGGCAACAGAGCGAGACTCTTTTATCAAAAGAGAGAGAGAGATCTGTTGTCAAAACGAAACTGCAGCCAGGCGCGGTGGCTCACACCTGTAATCCTAGCACTCTGGGAGGCTGAGGTGGGCGGATTGCTCAAGGTCAGGAGTTCGAAACCAGCCTGAGCAAGAGCGAGACCCCGTCTCTACTATAAATAGAAATAAATTAATTGGCCAACTAATATATAGAAAAAAATTAGCCGGGCATGGTGGCGCGTGCCTGTAGTCCCAGCTACTTGGGAGGCTGAGGCAGAAGGATCGCTTGAGCCCAGGAGTTTGAGGTTGCTGTGAGTGAGGCTGACACCACGGCACTCACTCTAGCCTGGGCAACAAAATGAAAACCCTGTCTCAAAAAAAAAAAAAAAAAAAAAAAAACGAAACTGCATGAGAGCATGAGAGTTTCAGTCTAGGTATAGTTACTTGTCACACAAAGATCCAATTATTGAGACAATGAGGATTGCCCAGGAAGAAAGGAATTTTTTAATATGACAGATGTCTTTTGTTGGGAAAACAGGAGAAGCTGACTCAAACCTGTCCCCTCTAGCAGAGATAGGGGCTTTTTAAGGGCTGCCCCATGCCTTGGGACAGGTCTAGTGGGTGGTGAGTCTTGGTATCCAGAAGTCTGCCCTGGGCCTTCAGAATCTCAACTCCTTTGTCTTGCAGAAAATCTTCCATTTCTGGGAAACAACTCAAAAGTTAAAGTAGTTAAAGGAGAGGATTATAAAAAACAAGCAGGGGTCATTGACATTTATTCAGGGAGCTGGTTACAGAATGAATATTGAATGGTCAGCCCTGCGTTAGGAATCCCAACGCAGCTAAGCCAGGACAGCCACTCGTTCCTCAAGTCTTGAACACATTTAAGATGTGAAACTGCCTTTCATAAAATTAATAAAGGGCCACAAGGTGGGAACCATGGTAGGGAAAAAAAAAAATATATATATATATATATATATACACACACACACACACATCACCAGCCATTGTTCCCCAGCTTGCTTTCCTATAGTTGCTTACAGCTCAGGACTCACACGGCTGATGGCTGTGAGGACTCTCAGCTTTCTCCCTCGCTCCCAGATGACGTTAAGCAGGGATCAAATCTGCAGGTGGTGGGTGCAGGCCAGGAAGGTGTTCCCAGGGGCAGACCAATCAGGGGGAGGGACTGCAGGAAACCACAGAACACCTGACAATCATTTGGCTATCTCCCACGCCCCTGTAAGCCCGCCCCTGACCAACCAGGCCAATAAAAGGAAACCACCTGGAGTCCTCAACTTCTTTCTCCACTCATGGAACTGACCCATTCCTCTCTCTGGAACATATTTTCACTTTGGGTACCTTCTGTACACAGTAAGTATGCACTCACGTAAATGTACACGGTAAGCATGCACCCACGTAAATGTACACGGTAAGCATGCACCCACGTAAATGTACACGGTAAGCATGCACCCACGTAAATGTACACGGTAAGCATGCACCCACGTAAATGTACACGGTAAGCATGCACCCACGTAAATGTACACGGTAAGCATGCACCCACGTAAATGTACACGGTAAGTATGCACCCACGTAAATGTACACGGTAAGCATGCACCCACGTAAATGTACACGGTAAGCATGCACTCACGTAAATGTACACGGTAAGTATGCACTTACATTGTTACAGCAAGTGTTACAGCGGGTGGTCCCGAGGACAAACTGAGTGGCACACAGAGAGTCCAAGAATCAAAGTTTATTTACCGGTGGGCTCAGAGGAGCCTCGCCACCAAATTCAGAGCACCGTCTACCCAATTTTTCCGCTTTTATTAACTTGGGGTGGTCCGAGGGGTGGGTACCAGGTGTAGGTTAGTTGACGAGTCAGGCAATAGGCTCAGGGTTATGCTGATGCACCAGGCAATAGGTTTAGCGCTATGCTGATGCCAGGCAATAGCCAAGTGGATGGGCCAGCTAACAGGTTAGTACTATGCTGATGTAGGTCTTCCCTGAGCGGTGGGGGTCTCCAGTGCTTGATGCGCCAAGTAATAGATGAGGGTTTCCCTTATCAACATAAATGTACACAGCAAGGATACACATAGACCACAATAAGCAAGCAGCTGCGGGGAGGAGGGAAAGGCTAAGCTATCGAATCCCCTCTTCTCCTTCCCCGTAGGTCACTCCAGGTGACCTAGAGGAGAAGACTGGGCCTAAGAAGTTGAGGTTACTTCCCAAAACTCATCATAAAACTTCAATTAGAAATCAACCACTTGTCTGGGGCAATACCACCCTGCACACGCCTGGCCCTGTCTGATCTTTGAAGCTAAGCTGGGCTTCATCTGCTTCAGCTTGGATGGGAGAGATCAGCAGCTTAATGAAATTTCTTTTCACCTGAATTGGGAAGCCCTTGTTGCATACCTACTGAGCAGCAGGTGCCCGTGGGAAGGGAGTGAGGAGGAGCTCCCTGCCGTGCAGGCCAGCTCAGGCTGGGAGGAGAGCGGGCAAGCGCCCATTCTCCAGGGAGACAGCACCACAGCACGGGCAGGGGGTGGGCCTGCTATGGGGTAAGAGGGAGAGAGACGCTGGAATTGGGGCGGGGTGGGGTCGGGGTCGTAAAAGGCGGCAGCATTCAAACTGTGCTTTCCACATGACATGGAGGAGGTGAGGCCCTCCTGCCTTGGGAGTCAGTCTGTATGTGGCACAAAACCACCTTGAATTCTAAGATTCGAATCAAAGAGAGCTGGGCACTATAAAGGAATGTTAAGGGGCACAAAGTAGTCCTTGGTTTCCTTTTAATCTAGTTTTCTTAAGGGAAGCTTTCTTTATCCAAAATAAAACCTGGAAGGAAGGAAGAAGGAAATCCCACCATCGTGCTCCAGATTTTGTCTCCCATCCACTTCCTGACTGATCTGGCTCTGGGACATTGATTGCCCAGTTCTCTTCAGTCCTAAGCACCTCCTCTTTGGGTCCCTCATATCAGCTTTAAACTTGATCAGCTGTCTCATTAAAACAAATCCCCATTCATGTTTCCTTCTTCTCTGTTCTTTCTCTCTTTCTCCTTCCTTCCTTCCTTCCTTCCTTCCTTCCTTCCTTCCTTCCTTCCTTCCTTCCTTCCTTCCTTCCTTCCTTCCTTCCTTCCTTCCTTCCCTTCCTTCCTTTTCTTTCTCTCTTCCCTTTCTTTCTTTCCTTCCCTTTCTTTTTTTCTCTCTTTCTCTCTTTCTTTCTTTCTTTCTCGAACTAAAATAAAATTTTAAGGCTCATCACCCCTACCAGCTGGCTAAATGGACCCCCTCGTGGCCAAAGGAATATCCTAAAACTAAATTGCCTGCCAGGAGGAGGGAGGTCAGACATGCCTTATCATGCCCCCCTCCCTTCTTGGGGACATCGTTTGTAATCCATTAACAAACCTAACAGTATGCAAGATAAACCTACAGGTCCCCCTTTACACAAATCTATGTCTGGTGGCTTATCTCTGATAAACAGATCTGCTTATGTTAAAACATTCCAAGCATTTAGACAACGCTTCATGTCTTTAACTAATTACAAGCCAAAGAATCTTTAACTCGCCTATAACCTGTAAGCTGCTCCTTCGAGATGGCCCACCTTTTCGGGCCAAACCAATGTATGCCTCCCATATATTGATTTATGACTTTACCTGTAACCCCTGTGTCCCTGAAATGTATAAAACCAGACTGTAACCCAACCACAGCGAGTCCACTTGCTCAAGGCTTCTTGGGGGTGGCTCTGGGTCATGATCCTCAAATTTGTCTCAGCATAAATCTCTTTAAAATTATTTTATTTTACAGACTTTGGCTTTTTTTTCAATTAACACTTTCCTCTTTTCTTTTTTCTGAGACAGAGTCTCACTCTGTTGCCCAGGCTAGAGTGCCGTGGCATCAGCCTAGCTCACAGCAACCTCAATCTCCTGGGCTCAAGCGATCCTCCTGCCTCAGCCTCCCAAGTAGCTGGGACTACAGGTATGTGCCACCATGCCCAGCTAATTTTTTCTACATATTTTTAGTTGCCCAATTAATTTCTTTCTATTTTTAGTAGAGACAGGGGTCTCGCTCTTTCTCAGGCCAGTTTCGAACTCCTGACCTTGAGTGATCCACCTGCCTTGGCCTCCCAAAGTGCTAGGATTATAGGTGTGAGCCACCGTGCCCAGCCATCACTGTCTTTCTTCTTTTCCTTTTCCTTTTCCTTGAGCCTGGCCTAGAGTGCAGGGGTATTGTTGGGTTTGGCAATCTCATTCTGTGTTCTATGCTCTTGCCCGAAGAATGATCAGAAACACAAAAGTAAGGCAAGCATGAGGTGAAATTTATTGAGGGGGAGCAAGATAGGATTTTACAGCAAAAGCAAGATGTAGGTTTACAGATTGATTTTTAGCTCCCCCTTCCAATTTATTTGATTTGATTTGATTTGATTTTTGAGAAAGAGTCTCACTTTGTTGCCTAGGCTAGAGTGAGTGCCGTGCCGTCAGTCTGGGCTCAAGCAATCCTACTGCCTCAGCCTCCCGAGTAGCTGGGACTACTGCCATGTGCCACCATGCCCAGCTAATTTTTTCTATATATATTAGCTGGCCAATTAATTTCTTTCTATTTATAGTAGAGACAGGTTCTCGCTCTTGCTCAGGCTGGTTTCGAACTCCTGACCTCGAGCAATCTGCCTGCCTCAGCCTCCCAGAGTGCTAGGATTACAGGCGTGAGCCACTGCGCCCTCCCCCTTCCAATTTATATAACTATTTTTGATCAGTATTTTTGTTCTTTTATTGTTTGTGAGTTTTTCCCCAATGGGTTAGTTGAGATATTAAACATACCATACAACTCACCCATTTAAAATATAAAATTCAATGGTTTTTAGTATATTCCCAGATATATACAGTCATCACTCCAGTCAGCTTTAGAACATTTTGACCACCTCCAAAAGAAACCCAACACCAATCCATCATCACCCTAGCCATAAGTAAACCACTATTCTACTTTCTGTCTCTATGGATTTTCCTGTTCTAGACATTTCATATCAGTTAATTCATGTGATATATGGTTTTTGTGACTACACCTTTCGCTTAGAACAATGTTTTCAAGGTTCAGCCATGTTGTAGTAAATGTGAGTAGTTCATTCTTTTTTATGGCAGATATAATGTTCTATTGTATGGATAGACCACATTTTGTTTATGCATTAGTTGTTGATGGACATTTGAGTTATTTCTACCTTTTGGCTATTCTGAATACTGCTGCCATGAGCATTTCTATGCAAGTTTCTGTGTGAACAGACTTTCTTATTTCTCTTAGGTAGATACTAGGAGTAGAATTGATGGACCACATGTTAACGCTGTGTTTAATAGTTTGAGCAACTACCAGACTATTTTTCATTTTATGTTCCTATCAGCAGTGTATGGAGTTCTGATATCTCCACATCCTTGCTCACACTTGTATTATCTGACTTTTTAATTCTAGCCATCCTGGTAGGTGTGAAGTTGTATCTCAGTGTGGTTTGATTTTGTACTTACCAGACAACTAATGATGTTGAGCATCTTCTCATGTGTTTATTGATCATTTCTATCAATTCTATCTACAAAGCAATGATAAAACAGTGTAATATTGGCAAAAGGACAGAAATAGATTGAATAGAATTGAGATAAACATCTCAATGTAATACCTCGTATCAACACAATAAAAGAACAAACTTTGTATCCCAGGGATAAATCCTACCATGTTTCCCTGAAAATAAGACCTACCCATAAAATAAGCCCTAGCAGGATTTCTAAGCATTTGCACAATATAAACCCTACCCCAAAAATAAGACCTAGTGATGGGGTGGCTCACAGCCTATCCGCACAACCCATGCATTTCCTCGAGGAGTGGTAAGGAAGACGAGCAGCCCTTCTCATCTGCCCCATGAGAGCTCTGTTGCTCGACATGAGAGATTGGGGCCAATGGTTCTTTTTTTTTTTTTTTTTTTTTTTTTTTTTTTTAATAGAGACGGGGTCTCGCTCAGGCTGGTTTTGAACTCCTGACCTTGAGCAATCCGCCCACCTCGGCCTCCCAAGAGCTAGGATTACAGGCGTGAGCCACAGCGCCCGGCCTTGGGCCAATGGTTCTAAAGGAAATAGAGTTGCAAGAAATGCAGGATGGAATTCGGGGTTTGGAGAGTTATGATGATGTTCCAGAAGAAGACTTAACTATATTTGAATAAATGTAGATTGTTGTACCGTACTTAAAAAAAATAGCACATCCCCTGAAAATAAGCCCTAGGGTGTCTTCTTGAAGAAAAATAAATATAAGACCCTGTCTTATTTTTGGGAAAACATGGTACCTGATCATGGTGTATAATTCTTATGTTGCTGGATTAAGTTTGCCAGTATTTTCTGAAGGATCTCTGCATTTATAGTCACGAGAGATATTGGTATGTAGTTTTTTCTTATGCTATCTTTGGTGTTGGAATCAGGGTAATATTTGCCTCATAAAATGAGTTGAAAGCCTTCCCTTATCTTCCGTTTTTTTGAAGAGTTTGTAAAGAATTGCTATTAATTCTTTATGTTTGGTAGAATTCAGCAGTGAAGTCAACAGGGCTGAGCTTTTGTGGGTAGTTATGTCTTCTTGTTTTTAAAATTACTTCTTCACTTGTAGTAGGTCTATTCAGATTGTCTATTTCCTCGAGTCAGTTTCAGTAGTTTGTGTTTTTCTAATGATTTATCCATTTCATGTAGGTTATCTAACCTGTTGTCATACAATTTTTCTTAACATTCTCTTATAATATTTTTTAAAATTTTTGTTTATTTTTTTGTAGAGACAGGGATCTCACTTTGTTACCCAGTCTGGTCTCAAACTTCTGAGCTCAAACAATCCTCAGCCTCAGCCTCCCAAGGTGCAGAGATTACAGGCGTGAGCCACTACACCTGGCCTCTTATAGTACTATTACTTCTGTAATGTCCGTCATTCTTTGTTTTTATTTCTTTTTTTTTCACATAAGGCAGCACATGTATATACATTTCTGATTCTTGTAATTTCAATCTTCTTTTTCTTGTTCAATCTGGTAGAAAGTTTGTCAGTTTTGTTGATCTTTCCAAAAACCCAGTTTTGGGTTTTGTTGATTTTCTCTATTGTTTTTCTATTCTCTGCTTCATTAATTTCAGCTCTCATCTTTATTATTTCCATCCTTCTGCTTGCTTTAGGTTTAGTTTGCTTTTCTTTCTCCAGTATCTTAAGGTGGAAGTTTAGGTTATTTATTTGAACTCTTTCTTAATGGTATTTACAGCTATAAATTTCCCTCTATGCTAGGATTTAGCTGATTTCATAAATTGTTTTCATTTTCATTCATCCCAAAGTATTTTCTAATTTTCCTTCATTGCTTTTCTTTTCTTTTCTTTCTTTTTTTTTTTTTTTTTTTTTTTTTTTGAGACAAGAGTCTCACTCTGTCACCCAGGCTAGAGTGCTGTGGTGTCAGCCTAGCTCATAGCAACCTCAAACTCCTGGGCTCAAGCAATCCTCCTGCCTCAGCCTCCCAAGTAGCTGGGACTATAGGTGTGCACCATGATGCCTGGCTAATTTTTTTCTATTTTTAGTAGAGATGGGGTCTTGCTTTTGCTCGGGCTGGTATTGAACTTCTGAGCTCAAGCAATCCTCCTGTCTCAGCCTCCCAGAGTGCTAGGATTAAAGGTGTGAGCCACCACACCTGGCCTTTCACTTCTTCTTTGACCCATTAATTATTTAGGAATGTTGTGTCTAATAATTCCATGTATTTGCACATTTACCAAACTTTTTCCTGCTATTGATTTCTAACAATTCCATTTTGGTTGGAGAACATACTCTGTATTATTTCTATCCTTTTAAATTTACTGAGGTTTGTTTTATGGCCTAACACATAATCTATCCTGGAGAATGATCCATTAGCACTTGATTTTATTTTAAAGTCTATTTTCTCTTACAGTATAGCCACTCCAGGTTTCTTATAGTGGCTGTTTGCATGATATAGTTTATTCCATCCTTTTACTTTCAATTTATTTGTATCTCTGAATCTAAACTGTGTCTCTTGTAGACACGAGCTTTTAAAAAATTCAATTTGACAATGTCTTTTGATTGGATTGTTTAATCCATTCATATTTAATATTGATATTGTTAGATTTCTGTCTTCTTTTGTTTTCCATGTCTTATATCTTTTTTGTTCCTCTACTCCCACACTAATGCTTTCCTATTGCATTGATTATTTTCCAATGTAGTATTTTCATTTCTTTTTATTATTTTTTATTTATTTTTTGAACAGTCTTGCTCTGTTGCCTAGGTTAGAGTACAGTGGTGTCAGCCTAGCTCATAGCAACCTCAAACTGCTGGGCTCAAGTGATCCTACTGCCTCAGCCTTCCAAGTAGCTGGGACTACAAATGGATGCCACCAAATCTGGCTAATTTTTCTATTTTTAGTAGAGATGAGGTCTTACTCTTGCTCAGGCTCGTCTTGAATTCCTGAGCTCAGGCGATCCTCCCACCTCAGCCTCCCAAAGTGCTAGGATTACAGGCGTGAGCCACCATACCCAGCCTGTATTTTCATTTCTTTAATGGATATATATATATATATATATATTAAAGTTGATCTAGGCTTTACCGTATACATCTTATCAGAATCAGCTTCAAATTTAAACTAGGTTAATTCCATAAAAACATTGCTATTATATAGCTCTATTTTCATTTCCTCCTTTTAATGATATTATTGTTATACATATTACATCCATTAATGTTACGAACCCAACAACATAGTATTATATTAACTACTCCTTGACCAACTGTAATTCCCCTAACTCAATACTTTGTCAACTTTAAAGTACAACTTTACTCCTTTGTAATGTTATTAGACTATACATAGGTTTCATTTTTATATTATAGGTCCTAAAATATTATATATATATCATATAGTTGTTTTTTAAATTGAAAGGGGAGATTTTATTACCCTTTGTGTGTGGAAAGAAAATAAAAAGGGGAGAAATATTCATCTGTACTGTCCTATATAATTACCTTTCCTGGTGTGGATTCAAATTAGCATCTGGAGTCACTTGCTTGCAACCTGTAGTCCTCTTTTAGTATTTCTTACAAGTCTGCTAGCAACAAATCGTCTATCTGAAACAGTCTTTGTTTCACCTTCAATTTGGAAAAATAGCTTTGCTAGATATAGAATTCTTGTTGACAATTTTTTCTTTTGAGCATTTTGAAAGTTATCCACTACCTTCTGGCCCACTGCTTGTGCGAAACAGTCAGCTGTTGATTTTATTCCTTTAAAAGTACCAACTTGTTTTTCTCCTGCTGCTTTCAAGATTTTCTCCTTTTCTTTGCCTGTTAGCACAGTTTTTGAGTTTTTCTTTTTTCCTTCTTCTTCTTTTTCTTTCTTTTTTTTTTTTTTACTAGGGTGTGTCTGGATCTCTTTGTGTTCACTCTACTTAGGATTCATGTAGGTTCCTGGTTGTGTAAGTCCTTGTTTTTTAATAAATTTGGGTGCTTCCTCAGCCATTATTTCTTTGAATATATTTTTATCTCTGTTCTCTCTTCTGATACTTCCATTATGTGTATGTTGGTGTGCATAAAGGTGTCACACATTTCTCTAGGACTGTCTTTATCTTTTCTTCATTCTTTTTTCTCTAACGTCTATTAGTCTATCTTCAAGTTCACTATTTCTTCTACCAATTCGAGTCTACCACTGAGATTCTCTAGTGAATGTTACTGTACTTTTCAACTTCAGAATTTCTATTTAGCTGTTAAATCTTTGATAGTTTCTATTTGATATGACATTGTCTTCACACCTTCCTTTGCTTCTCTAATCATGGTTTCCTTTAATTCTGGGAACATGCTTTGCAACTTCCAAGTCTTTTTCTTATAACTCAACGTCTTGTCACTCTGTTGCCTGCTTATTTCTAGTGCATGAGTTGTACCTAATTGTTTTTTTGCATGCTTAAGGGACTGGATATTTTAGATGATGTATTGTAGCAACTCAGGATACTGGTCCTTCACCTCCCACATCCCTGGGGATTCTTGTGACCGGCTAATGTTATTAGTGAAATGTATTCCCTCCCATCCACCATTAAGCCTCTGCTGTTGCTCATCAGGTAGTCATGGCTTTAGGTATGCCCACAGTCTCCTTGGGATGACACTGGCTTCCTAGGCTTACCTTACTCTTTCCTTGACCATGTGTCCACATGTCATGCTCCAATAATTGCCAGCTGGATGCTCTACTGTTTTCAAAAATGGCCTGGGGCATCAATTGTTATGCAAGCTAATCCAATCATATTCTGACTCCTTTGTCTTTTTTTTTAATTTCCAAAGTATTAATGGGTACAAATGTTTTTGGGTACATGGATTGCTTTTATACTGTTTGAGTCAAGCTTAAAAGTGTGCCCGTCACCCAGATAGTGTTTACTATAACCATTAGGTAGTTTTCGAGCATCCCCCCCTTCCCCTTCTCCCCTGCTTGATTTCCATTGAGTTTTACTTCCCTCTATGCACATGTGTTCTCCTCAGTTAGTTCCAATTTAATACTGAGTACATGTGTTGTTTGTTTTTCCATTCTTTAGATACTTTCCTTAGGATATTGGTCTCTAGTTCCATCCAAATTGTTACAAAAGAGATTAAGTTGTCCTTCTTCATGGCTGTGTAGTATATGCCCATGGTCTACATACATATACCACATTTTCTTAAACCACTCATGAATTGATGGGCATTTGGGTTGATTCCACATCTTTGCAATTGTGAGCTGTGCTGCAATAAAATGCGACTGCAGGTGTTTTTTTTGATAAAATGGCTTCTTTTCCTTTGGGTAAATACCCAGTAGTGGGATTCTGGATCAAATGATAGGTCTACTTTTAGTTCTTGCAGGAATCTCCATACTGTTTTCCATAATATTCTGACTCCTTTGAAGAAATGGTTTCTGGGTCTGTGTGTCATACCTGTTCTAATCCCAGAAGTGCTCCTGTGAGCTATCTTATTCTCTGGTTCTCCCCCCAAAACTAGCTGGTCTATAGTTTACCAGGTGTCCTCAAACTACGGCCCGTGGGCCACATGCAGCCTGCTGAGGACATTTATCCAGCCTGCCGGGCGTTTTTGCCATCGCTGCCTGTCCTGCTTAGCAGCCGACTCGCCGGGCCCACAGTGCGCATGTGTGGAACGTGCGCCGCACTCTCCAACGGCCCTCCAACGGTCTGAGGGACAGTGAACTGACCCCCTGTTTAAAAAGTTTGAGGACCCCTGGTTTAGACAGTATTTTAAATCTCCTCTCAGTTGTTTTGTTTGTTTGTTTTTATGAGACAGAGTCTCACTTTGTTGCCCAGGCTAGAGTGAGCACTGGGGCGTCAGCCTAGCTCACAGCAACCTCAAACTCCTGGGCTCAAGCAATCCTTCTGCCTCAGCCTCCCGAGTAGCTGGGACTACAGGCATTTGCCACCATGCCTGGCTAATTTTTTCTATATATATTAGTTGGCCAATTAATTTATATTTATAGTAGAGACGGGGTCTCGCTCTTGCTCAGGCTGGTTTTGAACTCCTGACCTTGAGCAATCCACCCGCCTCGGCCTCCCAGAGTGCTAGGATTACAGGTGTAAACTACTGCGCCCAGCCCTCCTCTCAGTTGTTTTTTACCGCAACCCCCAATATCATGCCCTTTTGTTTGAGATCATCTGTGCTCTGTTACGCATGAAGTCTCGTTTGGAAGAGATTAAGGGTTACCTATTTTGTCTGAAAAATCTCTAAACCAGGGCTTTGGAACTAGAAAAATGGCAAACTTCTGAGTGACACACCACCACCCCTCTCCCTACTCTTGAAGCTAAGTGCTCAGTTGAGAGGGTGGAGCAGCAGCCTGAGGCCTTCTCAGCCTAACCCTTGGCATGGAACCACCATCTCACGAGCCAAGGCAAAGGTGATCTGTGTCCCAGTATTCTAAGTACGCCACAACCAAAGTAGTGCCTGGTGGGAGCTGAGTGGAAGAGGTGAGCCAACACTTCTCCCCTGCACTCGCCTGGGACTTAACCTCAGCAAAAACCGCTGGGGGCAGGCTGAGAAATGTCAACATCCTGCTCTTCCCAAGAAGAAACTCCTCCAGAGTGGGAGCTGGAGAAGAGGGAGCCCTGTGTTCTTGGCTGCAGCAGTCTGGAGTCTCCAGGTTGATAAACATTGGGGGGGGGGGGGAAATCTAGGTTTAAATATGATAGACTCTCACATTTCCTACAGAATTTTCATAGGTTTTTTGGAATAACTGTTATTTCATCTGCTGTTTGCCTGTAGGACCATGAAGCTTTACATGTTCAATTTTCACCAGTTTCCCTGGGGGGTGGGTAAGCAGAGCTCCTCACTGTCATGCCAGAAGTCCTTCAGTTGTCTTTAACTCACAAAAATAACATTATTTTATAAAGGTCAATTTACCTTCATTTAGCATTTTCTTTCCACACCACCTTTTGCTACATCTTGTTTCTTTAGTAAACTCTTAGAAGTTGATTTAATAAGGATATGTTGGTAGTTAAGTTCTCATTTTAGAATCCAAAATGTCCTTGTCCCATTTTCTTGATAGTTTTGTTAGGTATGAAATTCTAGATTGATAGTTTTCAGTACATAAAATATTCCACTCTCTTCTGAGTTTCACTGTTGTCAAGTAGCTGTCACATTGTTGTTACTTTGTAGGTATTGTCTTCTTTCTCTTGCTCTTTTGAAGATCAGCTATTGGTGGCTTGCTTCATAAAGGTGTCACTTTTGTATTCCTAGACTTTGTCTTCTAGAAATTAGCTCAGTTGGCCTAGATGCTGACTTATTTTCTGGATTCCCCAAATCTAAGGATGTAAGACTTTAATCAAATGTGGAACTTTCTCAGCTACAATATCCTTAAATATCATCCCTAACCATTCTATGATCTCTTCCTGGTACTCTATTAGATATTAATTGACCTTTTTAATATATCTTTGATGTTCCTTCTTTCATACATTCTGTCTCTCTTTACTGTATTCTATATAACTCTTTGTTTTGGTCTGCTGATTCATTCTTTTGCTTTATCTGTGTTTCATGTCTAGATGTTCTATTGTTTTCAAATCTGATCATTTTTCTTCCCATACATTCTTATCCCCACCTCCCTCATTTTCTCTTGCTCCTTCTCATATTTTTATATTCCCTTCTATTCCTTATACATATTGTATTTCAACAAATCTCAGTCATCAAGTATTGAAAGACACACCATTTTTTGTACCAATATAATAGTGTGATGTCATCCCAATTTTAGAGATGTTAAAACATTTTGGGGGACCGGGCATGGTGGCTCACGCCTGTAATCCTAGCACTCTGGGAGGCCTAGGCGGGTGGATTGCTCAAGGCCAGGAGTTCATAACCAGCATGAACAAGAGCGAGACTCCATTTCTACTAGTATATAGATAAAATTAGCCAGGCATGGTGGCACATGCCTGTAGTCCCAGCTACTCGGGAGGCTGAGGCAAGAGGATCGCTTGAGCCCAGGAGTTTGAGGTTGCTGTGAGCTAGGCAGATGCCTTGGCACTCACTCTAGCCTGGGCAACAAAGTGAGGCTCTGTCTCAAAAAAAAAAAAATTTTGGTAACTTGTCTTTGAACACACTAATCAATTATTACAACATTTTCAGTTTTTGAAGGTCAGATTCTGTTACTAATTTATTCACAATGACTTATTTTTCATTTTTGTAACTTTGAATATGAGTCCAAAAGTACTGGAACATTACCTATTGACAATTCTTTTGAGACTGAGTTTAAAGTGCTTTAATACTGCATTATTTATTTCTGTTAAATGGCCAGAATCACATAAACCTCAGGTCACTTTAACTCTTTGGCTTAAGTTTCCCAACCACATGGGTTGTGTAAGTTTGGTTCTAAACTGGTTTGTCATCTTGTGGATATTAATTCTTTTTTTCTTCTTACCAAGTTGTAATTTGAAGCTCATGGATATAAATTCATAGGGGAGCTTCTCTCCATCCAGTTTTCTTACTTGTCTGAGTTAGCATATTTCTGGTATATTCTTTTTTTTTTTTTTTTTTTGAGACAGAGTCTCGCTTTGTTGCCCAGGCTAGAGTGAGTGCCGTGGCGTCAGCCTAGCTCACAGCAACCTCAAACTCCTGGGCTCAAGGGATCCTCCTGCCTCAGCCTCCCAAGTAGCTGAGACTACAGGCATTCGCCACCATGCCCGGCTAATTTTTTGTATATATTAGTTGGCCAATTAATTTCTATTTATAGTAGAGACGGGGTCTCGCTCTTGCTCAGGCTGGTTTCGAACTCCTGACCTCGAGCAATCCGCCCGCCTCGGCCTCCCAGAGAGCTAGGATTACAGGCGTGAGCCACCGCGCCCGGCCATATTTCTGGTATATTCTTTCACTGAATGTTATCTTTTGAGGTTCAGGGTTTTGGTAGGGTGTCTCACTCTGGCTTCATATTTATGTTGGCCAGTAGGCTTTTTCTCATTTCTAGAGCTTAGCCCATTCCAAAGTCATCAGGACACAAGAATTGGCAGAGCCTCCAGGTAATTGTTCTCTTTAACACTGACACTTCTCTGGATTCATGCTTTTTATTCAACCCCACACTAAACTTTGTATTTTTTAAATGTTCAAGTCTACAAAGACAGTGATACAACTGCATGATACATTCATCTACCTTTCACTGATAGTCACTGTTGGTCTGCATTTGCACTATCTCAGGTTTTGCACAAGTTTTATACACACAACACACATTTCTGCCTAACCACTGAAAAGCAATCAACAGAATACTTCATCTCTAATTATTTCTGCATGCATCTCTAAAGAAAAAGGATATTTTCCTATTCAAGCACAAAACCACTGTTACACCTAAGAAAACTAAACATTAATTCCTATCATGTAAGAGTTCATACACAAATTTTCTAAGAGATGTCCCTAAAATGTCTTGATGGCTGGGTTTATTTAATACAAAATTAAATCCAAGGACATACACTGCATTTGATTATACTGTATTTGATTACATGTTTGATTATACTGCATTGCTATATCTAGAACCATCTCTCCACTTGTTTTGCACAATTACTTTAAGAATCCAAACCATGGGTCTTGTAAATGTCCTACATTCTAGTTTTAATTACTTCACATGATTAGACTCAGGTTAAACGTTTTTGGTAAAAATGCTTACACAGGTGAAGTGGGCCTTTGGAGTATCTTTCTTCCTTTCTATCTCCACAATGGATGTAAAAGATTGTTTTAAAAAGATAAATCATATCCAGCACTTCAGGTATTTTGTATCATTAGGCGGGCTCCTCAGGGCATGCAGACGACATAGATGTTATTATTATATTGCCTTTCCAGACCACCAGTAACATCTTCGCAAATGAAAGAAGTGATATATTTACCACTTCCTGAGGCTAAGTTATAGGAAAAGGAGACAAAACCTTCCATTAGGTGTTCTACTCTACCAATTCATTCTTGCATTTACTATCCCTAAAAATCCAAAGCCTAACATGGGTGTTTGTTGGGAGTCTAAAAATCTAAGGAACAATTAATGCAGGATTACATTCATAGTTAAGAGCTGAGGATATATTTTTAAAGACTTGGGTTCCAGTATGAACAACTTATCAGTAAAAAGGTAGAAATTATATTTCTAACTTGCTCCTTTTCATGGCAATAGAAGAAAGGTATAAAAAAGGAAATATTTGTTGGGGAATTACTGTGCCAACTCTATGTTAAATGATCTCAATTTATCTCCACGTTAATTCCATGAGCTAGATATGACTATCCCCATTTCACAAATAAGCCAAGTGAAACTCAAGAGACATCATACTGGTAAAACAAAGGTTCAAACCAAAGTCTGTATGATGGCTGAAACCCATTTTTTTCCCTCTATACAAAATGCATATAAAAGAGAAATAATTAGGAATTTCCGTTCTGATGTTTTACTTGGCTATTCATGGCCTTAACTTCTATGTAACCTAAAGAAAAAAAAAGTCCACTTCTTGAAATTATATGGTCTACACTCAGTCATTCCTTCTGTGACTCATTCACCTAACCCACTGTATTCTCGTGGCTACACAAATTGGAACAGCTTTACCGAGGTCATCTATGGCTTCTATGTTGCTAAATTCAATGGCCACTTTACTTCAACTCTTGCCAACACTTGATGTTACTACCGTGTTTCCCCCAAAATAAGCCCTACCCATAAAATAAGCCCTAGCAGGATTTCTAAGCATTTTCGCAATATAAGCCCTACCCCAAAAATAAGACCTAGTGATGGGCGTGGCTACGCAGCATATCTGCACAATCCATGCATTTCGTCACAGAAGACGACTAGCAGCCCTTCTCATCTGCCCCATGAGAGCTCTATTGCTCCACATGAGAGATTGGGGCTGATGCTTCTAAAGGAAATAGAGTTGCAAGAAATTCAGGATGGAATTCGGGGTTTAGAGAGTTATGATGATGTTCCAGAAGAAGACTACTTAACTATACTTGAATAAGTGTAGATTGTTGTACCGTACTTAAAAAAAATAGCACATCCCCTGAAAATAAGCCCTAGGATGTCTTCTTGAGGAAAAATAAAGACCCTGTCTTATTTTCGGGGAAACACGGTAGTACCTCCATCCCTTCTTGGAAACCCCTTTGTCTTGTCTTCTACTATGACTCTCTTGGCTTTCCTCCTTCCTGTATGACTAATTCATAGGTCTCCTTTGTGGGGTTTTCTTTTCCTAGTCCTTAAATATTGCTTCCTCTACTGTTGTAACTATCCTACTCTTCTCATTCTATACACTGCCTAGGTAATATCACACTCTTACATTGCTTTAGTTTCCATGTATTATGCTAGTGGCTCAAGTTAGATGTTTACCAAATGCCTACCATGCGCTGGCATATTCAGTGATGAATAAAAACAGACATGGTTACTCAATGGTGGATCCTGCAGACTCTGTCTCTGCTCAGGGATCTCCCCTCAACAGCAAGCAGAACCATGGACACCAGCACCTTATGTTTCCATCAGTACCTCAAACTTAAAACATTCCAAACTAAACTCACTGCCCTCCTCCGTCCACTATAACCTAATTCCTTTGTCCTCCTCTTTTCCATTTTAATAGGTGCTAACAACCCCATGGCTTTAATTATTAGTTTATTTTACTTTCTAAATCTCTCCAAAATTTGACTGCTATTCTCTATTCCACTGCCAGATAGCTAGATTAGGGCTCACCTGGATTACTTACAGCATACAATTGCATCTCCACCTCCAATATTTTCCATAATCCATTCCTCAGAGTTACAATCTTTCAGATAGGCAGATCTAATCACATCACCCCTCCAGTGCCCACCCACCCTGCTTAAAATTCTTCAAGGACTCCTTGTTGGCATCAGTGTTAAGTCCCAAACCCTTTTATATAAACTGCAAGACTCTCTGCCTGAAGAGGACCCCGCTCTGTCCTTCAGTTTAGTATTTTACTACTCCAACGTACACTGGTATAGCTGAATCAAACTTTTCAGTTCCTGAAATATATCCATGTTCTCTTTCCCTTAACAGGTTTCTATATATTGTACTCTCTCTTCACTCTCTTGTTGCCTGGTCCACTGTCTTATCTTTTATGAGTGAAAGTGATTCCTTTCCTGACAACAGTTTGGGTTAGATCCTTTCCTATTAATTCTGACTATATTCTGTGTTAATCCCTATCATAACACTCATTATTCTAACACAGAGTCTAAACATTGAGAAAGGCAGGGACTAGATTTTATCTTGTTCACTACTGTATCTGGTGCCTGGCAAACAGCATAAATTTTTTTAATGAATTAAAATTGTCTCATCTCACAGAGGAGGAAAAAAAAGAAATTCATTTGAAAACTTTTTCAATTTTCTAATTTAATAGAAATAAACAAAACATTGTGGTTTTCAAACAAGGGTTTAAACTAATCTAATACAACTTCTACAACACATTCCAGAGCATTATAACAATTATTTACAGGCAGCTAATGTATTAAATAACCATGAAAAGAAAAAACTTGCTTTTAATTACACACCAGCAAAAACACAGGAACGGAACAATTAGAAACTGCAACCTTGTTTAAAAAAATTAAATATGATTATTTAGAGAATACAATACCACAGAAACAGCACTTTTTCTTTAAGAATCATATTGAGGGTAGTTAACTATGTGCAAAAATAATAATAGTAGTAATAATAATAATGGGGGGAGACCAATTGAAATACTGGGGAACTAGTAAGGCTGTGAATTTAACCCTTTCGTGTGTAGGTACGTCTACATAAAAAATTAACAGGCTTTCAAATTGCACAAATCTTTTTTATAGGCTTATGTACATGTTTCACTGTGTTTTAAAACATAGTAAATGCCTACATTTTTCAGACCAGGAGCAGACATGCATTCCATCCTTAAGTTTGAAATTTAGGCCACACTTGAAAGGGAATATCGCCAGTGGCACTTACAAAATCATTTCAGTGCCTTTCCACATATAAATTTGGTGAATTTAACAGAATAGCATTTTTAGTTTTCAAAGATCACTGGTTGGAAAAGGGCTAAACTTAATTTTGTACATTCTGTAGCTTGATATGATAAATATATCCAAATTAATTTATTTCTGAAGATAATTTTGTTTCTCAGATACAATAAAAAATATAAAGGACCACATAGGCAAACACAAGAAACTAAAATGAAAGAAATGCTATACATGCATTTTGACCAAGTAAAAGAAACCATTATATTCAAGAGTACATGTTGAAATCTGAAATGTCTATGTAAACTGTGGCATATAAATTTTTTTCCTTAAAAAAGTACCTTCGATTATTTTTTTACTCAAACACCTACTTTTAAAAAAATATGCAACTTTCCCCAATTTTTAAAATAAAATGCCACAATATATTGTCATTACCTCCAGCATACTTTTAAATTTCTTAATTTTTAAAAGATAGACTGGGTGATATGCATACAAACTTTTCTATAAAATCACCATCCAGGAGAGGATTCTGACATGCTATTAGGCAACAGACTTAAAGCAGTATTATTGCTTTATCAAGGAGGAGATAAATGTGAGAAAAAAATTAAAGGAACCATCCAGGTCTGAATATGGTCAAACTGTAATACAACTTGAAAATATCGAATCATATTCAGCAGATCATTAATATGGATGGCATAAATTAAGAATTCATAGTATGAATTAAGAATTTGATTACTTTAATTAAGGGAGATGGGAACATGGATTTTTATAAAACTACTCACTGATCCAATGCTGAGTATGCATATAAGCAGTGCTGACTTTGATAAAGAAATGAGATTTTTATATTTCACGTGTTGTATGTGAATAGGGATGGACACAGGATGTAAAGGCCAAGGGAGAGGCCCACAGCGTCTACTCCCATTTTGGAGTAAGAGACCATTTAATCACATATGGTAGACCGTAATCCAAGGGCATAGTTGGAAGACCTGAATCTATTGGCTTATTAACACTAATCACTAATAATTACATGGCAGGATACCTGCTGAGGTAATTGTTTATCTAAAATTTGCACACTATAAACCTTTTACTTCTATTTAAAAGCATTTCTTTGAAGTAACTAAAAATCTCAAAATTTGTTTTGATAAAAAGTGAGACCTAAAATCATCTAAAATTCCCCTACATAAGAAATAAAATCAGAAAGGATCAATTTGAGGATTCCAAAAAGAATAATTTCAACAGTGGGTCCAATGCTCTATCATTTCTCTGTAGTAACGGTTTGATATTTCTATATAGAGCATGACCTACAATCTAATCATACTTTGGAACTTTCATCACATGCTTCACCTTCACCTGATAAGGCAATTTCTTCATTTAGTGTATCAGCTGAGTCAAGTGCTAAAAGCACAAATTTAGGTCAGCAGGACAGATCGAGGAACACTTTGTTCTTAGTTTTCCGATGGGAGAAGTAAACTGAAGCATGGCAAAAACTTTAAAAGCTTTCAAGAAAACATTATTATGTGGACATTCCTCCAAATCTAAAATATTCACTGCCTTTAAAACAAAGAATACAAATGTAAGAGAGTATCAAACAAACTGTCTTCAGGGATTGATATGAAAACATTTTAAGATATCTGAATATCAATTTAAATCTTCAGACATTTTAACTATATTAGGGCTGAACAAATGAACTTAGAAACACAATGATAAGTGTGCAAGAAAAAAAGCTTTAATAAAATCTAAAGCGAATACCTTTACTCAATGGTGGTTTGTTGATAGACATTATTAGTAATTCCTCAGCAGTATGAACTATTTTCTATTAACAGAAATGGAGCCTATTAAATATTGACAATAAAGTGGTTTTTAAATTGATTACTTTAACCAACCTTAAAATAAAACCAACAAAAGCCAAAACTCCATCTAACATGGAAATGTTTTTAAGGAAATACATTATCTCTTAAGGCCCCAAATATTGAGAAATATTTACTTAAAATTTGTTTCTCCCCCCAGCTGGCAGAACCTATTTATGACTTATTACCTAAGATTTTTTTTTTAAAAAAGGATTCATATGAAGAGCAAATATAAAATATTAGAACTCAAAGGCTTGACAAAACAAAGTTATACTGCTATTCCTCACTTTCCGAAAATGTTCCCTTAGATATATGTCTACTTATAAATTGAAACCATGGATGTTATAGAAGAGAGGGAAATAGGCATAAGTAAAAGTATTTTAAAATTATTTTCTCCCTCTTATTAAAAAACTGCCTTAGGAATCTGAAATTCGAATAAAGTAATTTAAGAGTTTGGTATATTTTTAAAAACAAATCTGAAAGAGAAGCTAAAAGGAAGCAAGGGAATAAAGTCAGTCAATACAAATAATAATACTGTTTAAATATATAATCAGAAAGCCTGAATCTCATTTGTTTACCCACCACCCCTTGTTAAGAAAAGAAAAACAACCCAAAGGAATTTGTATAATAATTTCTTTAGAGCACTTTATTTGATTCAATACGCACTAAAAAATATTTACCTCTTAGACAATTATGTCAAATAATTTTCTGAGTAGTTTACTGTCTGAAATGATTAAACTGAATTTTTAAAAAGGCAAAATGATTTACCACAAATCTGCTGACGTCTGAAAAATAACTAATGGCAAATTCAGCTATTTTGGTCTCTTTATATTCTAATGTGTCCATACAAAAGTAGGACTAAGATTTTTAATCCAACAAAAGAGAAGCCTGTACATAGTCTAGAACATGTATTTTAAATTTGAGCATCACAAATGAGAAGAAAAATGAACCAGAGCCAAGTTGGTTCATCCTCAGGTGCTGTAATCAGGGTAGTAATGGTGGGTTTATTCCAGTAACCATTCGAGTGGGGATTGGCTCATTTTCAGGATTGACTTACAGGTCTCTTCTAACTCCTTAAAGCCCCCAGTCCATGCATATGTCCCACTTGGTGGACGGATGAGTAACCTAACCCCACCGGGTTTATTTCAATATTTTGATATTTCAATAATAAGCTGCTTCTGAAGATTTTTTGAGAAGTCTGTTCTCTATTAAAATAAGATAGAACCTCAAAATATGAATGTGAACATTAGAAATAGACAGCATATATTACAAATCCATTCTTGATAGGAACATTAGTAAGAATACACATTAGCTTAAAAAACAGGCTCAGCAAATGTTGCTGATCTGCCAGAAGTTTTAGTTCACTATTTACAAATAAGACAAAGTGAAATACAGAAAATTTTACACATTTGGTTGTTGACAGATAACTGTTTGCCAATAGTGGTCTATCAGAAAACTGATATGAAGGAAGACTGGATAAGAGCCAGTTGTCACCTTCTCAAATTTAAATGTACAGAAAACTAGATTAATTTTGAAACAAACATTCTGTCTTTCATGGGAATAACTGTATGATCAGATGATTTCATTGGGAAGTGCAATTGTGTGGAAGTGTTTTCTGGAAATGACTACTATAACTCTACATGATCCACTATTGAAAAGTTACCGTTTTTATTTCAGTAGACTGTTGAAGCTGATTAAATCACGACCAGTGGTCATGTTTCTTACACCCTAATAAGTATGAGTAGAAAATAAAACTACTGTTGAATTCTTTAAATGCATTTAAAAACTAAGACCCAACAGCATTGAAATGAGAAAAAATATAATAGCATGATTCAATGCACATATGCACTGACATTAAAGTGGAATCTGAGCTACTTTGAAGTATTTTTAACTAGAAAACAACCCAGTATGTATGTATGTGGAGGGGGAGGCTTAAGAAATTTTTAATAACTGTGTGACCTAGTCCAAAAAGACAATTTATCAAGCAACATGAGCCTCAAGAATTTACTTATACATCCAGTATCCTGCACCAATCAATACCACATGATCAACATTTGCCATTTTGAACAAAGAACCATCCTCATTAGTAACAGAAATCCTCACACCATTTCACTTTTGCTTTTAGTTTTTAAAGTTGCAAATAGAGTTCTCTCCCCTTTCTTGACAAGAATATGTTTTCTGTCCATTATTTCAATCTAATACTGTGTAAAAGCTATCAGCTTCTTCAAGGAGGTGCCCACTGTAGGCAGGATATTCCAGCAACACTTAAATAAAAGTTTTATTTTTTTCCTTTTCTTTTTCATTTTTTTTTTTAAACAATTGATTTAAATCCATGTCATTTTACTTTATATGTACTGGTCTCTCATCTGACTTTAGGCGTTTTCTGCGGGGCTGTATAAAGTCTTCATCAGAGTCCTCAGTTACCTCACCATCATCCTCTTCCTGCTCAAACTCTGGCAAAGGTGCGAAGGTCCTGTCTGAGTAGATCTCTGTGAGTTTATCTTCAAAGTACAATGCAACTGCTTTCCCTGCCTGAGCTACTTCTGAATCAGCCTGCAAGCAAAAGATAGGAATATTCACCTATTGGTAATGCATATTCCTTCACCAAGTTTGCATGGTCTGAAAAGCTTACCTTCAAATTAATCTCTTGTGTGTCTGCATAAACTTGAACAACTTTCATCATCTAAAAAGGATACCAGAGTCAAAAAAAAAAAAAGGGAAATTATAATCCTTTCTAAAGTTATGAGACTGCACAGGATTGGCGACGAAAGTCAGCCATACTAGGGAGAACAAATTGCTATAACCAGATTAACCCTTTCTAAAATTCTACAGAACATGGAACCATTTTCTTTACAAAGCTGTTATTAAAGCTACTGTAAAACCTCAGTAATTGTCTCATTTAATTACTTGAAAATAATCTATGAAAAAATAAGATAAAATGTGGAACTGTTCTTTTAAATTTAACTTCAAATTAGTGAGATTTTTACTAATTTTCTCTGTATTATATTGCTATAAAGGTGACTCAGAATTTTCACCTTACAAGGACTTTTTTCACCTTACAAGTCCTTACAAGGACTTTTTTGATTTGTTTTTTATTCTAAAATGCCACTTGGATGCTTCCAGAGATAGCTATGGATAGGTACACTTTAAAGGGCTTGATGTGATTTTAGTAATAGTTATATAGCACCCAAATTGTATCAGCAATAGAAAAGCAATTAGAGTATTAATCTTTTTAAGACCGTGAATTATCCTTAAATTTCATTTTCTTCTAGGATGAAAACCTTTCATAACAGTAACAGACTTGACTTTGCCCCAAAGATAACAAAAATAATTTCCTTGAAAGAGGTATATATCACATTTCCTCCCAATGGATGGACAGCTCAACCTTACCCTCAAAAAAAATGTATAACCAAAAGTTAATGAAAGTCACATTGCTGAAATTAGAAAACTCTGTATTACACACTCTGGGCTACTATTCAAGATAAGTCATCAGAGCTTAGTTTATGATTTAAGGTTCTATATTTATGTGGTAAATAATAAAATCCAATGAAAAGAGTATAGATACCTTTCCTAAATGTACCCCAAATTTAAGCTGTTTATCATTACACACAAAACATACTGAACTACAGACTATTTTCTATACTTATACCAACCCTCAACTCATTTAGGAAGAGATACTCAAAAATATTAATTTTATTATATTTAAGTGTACACTCCAAATTATACATGTAAACTTTCTTCAATGGAGCTGTGCATACAGTTACATTTTACTTTTGACAGGACTTTAGCAGAAGAAAATTTTAATCAAATTAGAAAACTCTTTCAGCAGGGAAAAAAACAAGCAAACAAAAACTAACAAACCAAGACTCTATAGGCTGGAAGCTAACATACCTCATTAAACCTTTCACAGTTCTTGAAGATCAAACGGACATCAGCCACAAAGTCATCTGGGATTTGGTAGTGTTGGGAATGTTTTTTCTGAAGCTTCTTTTTCACGGTGGATAAATCCATTGGTTTCTTTATAATTTTATAGTAGTTTGGTATCTAAAATAAGCAAATAAATAAGGGTAGATAAGAATTCTACAAAAATACCAAAAAGTTTAATTCGAAAATGTGTAACATTTTAGAAAAAAACATGTTCATTATTGAGCCAGCTACTTACAAATTTTGGGTACAGTGATTATACTTTACATCTTCCAACCATATCGTGAAAACCAAATCTTATGCAGAATATGTGCCAGTCTCTGTGGTTGGTGAAAGTCCCCAAAGCCCTACCTTTAATAATTAGATTTGGAAAGAAACCAATCATCGAGACCCTTAAGGCCATTTGGCTCATCAGAATTTTATGATTCTTGGCTGGGCATGGTGGCTCATGCCTGTAATCCTAGCACTCTGGGAGGCCGAGGCAGGCGGATTGTTTGAGCTTAGGAGTTCAAGACCAGCCTGAGCAAGTGCGAGATCCAGTCTCTACTAAAAAAAATAGAAAGAAATTAGCTGGACAACTAAAAGTATATATATAAAAAATTAGCTGGGGCCGGGCGCGGTGAATCATGCCTGTAATCCTAGCTCTCTGGGAGGCCGAGGCAGGCGGATTGCTCGAGGTCAGGAGTTCAAAACCAGCCTGAGCAAGAGCAAGACCCCGTCTCTACTATAAATAGAAATTAATTGGCCAACTAATATATACAGAAAAAATTGGCCAGGCATGGTGGCACATGCCACCATGTAGCAGTCCCAGCTACTACATGACACTACATGACACTCTGCCTCAAAAAAAAAATTCGCCGGGCATGGTGGCACGTGCCTGTAGTCCCAGCTACTTGGGAGGCTGAGGCAGGAGGATTGCTTGAGCCAAGGAGTTTAAGGCTGCTGTGAGCTGGAGTTTAAGGCTGCTGTGAGCTAGAGTTTAAGGCTGCTGTGAGCTAGGCTGATGCCACAGCACTCTAGCCCAGGCAACAGAGTAAGACTCTAATTTTTTCTATATATTTTTAGTTGGCCAATTAATTTCTTTCTATTTGTAGTAGAGATAGGGTCTTGCTCTTGCTCAGGTTGGTTTCGAACTCCTGATCTTGAGCGATCCTCCCACCTTGGCCTCCCAGAGTGCTAGGATTCCAGGTGTGAGCCACCGTGTCCATCTGAGAACGTTTTTTATATCACAGACAAGTCATAACTCAGCAACAGAGGAAGAAAGATGGCCATCATAAGAAAAATCTATTAACAATTTAGTAATCATGCTAGGGAATTCTGGCCCCATCTTTGGCCAAAAATGTCTACCCTTGAGATATAAGTGAAGACAGAGAAGCTATTTAAATGGTCAATGAAAAGAAAATATTTGCACATCATTTTCTACTGTGAAATCCCTCAACTTGGAGACAGACTTTCTAGAATCAGATGATTACTACTTGTACAATACGTTTTTCCTTGGGTCTAGACCTTTTGTGCTTTAAAATTCATTTCTTAGCCTACCTGGTAAACAAGTCAACTACCATTTAATATTCTATAATAGGCCTTGTATGCAATAATGTATCATTCAACAACTGATGGCTAGCAAATAAAATGTGTATAACATACTCTTACCACACTTATTAGGCATTGAACACCTCTCACCTTCCTTTTACCATAGTATTTCAGAGCCTTTATTTCTTACAAAAGTCTATGCTATAGACAGCTAAACACTTAACATAAGTTATTTTATATAATCCTCAGAACATCACAATGAGGTATGAAACAGTATCAGAAAAGAAACCTGAGTCTTAGAGAGGCTGAGGAGTCTTAGAGAGGCTAAGTTTGACAGTTGATGTCTCTGACATTTCACTTTGACACTTCTTATTTTTTATAGTGAAGGTACATCCTCAGTCTTTCAAATGCATGTTTTGGCTTGTGATTCTCTTTTTAATTTTTTTGTAGCAGTTTTTGTGAATCCATGGATAAGCCACAAATTCATGTTATTTATTAATATGATTTCTGTTATGGAACCAATGCAGCACAAACAGTTCAAAATATCAACTAAGTGTTTGGGAAGGATGTGACTAATGAAGGCACACTATGTCATTGATGGTTTGAGAAGTTCTGTTCTGGTGATTTCAGTCTTGAAAATGAGCCATGTGGGCAACCTAATACCAAGGTGGATAATGATGAAAACTCATCGTGAGTGTGAAAGCTGTAGTGGAAGCAAATCCATCTCAACCTATGCATGAATTAGCAGCAAGGTTTCACATTACTATTCCAACAACAGTGGACCATTTGAAACAAATCAGCAAGGTAAAGAAGCTGGATAGATGGGTACCACATGAATTAAATAAGTGTCGGAAGAGAAATTATCTTGAAGCTTGCCTTTCTTTGCTGTCACGTCATGAAGACAAATCATTTCTACACTGTATTGTTACATAGAATGAAAAATGGATTCCTTTTGACAATTTCAAGCATTCAGCACAATGGCTGGATAAAGATAAAGTGCCAAAACACAGTCTAAAACCAAATATTCATCAAAAAAAGCTAATGGTGTCTGTTTGGTGGTCCACTACAGCTTCAGGAAACCTGGTCAATCTATTACAGCGGATGTCTACTGCAAACAACTCAATGAAATGATGAGGATGCTTGTGATTAAGCAGCTGAGACTGGTCAACAGAGACAGGACAATCCTCTTGCAAGACAATGCTCAACCACATGTTGCACAAACTATAGCAGCTGCACTTGGAGGAGACTCTCTGTCATCCACTGTATTCATCAGACCCTGTACCAACTGACTACTATTTCTTCCAGGCTTTGGACCACTTGTTGCAAGGAAAAATACTCAATTCTCAACAAGCTGTGTAAAACACTTTCATTCACCCTCCAGGCTTCTTCATTGCTGGCATAAACAAGCTACCGTTAAGATGGCAAAACTGTGTTGATAGTTTAGGCTCATTATTTTAACCATACTGCTTCTTGTTTGAGATATATTAATAAACTACACTTTTGATTCAAAATTGGACATTTGATATTTAATAAACAAGCAGTCTAAGGCCAGAGCCCATACTCTTAAGTATTATATGAGACCTCTTCACCAGGGAGGTACTAAGGTAGGCAACTCACCGAAGCAGGAACGGGCTCCTGGAATTCAATACTTAATTCATGGCAATAGAGGTAAAGCAGAAGACGTTCACATTTCTGGCCCAAACAAGGAAAGGAAAACACATGAAATATTTTTCCCCTAAGATATTCTTGAGAATGAGAACTATATCACTACAAAATATGATTATAACAAATTGAACATAAGCCTCCTACTTACTAGCTATTCAACTAAATATATACACACACAAAGAAAACTGCCTTACTTCCCATTTAGTTTTGAGACTATCTTCTGTTCTACTTTAAATAAGAATGCCTTTATTCTAATAAGATAACTAAGGTAACATATCTATTAATTCTTGATTATTTATACAAATGGAAGGGAGTCACAAAAGCAATATACAGTACTTGGTGCAAAAAATTACAGACTACCTGGTAATAAATAAATAATCACTGTTGTTCCTCACTGTAATTTCCTGAGGCAGGCAAGACAAATGTTATTATCCCCTTGCTTCAAATGACCCCACTCAGGTTCAAGATAAATAAAAACTGTCTAGTCAATACAATTCCAGAAATTTTTTTTACACAATCAGGAGTAAACTGAAGTGCGTTTTATATTCATAGTTTTCTATTTATTTAAATTTCTTTTAATATAAGCTTGTATACTCTAAAGATATACCTTTCTTTATAGACAGTGGACATAGGATTTTGCGAATATATATATCAGATTAGAGAGAAACTTAACTCTAATGACCATAGAATGATGTAAAGATATTTTGTCTTTGGACATCATAGACTACAGATCAGATCAGTAGAAATGTGAGTGAGGAGAGGATTTTAAGTTTCATTTTTAATATGATGGAAAGCTATTAGAGGATTCTAGGCAAGAAAGTGATACACACCTTTTTAAAAAAGAATACTCTGTTCAGTACAGAAAAGGGACTGTGAGGGGCAATAGGAGAACCAGAAAGACCAGCTAAGAGATTATTACAATAGTCCAGATGAGAAATTGTGATGATTACCTAGGGTGGTAATGGTGGGGGGAAGTAAGTAAATGGTATTACAGTCATTCTTGATTCTTTCATTTCTAATAGGTTTCTATAGTAAGCAACAACAATGAATGGTGCCATGCAATGAAAGGGAATATTGGGGGAGAAGGACAGTTTTTTATGTTGTTATTTGCTTGGTGTTTGTTTGTTTTTTGAGGGATAGGATTAGAAATCAAAGTTTTAGTTAGGACATGTTAAGCTGCATAGAAGAGTCTGGAGTTCAGGTTTAGAAAGATTTCAGAAGTCATCAATATGCCTTCACTATATCATCAGACGACAAGATTAAAAAATAAAAATGTACAGGTTGGTGCAAAAGTAACTGCGATTTCAGCACTGTTGAAATTTGCCATTTGATGTTGGAATACATTCTTGAATAAATGTGGTTATATGTTATATTTCATTTTAATGCACACTTCTCGCTTTATTTTTTCACTAAAAACTTATTAGTTGCTGTTTATTTTGTATTTATTTTAGACTATGGAAAACATACAAAAAGCAAATTTAAGTGATTTTCTTATTCGAGTTCAAAATAGGTCATAAAGCTGTGGAGACAATTCCCAACATCAATAATACATTTGGCCCAGGAACTGTGAACAAATGTATTATTATGCAGTGGTGGTTCAAGAACTTGGCAAAGGAGAGAGAGCTTGAAGATGAGGAGCACAGTGGCCGGCCATCGGAAGTTGACAACAACCAATTGAGAACAATCATAAAAGCTGATCCTCTTATAACTACACAAGAAGTTGCCAAAGAGCTCAACGTTGACCATTTTATGGTCACTTGGCATTTGAAGCAAATTGGACAGATGAAAAAGCTTGATAAATGGGTGGGTGCCTCATGCGCTGACTGAAAATCAAAAAAATCGTTTTGATGTGTTGTCTTCTCTTCTTGTATACAACGACGAACCATTTCTTGATCAAACTGTGATATGAGATGAAAAGTGGGTTTTATATGACAATAAGGATGAGTGGTTGGACCAAGAAGAAGCTCCAACGCACTTCCCAAAGCCAAAGCTGCACCAAAAAAGGTTATTGTCATTGTTTGGTGGTCTGCTGACAGTATGATCCACTACAGCTTTTTGAATTTCAGCAAAACCATTACATCTGAGAAATATGCTCAGCAAATCAATGAGATGCACCAAAAATGGCAGCACCTGTAGCCAGCACTGGAAAACAAAAAGGGCCCAATTCTTCTCCAACAATGCCTGACCACAAAAATCACAACCAACACTTCAAAAGTTGAACAATTAGGCTGAGCGCAGTGGCTTACACCTGAAATCCTAGCACTCTGAGAGGCAGAGGCAGGAGGATCACTAAAGGTCGGGAGTTCAAAACCAGCCTGAGCAAGAGAGCAAGACCCCATCTCTACTTAAAAAAGAAACTAATTGGCCAACTAAAAATATGTAGAAAAAATTAGTGGGGCATGGTGGTGCATACCTGTAGTCCCAGCTACTCGGGAGGCTGAGGCAGAAGGATCGCTTGAACCTAGGAGTTTGAGGTTGCTGTGAGCTAGGTTGATGCCACGGCACTCTAGCCCAGGCAACAGAGTAAGATTTTGTCTCAGGAAAAAAAAAAAAAAAAAAAAAAAGTTGAACAAATTGGGCTACGAAGTTTTGTCTCATCCACCATATTCACCTGACCTCTTGCCAAATGATTACCACCTCTTCAAGCATCTCGACAACTTTTTGTGGGTAAAACACTTCCACAACCAGCAGAATAGAGAAAATGCTTTCCAAGAGTTCAATGAATCCCGAAGCATGGATTTTGACACTACAAGAATAAACAAACCTATTTCTTATTGGCAAAAATGTGTTGATTGTAATTGTTCCTATTTTGATTAATAAAGATGTGTTTGAGCCTAGTTATAATCATTTAAAATTCAGCCTGAAACCACAGTTACTTTTGCACCAACCTAATATCAAGTTCTGTGTATAACACACAGGGGGAAAAACATGTATATAGGCAGACACCTACAGGATCCCTAATAAAAAAATCAATGTATTTGACACTTACCCTTTGGTCCACGGGGCTTAATCCCTGTGCGGTTTTCCCCTTCTTACTATGTTGCAAATTATCACAATCATATTCAACTTCTGGCTTCCCAATATCTCTACAAAACGTGCATATCCAGTCCCCACTAAACAGGGAAATAGGCAATTAGTCTGTGTAATTATAACAACAAAGCCTGCTCTAGAGAAGCTAGTTCCCTAGATATGAGACTCTAGTTTGTTTACTTTATATTTTTTGGGAAAAGGGAGGTTCTATACCTGTCAAATCTTATAAGGTGAAGGTGTGTGATTAAAAACTCCCCAAAGGCCAGAGGCAGTGGCTCGTATCTGTAATTCCAGCATTCTGGGAGACTGAGGTGGGAGCACTGCTTGAGGCCAGGATTTCGAGATCAGCCTGAGCAACACAGTGAGACCATGTCTCTACAAAACATAGAGAACTTAGCCTGGTGTGGTGGCACATGCTGTAGTCCCAGCTATTCAGGAGGCTGAGGCAGAAGGATCACTTGAGCCCAGCAGTCTGAGGTTACAGTGGGCTCTCATGATGCCACTATACTCTAGCCCAGGCAACATAGTGAGAACCCTGTCTCAAAACAACAAAACAAAACACCAAAAAAATCCATGAAAAACCAAAAAAATAAAAAAATAAAAAACTCCCCCAAAACTTTTCCCAGTCTTCCCTCAATTGATTACTTTCTGGAAAGCATTATAAAAATGACATTTCTGCATTAAAAAGGAGTGTGTCCATAGCACAAAGTTGATGATCAGTACTTGCAGCACAAGGCCAAAGACCACCTCTCCCAGGCTTCGGTATTACCAATACATGAACCCAATATTCATGAATAAGAACACCAGAGGTTATAGAGTTTGTCAGGTATTTTGCAAATCAATTCTTTTTTCACGGCCAGTCAAAAGCTAGAACACACACACACACACACCCCTGCAAGTACACGCACATGTACATATACCCCTTACCTCTTAACTCTGCTAAGTGTATACTTTCTATCAGGATTTCTATATAACTATAAATTCTAAAGTGATTTATTCATATTTGTGTGCTTACTCTATATATAAATAGACACAGAGATATAGAGAAATATATACAGATATAAAAATAGATATGTAAATCCTAAATCTAGGGATTATACTAATGTATGTATTTGTGTCAACAGTTTACAATCCTTTCCAAAGCATCTGCTTTTGAAAGAAAACATTCAGTTGCAAAATCCTGACATTCCAGTAGCTATTACTACCTAAAGGAAAGAAAAATATGAAAAGCCTTAATTTCAAGACCAAAGTGCCAGTGCTTTTCTTTTCTGAAAGAGTAAAGAAAAAGTAGGCCCTTATTACATCTCTGGCAAATGACTATACCTCCTAGGATTTAGGTGAGAATTACAATTTTTCAGAAAAACATTCTGTTTATATATCTACCAGTTTTCTAATCCAAAAGGCTGAATCTTTCAAAGAGAGTAGCATTATTCAATTAAAATCACTGCCAGCAAGGAACTGGTGAGGAAATATGAACTTTTTTTTTTTTTAATCTATAACAAGAAAAAAGCTGGGTTTCCTCCCAGAGAATGCTGGTTTACTTTCATTTGAAAGGAAATTGGGAGTTAAGGAAGAAAGGGGAAGATTGAAAGAAGTATGACTCTATTTTATGGTCTCTGAAATCAGTCAAAGAGATTGCAAGAACATAAAATATTCAATTGTTAATTAGAAGGGGAAAAACTAGAGCACTTCTAAACCAAACCCCACCATTTGTAGTTAAAGAAACGGATCCCTGAAAATTAGTGAACTGCCCAAGCTCACTACAGAATTACAACCAGACTACAGGTTTTGTAACCTAGCCCCCACACATTTGTTCCACTTAATAGCTCTGATATCATCAGTTTACCTTGGGTGCTCACCAATGAATGTTTTAATGGTTCAAACCACATTGAGCAGTCACAGTGTGTATCAGTTTGAGAACAAAACTCATATTTTCCCCAATCTCTTTTTTTTCTTTATCTTTACCTCCAGTTCTTCTCCTCTACAAGGAATTCAATAACTGTCCATTCCAAAAGTTGATGACCGAAAGACATTTCTACTAGCTGATCACAGGGAAAATCTGAGAAATCTGCACACAGTGAGTGCTTTAGGCAGGTACTACAAATTAATCACTTCCTCTGGCCAAGAGGAAATTTATCTCTCCCTCCAATAAAAAATTCTAAGACATCAAAGGTGTTTTTACAGATGATTTGTTTTTTCTTTTAAAATGTCTTTTGAAAGCTCTCAAACACTAGAAAAATTTGGGTTGATCCAATAAATCCTCCTCAAATTGAATGGCATTCATAAATAAAATTATTATTGTATACCCTATTAAGAATGATGGCAACAGACCAAAAATTCACCTTCCAAGAGGAAAGAGATTTTCTCCAACACACCAAACCTCTTTACCCCTCTTAATTTAGAATTTTATGTTCTAATTTGCTTACACTGAATATAAACATACCACTTAGATCTTGGACATTTTATTATTCTTTTTTCTTTGGAACATAATACCAAAGGAATAGAAGGTTCCCTGTTTTATAGAAATACAATGTACTAGTTAGAAGGCCATCTGCCCCCAAAACAATTTTCTACTATTTTTTTTTCAGCTTATGAAAATAAACAAAAAGAACAAAATCAATTACTTCACTGGTACCTTGGAAAGCTAAGAAGTGTTGGAACATGACAAGTTAGATGAAAGACCTTTGGACATTTTTCACAGCACAAGAGATCCCCTCCGTTTTGGCAGACAGCACACCAGTCTTCATTTGGGTCATCATCTTTGCTGTTGCCATCTCCTCCAATCCTTGCTGACCTGTGCATGAGGCTTCGAATTGGGGACTTTCCATTTACGAGGCTGCTGAGCCCTGACTGTTTGCAGCTTTCATTCATATCTGTTGGTTCAGTTTTCACATGGTTTTCCAGGCTTGCTAATGCATCCAACTCACTCTCTAGATGCAGGTTAGTTGAGAGGGGTGGTGTCAAGCTACTCTCAGGACTGCTCAACTAAAATAAAACAATGACAAATTCTTGAAGAATCATTTAATCCTTACTGTATGTAGTGTACTTAAAAGTTATATCAATATGTGTATAGATATACTGACATAAAATTATTTTATGAATCACACTAGTAACATAAAGAAATGACAATAACCCCAAAATTATTCAGGCATGCAGATGTATGATTTTAAGGGCTCTATTCCCCTAATATTGGTTCACTGAGATTAACAGGAAATTAATTAAACTGTTAAGCACACTGATTGGAGAATAGGAATACGGTTATACTTTTCCGACAGACAGCTACTTATAGCACACATTTTTCATACCAGAATATTTTGCATAGCATTTGAGAAAAATTCTATAATGTTCTTCTACCTACCTAACATTCTATTATTGTAGGAAGATTGTGACAATGTAAAAGAAATCTTTCATCACCCTTTGCACCCATTTTTAATGGGGGTATTTTCCAAACAAAGTTTTGGATGAAGAGGTAACACTGCTCCAAACCCATAGCTAAATCTCTTGTTCTCTAAATCCATATATACTGCATTGAATATACTAATACCATGCAATGAAATTCCTATGTGCCAATCATGTAGAAAGTGAGACAAACAAAAGCCTAGGCAGTGAAGAGACATGAAGAGGGGCTTGGGCCTTCCTTCATTCTATATTATAAATTTTATAAAATGTTCCATCCGAGGAACTCTAGAATGGCTAATAACTCATAAGCCAAAAACAATCTTCCCATCATAAAACTCTTTCATCAATAAACTTCTTTTATGTCAGCAATCTTAATGCTAAGTTCATAGGTCCAGGACAATGTCTAGGATCTTTTGTGGCCTGAGATTCAATGTACCTACTGAGATGATTAATAATACCAGAAAAAAATAGAACCCAATTTAGTATTATGGCAAAAATATTAACAAAGATAATTTCAAATGAGTATTTAAAAACAATTACATCTTTTCTGATTAATTATAGCTGACTCTTAGACAAAAACGATGAGTTAGAAAGAGAGATATTTGGCTTTGCCAGGCATGAAAATTCAAAGATAAATAAATGTTCCCATAAACACTATTCGGTCTTAATATACTCAGAGATGGAAGAATCAATGAAGTGCCTTCTTTAAATCCCTGTCAGACACCAGTGGGAGCTTACCATGCAAGCACTTCTCCTGCCATCTTCTGTCTTTTCTTGTTTCACAGCTCCTGAAAAACTACATATTTCATCTTCAGTTCCAGGTTCTTGCTTGACCTTTACTTGATCAGATTTGAAACTAAGACTTGTTTTCTCAGCAGTTCTTCCTGATGACCCACAGCTAATAAAAACAACAAATAAAGGTCACATATGTCGAAGCCTCTCCAAAGACTATTTTGGCTTTTGGGAATTAGGAATTGGGAGAAGAGGATAACAAGTCACCAATAACTTGGAATATCCTTACTTGAATCAATGTAATGATAATAACCAAGAGGACGGGCACATGACTAATTAGTTCTGTCATGAGCACAAAGCAAAATCACTGTTAAGAGAAGTGAATAACTAGTAAGAATGGATTGCCAACTGAGAATGAACAACTTTTTCACTGAGATAGTACTTTTCTTCTAAAAGCACTGACTATTTAAAGTATAATTAAAAAGCCAGGCAAGTATTTAACAGGACCAATTTTCACAACGCATCCACATACATATATACAAATAAAAAAAATCATATAATATCTTAAATAAAATCTTTCTTGCAATATATTAAATTATTCAAATTAGAGGAGAGTAAAACTCAGTATTCTATCTTAAAACACACATATATACACACACAGAAGGACACATGCACTCCTATTTCTTAGCTCTGTCTATCAAAAAGGCCTAAGAAACAATGAACGATTCAGTAGCAATAAGTACCCTTAGTAGGTTATCTCTAAACACTATTTTCCCACTAACATAACCAGGATTTCTTGGAAAAACAGCTGATTCCAAGTCCAAAGGCAAAACATGTACAAGTAAACCTGGAGCACTGTTTCCTAGGAAAAAAGGAAGCTCTCAAAGACTACTGTAATTATAACAAAAGGACCAAGGAACAAACTTGAAGAAGCTTTTATTTTTTTATTATTATTTTTTTTATAGAGGGGTCCCCTTCTGACTCCTGAGCTCAAGCCATCCTCCCACCTCAGCCTCCCAGAGTGCTAGGATTACGGGACTGAGCCACGGAGCCCGGCCTCTGAAAAAGCTTTTGATAGGCCAAAGATGGAATAATTTAAGCTATCAATAAAAAAAAAAAAAGAGTATCTATAATGGATTAAAATATATATTTTTCTTTTCTTTTTTTTTTTAGAGACACAGAGTCTTGCTCTGTCACCAAGGCTGGAGTGCAGTGGTGCCATCACAGCTCACTGTAGTCTCAGACTCCTGGCTCAGCCTCCCAAGTAGATGGGACTACAGGTGTACACCACTGCACCTGGTTTATTTTTTAAATTTTTCTATAGAGATGGATTCTTGCTATGTTGTCCAGGCTGGCCTCAAATTAAAGGCCTCAAGTGATCCTCCTATCTCAGCCTTCCAAAGTGGTAGGATTACAGGCGTGAGCCATAGTGCCCAGCCTAAAATATGTTTAAATATTTGAGTTCATTAAGGTATTAATAAAACTCATTGATCACTGTTGGAGGGTGCTGGGAATCAACTCATTACCATGAAAGCAAGCTAATAATCAGTTTATCCTGCCTTTCCTATAATCCAATAGTTGATGACAGAAAGTACCTTTTTATAGAAATACTCTAAGCTGATAAATAAGGAATCACAATTCAAATCACTTTTCTTTTTTGAGACAGAGTCTTGCTTTGTTGCCCACGCTAGAGTGAGTGCCGTGGCATCAGCCTAGCTCACAGCAACCTCAAACTCCTGGCCTCGAGCAATCCTGCTGCCTTAGCCTCCAGAGTAGCTGAGACTATAGGCATGCACCACCATGGCCAGCTAATTTTTTTTTTTTTTTGAGACAGAGTCTTGCTTTGTTGCCCAGGCTAGAGTGAGTGCTATGGCGTCAGCCTAGCTTACAGCAACCTCAAACTTCTGAGCTCAAGCGATCCTACTGCTTCAGCCTCCCAAGTAGTTGGGACTACAGGCATGCGCCACCATGCCCGGCTAATTTTTTCTATATAAATTAGTTGGCCAATTAAATTTCTTTCTATTTATAGTAGAGACGGGATCTCACTCTTGCTCAGGCTGGTTTTAAACTCCTGACCTGGAATAATCTGCCCACCTCGGCCTCCCAGAGTGCTAGGATTACAGGCAAGAGCCATCGCACCTGGCCTAATTTTTTCTATATATATTAGTTGGCCAATTAATTTCTTTCTATATATAGTAGAGACGGGGTCTCACTCAGGCTGGTTTCGAACTCCAGACCTTGAGCAATCTGTCTGCCTTGGCCTACCAGAGTGCTAGGCTACTACGCCAGGCCTCAAATCATTTTTCAACCAGTAAAAAAAAAAAAAAAAATAGAGTTAAGCAATAAAGCAATGATCACTAATGGCTGCTATCACAGAAAAGCCCAACCAGACATAATGTGCCCATGATGGGTAAAACATTATCACCATCAAGTATTTCTGCAATCCCTCCCCATAAATCAAAACTGAATCTCGGCCGGGCACGGTGGCTCACGCCTGTAATCCTAGCTCTCTGGGAGGCCGAGGCGGGCGGATTGCTCAAGGTCAGGAGTTCAAAACCAGCCTGAGCAAGAGCGAGACCCCGTCTCTACTATAAATAGAAAGAAATTAATTGGCCAACTGATATGTATATAAAAAATTAGCCGGGCATGGTGGCGCATGCCTGTAGTCCCAGCTACTCGGGAGGCTGAGGCAGGAGGATCACTCGAGCCCAGGACTGTGAGGTTGCTGTGAGCTAGGCTGACGCCACGGCACTCACTCTAGCCTGGACAACAAAGCGAGACTCTGTCTCAAAAAAAAAAAAAAAAAAACCGGAATCTCATCGAACCTCCTGATCTGAATACTAATGTAGATAAAAAACAGGAGGCAACATTTTTTTTTTTTAAAATAGAGGCGGTGTCTCGCTCTGTTGTCCAGGCTGGTCTTGAACTCCTGGTCTCAAGGGAACCTCTTGTCTTGGTCTTTCAAAGTACTGGAATTAAGGTATCAGCCACCATGTCCAGCAGAGGCAGCATATTTAAATGATAAGATGGAGAAATAGGGGAAACTCTATAGGAAAAAGAACTACATTTTTACAACAAATAAATTGATAATCATATAAACATATCAACTGATGGCAATCTACAGAGCTTATGTGAATCTGCTTCAAAGAAAGTATTTGTTTAAAAAAAGGCATTTGGCCTGGTGTGGTCGCTCACGCCTGTAATTCTAGCACTCTGGGAGTCTGAAGCGGGAGGATCACTTGAGGCCAGGAGTTCGAGACCAGCCTGAGCAAGAGCGAGACCCCGTCTCTACTAAAAATAGAAAGAAATTAGCCAGACAACTAAAAATATAGAAAAAAATTAGCCAGGCATGGTAGCCCAGGGCTGTAGTCCCAGCTACTCGGGAGGCTGAGGCAGAAGGATGATTGCTTGAGCCCAGGAGTTTGACGTTGCTGTGAGCTAGGCTGATGCCACAGCACTCAGGCAACAGAGTGAGACTCTGTCTCAAGGGGAAAAAAAGGCATTTATGGCAAAATTGGGAATTCTAAACATTAACTGGATATTAACTATACTGATATTACAGAATGAACTGCTAATTTCTTTTTCAGTGTGATAATGGTTCTGTGGTTATATATTTTTTAAATTCTTATTAAGTGATATATACTGAAATAGTCACAAGGAAAATAATATAATTTCTCAGATCTGTTTCAAAATAATCCAGACCAGGAGGGAAATGAATAGGAGTATAGAAGAAACAAGATTGGCTATAACTTGATCATTGCTAAAGCTAGGAGGTAAAGTATATGAGGGTTTACTGTAATATTCTACTTTTATTACATTACTTGAAGTTTTTCATAATAAAAGGGAAAAATAGTTATTAATAACATAATACTCACCTGCCTCGACTGCCAGTACTAGAGGTACTAGGAGGTCTCACAGGTGTGTGAGAATTGGATAAACCTAAAAAATAATAAGTCAAAATGTATATAAATACATATAAGGATATCTGGAATTCTACCCACTGGTTAGAGAACTCAAGATTATTATAACCCAACTTTAAAATTCTTGGAAATCAGACCTAGTCGCAAAGTCAGGGCTGGCATGACGTTGACCAGTTTCTCTCATCTTAGCCTAGATATCATTTCAGAATCTTCCTCAGAGAATTACTATCTAGTCAACAAAAACTACCAGGATCAAGAGAAACCTATCTGCCATCTCTCCCCAAGTCACCTGATAAAATATTCTACTTGGATTCCCATTAATTATTCTTTTTAGAAGTCCTGACATAATTCTTATTAAGCCTCAAAAAGCTATAAAATCCATATTTATATTTGAACTGTTCTTCCTGTAGAAATAAGCAGGTGGTCTGTTTCAGTAAGAAAAAAATAACATTTAACTTACATCAGAAAAATATGTTTCATAACCACTTCTGGACTTTTAACCTGTTTGAAACTGCTTCAATCATGTATTCATAAGAGTCCGAATTGATTCACCTGGTAATAGGGTTTATAAAACTGGGTTTCTGGACTATAGCTAAATATCACAGGTGTTTTAATAGATTCCTATACATTTAAGTTTTCTTTTTTTTTGAGACAGAGTCTCGCTTTGTTGCCCAGGCTAGAGTGAGTGCCATGGCGTCAGCCTAGCTCAAAGCAACCTCAAACCCCGGGGCTCAAGCAATCCTGTTGCCTTGGCCTCCCAAGTAGCTGGGACTACAGGCATGCACCAACATGCCCGGCTAATTTTTTCTATATATATATTAGTTGGCCAATTAATTTCTTTTTATTTATAGTAGAGACGGGGTCTCACTCTTGCTCAGGCTGGTTTCGAACTCCTGACCTCGAGCAATCCGCCCACCTCGGCCTCCCAGAGTGCTAGGATTACAGGCGTGAGCCACCGCACCCGGCCGAAATTTAAGTTTTGATTTTAAAATTATAATTTGAAAATTAACTTGCTTTTCCTCAACTCGTTTTTTAAAACAATTTTTCATTATTTTACAAAGTCTTTTAAAGTTGAAACCCAAGAACTCTTCAACTGACCTTCTATATTGTAAAATATAAGATATAAAAAATAAATGTATCTACAAACCCAGCAAAGAATGTGACCGAAGTAAGGGTTGAGTATTTTAGCGTTCTGAACAGCATAGACTACAGATATATATTAAAATTACTTCACTTAGCTAAAGAGAGCTAATAGTATTTGAACAAAAATTTGTTACTATGATGGTTAATTTTATGTGTCAACTCGGCTAGGATATGATATCCCACTATATATGACAGATGTTGCATATGAAGTAAAAAAAAAAAAATAAAGAAAAAAAATGATATCCCACTATTTGGTCAAGTTATCAGTCTAAATGTTGCTGTGAAGATATTAATACTGGGATGTAATTAACAGTTAAACCAATACACTTTGAAAATAGCAGATTATCATCCATAATGTTGGTTAGGCCTCACACAATCAGTTCAAGTCATTAAGAGAGAAAACAGAGGGTCCTATTGCCACCTTCCCTACCCCAAGAAAGAGTTTTGCCTCCAGACTCTGGTCTCGAGGCTGTAATATAACTCTTCCTGGGTCTCTAGCCTGCCAGCCTGCCCTACAAATTTCAAACTTGCCAGTACCCACAATCACATGAGCCAATTCCTTAACATAAATCTCTCCATCTCCCTCTCTCTATATCAGGGGTCCTCAAACTTTTTAAACAGGGGGGCAGTTCTCTGTCCCTCAGACCGTTGGAGGGCCAGACTATAGTTTAAAAAAAACTATGAACAAATTCCTATACACACTGCACATATCTTATTTTGAAGTAAAAAAACAAACAGGCACAAACACCCGCATGTGGCCCGCAGGCCATAGTTTGAGGACGCCTGCCTATATATACCTACTATTGATTCTACTTTTTCCAGAGGACACTAGTAGAGATACTGAGAGAGACTTTAAGTCAGGAGTCCTCAAACTTTTTAAACAGGGGGCCAGTTCACTGTCCCTCAGACCATTGGAGGGCCATTGGAGAGTGTGGTGCACATTCCACACATGTGCACTGTGGGCCCTGGATGAGTCAGCTGCTAAGCAGGACAGGCAGTGGTGGCAAAAACACCCGGTGGGCTGAATAAATGTCTTCGGCGGGCCACATGTGGCCCACAGGCCGTAGTTTGAGGACCCCTGTTTTAAGTGTTAAAGAAATAGGGGAATATTTCTGTTTGCTTTACCTGATGATCCTGGAGATAGGGCAGAGGGTCCAGGGGAAGGATTCATGGTGCTTGTAGGCTGCGGGGGTAGGTGACTGCCTGAGATGTATCTACTTAGTAGATTATCTAAACTACTTGAGCCAGCATCTTCCAACTAAAAAGAAAGAAGAAAAAAGATAAATGGATTAAAGCAGAGGAGAAGTTATTAATTTCATTATTGTCACGACTTATATGCAGTATACTAATAAACTAACAGGTTATCCAATATCAAGCTCAGCTTAATTGTTGCTTCTTTAGGCTTCCCAGAGAACCTACACAGTATAAAGTTTATGTGAATAAAACCACATTACTCAACAAATATCCAGGTGCTCAGGGCAAAACCTAATGATCTATTAAACCCTGTATGTTCTATTATGTAAATAGCTGTGACACACTTCTGACACGTTTGCCTTTTCTTAAAATTGCTGCAGGATCCTATTTATCATTATTCTTCTCCCTAGTCTCCCTCCTTCTATTTCAATGTCCATAGTCCTGTCAGAATCAGTCACATACCCAGGAATGTTATTATGTCAGTAACTAACTTTAAAGCTCTGAAAAGTTCGTATAGCTCATAGAAAGCCCTTATCCCAAACCATTAAGGCCTCTTACTACACACACACACACACACACACACACACACACACACACACACGGAAAAGTCAACAGATCTGAGCCCTTTTCTTAATTAGAGGTAGCAGGATAAAACCAGAGGACCCAGCACTGTGATTTACAACTGATTCCCAACTTGAACACCAGTTTCTTACCTATAAAACTGTGATTATGACATGAGAAAATATTTACATAAGAGTAAAAATATACTATTTAAGTATAAAAATTACCTTAAATTTTATTTCATATAAGAAATGGTCACACTGTTCTTACTTAAACAATTGTTAATCTTGTTTACTGGCCTAGTTGTACCTACACCTGTCCCCTTTCAATCTTCTTTCCTACTAGAAGTCAGATTATTTCTTATGCAAATCTACTTCTGGTTCCAAACAGAAACCTAAACACATACATTTACGTCTTGTTCTCCTTTCTTCTCCTAAAAGCACACTGATTTTCACAGCTATAAATCAGAAATGACAGCATTAAAGTAGAAACATTAGAGTAAACTATGAATATGAACCACGGTAGAATTATAAAAATGATCAGAATGGAGCAGCTCACAGTAATCACAGCAAGAGAGAATCCTCCTAAAAAGTAAATTGGACAGTTTCTGAAAGCCCTTATAAAATTGCATGCTAGAGACACGAAGGGCTGAAGGTGAGAGTAGGTTGTAGGTTAGCTGAAGCACAATTAAGGGATAGTAGCAGCTGTAATTTGTGGTCACAGCTGTTGGCCAAGGGTACACTTGTAAAGTTAAAATTAGAGGAGAATCCCTAGCTGCAACTCACTCAAGTCAACTGGAGGATTTGTGAAGAGGGGAAGCTCCTAATGTGGGCCACAGATGGAAATGGGGCTGCATCCCACCTAAAAACAAAGGATTCAAAACAGACGTGAAAATCCCATGTTACCTACTCAGGAAGGGGTGAATAGGAAGTATATAAAAGGGCTTCTCCGGTGCCATTATAGCTTCCAACTGAGAAATGCTAACTGAAGCAATCACCAGCAGGTTTCACTAGATATGGACAATCACCATAAATAAAGTTAAAAGTCTAACTGGAAAAATATTAATTCATTTCCATAAACCAATATTTTTGAGCATCCTGAATAACTACATGGAACATAGGGCTAAGTATTATATAAGTAGTTTCTATGATTTAAAAGGAAAAAAAAATTCAATAGGAAAATGAGCAAAGGCATTCCACAGAAGACAGACAATTCACAGAAGACGTAAAAATAATCAATGAACATAAGATAACCAATCACACTAATAAAAGAGATGAAAACAAAATCACCAATAATGTCATTCTTATCAGATGGGTAAATATGGAAGAAAAGCAATTGATTTTCTGGTGTTGGAAAGATAGCACAGAAATGGGCATTTTCAAATATATAAGCTGGCAAAATATTTCTTGGAGGGCAATATGTCAATATCTATGCAAACTTTAAATGTGTAACCACTTTTGACCCAGTAATTACACTTCTACAAACTTATCTTACAGAATTACATGCTCATTGTGCCTCAGTGCCGCTTTTTAAAAATAGCATTAAGGTATAAATGACATAAACTAAACATACTCAAAAGTGTACAATTTGATGTGTTTTCTCATAGTATACAACTAGAAAAACAAAATCAAGAATAGTGAACAGATCCTATCTATCACCAAGGTTCTCCATGCTCCCTGGTAAGCATGGAGCTCTCTCCCTTAACCTTGTACTCAACCAGCCACTCATCTACTTTCTGCCATTTTAGTTTTTTTCTAGAGTTTTATATAAATGGAGTTTTATATAAATGGAGTCATAGTATGCACTGTATTCATCTGTTTTCTTTCACTCAGCATAATTATTTTGAGGTTAATTAACACTGTTGTATCAAGTTTATTCCTTTCCATTGTTAATTAATATTCCAATGTATGGATATACAATTGTTTATCCATTTACCTGTAGGCAGACATTTGGGTTGTTTCCAGTTTTTGTTTTATTATAGAGTTACTATTAACATCTGTGTATAAATCTTTATATATACACAATACACATATTTCCTTCTTTCTTTGGCAAATAAACAGAAGCAGAATGGTTGAATCATTATGGTATATATGTTTAAGTTTTTAAGAAACTGCTAAATTGTTTTTCAAAGTGGTTGCACCATTTTACATTCCTATCGAGTTTGAAGGTTCTGGTTTATCCACATTCTCAACAACATACTTATTATAGTTAACATTCAGTCTTTTTAGTTTAGGCATCCTACGAAGTGGGTCATGGTGTATTTCATTGTGGGTTTTTGTTGTTGTTGTTGAGAGTGTCTCCCTCTGTCACCCAGGCTAGAGTGAAGTGATGTCATCATAGCTCACTGCAGCCTCAAACTCCTGGGCACAAAAGCGATCTCACTTCTTCAGCCTTTCGAGTAGCTTGGGACTACAGATGCATGCCACCATGCCCAGATAATTTTTTCTATTTTTGGTTGCCAGACTCATTTTTTCCCTTTTTGTTTTTTTAGCAGAGAGGGATCTCACTCTTGCTCAGACTGGTTTTGAATTCCTGGTCTCAAGCAATCCTCCTGCCTCAGCCTCCCAAAGAGCTAGGATTATAGGTATGAGCCACTGCACCTGGCCCTCACTGTGATTTTAACCTGCAATTCTCTAATGACTAAAAATGTAAGCGTCTTTTCAGGAATATAGCTTTGTTTTTAATAGTAAGATATGAGGAATAAACCAAAGGTTCACCAACAAAGAGCTAAACAAAAACACATACCCAGCAAAATGGAATACTATACAGCTTTAAACACAAGAAAACTCTAAAAACTGACATGAAAAAAGTCTAAAAGCAAAATCATAAAACTTGCAACACAGTATTTATAGTATTATACTACATGTGTATGTATGGTACAATCACACTTCCTGTTACCAAAAAAAATTGTACATGCACACATTTGCATGTGTATCTTTATTTATATTTATATATGCCTAGGGGGGGAAATCTGAATGGATATAAACCAATTTATAGTAGTGCTGGGATTTAGTTTGGTGAAAGAAGAATGGGGTAGACAGGCATTTTCATTTTTTTTAGATTAACCTCTTTTTAAAGCCTACAATGGTTTTATAAGGTCCATGGAGGCCTTAAAACAATAGGCAAATCTGCTGTGTGTGGTGGTTCATGCTAGGTGGTAATTCTAGCACTCTGGAAGTCCGGGAGGATTGCTCAAGGTCAAGAGTTAGAGACCAGCCTGAGCAAGAGTGAGGCTGCGTCTGTACGAAAAATAGAAAGAAATTAGCTAGACAACTAAAAAAATATATATAGAAAAAAATTGGCCAGGCATGGTGGCACATGCCTGTAGTCCCAGCTACTCGGAAGGCTGAGGCAGGAGGATTGCTTACGCCCAGGAATTTTAGGTTGCTGTGAAACTAGGCTGAGGCCACGGCACCCTAGCCCGGGCAACAGAGTGAGACTCTGTCTCATAAAAAAAAAAAGAAAAAAAAGGCAAATCTGATATATCATGTACCAGTGCTCCCACCATACTCCATTCCCCACCAAAACTCTTCAAAATGGCTTCTCATTGATCTTAGGATAAAATCCAAAATCCTTTATATGCAGCTTACCAAAGGCTCTACATGATCTGGTTTCCATTTTCCTCTCCAGACTCATTTTGTGCCACTCCTGTCCCTTCTCTTTTCCCCTTTCCTCATTGCCCTTTTTTCTGTTCCCTATAAGTGCCCACTTCCTTGATACCTTGTGGACTCTGAAATCCTGTTCCTTTTACCTACTGAAATTTACAAATGACAGCTTCAAGCTAATTCCTCCTCAGCCTCCATGTTTCAAAGAGTCTTTAACAACCCACTAGGATTTAGTTAGGTTCTGCTGGTATGTACTCTCCTTTTTAGTAATACTATACATTATAAATAGGATTAAAAAAATCTGTCAATGCTTGCATTCTCCTGGCCTATACATTCTGTGACAGCAGGTCTTCTCTTGTCCCCACTGTTTCTCAAAACAAGCACAAAGTAAATGCTCAATACACATGTTAAATGGTTATAATTTTCCTATTAAGCATAATTCTCTTGGTCCTTCCTCCCAATGCTTACTTTACAATAATGAAGAATGAGGACTGCACAGCATGGTAACTGCACTCAGCAGTTTATTCCTGCTGGTGTGTTCAAAGGTCAATGCCATCAAAATTCAGTATCTGGAATTGTTGGTTTCCTTGGCTTTGTGCATGTTAAACCTGGTATTTCTACAGTTTTCTCATATTGCTCAGTTTAATAGTCCTCAATAGCAACTAATGCTTCTTCTATTAGAGTATCATATTGAGATCCATCTAATCTAAAAATGACCCTAAAGTAACTTGCTTGAAGAAGTTAGATCCTAAAAATTCTGGGTGGGGAATTTGTTAAGTTTTCATCAGTATATCCATATTCAAGTGGAGATAAAAGAAGCCAAAATAAAAGACTTATGCACTGACAGGAAAATGGTGGATTGAGGATCTGGTCTATTAAAAAGGGTTATCTTAACAGCAAATAAGCAGGTTTGAGTAGGTAAAACAAAACAAAACAAAACAAAGGGGGTGATCTTGAAGATTCCTCTTGAAAGGTTCCAGCTTTTGAGGAACTAAAGTTACCTTGATTGACAGTGGAAGGAATTACATGTGAAATTCCTTGAATAAAAATTTATTGACTTTAAATAATTTTGCCTAATGCCATAAATAAAAAAAATTCTTTAGACTGTCAAAAAAAAAAAAAAAAAGGAGTGGGGGAAAAGGAAGAAGAGGAAAATAATGATAACTAACATTTATGGAATACTTACATGCCAGGCACCAAGCTAAATACTTTACATGAATCTCAATCTTTCCAACAAGTCCCCAAGGCAGATTCTATTATTATTCTTATTTTAAGAAAGCTTAAAAGAGTGACAAATCCAGCATTTCAGAAATCACAAAATCTGACTTCAGATTTAACTTGATCATCTCCTGCAACATACCTACCGCGTTTCCCCGAAAATAACACCTACCCATAAAATAAACCCTAGCAGGATTTCTAAGCATTTGCGCAAAATAAGTCCTACCCCGAAAAGAAGACCTAGTGATGGGCATGGCTACGCAGCATATCTGCACAACCCATGCATTTTGTTGTGGAGCAGTAGAGAAGACAAGCAGTCCTTCTCATCTGCCCCATGAGTGCTCTATTGCTCGACATGAGAGATTGGGGCCGATGGTTCTACAGGAAATAGAGTTGTAAGAAATTCAGGATGAAATTTGGGGTTTGGAGAGCTATGATGATGCTCCAGAACAAGACTACTTAACTATATTTGAATAAATGTAGATTGTTGTACCGTACTTAAAAAAAAAACACATCCCCCGAAAATAAGCCCTAGAGTGTCTTCTTGAGAAAAAATAAGCATAAGACCCTATCTTATTTTCAGGGAAACACGGTAGCTAACACTCTCCTACTTATTTTCAAAGTCCAAATTTAAGATTATCTCATATAAAGCCTATTCTGAGACCGGGCGCGGTGGCTCACGCCTGTAATTCTAGCACTCTGGGAGGCCAGGGCGGGTGGATAGCTCGAGGTCAGAAGTTTGAAACCAGCCTGGGCAAGAGCAAGACCCGTCTCTACTATAAATAGAAAGAAATTGGCCAGGCGGAGTGGCTCATTCCTGTAATCCTAGCACTCTGGGAGGCCGAGGTGGGCGGACTGCTCCAGGTCAGTTCGAAACCAGCCTAAGCAAGAGCGAGACCCCGTCTCTACTATAAATAGAAAGAAATAGATTGGCCAACTAATACATATAGAAAAAATTAGCCGGGCACGGTGGCACATGCCTGTAGTCCCAGCTACTTGGGAGGCTGAGGCAGGAGAATCGCTTGAGCCCAGGAATCTGAGGTTGCTGTGAGCTAGGCTGACGCCACGGCACTCACTCTAGCCTGTGCAACAGAGTGAGACTCTGTCTCAAAAAAAAAAAAAAAGAAAGAAAAAATTAATTGGCCAACTAATATATACAGAAAAAATTAGCCGGACACGGTGGCACATGCCTGTAGTCCCAGTTACTCCGGAGGCTGAGGCAGTGGGATTGCTTGAACCCAGGAGTTTGAGATTGCCGTGAGCTAGGCTGATGCCACGGCACTCACTCTAACCCTGGGCAACAAAGTGAGACTCTGTCTCAAAAAAAAATAACAAATAAAGCCTATTCTGACTTCCACAGGCATATGTAAAATCTTTTTCTTTATTCTTCCACTGTCATCTATAACACTTCCATTTGTAGCCATAAGCTAACTGTTTTGACCCTGTTTCGAAAATTATCTCCCTATAATATAGGAAACTCCTTGAGGGCAAAGACCATTTCCCATTGATCCTTATATAACCACTAGTTATATAAGTTTAGTATATACTTAAGTTCTCAAATATGTGTTCAAGAAAATATAAGATAAAAGATTATCTCATATAAATCCTATTCTGAGGCCGGCACAGTAGCTCATGCCTATAATCCTAGCACTCTGGGAGGCGGAGGCGGGTGGATCACTAGAGGTCAGAAGTTTGAAACCAGCCTGAGCAAGAGCGAGACCCCATCTCTACTATAAATAGAAAGAAATTAATTAGCCAACTAATATATATAGAAAAAATTAGCCGGGCATGGTGGTGCATGCCTGTAGTCCCATCTACTCAGGAGGCTGAGGCAGGAGGATTGCTTGAGCCCAGGAGTTTGAGGTTGCTGTGAGCTAGGCTGATGCCACGGCACTGTCTCCAAAAAAAAAAAAAATTCACAATATGTTAGTGATTTTCAAACAACTTTGATGAGGAGTAGAGTTAATAACAGTGTATTGTATTCAGGATTTTTGCTAAATGAGTAGATTATATCTTACCATGGGAGTGGGGGAGGGGAGAGGTGGATAACAATGTGAGATAATGAATAAGTTGATTTTTCCACAATGGTAACCATTTTATTATATATGTCTCTTAAACAACATGTTGTGTATCTTAAATATACACAATTGTAAATAAAAATAAATTAAAAAGAAACAATTTTGAAGTTACAGAAACATCCTTTAAAACTCTCACATAAACCCATTAATACACAAAAATATTAACCTGCAGCCATAGAAAGAGTCAAGGATCCTACTGTTGCAGCAATTTCACTGCTCCTAGTTCTCATGGCAACCTCGAACTCCAAGTAACTCATACAACGCATGAGGTAATTCTGTATAACCTTGGAAGGTTATGTGTACATTTTAAGTCTTTTAATTCAAAGAAATTGGTGAGATTTCAGAAGGAACTGAAAGATACTTTTCTTTATGAAAGTATGACAGTTGAAAAGGGCACAAGGCCTCAGGAGTCCTTCATGTTCCACCTAGTACTCATTACTTCCTACTCATTACTTCCCCTTCTCCTTTCAGTGTCTCAACGTGCCTGATACCTTCACCCTCCCTCTAACCCCATCCTTTCACAGCCCAACAACTACTCCTCCTTTTGGATCTAACAGAAAAATGACAAAGATATGACCACATTTTGGTCCTGGGTCTCCTCTCTGGCTTTAAATTTGCACCACAGTGTATCATCTGACATAAGGTTTGTATGTTCACAGGTGGTGGAAAGAATCTACCCTATTAGCAAAGCTGATATTAATCCATTATTGTACCTCTTTAGATAGTATCATAATTTGCTGTTTACATAACATTCAATTCCTTACAACTTTAAAATAGTGAAAAATGCTAGTTTTGTTAATTTTTTTTAAAAAATATGAGATGGAGTCTCATTATGTTGCCCAGGCTGGTCTCAAAGTCCTGGGCTCAAGGGATCCTCCCCTTCCTTAGAAGCTTCCTGAGTGGCTGGGATTACTAGTGTATGCCGCTACTTTTAGCCTAAGGAATACTAGTTTTAGCACAAAAACTTGTCAAGATTCAAATATTTATATTTTATCTTTAATTTTTTTTTTTTTTAAAGACAGAGTCTTGCTTTGTTGCCCAGGCTAGAGTGAGTGCCATGGCGTCAGCCTAGCTCACAGCAACCTCAAACACCTGGGCTCAAGCGATCCTGCTGCCTCAGCCTCCCAAGTAGCTCGGACTACAGGCATGTGCCACCATGCCCAGCTAATTTTTTCTATATATATTAGTTGGCCAATTAATTTCTTTCTATTTATAGTAGAGACGGGGTCTCGCTCTTGCTCAGGTTGGTTTTGAACTCCTAAGCTCAAATGATCTGCCTGCCTTGGCCTCCCAGAGAGCTAGGATTACAGGCTTGAGCCACTGCGTCCACCTATCTTTGTTTAATTGACTAATATAATTGTGCATATTTATGGAGTACAATGTAATGTTTTGATCTATGCATGTATTATAGAAAGATTTCAATCAAGCTAATAAACATATCACCCTACCAACCCAATTTTTTTTGTTGTGAGAAAATTAAAAACTCATTTTAGCCATTTTGAAATGTACAACATACTACCAATCAACTGGTCATTGTGCAGTGCCAACAGATCACTAAAACATCTCCAAAGGAAGCAAAATTGGTATATCAAGGAGAGATTATCTGTACTCCCATGTTTTAGCATTCTTCACAATAGCTAAGATTTGGAAGCAACCTAAGTGTCCATCAACAGATGAATAGATAAAGAGAATATGGTATCTATACACAATGGAATATGCTATGCAGCCTTAAAAAGAAGGCAATTCTGCCACTTTGACAACATAGATGGAACTAAAGAACATTACGGTAAGTGAAATAAGCCAGGCACAGAAAAATAAATACTTGATGATCTCACTTCTATGTGGAATCTAAAAATGTTGATCTCATAGAAACAGAGAATACAAATGTGGTTACCAGAGGCTGGAGTGGAGGAGGAAAGGGGAAAAGATGATGTTGATCAAAGAATACAAAGTTTCACTTAGGCTGGAGTAATACATTTTATTTATTTTTGTTGTTTTTTTTTTCCTCTTTTTAAATATTTTCTTCTTTCTTTTTTTAATGACTGCCATGTGAGTTGTAGCATTTTAGTAATTTAAATTTTACTCTTTAGAAATTTCAAGGAAATATTAGTCCTGAATTTTAAAAACCCTGAAATAGATACTTTAATTCCCTAATTAACATAAGATATTAAATACCTCATTCAACTTAAATACAAACCTGTATGGGTGGAATATCTGGCAGCGATGGAAGGTTTTCTGGATTGGTAACTGAGGGGATTAGCTCTATTGCTGTAACAGATGGGCTGGTGGGACCTCGGTTTGCATTTGCCATAGTTGCCGTAGTAGGGCTCGTTGGGTTGATTGTGGTATTGTGTACCGATACAACAGGAAAGGGTCCAGCATGCCCTGGGTTTGAGTGCTAATAAGAAAGAAGACATTATCATTACTTGATCTGCCAGAATATTAGAATATGAACTATACCTTTACAACAATTTTTAGTTTAGGAAGGATATATGAGTGTTGGATATTTGTGGGCCCTCTCAAGTTTATTCAGGAGAAGAGTTCAAACTTAGCCTTTTCATTTTTCTGTTTAGTTTTGTGTAGTATCTAGGAAAAACAGACTTGCCAATAATTTTCAACCTGTCAACCAGGTGATATGATATTATTTCAGAACCAAGAGGTATATAATGGATGATCTGAAAGTTTTCAAACAGAAGGCCAAGAAAGCTACTGTTCTGTTTACATTCCTTATTTCTTTTTTTGTTTTTTTTTCTTTTTGAGACAGAGTCTCACTCTGTTGCCCGGGCTAGAATGCTATGGCGTCAGCCTAGTTCACAACAACCTCAACTCCTGGGCTCAAGCGATCCTACTACCTCAGCCTCCCTAGTAGCTGGTACTACATACAGGCATGCACCGCCATGCCTGGCTATTTTTTTCTATATATTTTTAGTTGACCAGTTAATTTCTTTCTATTTTCAGTAGAGATGGGGTCTCGCTCTTGCTCAGGCTGGTTTCGAACTTCCGACCTTGAGCGATCCTCCGCCTCAGCCTGAGTGCTAGGATTACAGGTGTGAGCCACCACACCTGGCCTAGTCTTATTTCTTTTTTAGAGATAAGGTCTTACTCTGTCATCTAGGCTGGAGCATAGTGGCATGATCATAGTTCACTGCAGCCTATAACTCCTGGGCTCAAGCAATCATCCCTCCTCAGACTCCTGAGTAGCTAGGACTTCATTCAGGTATGCATCACCACGCCTGGCTAATTTTTTATTTTTTTAGAGATGAAGTCTCGCTATGTTGCCCAAACTGGCCTAGAGCTCCTGGCCTCAAGCAATCATTCCACCTTAGTCTTTCAAGTTGATGGGATTATAGGTGAGAAAGCAGCTTGATATGGTAGAAAAAACAATGAATTCACAGAAAGGAAATAAGACATCAATTCTCACTGTAATACTGTTTGACCTTGGGCAAATCACATAATCTCCACAATTTAGAAATTTGGATAATGATCCCTCACTTGTTTCACTGTGATGGCTGTTATAAGAATCATTTAAGATAATACAGATGAAAATCTTTGGGAAACAAATTACTATACACATATAAGTAACTCATTTGAAATATTTGAAAACTAAAAATGCGGCCAGGCACAGTGGCTAATGCCTGCAATCCTAGCACTCTGGGAGGCTGATGTGGGCGGATTGCTTGAGGTCAGGAGTTTGAAACCAGCCTGAGCAAGAGCAAGACTCTGTCTCTACTATAAATAGAAAGAAATTAACTGGGCAACTAATATATATATATATATAAAAAAAATTAGCCGGGCATGGTGGCGCATGCCTGTAGTCCCAGCTACTTGGGAGGCTGAGGAAATAGGATCACTTGAGCTCAGAAGCTTGAGGTTGCTGTGAGCTAGGCTAACACCCCAGCACTTACTCCAGCCTGGGCAACAGAGTGAGACTGTTTCAAAAAAATAAATGAATAAAATAAAATAAATAAAGACTAAAAATGCTAATAATGTTCAGTGATTTATGTAAGAGTAACCTTAAAGTCTAAGGAAAATGTTTTGAGATGGCTAGTTAGTCTGATTCTGCAGCTTCTATAGTCTTTGAAATGGTGTACCTGGCCCCTGGTAATATTTGAAGGCTTTCCATGAACAAAGGGGTACATGGCTGTGTGAACAGTTTTAATGAAATTAATGTTCAGATTCCCAACCTCCGTATGTATTTTCTTAAAAAAAAAATCCTATTTGCCTAAGAATTGCCATGCTATGCATGGTCTCCTTTTCCACTTTTGCAACTGCCCTTCTTCACTTTGACAGAAGGACAGCATACTTCTGACTCATTCCTAATCTTATTCTAGGCATGTTGCCACATGATGGAAAACAAAAACAAAACCTATACAGATAATCAAAGGTATACTTGAAAACAATGGCACAGGGTGTTGAAAGTGATTGCCTCTAAAACCTGGGAAATAAATCTTCAAATGAGTTTCAATATTTGATGATCAACAAAAAAAAAGACCTGGGAACCTGTCACAGATAAAAGGTTTTTAAATAGTTGAGATTCAGCTTAAAATCTAAAAAAAGTTAAAAGAACTGAAAAATATTACTATAATAAAATTATTTTAATTCCCAAATACATAATTTTGTGAACTAGTTTCCTGAGCATCACATGAAAACAAAAACCAAAAAACAAGTAATAAAAATCATTGTTGAATTCTGACTTATTTTAACAATAAGTATGAGCATATAAACATACACAACTAAAACTGAGGGGATAAAAAGTCTCCATGTAGCTCAAAAAAAATGTATATACAAAAAGAATTTCGGCCGGGCGCTGTGGCTCACGCCTGTAATCCTAGCTCTTGGGAGGCCGAGGCGGGCGGATTGCTCGAGGTCAGGAGTTCAAAACCAGCCTGAGCAAGAGCGAGACCCCGTCTCTACTATAAATAGAAAGAAATTAATTGGCCAACTGATATATATATATATAAAAAATTAGCCGGGCATGGTGGCGCATGCCTGTAGTCCCAGCTACTCGGGAGGCTGAGGCAGAAGGATCACTCAAGCCCAGGAGTTTGAGGTTGCTGTGAGCTAGGCTGACGCCACGGCACTCACTCTAGCCTGGACAACAAAGCGAGACTCTGTCTCAAAAAAAAAAAAAAAAAAAAAAAAAAAAAAAAAAAAAGAATTTCATTTTATGTTTTCTAATATTCTAAATCGTGTATATACATATACTGTTTCAACAATTGTGGAGAAATAATGTAATGACAATTTGGTCCACAGAAAAGGTTTTAAAACTTAATGGACTTACTGGGAGTTTACAAAGAATTTTTTTATTAAAATGAACATTTCCAGGCCGGGCGCGGTGGCTCACGCCTGTAATCCTAGCTCTCTGGGAGGCCGAGGCGGGCGGATTGCTTGAGGTCAGGAGTTCGAAACCAGCCTGAGCAAGAGCGAGACCCCGTCTCTACTATAAATAGAAAGAAACTAATTGGCCAACTAATATATATAGAAAAAATTAGCCGGGCATTGTGGCACATGCCTGTAGTCCCAACTACTTGGGAGGCTGAGGCAGGAGGATCGCTTGAGCCCAGGAGTTTGAGGTTGCTGTGAGCTAGGCTGACGCCACGGCACTCACTCTAGCCTAGGCAACAAAGCAAGACTCTGTCTCAAAAAAAAAAAAAAAAAATGAACATTTCCTGCAGAAAATTATAATAGGCTAATCTATGCCGATCATGCAAAAAACATACCATATTAAGCTAAAACACTGTAGGTGAAGTAGAAGCTAAATTCAAGTCCAAGGAGAGCTTCTTAATAATATTTATTGTATTTGGGATTCTAGTGGATTGATTTTAAAAAATGATGTAAAGGTTTTTGTTTTCTTTTTACTTTGTAGTATCAATATTTATAATATACTAGAAAGTATATCTTTTTCAAGTATTAATATTTAAACTTATACTGGAAATTTTAAACAAAACCCTTCAAATGTGAGGGGATGCATATTTTTCAAAAGTCTTTCTGGAGGCACTTAGACCAAAAAGCTGAAGGACTACTGCTCTAAGACAGTGTTCCTCCAACTTCACTGTGCAGACTGACCTGAAAGACTTAGTAAAAGTTTACATATCATTGCATGCTACCCTCCTAGGAATTCTGATTCAGTGGTTATGGCTCAAAATCTGTTCTGACAAGGTCCCCCACCCTACCCAAGCTGACTGGTGATTCTGATGGCCTTTAATGCGTGCTTTGAGAAACACCACTCTTGAAGCTAAAAAAATTGACCTCTATTATTTTATAACTAGAAATCCTATGAAAAAGTAGTCTCATTTTATAACCATTATCTCCTACAACAATTATAATCTATCTATTCAAGCAAAGATTATAAAACATGTCTCTAAATACACATTTTTAAGATTAAGCACATCTGTATCCTAAAAGGAATAATACTTGATTGGAGAAAAGAAAAAGGGAAAACAAATACATACAATTAGCTCTATTACTTTCAAAGTCCCTTTTATATGTTAGGATCAAAAAGTCACGTTAAAAGAGCAGAGGAACAATTTCAGGAAACTAAAGTTCTAATTTTTATTTTATCATTACCTCCTGTGGTTCGTTTTTCACATCTGTAAATTGAATAGGTTGGACTACATCAAGATTTCTTAACCCACAGCATATGGGGTTAAAAGAGATCCAAGAAGCTCTTACAAATCAAATACAAAATTTCATATGTATGTATATTTTTCTGGGACAAGAAAATACATAGCATTAATCAAATTCTCAAACATATCAACTACACACCCCCGAAAACTGAATAAGAAAATGATGTCTTTTAGTTTTAAAATGGTATGATTCTTACAAATGTAACTCTAGGCATACTTGTCTTTGGAGGTGTGGCTGCATCATGGAATACTGAGGGCCGCTGTGCCTGGGTATCCCTGGTATTCTGGCAGCATTCTGAGCCAGTCTCATTTGATGGGCTTGAAAAGCTCCACAGTTCATGTTGCCTCTTTGCATTGTTTGCACACTGATCAATCGTGGAGGCTACAAAAAGTAGAAATTGATATTTGTGTAATAATCATTAATAAATTTGCCTTTCAATTATAAAATGTTACAATAAAAATAATTCAGCCAGGATAAAAGAGTCTAATAAAAAAAGCATAAATAATTCTTCTCGTCTCTAGCCTCAATCCCCAATCTGGTATAGAAGGATGAGAACTTCTGTACTACCAGAGTACTAATGAGTTAAATTTTTTTCCCAAGGTAAGTTATTTACTTACTCCCTTTCTTCCCACCTCACCCACATCCCCAACAGAACCAGAGCAAATATTTAAATTCTGACCTCTGAGCTCTACTCAAAGTCCTGCTAGTAACTTTGAAATGTGTAACTCACCTATATAGGAAAAAGTATAATCTTGAGGTCTTCGTAATTTGTATTAATAATGTAGTAACACAATACTCACCTGTTGCTGTAACATTTGAGGTGCTGCTTGTCTAGGATGCTGCTGTGTTGTCGTTGTTGTTGTTGGTACAGGTGCTGGTGGTTGCTGCATCCTCATCTGTTGTAACTGCTGATGTTTCTGTGCATATACTTGTTGTTGCATGTGCTGGAGCCGAAGTTGTGCTAAATTAATCTGTCCAGGGGTTTTACTAATGTGGTTTGTCCCTGGAGGAACTTGCCCAACTACAACATTAGGAGTATAACCAGGAGCTGGTTTACTCTCTATTACTAGATTACCTGAAGGATTTAAAAAATAAGAATTTTTATATAATCAACTAATCATCTACTTTACAGATTAATCACTATCTTTTCCTCCTTCTTCTGACAACCATCAGCAACTCAAAGCTTCCTATAGTTCAGCAGGAATTGGAACCATGTTTAAAGATGGTGAGGATCAGAAATATAAAGCTGAATAAATGACTTTTAATTATGTAAAATAATATAATACCTGCCCTTATTCTTTATTTACACAGATGTACAGAAAATTAGAGATGAAAGAGATAGCATTAGAGGAGGCCCATCTAGTCAGTCTAAATCAATTCTCCCATGACAAGATTCCAGGATACAAGATTGCTAGCACTATCTAAGGATACCCTAATCATGTAAAAGAAAAAAAAAAAGAAAAAAAAAATAAAGAAAAAAAAAAAAAAAAAAGATTGCTAGCACTGATTCCATCTGTCTTTGAATTACCAAAATGTGCAGAGCACAGTACTACATTGCTACAAAATTGTCTTCTGTGGCAACATGGAATGCTTCAAACACTTATGTCCTCAGAAGTCACAATTTTCCTTCTTTTTCACAGAGCCATTGCTTTCTAGAGATAGAGGGCAAGTTTTAGAAAGATGTGATTTAAGGCGAAGGTTGGCAGGCTTTTCCTGTAATGGGCCAAATCTTATATATTTTAAGCTTGCCAGGCCACATAAGATCTGTCTCACAGTCTTTGCACAGCGACCCTTCAGTACCCTGTGAACACGGCGCTGCGAGCGGTGCGGAGCGTGCAGGCTGTGTTCTGCAGCCTGCGCTCAGGCTCTCGACTGCAGCGTCCTGCCCGCCGCAGCCTTGGTGGCAGGGTGCAGGACGCTGCATACAGGACCCACTCTACTCTCAGTGTGTAAATTTACAAAGAAACATGAATGGGTAACAACAGAAAATGGTGTTGGAACAGTGGGAATCAGCAATTCTGCACAGGAAGCTTTGGGAGATGCTATTTACTGTAGTCTGCCTGAAGTTGGGACAAAAGTAAACAAACAAGAGGAGTCTGGTGCTTTGGAAAGTGTGAAAGCTGCTAGTGAACTCTATTCTCCTTTATCAGGAAAAGTAACTGAAATTAATGGAGCTCTGGCAGAAAACTCTGGACTTGTTACGAAGATGGTTGGCTGATCAAGATGACACTGAGTAATCCTTCAGAACTAGATGAACTAATGAGTGAAGAAGCATATGAGAAATACATAAAATCTATTGAGGAGTGAAAATGGAACCCCTAAATAAACTAGTGTGAAATAATCCAGCATAGTTGTCTTAAATTAGTGGTGAAAAGACGACTTAAAATAACTACTCTCAACACTGCTAATGAAAGAAAATACTCCTTAACTTTCTAATGATTGTGGATAAACAAAATATGCATCTTTTTCACAATACTCTATGATTTTTAGACTAGGCTCTAGTATTCAGAATTCATCAAATTATCCATGGTAGAAAACTAGTTATAAAAATTATGTAATTCAAGGGTAGCACTGTTATCTTAAGCCTTATATAATACTGTAACTTGCTTACATCCATACCAGGATTTGGGCTGAAATACTTAATGGTCTTTCTATTGGAAATAACCGGGGGTGTTGTTTTTTTGAATAAAATATTCAACTTCTTCATTAAAAAAAAGAAAGAAAAAGAAACCATTAAACCATTCTTAGCTAACATGACACAAAAAATAGGTTATTGATGCCAGATCTAAGGCTACAGCCAAATTTGAATATAATTTGTCCTTTTATGCAAAGATTACTTTTTAAAGAAAAGAAAACAGAAGGTCATCCAGCTTTTTCTCTTATAACTCCCAATGTTTAGGACTTGACCATTATGAATGTGAGTTTACTCAATCTGTAGATAGCTCTAATTGTTGAGGGAGGGTGTGTGTGTGTGTGTGTGTGTGTGTTTTAATTGAGCTATCTGACCATCTCTCTGTGGAGTAACAAAAGCAAAGTCCACTTCCCCATGAAAAGAGCTACCCTTATCTTTCAAACATTTCTCAGGACATGATTATCAAACACATCAGTATCTTGGGGGTCCTCCGCTAATGCATAATTAAACTACCAAGCATCTAAAACATTATCCCAGAGAATGAAGAACAATTTGCTAAGATTTCAATATGCAATAGTCAATATCAATTTTAAAAGATGGGGGAGGAGTCTAGAAATGATACACATTAGAAAACACTATTCAGAGTAGACTCAACATTCTTAAAATGTAATGACACAGCAATATAAAACCATAGCTACAGTGAGTCTCCAATAAAATATTTTCCAAGTAGTTTACATTTTATTTTATTTTTTTTTATCTGCAATCTGTGTTTTAAATAGTTTACATTTTAAAGTTAAAAACTTTATCTAAAATTTGCTCTAGATGTTTTCTCCTAACTCAGTGTTTCAAGTTATATTCATAAAACTAATTATTTCTCACCTAAATTGACTACATTCTTAGCCCAGAAGGTAGGATCACAATGGAAACGTATTGCTCCATTAGCAGCAGGGACTGGATCACATCGTGCTTTCAAAATATGACGCAACTGAAAAGTGATCTTAAAGGGAAAAAAATTCACATTAGTCTTAAATATTTAAAAAACATACAAGATAAAGACTTTTCAAAAGTTCATGCAGTTCCAGTGTTAGTCTCAGATGAGATAGTGTCAATGTTTACATTAACAATCAAATCAAATGCATATGCTTGAATGTCTGCCATTTCTGGTAATAAATTACATTAAGGCACTAGGCATCATCAAAAAAGCACATACTAGTATGACTATTTATATGAAATTCTAGAAAATGCCTAGCACTCTGGGAAGCCAAGGCAGGCAGATTGCTCAAGTTCAGGAGTTCAAAATCAGCCTGAGCAAGAGCAAGACCCTGTCTCTACTAAAAATAGAAAGAAATTAATTGGCCAACTAAAAATATATAGAAAAAATTAGCTGGGCATGGTGGCTCATGCCTGTAGTCCTGGCTGCTTGGGAGGCTGAGGCTGAAGGATTGCCTGAGCCCAGGAGTTTGAGGTTGCTGTGAGCTAGGCTGATGCAACGGCACTGTAGCCCAGGCAACAGAGACTCTGTCTCCAAAAGGAAAAGGAAAGAAATCAAATTACTAGTTGCCAAAGACTAGGGGTAATAGGAACAAGGAAACTTTTGAAGTATGATGGAAATTTTCTATTCTTTTTTTTTTTTTTGAGACAGAGTCTCGCTTTGTTGCCCAGGCTAGAGTGAGTGCCATGGTGTCAGCCTAGCTCACAGCAACCTCAAACTCCTGGCTCAAGCAATCCTCCTGCCTCAGCCTCCCAAGTAGCTGGGACTACAGGCATTCGCCACCATGCCCGGCTAATTTTTTGTATATATATTAGTTGGCCAATTAATTTCTTTCTATTTATAGTAGAGACGGGGTCTCGCTCTTGCTCAGGCTGGTTTCGAACTCCTGACCTCGAGCAATCCGCCCGCCTCGGCCTCCCAGAGAGCTAGGATTACAGGCGTGAGCCACCGCGCCCGGGCGAAATTTTCTATTCTTGATGTGGTGGTGGTTACATTTGCCAAAATTCAAATTTAGACTTGAAACACCTACAGTTGACTCAATATAAAAATGTTTTAAGATCCATTAAAGAAAAAGATATTATGTGTCTTACCAGTCGCTTGCTGTATAGTAGTGCAGTGCTGCTACCACTTGCAATTGCCCAGTTTGTAAAGTTCATAACATGCTTCACCTGTCGGGAAAGACCCGTGATATCATTCTGCTGCTGTAGTAACTTCATCTGCCTTTCTTTTGTAACATTCTGAAAGAGAACAAGAGCTTCACTGAAGAATTCTATATGAAAAAATAATCAACCCCAAATTTCTATTGCAAATGGACACAATATCTTTTATTTCCTTTAAAAATAAGATAAATGAAGAAGCTCATGTTATTTAGTGAGCCTATGATTAATCAAAGAAAAAGTCACTAACAGAAATGGGACTAAAACTTAGCTCTCTAAGCTAAAAAGGATATTCTACATGTAGAAATTTATGTTAGTTAATACATCTCTTTTCTTTCAGCACATAATATGAAGTTTTATTAGGTTAATCCAAGATACAGAGTTTATGGCATAATGAGGTAACTTTTAGAAATTATACATAATCTTAGCTCACCATAAAGGCCAAAGAAAATTTTTTGTCACCAGTGCCACCTCCTGGTATGGCATGAGACTGAAATTAAAATCTCTTTGCTTATTAAATACCTAAGACAAAATGAAAAAGATAAATTCCAGAGCTCCAAGGGTAGAATTAGGGAAACTTGTGATATGACAAAAGTTCATAAAGGACAAAGAAGTGAGGACTGACCAAACTGGAAAAACCAATTCTAGAGAAATGCTGAAAAGGAAAAATTAACTGCTTTACAGGAACTAAAACCCCCTGGAGGGATGGGTAATGTCCTATGTACTTTAAAATTCAGTATATTAAACAACTTATCTACTTTCTTAATCACTTTCTCTCTCAGCTTGGTTTGCTGGACAATATTTTTCCTAAGGAAAGGAGCTGTTCATTTTATAATGTAAATTAATGGATAAAAGTATTCAACTGACAGAAGTTTGGTCTACTACTTCACTAGAAATCATTCCTTTTTATAAAACTTAGGAAAACCTCTTACAGAGTTTAGGAACATATTACATTAGAAAACATCTATTTTTAAAATTACTATCATGTTAGGAGTATGTGGCAGATTTATCATTAGGAATTTACATGCAACTTATCCTTGAGAGGCATCTTTAAATTCAGAAACTCTTGAAATGGTTTTAGAAATATTATTTTAGATTTATAGCTAAAATGTATTTACAGTAAGTTAAAATGTATCAAAAATAGTTATTGTTAAGTGCTATCCGTTCACATGGTCCTTTTGAGGAAAAAAACACTATTAGCATTAAATGCAACTGACTGGATGTAGAGTAAGAAAGGACTCCCAACTTTAATGATGTATGCGACTGAGAATACTTTTCATCTCACAATTAGGTTTCAATGGAAAGATGGATTTCAAAAGACAGAAATTCAGAGATAACATTCTGCAGACACAATTTCTTTCATTGGTATATATTATGCATCTAACATTTTTTAAAGAGTTCTATGGAGTAGAACAGAAAAAAAATCTATTACTGACAATTTGAGGTTAATAGAAGTTAAATAGTCAAATACTCATGTAGCTTATATTATTACTACTCAACAGAACAAAAAACATAACCCCCATATTGTCTGAGCCTACGTAAGAGCACAAAATTTTCAAACAGAAAATATATTTTTTCAAAATTTGGGCTCCTCAGAAAATTCACATTTGAATTTGCTAAGAACAAATCAACTGGGCAGTAGTCTTTGATTAAAAATTAATTTAGACTTCACAAACTAAAATCAGTAAATAGATTCTCATCTAGAAATTTTATTATATCTACATATTAATCTCAAAATATGCAAAACAAAGATCTAATATCACAAAATTATCAGTAAGTTTAAGGTTTATAAATTTCAAAATGAGCAGCATTTTCAGCAAGACTATGGAAATATTTTTAAAGTAAGGTGAAAACACAAATGACTCAAACAGAAGCCCCATATGCATTTATATGGGAAAGTTAAATTGAGGGTCCATCTTAGGAGGAGCTGGGGAAGAAATGTGGTGGGTCTGCTTTGCCTTCATTTACATCACATTTTAGTAATACTAACACTATCTCCTAATGTATAAGCTAAAATCAGTGTTATTGAATTGGCTGCAAAGTTAACTAATTGGAAAATGGGTCTCTCTTCAAATGAAAATGCAAAAAACCTTATTTTTTATTTCCATACCCCCCAACCCATCTAAAAGAGTTTTCAATAAACATTAAAAACAGCTGAAGAGCAAGAGAAGCAGTTTTTGTTTTATTTTGGCTTTGAACCATACCTCTAGCTGCTGTAAGAGAGATTTTCCTTTCTTATTAATTTCATTGATAAGGGTGAAAATGGCCACTTTAATTTCCTGTTCTACTCGTTTGTTAGTCTCATTTACTTCTTTTATCCTGAATAAGAGAAATGCATCATTAGGTTATCAACTTATCCTATGTCTCTGAATCATCAACTGTTACAGAAATTCATCCAACTGGGCACTTAACCGAGTAATTAAAATTAAAACTTTGTCAAAATGTACAACTTAAATTTCGGAAGACCTAACCACTCAACTTGGTCCAAACAAATTATGTATATAGACAAAGAATGAATTTAATCTTTGGTAATTTTAAATCAAGCTCATAAAGGCCAGTTTACTAAGCTATATGGGAATCTCCTTAAATCACTATGACATGAATGTGATATACAAACATCTAATAGCAGTGATTGCTGGCTAGCATCAAATCTGGCACACTGGTTCTGTTTAACCTTAATGCTTTCCAAGAACAATTTGCAAAAGACAATGTTGCAACCAATAATTATTATCTTTTGAAAGGGTAGGAGGTAAACTTACAAGCATTTATTTTCACTTATAACTTAGCCACTTTGAATAAGGGTTCTGATACATTCCTTTCATAACTTCCTGTCAAAAAAATACTCTCCTATTGTATACAGTAAAGGGCAGAAAACAATTTCAATCCATTTTTAAGAATAGCTATTAGATGTTTTAGAAATAAGTACCCACTGTGGTTATGAAAGTTTTGGTTGCAAATACGCACTGGCTGACAAAATAGGAAGTGGGAAATCCCACCAGTATAAATAGGTAAGATATCAACAACCAACAATAAGAGACAGCCTTCAATTTTTATACATTCTACTTGTACACCAACTATAACCCACACTTTGAGTCCCTAAAATGTCTTTCATTTGCCAGTTCAAATTTAGTAACTTTAATATACTCTGAGCAATAATGCAGTTTTTCCTCCTTTGTCTGTATATCACTGCTTGTTTGGGCACTTATTTGAAAATTTTACTGAATTCTGTCCTTACTTGTTAAAGTGAGTGAAAGACATTTTTTAAAAAAATAAAGGTACTAATCAGTAGCCATAAGAAATATAAGTCTCAAATGTAAAATGACTGAGCCAAAGGTGGGAATCAGTAAGCATGCTGAAAGCAGAGAATAGGTAATTAGCTTCAGTTAGACTCCTTTTGGACTTAAGCAGGTATACTATATGGTCAATTTTGAAGGAAGAAAGAATGTACACTAAAAAACATGGATTCCTTTGGTCCTAGGGTTGGCCAAAAAAAAAGGAGGGAGGAAAATACAGTGGAGATGGAGCATGGAAGAATGTGTCAAAAGGGAGAGTTATCATCAGAGATTTTGATACTGTTTTTTAAAGCTTCTTAGAGATGAAATCATTAGTCTCCCCAACACTTTGCAATCTGGTAACTGGTAAACCTCTTGTTCTAAAATTCTATTTACAGATTCCAGAGCACAGGTACAATATGTGTACAAAAATATAATGTATATACAAAACATATGTATAAAAATATGGGACTGTTATATGAATCAACTCATTGTATTTCCTTTGAAAGGGACATGCATCTATAATTTGTAAGAAGACAAAACAGTTACCTCTCCAACATCAACCACAACATATCAGCAGTTTAACCTAAAACATCCTGATATTTCCAAAAAAAATCAAACCATCAATGTGTGTACGTATATATGTGTTATCTACAACCCCTGAGGAGCCTTTTACTTTCTTTTGATAGATGAAAAGGTCTACCATGTATAAAGCATTATTTTCATTCATCTAACTAGTATTTTTTGAGCATCTACTATGTGCTGTTTTAATTGTAAATTAATGAATTTTAATATTTTATAGAAGTTCCAATATTTGTGAGTATGTAAGAATAAATATATATGAATTCTATTCATACCTCTAGGAATTTAATGGTTTTAATTATGCCAGCTCCAAGTGTTTGTCGTTCTGGTGTAAGAGTCCTTATCTTGTTAATCTGCTCTCTTATGGAACCCACTCACACTTCCCTTATCAATAAATTTATTTAGAAAATGTACCAAAATAGAATAATTTTTGAAAAATTATGATAAATATAATAAACAGCAGCTAAAATTTGAGTGCTTACTATGTGCCAGAAACTGTACTATGTATTCAACTTATAAGCTACTCCCAAGATAAGCACTGTTTTTAATGCTTGTTTTACAGATGGGGAAATAAATTTGTCCACTGATAACTCTCTCCTCTCTACTGTATCTTCCACACAGTCTCTACTTTAAATATCGTAATTCAACTCTCTCCACTTTAATTTCTTTTTCCAAGTTTAAAGTTTATGTAGACTGGAGTCTTATTAATTATAAAATAGTCAAAGATGTATCCTAAAAGAGTATACAAAATTTTGATCAATTAAATTTTGCTTAATATTATAATCCCAAACTCATACCATTTCCTCCTCAAAAAACCGTTTTCTGTATATGCTTAATATAGTAGGAAAACAAATTTAAACTGGACTTTTAAAAAATAATCCTTAAAGCAAAATTATGGTTTTAAGGCAAAACTTACCTATTCTGCACCTGAGTTGCTGCAAAATGAACATAATTCTTCTTCTCAAGAAGTTTAGCGAGTAGATTCTCAATTGCACCTTTCTGATTTTGGAAAGCTTCTTCCAAAAATTGATACCTTAAAACCAAAACAAAAACTACATTTAAAACAAAAAATTGATGATTAAAATTTGGAAATAAACAGCTATGTGAGCCAATCTTGAAACCTTATTTAAGTAATCAACTCTCTATGCTGGCCACTTGTACCTTATCTCAACAGCAACTTTTAGCTGGTAATCCCCTCCCTTTCTGACCCTGCGAAGCCATTATAAAAGAAAAAATTACTCAAAAAATGTTTGTGTACTCTTTTTATAATATTAGAGTTTTGATTCAGGGTTACATCCTTTTAGAAATCCAAATACTGGAGTTAAGTTGTATACAGTGTAAATCATAAAACACAACCACATTATAGAAAATACTATCAAAACCATTTATAGTTCCAACATCACAAAATCACTGCTACAACTGCAATATATAACGCCTAGTCTTTTAATTCTGAACTTTTAAATGCAAGTATAATGATAATAAATATTTAATTTTATGACTTTTATTCTTTCTTATCTTTATAATCACACTTGAAATAATTTTTCAGTTCTAGACCCCATATACTGTCAAACTTTCCAAAAGGGTTTTATCAATTTAAAACATCACCAATGCTAGTTTTATTTTGTCAAAATGAATGATATGCGTTAAAATTTTCTAGTGTAAATTAAGACTTAAAATTAAAGTCTACATTTCTTTACTAGGAATCTACAATAATAGTTTTCTTTGTTAGTTTAATTTCCTTTTTGTAAACTGTTTATTAAATCAACAAATTTTTTTAGCTTCTTCTATGTCCTTTTTACGTGGGTAAAAGGATCCATTATGGTTCATATTCTATTAATAGGCATAAATATAAAATGACGCCATAGTGTGACAAGAGTTATAATGGAGGTATATATAATCTGCAACAAAAACCCAGTGCCTAAATCAGCTTCAATACCAAGGAAATCTTCACAGAAAAGTGAGAACAGTATCCCATGCTAAGCACAGAGGCATGTTGTGGCACTATAAATACTTCAATATGGCCAAAGAAAAATACATAAAGGCCCGGGCACAGTGGCTCATGCCTATTAATCCTAGCACTCTGGGAGACCAAGGTAAGGTCAGGAGTTAGAAATCAGCCGGAGCAAAAGCGAGATCCCGTCTCTACTAAAAATAGACAGAAATTAACTGGCCAACTAAAAATATATAGAAAACATTGGCTGGGCATGGTGGCACATGCCTGTAGTCCCAGCTACTTGGAAGGCTGAGGCAGAAGGATCACTTAAACCCAGGGGTTTGAGGTTGCTGTGAGTTAGGCTGATGCAATATGGCACACTAGCCCAGGCAACAGAGTGAGACTCTGTCTAAAAAAAAAGAAAAATACATAAAGGTCAGAATATGAGACAATAACTAGTAAAACCCTGAGAAAGACTGTGAAAGGCCAAGTATATCATGCTATTTTTTGCATTTTATTTTCTAAGTAATGGGAAACCCTTGAAGATTCATAATCAAAATGTTATGATCACATTTACATTCTAAAAAAAATCAGACCTTTTAATCAGATTTTTTATATTTATAAAAGATAAGAAGGTAGAAGGGAAAGACCAGCTACAACTTTAAGATCAGGTTACAGTATTAGTTGGTAGAACCAAACTGGAACAACTGACTTTGTCAGAGAGATCAGCAGATTTGAGACGTTATGTATTAGTTATAGCATGGTCCATAGTACAACCTGATAATATGATGCCTAGCTAAGGCACAGTCAAGAAAAGGTCACAGGAAATGAGGAGTTCAAGTACTGACAAAATTACAATTGTCCATGTGGGCACTGAAATTACAAAACTAAAGGCAGGAATTGAGATGAGGAGAAAGACTATGAACACCTAGATGTCTGCTGTGTCTTCAATAAAGGTCTCAGCTAATGTAGATAAGAGGAAATGCTATGATATTGTTAACACACAAGGAAGTTTGTTAGGTAAAGGGAAGTTTGCTTAGTGGAAGAATTCAAGAGGTAAAGGAAGAATAGAGGGCAGTAGAAGACCAATGTAGAGCAAGCAATATGAGGATCTGTTATTGAAAACAGCTGGCAAATAAGGTTTTTATTTTGTGCACTGATTTCAAGAAATTTTTTATGGTGGTAGAATATACATAATAAAATTTACCAGTCTAACCATTTTTAAAGCAAAAACAGTCTGCAAAGTGGAGCACATTATGACTTGTATAAGACATTAATGGCATACACAAAAAATATGGGTATTTTAATTTAAAAAACTTTTAAAGAGGTTCTACTGTTGGATAGGGACCTTCATGGAAGAGCAACATCTGATTTGTTCCATATACTGTTATTACTCTATGTCCAATAAAAAATTTCACTATGTTAATCTATATAAATAAAGTAGAAATATGAGAATGCCATGGTAACTCCTTTGACCTAATGAGCTTTGTTTACCTTGTAAGGAAGAAAGATCTTTTTGAAGTACAGTTTGATTATGTCAACAAATAAAACGGCATCTGGTAGAAAGATCAACCAGTGTCAAAACTCACAAAATTTTAATTTATAAAATTTAACTTATACAACTTTATCTTCTAATCCCCAAATAAACATATCTCAGAATCTTGTTTCTAAAAATATCTTGCTGCATTCATGAGAACAAAAAACAAGCAAACACACTATTTTCTTAAATATGATATACCTAGGTAAAAATATGTGTCCTTTCCTCCCATTACATAGTGGTTGACACTTGAGCTGGACGGTAAAGAATGAATAAGAGCTTTCTAGGTAGACAAATGTGGAAGAAAGGCAAAAGCTTTCACTAAAAAAAGAAAAAGAAAAAATTCTCAACATACAAAAATACTTCTGGAATCACTTGTCATTTTCAGGGCAAAGTAAAAGAAGACAAAGCTAAAAGAACAGGTACCAAATGCTAAAGAGCACTGTACATTTTGCTGAAGTCGGATTCAGATAATAAGTAATGGTGAACTATCAAGGGATCGATTGGAAAGTGATAACCAGATTTGTTTCTGTTCACATGAATGAATTTCAATTGTATGATTAGAAGAAAAACACCAATAGGAGCTTGAGAAACAAAGAAGTAATATGAGGTAGTTTGGTAACAAGATTCTCTTTGCTAACAGAATAAACTTTATTCCTTTTTAACTATTCAAAATTATAGTTGAAATGCTTCATATGAATAACCAACAAATGGATCAAGTGTAATTTAGATTAATATATAAATACTTGAAAGTAATTTCTTAGATTTTAATTTTGCATTATGAAGTAGTAATTCTTTTTTTTTTTTTTTTTTTGAGACAGAGTCTCGCTTTCTTGCCTAGGCTAGAGTGAGTGCCATGGCGTCAGCCTAGCTCACAGCAACCTCAAACTCCTGGGCTCAAGCAATCCTCCTGCCTCAGCCTCCCGAGTAGCTGGGACTACAGGCACGAGCCACCATGCCTGGCTTATTTTTATATTATATATATTAGTTGGCCAATTAATTTCTTTCTATTTTTTTTATGGTAGAGACGGGGTCTCGCTCGGGCTGGTTTTGAACTCCTGACCTTGAGCAATCCGCCCGCCTCGGCCTCCCAGAGTGCTAGGATTACAGGCGTGAGCCACCGCGCCCGGCCTTGAAGTAGTAATTCTTAATGTGAGCTTCTTAGTCACAATGAGCTATTTTCAGTATTTCAAAATATACAAGTAAAAATTATGTATGTCCAAGATTTAGTTAGGACACTCTAAAGCAACATTTTGTGCTTTGGGCTAGAATTACAAAAACTCAGTATAAGTACATCACTGATTATCTGGTTTTGATCAAAATTAATCAACATGCTTATATGCACTTATTGAGAAATAAATTACATTTAATGCAGTTTGCTAGGAAGTTTTTGAGAATGTGGTGCACATGAGTAAAGGATGAGAGACAAATAATAAAATGGTGGTTTTTCTGGGTGCAATGGCACATGCCTGTAGTCCCAATTACTGAGGAGGTTCAGGCAGGAGGATCAATGGAGCCTAGCAGTTCAAGACCAGCCTGTGAAAAACACAGTGTGATCCTATCAATCAATCAATCACTGTTTTTTAAGGGTTGAGAATCACTTAACTAATTACTTCAAACTTCTGAATGTACATTTAGAGTCTTATGTAAGTCTTGAGCTCTACTACCCCACTTGCCAAATGATATGGCACTATTCTTAGTAATTGTCACTGTACCTAATAATTAATAAGATTTGATTCTGTCACATCTAGGGAAATATACCCAAACTGAGTATCCAGGGAAACCTTTTTTAAAAACTCACTCAGTTTCACTTTTCTTCATTTATTCCATTTTTAATTTAATTTAATTAAAACTTTTTAAGAGGCAGAGTCTTGAGGTGTGAGCCATCGTGCCCCAGCTATTCTATTTTTTAAAATAACATAAAATTTCAAACATTTTTCTTGAAAGGGGGTTCAAAAAAATTTCCAACATTTATTAAGGTCCAATTCCACTGAAACTACTTTCAAAAATTATCCACTTAAAGCCAATTTTATTTACACATCCAACCACTCCATCCCCTAGACCACTTTTAAGAAAATTGCAAACATATTTTATCTAAGCATTTCTCAATCTACAGATAGCAACAGCTAGCCTGTTTTGAGAAGTTAACTATACTTTCAGGCACTATGCTAAATATCTTACATGGATTCTCTCATTTAATCTTTAATAAAATGTAATGACTTATAGATACTGTCTTCACAGTTAATAACTGGATGACTTGGACAACCTTCTTTGTCTCAGTTCTTCTTCAGTAAAATGTAGACTAATCATATTTACCTTTATAGGCCTGTTATAACAATTAAATTGGTCAAAACACCCAAAGCACTTAAGGCATAGTAAGGGTTTAATGCTTGCTATCACTGTTATTGTTAGCAGTAATTTTAAAGGATATGTATTGCTACAACATTAAATCTCTTCATCTCAAACCTTCCAACAGCAACAAAAAGCCTACTACGTACACAAAGAGCTGATGTCAAGTGTTTTAGAGATATTTTTAAAAAGAAGCTACATTCCTTATTTAAGCCCCTATGTAAACAGGAGACAAGAACAATCATAAGAGTTCAGGAAAAGCGGCAGACAGCAAGAACTGTGAGCAACCATGAAGAGAACTCAAAAGGACAGAAATTTCTAGGAAGTATGGGAAAGACATTAAAATTCTCAAATAAATAAAACAGGGACCAAAAGCCAACTTTAAATCTCAAAGGACACAGTGATAACATCTGATATTTCAGTTACCTAAGATTTCATTAGAATAATGTCACTTTCTACTGCTGTCTTCAGGATCACTAATCTTTTCTTCCATAATATCTAATCTGTTGTTAATCTTATCCAAAATGAAACCAAAAAAAAAAAAAAAAAGAGAGAGAGAGAGAGAGCGAGCAAGCACACACACATGCAACAATGAGTTGTAATCACACTAGTATTTGTCGAGCTGGCATCCCCCAAGGAGAAAAAAGAAGGAAGAGAAAAAAATAACATAAATATTATAATTATGGACAAAAATTTTACAAATTTGATGACATCTAAATATATAGATCTAAGAAGCTCAAATCCCCCAAGCAAAAGAAAACACATTAAGAAAACTACACTAGGGTATATCATTTCCAAACTGCTTAAAACCAGTAATAAAGAAAAAAATCTTAAAAGCAGCTGAAAAGGAGAAAAAATACATTATATACAGAGAGAGGAGCAAAGATAAAAGGGTAGATTTCTCAATGGAAACAATGTAAGCCACAAAATACTGCAGTAACATCTTTAAATTACTCAAAGAAAACTGTCAGCCTAAAATTATTTATCTAGCAAAAATATCTTTCAAATATGAAGCTGAAAGTTTTTGGAGTGATAAATATGTTCACTATTTTGATTGTGACGATGGTTGACAGGTATAAGCCTGTATTGCCATAAAGCAGAGATGCGAAAGTGCTCTGACCTCAGTATAAGGGTGTGGTAAGAGCAATCAGCTCCTCTCTATCACCTCTAAAAGTCTGAAAGAAAATTATAATAATGCTGTGAATCTTTACAAGGGGAGAATCCTTAGAAGCTATAACAACAAAGTATGCCACATGTGCATTTTCAGACCAAGTGCATATCATCTAGGTGGTTCAAAACTTCATTATGTAAATTTAATTGTCCCAAACTGGTAGTGCTTTTAGGCGATAGCAACAGCAAATTCGATCCAACTTATTTTTAGGCCAAAATATTGCACAAATAATTTTTCAAGGAAGTGAGAAGTTCAGTTTATTTTTCTTTTCTTTCATTTTTCTTTTTTTCTCCAAGCCTTCTCGTTTCTTTCAAGAAGTTCACAGTTTAAAATAACTGTGTTGGCCGTGCTCAGTGGCTCACACCAGTAATCCTAGCTTTCTGGGAGGCCAAAGGCGGGAGGATGGCTGCAGCTCAGAGGTTCAACACCAGCCTGAGCACAGTGAGACCCCGTTCTCTATTTAAAAAAAAAAAGAAAGAAAGAAAATAAAAATAAAATAACCGTGTGTGTGTGTACGTGTGTGTGTGTGTGTGTATACATATACAGGAAAATATGGTACCCTGAGCAAGAAGCAACAGAAATAACAGAGGAAGAAAAGACCTACTAACAGAAGCAAAATATCTGTGCTTCCTAAAGAATGAAACACAGATAGAAAATATTCAGGCAACTATTTAAAAAGGTGGAAGAATACAAAAGACCTCTTTGAACTTTTTGCTAACTCCCTGTACATCTATAATTTTATATCTAAAAATAAAGTTTTTAAAAGGGGAGTAGGATGGGTACAGTGGCTCATGCCTGTGATCCTAGCACTCTGGGAGGCAGAGGCAGGAGGATTGCTTCAGCTCAGGAGTTCAGGACCAGCCGGAGCAAAAGACAGACCCTCATCTCTATTAAAAATAGAAAAATTAGCTGGGTGTGGTGGCACACACTTGTAGTCCCAGCTACTTGGGAGGCTGAGGCAAGAGGATCACTTGAGCCCAGGAGTTTCAGGTTGCAGTGAGGTACAATGATGTTACCGCATTCTACCCAGGGCAACAGAATGAGACTCTGCCTCAAAAAAAAATAAATAATAATAAATAAATTTTAAAAAGAGGGAGTAGCTGGCAGATTTAAAATATTTAAAATGTAATGGATGGGTTTTAATGGCAGTTTAGACATAGCTAAAGAGAATATTCATGAACTGAGATTGTTCAGAGGAAATTGCCTGTTTTGCGTTTTAAATGTAAAACATGGGAAATATAAAAATTACGAGAGCCGGAGAATGTATAGGGGGTTGTCTAACACATTAATTGGAATTCCAGAAAGACAGCCAACAAAGAATGCAATAGACACAGTATCTAAAGAGATTACTGAAAGACACAATCCCAACCAAGATTTAAAAAAATATTTCAGTTACCATTTACATATTTTTAAATACTTTTGTGTATAAATGATATATCTTGTGATTTTAAAATTTCTGTAGGCTGGGCGTGGTGACTCACACCTGTAATCCTAGCACTCTGGGAGGCCAAGGTGGACAGACCACTCAAGGTCAGGAGATCAAAACCAGCCTGAGCAAGAGTAAGACCCCGTCTCAACTGAAAGTAGTAAGAAATTAATTGGCCAACTAAAAATATATAGGAAAAAAAAAAGAAAATAGGCCAGGCGTGGTGGCTCACACCTGTAATCCTAGTACTCTGAGAGGCCGAGGCAGGCGGATCACTCGAGGTCAGGAGTTCGAAACCAGCCTGAGCGAGACCCCATTTCTACTAAAAATAGAAAGAAATTAATTGACCAACTAAAAATATATATACAAAAAATTAGCCAGGCATGGTGGCGCATGCCTGTAGTCCCAGCTACTTGGGAGGCTGAAGCAGTAGGATCGCTTGAGCCCAGGAGATTGAGGTTGCTGCGAGCGAGGCTGATGCCATGGCACTCACTCTAGCCTGGGCAACAAAGTGAGACACTGTCTCAAAAAGAAAAGAAAAACTTCTGTAAAGTAAAGAGTCATTACTGATATGCAGTGAATTATTCTCTTTGTCAGGAAGTATTCAAATGGTAGGGATAGCACAGTAAACAAGATAAAATAAGGTCCTGTTCTTCTCTTTCATACATTCTAATTAAGAAGAAAACAAAAAGTTTAATATGGTGATGTGACAGAGAAGATATAAGTGCCTAAACATTCTAGATTCGGTATACAGAAAATGTGCTGACATTTATACAATTATCTCAAAGATAGGAACTAGGCATGCAGAGAGAAATCAGAAATGAAAAATGATCAGAGGTAGATTTGCATTGCTACAAAGGAAAATGATCAATCTACAGGGATTTAGTCTTTGTAATAATTTTACCAATTAATAAAATATTTACCCAAGATATTTCTCAACCCATCTGTCCCTTTGCCAAATGGGTAACTTTCATCTGTGAAAGTAACCACTCTCTTCTGAATGTGCTTATTTCTTAAGTCTTTTCTCCTGATATTCCTCTCTTTTAAGAAAACTCTTTACCATACCCAATTATTCTCTTTCTAGTCATAAGCAATCATCCTGCTGGGTAACTGCCTTACTGAGCCTATGGGCTCCCTCAGATAGTGAGTCTATTAGGATATCAGACTAACTATGATATTAAAATTAATGAGGCTCTATTTCAGCAAAACCTGAATGAATTAATTCTATTTTGGAGATACTCACTGAGATGACCTACCATGGAACCATATACTCAATCAAAGTCTCATACAGACTACAAAACTATAAGATAGCAAGGACAGTGTAAGTTTTTCATTATTATACAGTCATCACCTAGCACAGTGCCTGGTATACGGTAAGCATTCAAATGCCTACTGAACAAATGAGATTAGTGAGTACTGAAAGAAGTTCAATAAATAAACAGTTCTGACAATAAATGTACCTCATGAAAAATATATGCTTGGATAGGTAATCTTGATTTGTTACATAATTCTGAATCTAACTTCCTAAGAAATGACGGTAGATACATATTTGTATGTCTCTTCTACTAAAACTACATTCAGATTTTCAACTATTTGTAGTGCATCTGAAAGATTTCATTTTTAGAAGAATTTACAGAAGAACTAAAAAATGAATATGGCAAAGGTTCCTCTAAAGCAGTAATTCTCAACCACTGAATAATGTAGTAAACTACCAGTATTTTATTCTTAAAATACTATAAAAAAGAAAAAAATTTGATATCCAGGCCATAATATAAGATTCTTATTTATCTAACCTGGAAGAGGAATGAGACATTAATATCTTTTTAAAAAATCTCTCTAGGTAGTTCTAATACACATCTAGAATAGTGAATATCCACTTTAAAACTTATCCATACTTATCCATCTTAATGTAAAAGCCTAATGCCAAGAAAAGGTATTTCTTTAAGAAAAAAATTTTAGAGAAATTTCACTTATATCATTCCATTCAGGTGAAGACCATTATAAACTTACTCTTCAAGAAAAATAATCTGATAATAGGTTTTAACCAGCCACTCTCTTAAACTATATTGATCCTCAAAAATAATCTACAAATGCCCTTCTCTAACAATACACAAAATTGCAACAGGATACAAAAAAATTAAGGTGGAACAAAGGTGACTTATTTTTAGCCAGGACAGAGTAACTGGTACCAGATTAGCCCTGCCACCAAACACTAAAATAAGACAGAAATTATGAGTCAACTATTATATATTCAGTCACTGGACCACAGACAGACAAAATCTGCACTTCTTTAGAGAACACTACAATCATCCTGCCTCTCTGTAGGCAATTCCATGAAAACTGGCACAGGCAGCTGGAGACCAAGCAGATCGTAGGCAGAAATCACAGGACTTCCGAGTGGCTGAAATCCATGGGGTACAGTGCTAGAATGGAAGGAGCTCTCTGTAGGATTAGTCTGGGGAATGGAAATAGATGGGGAAAGGGAAGATACAGAATAAGAACAAATTTGTCACAAATCCTTGGCCAAAGTCTGGGCTATATATGACAGGGTGAGATTATGCTAGGTTTACCAGACAGCAGTTGCTATGAAGTTGACACTGGAAAAGAAAAACTAGAGGCCAAGGAGTTCTGGAAAACAGAATGCCAGCTGAATTCTATCTTTAGAGGAGAAGAGACTTTGATAACCTCACTGAACATCCACCTGAGAAACCAGAAAGGTCAGACTTTGGAGGAAAAGACTGATTTTTCTTCTTCCAGCGGCCTAGACACCTTCCCTCAGCTGGTGGCGGTGGGAGGGGCTGGACCTCTGCCAGATGTCTACACAGTGAGGCTGTGATGTTTGGGGACCTTGGGGAATGTGGGTAGGCCTTTGCAGTGATACTTGGCAGGAGTAGCTGCAGGGGAAGGGTGCAGGAGTTTGGGGTGGCTGTTAGCAACAGTTACCTTTATTGAGTGGTTAAGTACTGGGCCTAGTGCTTAGTGTTTTACTTGCATCATCTGAACTAATTACAGCAACCAACCCTGTAGGGGAGGGAGGTGGGAGCCCCATTTTACAGATGGAGAAACTGAGACTCAGTCAATTCACACTGTCAAGGTAATACAGCTAATAAACAGCAGGAACTGGATCCATCAGGGTTTTAATTCCAAAGACAGTGCTCTTGAACTACTAGGCTTTGTTGTTGCATGCAGGAAGAATGATGTCAGGAAACAGGAGCTTTCCTTAAGGAAGAGATTGAGGGAAGGGAATCCTAGAACTGAAGAAAAGGGATGAACAACTGAGGTAAGGTTGAGCAAAACAAGTTATTCAACAGTTACCAACTGCCTACTCTGTGTATATACTGTTCTAGGCATACAAAGATGAATGGGCCAGAGGCTGATGTAGCCCCATTAGGATCCCTTCCCAGGCCTCAGGAAGGGCCCTAACATTGGGGGGGGGGGGGGACTACACCATGAAGTTTTACCATAGGTCTACCCTGTCCTAATAAAACCTAAAACCAAAGTTTGACAAGCTCTTTGAAGAAACAGAGTTTAGAAGTTGAGTCCCACCAAGTTAGAGAAACTTAGGTAGTATCTTGGGCTTTCCACTATAGATCTGCCCTAATAAAACATAAAACCAAGCTTTCACAGGATCACTCACAGTGATCAGCCAGTAATTTGTCTGTTAGAACAATCAACAATCTTTGGCATTTCTACATTATCCACAATGTCCAAATTGTAATTAAAAATTACTAGACATTCAAAGTAACAGAAAAGTCTAACTTATAGTAAAGAAACCAACACCAAGATGATCCAGATGTTGTATTTAGCTAAGACTTTAAATGGACTATCACAAAAATTTAAACAAACATAATAGGTTCTTAATGAGTGAACTTATAGGAAATCTCAACAGAGATAAATGGAAAGTACCAAAAAAAATTGGAAATTCTAGAAAAGTTCAATAATTGAACTGAAAAAATTCACTAGATGGACTTAGCAACAAATGAGAGATGTGTAAAGAAAGGGTTAGTGAACATGAACATACATCAATAAAAAGTATCTGGTCTGAAGAAGAGAAAGAGAATATATTAAAGAAAAATGAACAAAGCATCAGAGACCTTTGTGACAAAATTCAATAGTCTAACATAAGTGTAACTGGAGTCCCAGAAGACAGTGAGAATGTGGGGACATTTTAAAGAAATAATGGCCAATTTCTTTGGCCATAATTTGATGGAAACCATCAAATAATGGTTTCTATGAAACCATTTGATAAAAACATCAACTTATAGATAAAAGCAGCCCAGTGAACCCCACATAGACTAAAAAGAAAGAAATGCATACCTGAAAAACATCTTGGTCAAACAGAGAAGACCAAAGGAAAAGGAAATGTTGAAAGTAGTCAGAGAAAAGCCATACACCATTCAGGAAGGAATAATATAAATGATATCAAAAACAATGGAAGCCAGAATACAAAATTATGATATCTTTAAGTGTTGAAACAAAAACTTGTCAATCTAGAGTTCTAGTGCAAACTATCCTTCTAAACTGAAAGTTTTCACATGACCAGAAGATGAGATGATTCCCTGTCAGCAGACCTGTAAAACAAGAAATGCTGGAGGATATTCTTCAGGCCAAAGGAATCTAACAGAGGAAATCTCACAGATACAGGTAGAAATGAAATGAAACAGTAATAATGGTAATAAATGGGTAAATATACACCATCAGGCTTTTATTTTCCTTTCTAATAACTTCCTTAAAAGGCAGTTAACTTTTTTAAAAAAAGGCATTATAAGGTATATGATACATGAATAAATGATATGGCAATAGTAAAAAGGATAGGGAGTGAATAAATTCAATTTTTCTTTTGTAAAATTAATATATCTGTGAAGTGAGAAATTATAAAATATTTTAAGTAGACATTAAGTTAAAGCTGCATATCATCCCTAGAGCAATTACTAAAAATAATAAAGTACAGCTTATAGCTGAAAATAGATATAAAATAGAACACAAAAAATTTATAAACTTAAAAGAATGCATGAAGAAATAACAGAAAAGAGAAATAAAAAATAAATAGTAGGTGGTAGACTTAACCATATCAATACTTACACATTAAATATAACATTCCAATTAAAAGATAAAGAGCCTCCAATTAAAAGACAGAGCAAAGAGCCTTCAAGTGTTTATGCAACATAAAACTAATTTCTATGTAAACACACACATAATTCAGAACTCATATTTAGGCGGTTCCACTACTTGGGTTTTTTTCCTGAATATAAATTAATAAATATTTGTGGAATAGATAAAATGTCTAAATTTATGTCAAACACTGTTCTACATCCTTGGGAGTTATAAGTGAACAAAAATAAAGACACTTTTCCTCATGAGTTTACACTCAGATGGGAAAAACATAAAAAATAAGTTATGTATTATGTTTAGAAGATAACTGCCACATAAAAAGGAAAATAAAAGCAGGATAAGGAAAATTAGAAGAGAAGGGGCAAACTACAATTTTAAATGGAGTGATCAGAGTAGGTCTCATAGACAAACTACATTTAAACTGGGACTTGATGGATATAAGGAAGTTAGCTATGTAAACAAGTAGAGTAAGAAAGTTGCAGGCAGAGGAAACAGACAGAGCAGCAATATCCTTGAAATGTCTGAGAAACAGACAAAGTAGTCACTATAGCTGTATCAGAGAGGGAAAGTCAGATTAGTAGTAAAGTATATGTTTAGATTCACTCTACCAGTTGTGTTAAGAATAAACTAAAAGAGAGGTAACATGGAGAAGAAGCATGGAGACAACTCAGGAGACAAATGCAGTAAAATCCAGACAAGAAATGATGGTGACTGAGACTAGGCTATAAGCAATGTAGGTAGTAAGTGCTGTGATTTGGCAATATAAATAAGATGGAGCCAAAAATTTCCTGATACATTTGGATCTGGGTACAAGAAAAGAGCAGAGTGAAAGATGGTGCCAAGATTTTTGGCCTATGCAACTGGTAAAATACAATTGCCACAAACTAAGATGGGGCAAGGCTGCCAGTGAAAAAGGTTTGGAGGCTGGGCGCAGTGGCTCACGCCTGTAATCCTAGCACTCTGGGAGGCCGAAGCAGGAGGATCGCTTAAGAGTAGGAGCTTGGAAAAAAAAAAAAGAGTAGGAGTTTGAGACCAGCCTAAGAGCAAGACCCCATCTCTAATTTAAAAAAAAAAAAAAAAGGTTTGGAGAAGGTTAACAATAGTTCAGTTTTGGATGTGTTATATTTGAAAAAGACATTCACGTAGAGATGTCAAAGTCTGTCAGACAAATCTGAAAGTCCACGAGTGAGCACTGAGCTAGAAATATAAATTTGGACATCATCAGCATATAGATGGTATTTAAAGTCATAAGACTGTAGAGGTAGATAAATGGGATAAACCAGGGGTGGGGAACCTTAGGCCTTAGGGCCACATGTGGCCTTCTAGATCCATAAGTGTGGCTTTTTGACTGAATCCAAATTTTACAAAACAAATCTTTTTATTTTTATTAATACACTTTGGTTTGTCTTTTACATTCTTATTTTATTTTTTAAATGAACATATTTAAAATACCAAAGAATAAAATAAGTTTCAGCAAAATAATCCTCCTAGATTGACCAGCACAATTAGAACATTAGTAAGCCTTAAGGGCAAAACTGACTGCTGCTACGCTCAGGATCTAACTTCCCCCGCCTCACTGGCACCACTACTGCATGAGGCTGGTTGGCCAAAGTTTATGAAGGTCGAGCACACCAGTCTGTCATCAGCTTTTGATGATGGCGCACTGTGTTTCTGTTTGAAGTGGAATTTGTGAATAGTTGCACAGCACAACAGTATTTTTTAATTCTGTCTGCTTAACGGTCTATCATGTCAAAAAAGACCAAGAGAACACTGAAGAAAACATCTTTAAATGAAGACTGTGAGTTGCAACATTACCTTGTTTCTGCTAAAGATAAGATGATTTGCTTGTTTTGTGATACTGCAATATCAACATTAAAGAAATTGAATGCTCATCAGCATTATAACACTCATAAGAACCACAAATATTTTAAATTAGAGGGAGAGGTGCAAAAGGTTGTATCGCAGAAATTAAAAGATGAAAAGCAAAAGCAAAGACAATTCTTTCAAGCAGCAATAAGACCTGGAAATAATGCCACTGCAGCAACTTATAGAGTAGCTTATGTACTTGGGGAATAAGGGAAGTCATTCAGTGATGTAGAAATTGTGAAAGAATGCATTGTTGAAGTTGTAGTTTGCTTAGACCCTGATAACGTTTTAAGTACAAACAACTGTCTCTTTAAAGGAGAACCATAACTGATCGGCAGCATAAATTAGCCTTCAACTTAACAGAACAACTTCATGCAATACTTCAAAGGGAAAATATGCATTATTCAATCACAGAATGAATCAAATGATACTACTGACTCAGCACAGGTTTTATATTTTTGGGTCACAGCAGATTTTCTTCGCTACTAAGTTACTTGCTTTGGGCACTCTTGTGAACAGAACACAGAGAATAGATATCTTCAACAACTTTCAAGATAAATGTCATGAAGTTGGATTGAATTTGGTAAGTTTAGTGAGTGTATGTACAAATAGTGTACCAATAGTGTACCTTCCATGACAGGAAAACATGAAGGGTTTATTGCACATTTTTTTAAAAAAGGATTAACAGATCCAGATGCTTTCATTTCTTTTCATTGTACCTTGCATCAGCAAAATCTCTGTGCTAAAGCTACTATTTTAAGTGACACTTTGCAACAAATAAGTTATGAGTACTGTGAACTATATTTGTGAAAACAGAACACAGCATCATCAGTTTGCAATGCTAAAGTTGAATGATGAGGTACTCAGTATGGATTTGCCTTATCATTCTAAAGTGTATTGGCTATCACAGGGACAGGTGTTAGCCAAAATTTCATCTCTACAAGAATAGATAAATTTTATGAAGAACAGAATCAGCAATGTGAATTATTGAAAAAAGATTTCTATAGGAATACAGCGTATCTGTGTGATATGTGAAATCAAAACAACTTAAATATTTCTTTGTAAGATCTATATATGATATATGGCCAAAATCCAAGCATTCTGAAAAAAGGCATCTTTTTTACAAAACACCACTTCTTCAAAAAGAAATTTCAGATGAATGTTTTCCCCAGTTAGCAAAGGTCATTGATGAGCAGGACGATATATGCTCATCATGTGAAGAATATGCAGCTGTTACAGACCTAGGAATTGGAGAATACAATGAAAGGTTCACTGACTTTGAGAATCATGACATCACACTCAAATTAGCATTTCAGCCTCACCTAGTTGGTATCACCAAGGCACCTAAAGAACTACAGATGGAATTGATTGAGCTCTCAGTAGATGACATTTTAAAGTCATTGTTTGATGCTAAGAAAAAGCCAATTCAAATACGGAAAAATGCAACAGAATACCCATGCCTTCCACAACACACCCAAAAAATGCTTTTCTTGCTTTTCGCCCACTTATTGCTGTGAATCTACATTCTCCTTAACTAACTCAAATCAAGACGTGCCGTTAAGGTCACAAATGACCGATACCCATCTAGAGGATCAACTGAAACTGTGGACCTCCATGCTGCAACCAAATATTCAAATGCTTTCCAACAAAAAGCAGACACAATAATGTCATTAAAAGGTTAACTTTAAAATTAACAAATAGTTTTCATTTTTTTAAAATTATTACGTATATAGTAGTTAAGAATTTTATAAAATAATATACATTTTTAAATATATCTAACTGAAGTTTCTTGAATGCAGTCCTATTGATTACAGCTACATTAATGTGGCCTTTCAACAGGAAAATGTTCCCACCCCTGGTATAAACCCTGGCACATCCAACATAGGAGAACCAAGAAAATAAGCAAATGAGATTGATGAGAAGTAATTAGTATGGTAGAGAGAAAACTAAAACAATGTGGTCTTCTGGTAGCCAAGTAAATAGAATGTATTAAGGGAATGATCAAACACATCAAATGTTGCTTATACATAAGGTATTAAGATGATGACAGAGAAATAACCTCCATCAGTAACGCAGTGGTTATTTATGACCCTGAAATCAACAATGCTGGTAGGGTGCTGATAGTCCAAAGTGTATATTTAGGAGAGAATGGGACAGGAGAAATTGACCATGATTATAACCAGTCCTTCCAAAAAGTTTTGCCATAAAGAACAGGGACAGCTCTACTGGTAAGAAAAGTGAGATAACAAGGATTTGTGCTTTCATTTTTTAAAAATGAAAGAAAAATAAAATGTTGAAATACTGACAGGAATAAATTGTTAGCAAATGAAAAACTGACAATTTGGCAGACACAAGGGCAAACTGTGGAAGCAATGTCCTTGTCTACATGAGAAGGGATAAAATCCAGCTTTCTGGCCGGGCGTGGTGGCTCACACTTGTAATCCTAGCACTCTGGGAGGCCGAGACGGGCGGACTGCTTAAGGTCAGGAGTTCAAAACCAGCCTGAGCGAGACCCCGTCTCTACTATAAAAATAGAAAGAAATTAATTGGCTTATTTATGTATGTATGTATGTATGTATGTATGTATGTATGTATGTATTTATTTATTTATTTATTTTTATTTTTTTTTTTTAGCCGGGCATGGTAGTCCCAGCTACTTGGGAGCCTGAGGCAGTAGGATTGATTGGGCCCAAGAGTTTGAGGTTGCTGTGAGCTAGGCTGACGCCACAGCACTCACTCTAGCCTGGGCAACAAAGGGAGACTCTGTCTAAAAAAAAAAAAAAATCCAGCTTTCTATAGGAAGAGAGTTCAACTAAGATAACAGACAAAAATGTGGGTGCAGGTGCTTTGGTAGAGAAGTAGATGTGATAGAAGGAGTCTGTAGAAGTTCTCGTTTGATTATTTCAATTTTTTCAATGAAGTAGGAAGCAATGCCAATATCTAGGAGTGAAGATGAAGGACGGAATATTTAACATTTAAGAGAAGAAGAAAAGGTGTGAATGCACAATATGATTTTCAAACATTAAGAGTCTCCTTGAGGGAAGTGGCTGTGAATTGGGAATGAGACCAGTTGGTATCATTATGGCATAATGTGTTTTTCTCCTGCCATGTTCAGTTGGATAAACGAAGCATGATAAGAGGGAAGTTAGGTTTAATCAGGATTGTGGTTTTGCCAAGCAAGTTCAAAGAGTAGGATATGGGAGTCAAAGCTAAATGCAAGGGGGTGATTAAAATGATTAGCCATGACATTAAACTTGGAAAGGGTTAGGTAAGAACACAAAGGGATGAGGTAAAGTGAAAGGGTAGTAGGATCAATGGATTAAAATAAAAATCACTGTGTGGTTGAATAATTGTAGAAGTCTGGTGCTAAGCAGAATGAGCTGGAATGACAGGAGATGTGGTCACAGAGAGGAAAGCTTAAAATTGAACACAATTATTAGAAATGACATGGTCTAGCATATGATAATATGTGTGAGTGGCTGTGGCATGTAAATGACAAGAATGCCAAGGAATACATGAAATGTGAAAGAAAGAACTGTCACCAGTTAAGACAGCTATAGGGGAAGCAGTATCCATTACAGCAAAGGTGACACAGAAAAGGAAAAAAGGGAGGGGGCATTGAGGATACAGAGATTCTGATGACAAATCACGAATTCCAGAGATCAAGGTGGTAGACAGGGACAAAATCAGGCAAATTGCACACCCTTATGGGAATTAAAGTATGACAGGTGAGGGGACACCTGTGAGTGTGAAACTTTCTTGAGTAACAGATAAACAAGGATAAAGGACATAATAATATTAATCCTAGTAGATTTAAGGCCAATAACAACGGAGAGGTTGAAAACGGTGGTGGTAAAAAAAGGATGGAGTTTGGATCTTCCTCTTGTAACTTGTTGATGGAAAAGAAATTCTAGTTCCAGTTAGTCAACCCCATCTTCACTGCAGATGAGGAATGAAGAGTTAAGAGAGTGTGGTCTTAAAAATGACCATTCATTTCAGGAAAAACAAATTCTCTCCCAAATGTGTAGGTTCCATCTTTGTCCCATGCTGACAATCTCTAATGTTTCTCATGAACTATCACATATCAAACTTGTCAACATTGTTTTTCAAATGACCCAGTATAACAAAATTTAATAGATATGGTTCCTTTTTTCTTGAAGACCTCCTTTCACAGAGTCCTCAGTTTTCATGCTTCAATCTAAACTAGCTACTGCACAGCTATTATTCTGGGCAATCCCTTATCTTCTACTTTCTTGGTTTAATAACTTACTGGGCAGATCACATTCTCTAATAGCTTTCCAGAAAGAAGCAGTTTCCAAAGTTTCTCAATCCTTGCATGCTGAAAAATGTCTACATCTCATCCTCATGTTGATTTATAGGTTAGCTATAGAATTCTAGGTTGAAAATCTTTTCCCCTCACCTCCCAATTTTTGAAGTCACCGTTGCACTGTCTTCTAGTTCCAGGTATTGCTATTTTGAAAGATCCCATTTTGATTGCCATTTCAATGCTGGTCACCTAATCCTAATCTTTGCAAATTTGTTCATCTTAATTTTAATTCATAGAGTACTATCATTTTATGATGCCATATAGGTTTTTTTGTTTTTTTTTTTTACTATAATTGTTCTGGGCAATAAATGGAACATTTCATCCTAGTGACTATTCTTAGAAAAATTTCTTGCACTAGTTATCTGATACTTTCCCAAAATTTTCTTTTTCTGTAATTCATACTCATTGTCTGTTAGAATGCTAATAATTTTCTGAACTTTTGAATTTTCTCCAGAGAATGAAAAGGTCTCTAAATCCTAAAAGGAAGGGAGGGAGGTAGGGATGGTAAAAGGAAAAAGTGTTTCACTACTGGCAATCTGGAAGCAAGATGGAGAGAGGGAAGGTTCCACATCTTAGCGGGCAGATTTATACCTTAATCTCCCTGATTTTAGCCTAGTATCTCATCCCTACCTTCTTCCATGTGGGCTTAATATCCCCCACACCCAGTGCCTCTCTGATTTTATTTCTCCAGAGAAGAAGCCCAACTTCTGTGATACCTATCATGTCCAGGTCCTAGCTACTACAGATTTCTGAGAAATAAATTGACTGGCTTCCTAATTTATATCTCCTTTGTATGGCCTTAGTTGGTTCAAATACATTGAGTCAATTAACAGAGCCAACAAATCTTTCATTCATTTCCCTGCTTTTAAAAAACTGACTGAGGCCGGGCGCGGTGGCTCACGCCTGTAATCCTAGCTCTCTGGGAGGCCGAGGTGGGCAGATTATTCCAGGTCAGGAGTTTAAAACCAGCCTGAGCAAGAGTGAGACCCCGTCTCTACTATAAATAGAAAGAAATTAATTGGCCAACTGATATATACATAAAAAAAAAAAATTAGCCGGGCATGGTGGCGCATGCCTGTAGTCCCAGCTACTCGGGAGGCTGAGGCAGAAGGATCGCTTGAGCCCAGGAGTTTGAGGTTGCTGTGAGCTAGGCTGACGCCACGGCACTCACTCTAGCCTGGATAACAAAGCGAGACTCTGGCTCAAAAAAAAAAAAAAAACTGACTGAAATCCTCATTGATGTCTCTTCTCCTGTTCTTAGTCTTTATAAGTCTATACATTTTTATTCCCTTATTGTGAATAGAATTTTTAAAGGGAGGAGTAATAACCCCATGGTTTGGCTAGAAACCTGATGTTTCAGGTACAACATTTCATACAATTCTATAGCTGCTTTCCCTTTTTGAGAACAACTTCCAAGTAAACCAAAGACTTCAGTGAAGTGTTTTTAAAAAGAGAAAAAAAATGTTTGAGTTGCAATGTTAATAATGACTAACCTGGTGCTAGCACTCTGGGAGGATGAGGCAGCAGGATCATTTGAGGTCAGGAACTTGAGACCAGCCTGAGCAAGAGCAAGACCCCGTCTCCACCAAAAATAGAAAAAATTAGCCGGGCATAGTCGTGCTCACATGTAGTCCCAGCTACTTGGGAGGCTGAGGCAGGAGCAGTGCTTGAGCCCAGGAGTTAGAGATCACAGTAAGCTATGATGATGTCACTGCACTCTACCAAGGGCAACAGAATGAGACCCTGTCTCCAAATAAATAAATAGCTAAACTGTTACTGAGCTCTTAGTATGCAGTAGGCACTTCACAAGTACAATTCTCAGTCAAGCTCGACAGCCACCTTATAAAGTTGTATAAACCACCTTATAAAGTAGTATATTTTCTCCGTTTAAAAGATACACATATATACGCACACAACATAATTCTTCATCTTTATCATTATACTATGTAACAATTACCTCTAAAAAAATTTTAAAAAGCATGGGGGGGATGGGATAGGGGGGTGTGTATGTGTAAGAAAAACCAAAACTGTAATTCTAGCCTGTATAAGTCAATGATTATGGAATTCTTAAGCTAAATTTATGTACAGAAGAAAATTTACATGTTTTTGATAAACTAAGAATTCAATATAAGAATCTAAATAGAATATAGCAAAAGCAAGCAAGGAAAAATTTAATAAAGATAAAAGAGAACTGTGAGGATTAGAACACTTTTAAAAAACAATACATGAATTCAAAAACTGGGTCACTAAAATGGTTAATTAAAAGCCACAAACCTATGGCCAAGCTAATAAAGAATAAGGAAATAAACTCAGTTATAAAACATCATAAAAAGAAAGATATAGCTACAGATCTTCATAAAATCTTACTGCTATTTAATTCAAACCTAATGTTTTAAAATCTCTACTAAATAGATGATTTTCTAAGAAAATATAAACTATCACAATTATATAATTGACTCAAGAAGAGATGGGAAACCTGACTCTCCCATGAATAATCATACAAGAAATTGAGACTCTTAATAAACTAGCCCCAAAAGGGCTTAAGTCCAGATAGAAGGATGGCGTAGGGGGAAAAGGATGGAAAAGAAAGTATAAGATAACATACACAAATGAACTAGTTTTAAGATTAAATGGCTCTCCTAAAAGATAAGGAGGATGTTCTACACCTCTAAGAAATTGCATGTATAAAAGCAAGAGAACTTTAGTACTTGGGGGATGGGTGGGTCCTGCTGCTAGAGTGCAAGTGGAAGATAACAGATTGTGTAGTAAAGACTTTAACCCTGCCCAAAGAGAGGTCTACCCTTTGCCTTCAGTTCCTAGCAAGTAATCTCTAAACCCCTGAAATGTCCTGCCTGATATAAATATCTTTGTCTACCTGGGGACCTTGAGTCAAGCCAAACAGTCTATGCTAACAATATAATTTATAGTGGGAGCTTTGTGTCACAGTATCCCAACCTCAGGAAGGTCTGTCCTAGAGAACTGAGGTCCACCATGTGGGGCAATGAACCATGTCTACATGACAGAGCCCCAGTAAAAATTCTGGACACCGGCTGGGCGTGGTGGCTCATGCCTGTAATCCTAGCATTCTGGGAGGCCGAGGCAGGTGAATCGCTCAAGGTCAGGAGTTCAAAACCAGCCTGAGCAAGAGCAAGACACTGTCTCTACTATACATAAAGAAATTAATTGGACAACTAAAAATATACAGAAAAAATTAGCCGGGCATGGTGGCGCATGCCTGTAGTCCCAGCTACTCAGGAGGCTGAGGCAGAAGGATTGCTTGAGCCTAGGAGTTTGAGGTTGCTATGAGTTAGGCTGAAGCCACGGCACTCTACCCTGGGCAAAGAGTGAGACTCTGTCTCCAAAAAAAAAAAAAAAAATTCTGGACACCAAGGCTTAGGTGAGCTTCTGTAGTTGGAATAGTCTATGTATTTTGTCACACATCACTGCCAGGAAAAATTAATGATGTCCATGACTCACTCCACTGGGAGAAGACAACTGGAAGCTCCACATTTGGAACTCTCCTGAACTCTGCTCCATGTATCTTTTCCTTGGATGATTTTAATCTGTATCCTTTTGCTGTAATAAACACAACTGTGATTAAAATAGCTTTGAGTTCTGTGAATTCTAGCTAATTATCAAACCTGAATGTAGTCTTAGGGAATAGTGATCTTACAACTGGTGTCAGAAGTTAAGAGGGGTCTTGTGGGTTGTTCTCTAATTTTATAATTGGCATCAGAAGCAGGATTGCTAGAATGACCCTGGCTTATGAAAATACATGGTTTGGGAAGAGGAAAGATGGAGCAGAAGGAATTAATAAAACTTTAATTCCTGGATGGCTACCTAGTCACTCATGTTATGGAACTACAGCTGTAGTTACCAGAGGTAATAGTTACTGATGTAATTTAGAAATGGTGGTTCCAATTTTTGAGGAGTTGAATTGCCAGATATAAGAACAAAGTTAATTAATAATCCTTTTGTTATTATTCTGTAATAGCTAAAATGAAAATACAAGACAGCACTGAGACAGATCTTGACACTAAGCCAAGCTGAGCCAGTCTGAGCTACAGCCACAAGTCTCAGGGTCATTCCAAAATGAAAAATTATGCTGGGACATCAGACAGCACCCCTACAATCTCTAGTCACAAGATGGTGATGTAGGTGAGGGAAAGACAAAACCAAGAAACTACTAAAACCAGGAAGTAAAGTACAAAGGAATCGTCTCATTTTTTGGATCAATATTGCCAGTTTAATAAAGAAAAACTTTTACCAAAATGGAATATGAGAGTGATTAACTGAGTATCTTTGGCTTTGAACATGAAGAACTGGAAGACTATGTTTGGTTGACGCAGGACCCACAGCTCACTACAGAATAACCACAGATGGCTATACATGATCCAGACACACAAGCAGGTTATACCCTAGGACACAGCTAGCCTTGTTGATTGGATAAAAGCCACTGTAAAGTGTGTTTACCCTAATAAGGCCAACTGTCCTCCTCCTCCTATGAATGCCAAATGAAAATCCTCAGAATAAATAAGTGATATGCTTTTTATGCAAGCCATGCTGGACTGGCACTATGATGATGGGATAGTCATTTACTGACTATGCCTCACATACTCAGTATGTGATAAATATTCATAGTATATGATATACTGTGCTTCAGGAGACCCCTTTTGTATGGGCATGCCATGTAACTCTACTGCTGCAAAATCTAGCAACAATTCAAGGAGCCCTATCAGATTTATCGTCTTGGCTTCTCTTTATAGGTCTTAACAGATGCTAAGAAAATTAGAGTGATTCATAAGAAAACAGGGAAAGACAAAGAGGAAAGGTCAGGGATTTATCCCAGAAAGATGAAAATCTTTAAATGGTTATTTAAAAGTGAGATTAATAAAGCGTACATTGATGGGGTTGAAACGAAAGTCTTGATACAGCACTACATACAATGCAGGAGATTGGGTAGAACAATAGGAACCCCTGCTAATTCCCAATATTAAAGGCCCCTAAACTTTGCTATATTTTACCTAAGTTTGCTATATTTTACCTAAGTTTGGAAAAATTTAAAAAGCTGAATGGCAAAGATGACAATGAGAAACCTGACCTCAAATTGCCTTGGGCAATTCTCTGGCAGATTAATTAATCAAGATGAAGACAGATGGAGAGGCCAGGGTCTTCTAACTCAACTCCTATACTGAGAAACCAAGGCATTTCTGGAACTCCTTGACACTCAAGGCACTACAATTCCAAAACCTCTTGAAGTCCTAACAGCTGTCAAGTTAGACTGGGAGGAGGCAATGGTTGATAGGACCAAGGTGAAGGTTTAGATTAAAATCGGAATGTCCTGGCATTGACTTTATGTGCAGTGGTTATGTCTCCTTTACCTGAATGCATTATTGAGATAGAGCTAATATCTCATTGGTTAACACTTCACTTGCCTAGTATCGTAAAACAAAAGGCATATAAGTTCACCTTAAGGCCAATCTCAATTGAACATGCTAAATGGGAACCATTAGAAATGCCCAAGTCCACAAAGGTTGTTAATTTGGCACAGTGTAAGATAGCTGGTAGACAAAAAGTGATTACATTTTAATGAAAAATTAGAAGCTGGAGTCCTGGTGCCAATGAATTTTCCATACAATAACACTGTGTGGCCTGTGAAAAAAGTGGATGGCTCAGGAAGACTAACAGTTGGCCATTAAGGTTTGAATAAAGTAGTGCCACCATAGCATCAGCAGTCCCTAATATTGTCTCAACATTACAAAAAATAAATAGCAGGCTAAAGGAGAGTGGTACTCAGTGACTGATCTTGCAAATGTTTTTTTTTCCCTGTATCCATCTAAACAAACAGCCAAACACAATTTGCCTTCAAGTGAAAGGGATCCCAATGTACATTTACTATATAGCTAGAGTTATTTCAGTTTACCATATTATTGTCATAATATGGTTAGAGAAGGTTCAGACTTGATTCTGGGTAATAATATACTAAACTGATAATAATCATGATTATATCAGAAACTGAAGACCAAAGTAGGCCTAATTTCAATGCAATAGTGACAGACATGATGAACATGAGCTGATTGATAAATCAGCTTGCCCAAATGGTGAAATTCTTAAGAATCACCTGAGTAGGAGCCACTTATGACATTTTAAACATGAAGAAAAATATACTGCTATTCCCACCTACCCCAAACAAGAAGCCCAGTGTTTGGTTGGCATGTTTGGATTTGAAGGACATGTATTCCACATCTGGAAATATTATCTTTCAATAAAACTACCCAAAAAAAGCTCATATTTGAATGGGACCTGAACAAAGGCAGGCCATATATGAATTGCAAAAGGTAGTCTCTCTCGTTACTTTTGGGCCCTATGATTCATACTCAGACATGATTTTTGGAAGTGTCAGCAACACATACTTATGAAGACTGGAGCAACCACTGGGATTTTGGACCAGAAAATTTCTGGATGCCATGATATAATGTAGAATATTTGAGAAAAAAATTAGCTGCTATTGGACATTGAGACTGACTCTATGAATGAAGGACATAAAATAATCCTGAAATCTGAAATACCCATAATGTGATAACACAGAAACACTAATAAGGAAGGCAATGTCCAAAAAACTTGCCTATAAAATGGAAATAGTTTGTGCAGGAACACATAGCCAGGAGAAAGTAGGGGGGCTCACTATACTTATAAGCTTGTAGCCTCTTTTTCCCTAAGGCTGACTTTGGAACCACCTGAGGAGAAGCTGGATCCTGTGACTACATGGGTGCTTTGCTATAAATAGCTCTCTAATAATCAACAAAGAGCTGCTGGGGTTATGGACAGCAGTTCCAAGGTGAATGAACAGCACCCTGTTTGGAAGGCCACCACTGTGACTGAAGGAAGTAAAAAACAAATAAGCTTAATGGGCATGCTATTTTCCCATACGTTTAAGTTTTTATTGAACTCTGCAGTTGGTGTCTGAAGTGAGGGTGGTCTTGTGGAATGCTTCACAACTTTGAACAGATGAAAAGAAAGGCACTAGTAAAATTCAATAATGTATGCTATACTGAACACTGAACTTGACTGTGGTGGACCACTGCTGAGTATATTTTTTTAATGGTGGCAACTATACTTAGGCAAAATAACCCTGGCAGTATAATGTGGACATAATGAATTTGACATTGTAAACCTCAACGCAGGGGAAACAGTTGTAAATATGTTGTAGTAATGGGAATCTGGGCTTTTAAGTCCAATGCCATGGGTTGTGCAACAGTCCATCCGGGGAAAATAAAATGGCAATGTGAACCAAAGAGAAAGGACGGGTGATATTTTGATATATATTTGTTGTGGTCTTTGTCACCCATTCCTGACACACACCTCCTGAAACTCTCAGAATTTCTGAAGTGATACGTGTCTTTTTGTATCCTAATGAAATGATGAATGGGGGAGAGGTCAAGAGCCTCATGGATGCTGGTTGTCAGGGAAACCAACCAGGTGATTAGAGGGTTGGAATTTTCAGCCCTACTCCGAATAAAAATAAGAGGAGGAGAGGGGGTCTGAAAGATTGAGCCTATCACAAATGGCCAATGATTTAATCAATCATGCCTACCTAATGGACTGCAATAAAAAAATCAAAAGGGCGGGGTTTAGAGAGCTTCCAGGTTGCTGAATACATAGGGGGTAATGTGCCCAACCAGAGGCAGCATGGAAGCTCCCACTCCCCTTTCCCTATGTTTTGTCCTATATATCTCTTCATCTGGCTGTTCATTTATATTCTTTAAAATATTGTTAAATAAAAGTTATAGAGGACCATTGTTTTGGACTAAGCTCCTGCACTAAGCCCCAACAAATCAGAATAAAAATCAAAATGGAGTCACTCATGTTGAGGTCACCAAACTGAAACTGAGTTGTTATCAGACCTTCCAAGAAATCAAGAGAGAGATAACAGGCTAATTTCCCAAACAGGCCAGTTTCAATGCTGGTACCCTGCTTATTTTTTTCTCATGGTATATAGAAACAGAATACTGTATTCTGTATTCTATATATCTGTATTTCACGTTACAACAAGAGGTAACCTGAAGTAATCTGATGTTAATCAATCAGTTACTTCTCTACTGTTCCTGCCTCACAGGGAAAGTAACTTTGAAATTACCAATCTAATTTTGTTGCTTCTACTTTCTTCAGCCCTTCTCTGTAAAACCAACTTCCTGTGCCTGGTTCACTGGAACACTTATTTTATTATGGAATGAGGCGTTGCCCAATTCTAGAATCCTAAATAAACCCAATTAAGATCTTTAAACTAAATTGATGTAATTTTGCCTTTTGACAACATCCTTTGTAATAGGTTGGCAGTAGCAAGTTAAGTGCTTCCCTGAGTTCTGTGAGCCATTCTAGCAAATGATCAAACTCAAGGAAGGGATTAGGGGAACCCCCAATTCACAGCCAGTCAGTCAGAAGTACCAGAGGCTGGGACTTGTGACTGGCATCTGAAGTGAAAGAGCAGTCTGTAGGACTCAGCTCTTAGCTTGTGGGATCTGACTCTTAACTCCAGGGAGACAGTGTCAGAACTGAATTGAATTCAATTACAAGACACCCAGCTTATGTCAGAGAATTGGTCAATATGGAGATGAAACAGTCACACAAATAGTCCCAGAAGTGTTCTGTATTGAGTAAATACAGGAGGAAAAAGGTTGTTTTGTCCTGTACTCATGAGGACACATATAAGAGATAATTAGGACTTAGATAATCTAACTAGTAATGGAAAATGGTGAAAGAAAGGAAAAGAATAATGGTTTAACTCTGAGGAGGCAAAGGAAGTTGAAGCTATTCTCATATGGGGAAAAGTATGCCATCTTCCTTTTCTTTCTGCCTCTCACATCAATTTAAAAACCTATAAGAAATTTAATGCTCAAAAAATATCTGACTACAGCTGTCAGAAAGGTAATTGAATGCTTTAACTGAGACCATTAGACACAATCAACGGTTAAGATTTGGTCCTGAGGTAAACGCATACACAAGACTGGTCGCTTCAGGTAAATTTACAGCCAAGTTGCAGGTAAAGACAAGACATTTCTGAACAAATTAATGGTATAAAAATTTAATAAATGTTTTGTAAAATAGGGAGAGGTGCCTTGAAAAACTGAAAGCATTACCTTTATGTGGTCAAGTTTGAGACAATCTGTATTCTGTATTCTATATACCATGAGAGAAAATAAGCAAATGAGTTAAGAAGAAATCTAGAGTCTGACTGCCTGTGTTCAATTCCTGGCTGTATCACTTACTGAGACCTTGTACAGACTACCAAAGCTTTCTGTGAGCAGGCTGCCTCACCTTTAAAACAGTCGTAATACCAGTACCTAAAGCTCATGGGTAGAATGAATTAAATGAACATTCAATATTCAGAAAAGTGTTTGGCACAAAGTGGATGCAATAACTGTTAGCAATTAGGATTACTGTACTCCCTCTTTAAGAAGATTCTAATGTACTTCAATGAATTCTGATGAGCAAAAAACTCTTAAGATATCACACAGTTGAAAAATATATTTAAGTGTGGTTAACTCAACTTCTCCTACCCTTTTTTGGCAATAGGTTAATAAAACCTATTTCCATCTAACCGTAAAAACAGTTTTTGAAAAACACTTAAGAAAATCCTGGACTATGGGTAGGCTAGACCATTTTACTTGTAATAAATAGATAATGACATGGAAGCTAGGGGAAATTTACTGGGAGATTTTGTTATACACCTGACTAGAAATTTCAGTAGAGTTCCAAAACAATTCAGATGAAACAAACCCGTGGTAGGTGAATACTACTGAATTCTGAGGGTAAAACAGGGTTAAAATACAAAGCTATGTATTAAAGAGTTAGTAACCATGCTTACTTAACTGTTTATAAATCCCTAGTCTTTCTGCAAATTATACATCTAACATGAAATCAGTATATTTATGCTTTGATGTTAAAATGAATATTAGTTACCCACACCCATGAGAATACTGCCTTTTCATATTATAGCCTATAGCCTAAATACCACATTACACTTGGAAAAAGCTTATCTGAACCACAGGAATAGCAAACAAAAAATAATACAACTCCATTCTTACGAACCTAAACCCACATGATACATCTTTAACAAATATTCATAAGACAAGTAGATATGAATGTGGAACCCATTAAATAATTTATCGAAACATATATTGCTTCAAGAAATAAAATATATAAAATTTAGATTTAAAATGTTAAGAGACAAAATTATAGGATCAATATTTGCTTTAAAAAGAAGAATAATTTTACAAGCACTTTTTTGTAATATTTCTTGGTAAGCAATTATGACTTCTGTACCTATGTTCTTTGTGTTCCAATAGCTGACAGTCTCTACATGTCAGTCTATCACATGTTTCACAGAAAAGTTTCAACTGTTCTTGTTTGTGTACAGGGCAGAAAACAGGGCGCTGACCAGATGCTCCAACAGACTCTGTAGCAAAATAAAACAAATATTTTTTAACTAAACATAAAATTTTTGTCTAATTTTCTAAATGCTTATTGATGTTGGTATCCAAAGCTTATAAAGAATAAGCAGAAAATGCTATAGAGGCAAAGGACGGACGTTAATTATAATCATTAAAACTGCAGCTATCTTACCTGAGACATCTTCTTTCTTCCTGATCAAGTGATCTTTAGTGAATTTTACTCTTTGATGTGCTTCGATACATGTTTTACATAGCCACTCTCCACATTCTACACAAAAGCCAACTGCACTTGCATTGTCTTCACAACTAGTACATACCTAAAAGAGGAAATAAATACTAATCTACATTAAATTTATAAAATATATATCCACAAAACAAAAAGAACTTTCTAACTTGTTCTCAAACATATTGGTAATTCAATGTATATAGAATAAAATTATTTTGTTATCCATTTATCTTCAACAAAATCCTTTTCCTTACAGCTAAGTAAAAATCTAAGGCTCAGACCACATAGTCTATGCAAATTTGACTTTTTGAGTAGTGACTTTAGTCTCTTTTAACCAAGTCTGAGAGTATAGAAGAAAGCTATCTTTAATTTACAATTTGAAAAAATGAACAGCAGGACTACCCTAAATTACATAATTATCCAAATATGTTTTTCTTATAATATACATTTTGATATCAAGATAGGAATCTAAAGAAAAACTGAGAAGCATACCTGTTCTGATTTTTCATCAGAACTGCTAGGAGCTTCAGATGTGTCTTTCACAAAATAATTATCCACAAGGTCTATCTGTCTGCACTCTTGGCGACATACTGGGCACCGTATTACACCAACTACAACACAAAATGACAACATTAAAAAATTTTCTTTGGGAACAAAATAAGGAAATTGTGCATGCCTATATGGAAACATTCATTCGTCCCTCATAAAAGCAAAGAAATGAGTATGAAGAGCTGAGTAAAATAACCCATTGACCTATTTCATTGGAGGAAAAAATTATACCCTATTTAGGAAAAGAAAATAAGCATTAATATGCCCACCTCAAAAAGTGCTTCTTTATTAAAGTGGTTGGCTGAATAATGGCCCCAAAAGAAATCCAGGTTCTAATATTTGGAAACTATGAACGATACTTAACATGGCAAAAGAAACTTTGCAGATGTGACTAAATTAAGGCTCTTAATGGAAGGTACTCCTGGATTATCCAGCAGGCCCTAAATGTAATCAAGTGGCTTTATAAGAGGGGATCAGAGGAAAATAAGATGACAGAAAAATGGAAAGCAATTAATAAAAGAAGCAGAGATTGGAGTGATACACACTGAAGACAAAGAAAGGAGCTACAAGCCAAGAAAGACAGCAAACAACTAGAAAATGAAAGAAACAAGAAAACAGATTCTCTCCAAGTGCCTCCAGAAAGAATCAGTTCTGCCTACACTTTGACTTTAGCCCAGTAAAACTGATGTCAAATTTCTAGCTTCAAGAACAGTAAGAGAACAAGATGCATGCTGCTTTAAGCCACCAAGTTTGTGGCAATTTTGTTACAGCAGCAACTGAAAACTAACACAGAATCTATTATCTCATAAATTTTGACTTGGTTCAAAGATACTTGAATTTATGCTCATGTGGAAAGAAAGATGATCTGTGCCTTCACCTGCTAGTGTTCTAGCATCTTTCCGAATGGATAAATTGTTGAGGCAACATGGAAACTAATCTTAAGAATTAAAAAATAGCACCAGAGTCAATATAACAAACTACTATGTATCAGCCACAGAACTGAGGATATAGCCTAAATGACACAATCCTTGCCTTCAAAACGAGTTCTAGACTAGTATATAATTTTTACAGTTTATAACGTGCACAACACTACAGCACCAAAGACTGGGATATAAACAGAGTCCCCTAAGAGTCATGTACTACAAAAATTGTAGTGCCATATACAGTCGTTCTGATAGAAAATCAAAACATAAATAAAATATGTCATTGTAAAAGTAAGAATATCAAAGTCTCCCAAGAGGTATATATACTTTGTTAAAACAAACTCAGATATATTTATTTATTTATTTATTTACTTACTTACTTAGAAACAGGGTCTCACTCTGTTGCCCAGGCTGAAATGCAGTGGCACGATCATAGCTCACTATAACCTTAAACTCTTGGGCTTAAGTGATCCTCCTGCCTCAGTCTCCTGAGTAGCTACAACTATAGGTGCACACAACCACACCTGGCTAATTTTTTATTATTTTGTAGAGACAAGGTTTCACTATGTTGCCCAGGCTGGTCTTAAACTCCTGGCCTCAAGCAATCCTCCTGCCTTAGCCTTACAAAGTGCTGTGACTACAGGTGTAAGCCACCATGCCCAGCCCTCAAATATATGATTATACATTTCAAAACATTGTTTTGTGTTTTACATTTCATGAATTTTACCAAAAAAAAACTCTATGAAAATAAATACCAAGACCTTGCTCAAAGGAAATACAAAAGAACAATTTTTCAAACCAAAGGAAGAAACAGGACAATGAAGTTCAAGCTCAGCCTAGGAAACATAGTAAGACTCCGTCTCTTAAAAAAAAAAAAAAAAAAAAAAAATGAAGAATGAAGAAAGAAGGAAGAAGAAAGAAGGAAGCAGCAGCAGCAGAGAGAAGAAGAAGAAAGGAGGAGGAGGAGAGGAGAGAGATGAAGCAGACGGGGCAGAGGAAGTAGAGGAGAAGGGGAAGAAGGAGAGGGGGTAGGGGGAGTGGGAAGAGAGGAAAAAGAAGGAAGGAGAAACCACCTATAATCCCAGCACTCTGGGAGGCCAAGGTGGGAGGATTGCTTGAGCTCAGGAGTTCAAGACCAACCTGAGCAAGAGTGAGACCCCATCTCTACTAAAAATAAATAAAAATTTAAAAAAAGAAAGGAAGGAAGGAGAAAGAAGAATAAGAACAAACTCTTATTACCATCACACAAAGGATGGGGGGGGGACGAAGAACATAAATGTTTTCACATCTGAAGAGTCATGAATTTAGTACCTTATAAGAAACACGGTATAATATAGAACTACAAAGGAGATAAGTATTAAGTAATTGCAGGGACAAAGATATGAGAGTAACTAACTCTTCTTAGAGTGAATCGGGTCAATTTTCACTAAAGAGATGACACTTAAACAGGGTATTGAAGAATGAACATTCATTTAGTAGTATGCATGAAAGGGTTTACTTGGCAGGCCTGGGTTGCTCAAACTCTGCACATCCTAAGAAGACGTGTCTTTGGAACAGGTCCTTGACAGACTCCTGGGAGAGGACCTCTGAATCCATGTACTATTCTGCCTGATAAAAGTGATTTTGAATGCCTGAGGCTGTGGGCCATCTGTATTTAGTCTGGGTGGACTAGAGTACAAGCAGCTGATATCACTCCTGTGGGAGCTGCATGCAAATGAGACTGATCCCCGACTGAAAACCCTAAACATCAAGGCTTAGGTGAGATTCCTTGCTCAGCAATACCGCTGTGTATTGGTCCCACATTGTTGCTGAGATAATTATGCACATCCCTGTTCAACTACACTGGAAGGGGACAGCTGGAAACTTGCACCTACTTTCTCTTGAACTTCGCCCCATGCACGTTTTCTCCTTGTTAATTTTAATCTGTATCCTTTCACTGCAATAAAACACAACCCTAATATAACAGATTTTCTCAGTACTGTCAGTCCTTCTAGTAGATCACTGTTCCTGAGGCTAATCTTGGGGAACTCAATACTCAACTAAGAAAGAAGGAAACTGAGAATACAATGTGCAAAGTTTACTAATTAAAACAAAATCAGAGGCTATAAGGGATAGCAGAAAATATTTATATATACAGGGGCTGGGTGTGGTGGCTCAGGCCTGTAATCCTAGCACTCTCGGAGGCCGAGGCAGGCGGATCACTCAATGTCAGGAGTTCAAAACCAGCCTGAGCAAGAGCAAGACCCTGTCTCTACTAAAAAATAGAAAGAAATTAATTCGCAAACTAAAAATATATAGAAAAATTAGCTGGGCATGGTGGTGCCTGCCTATAGTCCCAGCTACCCAGGAGGCTGAGGCAGAAGGATCGCTTGAGCCCAGGAGTTTGAGGTTGCTGTGAGCTAGGCTGATGCCATGACACTCTACCCAGGCAACAGAGTGGGACCCTGTCTCAAAAAAAAAAAAAAAAAAAAAAAGAATGATTTTTATATCTGTAAAGTAGAAGAAAAAAGCTACAAAGATTATATGCTGCCCACAAAGCCTAAAATATTTACTATCTGGTCCTTTACAGGAAGTTTATTGAATACCTAGTATAAGTCAATGATATTTCATTAATTCAGATGAAAATAATACCATATAACCAGAAACTTCAACATAGTTCTTCAATTCAAGTACTAACATCCAAGCCACAGGGATTCTGAGTCTTCTAAGTGGGTATAATTCACAGGAGAGGGCTTCAGTTTGCATATGTGCACACATATGCTTGTGTGAGTAAACTTGCATACAACTAGGTTTTCATTTCCCTTTTCACGGCGTAAGCAGGTATAGAACTGCAAAGGCCTAGTGGAGCCTAGGGCAATGACCATGAAGACCCAGGATTCCATGGCTGCTTAGGTCCAATGCATCTGCTTATTCACTGTCTCCTTTAGGAGACAGTGTCATTTGAATGCTATATTGACAGACTCCATCAGTCATGAAATGATCACAAAGGTCTGCTTCAACAACTTCAGCTACATTTTCACTGAGCAGAGGAACAGTGAGGCTCTGCTACTCTGGGGATAAAACACTTAATTTGAAAATGCATTCAGTACAGAGCAGCTGAGACAAACTGTATCATCATGTTTTCCATGGTCTGCTGGTTCACCACTAACCAATAACCACACCAACGTGCCCAAATTTTACCCTATAAAGGGAGTCAAACTCATGATAGGCAAAGAACAAGTATATCCCATTTGAAAAGGTTCAGTAGCTTGAAGGAGATCAAGCTGAACAATCAGAACAAGCTAACTGACTCCTACTGAGGCAGAACTAATGAAAGAAACACAGGAGACCTTGAATTAAAAAAAAAAACTGAGAACTTTCAGAGAAAATGCAATTATAGTAAAAATTACAAATATAAGGCAAAAGGCTCTGCAAGAATCAAATAAATACAATTTCCACATTAAAAAAAATTAAAAGACATGAAAAACAGAATGGCAATTCCTAAGAAGCAAATCTGCAGTCTGGAAGATCAAATTTAAAAACATATCTATTAAAAAAAAAGTATAAACAAACATATACCAACAAATGCAAAAAAACAACCAAAAAGGCAAAACTCTCCCCAAAAGGGAAGAAAATATTAAAATTACCTAAATCTAAATTCAAGTCAAAAAGCATTAAATATAGGCCGGGCGCTGTGGCTCACGCCTGTAATCCTAGCTCTTGGGAGGCCGAGGCGGGCGGATTGCTCAAGGTCAGGAGTTCAAAACCAGCCTGAGCAAGAGCGAGACCCCGTCTCTACTATAAATAGAAAGAAATTAATTGGCCAACTGATATATATATAAAAAATTAGCCGGGCATGGTGGCGCATGCCTGCAGTCCCAGCTACTCGGGAGGCTGAGGCAGAAGGATCACTCAAGCCCAGGAGTTTGAGGTTGCTGTGAGCTAGGCTGACGCCACGGCACTCACTCTAGCCTGGACAACAAAGTGAGACTCTGTCTCAAAAAAAAAAAAAAAAAAAAAGCATTAAATAGGACAAAGAGGAAGATTCTCCAACAAAACCATCAAAAATTGTATGAAACAAACAAGAGAACTACAAAGAGCAAAAACAAATGAAAATGCATAAACATGATATTAAAACAAAAGATTTTAGAGTTGTTATTTCTTTCCTATTTCTTTATCTAATTTCTGAAATATAGAAAATTCTGGCATGCTTGGCTAGAAAACACATTTCGTGAAAAAACCTAACCTGAAGTGCCATAAAGCTATTTATATCTTTAGTTACCCTATTTAGTGTAAATATTGTTGCAGAAATATTAAGGCATTTGATTATAGGGTACTACCACAGACCCTGCTGGAAATTTAAGTACCATCTTGTCCTAAAACGTGAACATTTCTGCATCCCAAACACTGAATCTATGAATGAAAATTTTTTTTTTTGAGACAGGGTCTCACTTTGTTGTCCAGGCTAGAGTGAGTGCCATGGCGTCAGCCTAGCTCACAGCAACCTCAAACTCCTGGGCTTAAGTGATCCTTTTGCCTCAGCCTCCCAAGTAGCTGGGACTACAGGCATGCGCCACCATGCCTGGCTAATTTTTTCTATATATTTTTAGTTGGCCAATTAATTTCTTTCTATTTTTAGTAGAGATGGGGTCTCACTCTTGCTCAGGCTGGTTTCGAACTCCTGACCTTGAGCAATCCACCCGCCTCAGCCTCCCAGAGGGCTAGGATTACTGGCATGAGTCACTGCACCTGGCCTATGAATGAAATTTTTTAACTCAAAAATAGACAACTATTTTGTTTTCCTATCGCCACAAAATTTTAATCATGTAACCTACCCATGATGGAAAAAAAAATTCCAAAAATTAAAATATTTCACTGACTGTTAGAGGCAAAGACCCTCAAAGACCCTCAACTCCCCTATGACTTGTCCTACGCACGGGCTTCGCCCTGGAAAATTCCAGCTATAGCTCCGAAAAGAATGCATTCCATGACGTGCTGACCACGGGATGCTCCAGGGAGTGCTGACTGCAATTGTTCCCGACCACCTGCCAGGTTGGGGTTGAGTAATCAGTCACAAACAAAATACCTATAAGACGCTGATTGGGGCTAATTAACCCAGACCCAAGCCTCATCGTCGCCCCACTCTATTTTTCTGTTTCTACTTCCTTGTTTCTGTATGCTTATAAAACCTACAAAGAATCCAAGTAAAGTAGACCTTGACAACCCTTTGCTTGGTCTCGTTCCTTTCTCTCGCCCATCTCTTTCAGGCACGGTCCCCCGTGACCCCACGAGTAACAAAAGGTCCCGCGGGCCGAGACAAGTGGCGCCCAACGTGGGGCTCGAGGTACAGACTTTTGTCCGATGCACGCGGTTTACAGACAGTTCTCCGGAGAATCCCTGAAGAGACCTCCTTTCTGCCGCTCACAGGATTGACGGTCTGGTGAGTAGATTTTTTACATTGTGATCCCATCGAGATGGGCCATTCTTTGTCTAAAGAGGCCGTTTTTATCAAGGATCTCAAGGCCTCGCTCAGAGAGAGAGGAATTAGAGTTAAGAAAAAAGACCTAGTAAAGTTTTTTGTGTTCATTGATCATGCTTGTCCTTGGTTCATTGTTGGTGGACCTGAGATTCACCCACGCAAGTGGCAAAAGGTAGGCAGAGATCTAAACAATTTACTTCTAAATCAGGGCCCAGATGCCGTCCCTGTATCCGTTTTCTCGTACTGGGGACTAATCAGAGATATTGTTGAGAGAGCAGATTCAGACCCCAATAAAAAGCAGCTGTTCTCAGTAGCAAAATTCTGCCTCCGACCCGTGTCTCGGTCCGCTTCGAGAAGGTCTTTAGAGGCAACCAGAGGGTCGACTTCCCCTAATGATCCTGAGAGACCAACATGCCCTTCCCCTTGCCCCTCGGTTTGTATTAATATGCCCCCTCAGGACCCCTTGGCTGAGCTCCAGACATCTAGGGACGAGCCCCCGATTAGTAGGCCAGACACCAAGACCCTCTATCCTCCCTTACCCGAGGGTACAGCCCCTCATGCATTCAATTACCCAGTATTCAAAAAACAACCCCTCCAAGAGTCCCTCGACCCCGCAGAAGAGGCAACCCTCAGAGAGGAAGCGGCCCAATATCACGATCCCGAATGGCCGCCTCCTTACGTGCCCCAGATTTGCGCACCTTCGTTAATGCCTCCCCTTACAATGCTCTTACTTTTGAGTGCCAAAAAAGACTTAAGTCAAAGGGTTACGCAATTAAAGGATGTCTTACAACTTCAAAAAGAGTTTGCCCAGCTTTCCAAAGACTTGTCCTCCCTCCAAGATATGCTTAAAGATTCTGTCTTCATTAACCACCCACGTCATGAGACCGCCCAATCCCACGCCACCTTAAATAAAAAATCCTTAAAGTCCTCCCATAAAGCCCTAGCATTCCCGGTAGTTACCAGGTCTAATAGGCAAGAAGACCTTGCCGCCCCTTCTTCTAGCCAGTCCCCGCCCCAAGATTCAGATAACGAGCATACAAAAGAGAAAGAAAAGAAAAGTGAAAGTAATGACCCCCCGGAGGAGACAGTCGAGCCCACTGAATTTCACAGACTAAAATTTAAAACCTTAAAAGAACTGAATTCTGCTGTTAAGACGTATGGGCCCAATGCACCCTTTACCTATTCCCTCCTAGAGGCAGCCTCAGGGGGCGGCTACCTGCTCCCCGGAGCAGGGGAGCCAAATGGGCCAAACTAGTACAGGCGGTCCTTTCTCGTGGGCAGTTCCACTCTTAGAAGGCCGACTTTCTCGACCGCTGTCAGATCACGTCTGCTAATAATTTAAAAAACCCCAATTCTGCATCTTAGACCCTTGAAAAGCTTAGCAGACAGGGGAGATTTGCTACTGAACAGCGCCAAAGAAAACTCTCAATTAGACTTTTGTCCCAGACTGCCGCAGCAGCCTTCGGCGCCTGGCGAACACTTCCCTCTACAGGATCTGTTCTTACTCCCCTGACAAAAATCACCCAGGGAGCTCAAGAGGGTTTTAGTGAATTTATGGGCAGGCTTTTAGAGTCTGCTGAACGAACCCTCAGACACAAAGATGAGAATAATAGGCTTATTAAACAATTGGCCTATGAAAATGCCAACAGCACTTGCAGGGCCATCCTCAGGGATAAACTCAAAAATAAAGACCTTAATGACATGATTAAAATGTATAATAATGTTGACCCCTTCGCCCATAAGGTATCGCAGGCCGTACAACTTGCGGTTGGGGACGCCATCAAAGGGACCGCGGCACAGAGAGACTGCTTTAAATGCGGTCAACCAGGGCACTTTGCGAGGCAGTGCCCCTTAGCCGCCTCCTCTGCTACCCCTAACCTCAGTGAGCCGCCAGACAGGCCAGCCCAGCCCTCCTCCCTCTGTCCTCGCTGTAAGAGGAGAAAGCATTGGGCCAATCAATGCCGCTCCAAGACTGATGTCTTTGGAAACCCCTTGCCCCCCCTTTCAGAAAACGGCCTGAGGGGCCAGCCCCGGGCCCCCTGTCCTATTCAATTTCAGTCGGCCTCAAAGAACAGCCGACAAGAGAGCCCCCAGACTTTAGACTCCTCCGAGCAACCACAGGGAGTGCAGGAGTGGACTTGTGTGCCTCCTCCGACACAATATTAAGACCTGAGAATGGTGTTCAAATTTTGCCCACTGGCTCCTTTAGACCCACCCCCCCACCCCACCCCTCCCCGGCTTATAAGTTCTTTTTTATTCTGGGCCGAGCCTCCTCCACTCTTGCAGGGCTCATAGTCCACCCCTCCATAGTAAATAGTGACTTTACCAGGGAAATTAACATCTTAGCCAGTGCGCTTACCGGCCCTGTGTATGTCTCTAAGGGACAGCGCTTAGCTCAGGCATTACCCTTGCCCCTTAATACATCCTTCCCAGCCATCGCCTCTAACCGAGGTGCTTCCTGCCCTGGCTCTTCTGATCTCTATTGGGTCCAAGCTATCACCAAAAAACGGCCCACCCTGCAGCTAAAATTAGATGGTAAACTTTTTAAAGGCCTTCTTGATTCAGGCGCCGATTCCACGGTTATCGCCCAAGACGCCTGGCCCGATTCATGGCCACTGCAGCCCTCCCTTACACACTTACAAGGTATAAGACAGTCTAGAAATACTCTCCAGAGCTCAAAAATTTTGACATAAAAAGACTCTGAGAGAAACAGAGGTACTACTCAACCCTTTGTAGTCCCGAGCCTACCTGTTAACTTATGGGAGCGTAATATCCTTGCACAAATGAATGTCATTATGTGCAGCCCTAATAAAGTTGTAGCCAGCCAAATGCTTAAACAGGCATTCCTCCCAGGACAGGGTTTAAATAAGGAGAGTCAGGGACTAAGAGCACCCCTGACCACCCTCCCTAGGTCAGACAGATCAGGACTAGGGTTCAAGGACCATTTTTCGTAAGAGCCATTAATCCCCCTGCACTTCAGGCAGATAAAATCACTTAAAAAAGTGACTCCCCTGTCTAAATCGATCAGTGGCCCCTCCCATCTAACAAGCTAGCCGCAGCTACAGAGTTGGTGCAAGAACAATTAGCTGCCAGACACATAGAACCCTCTACTTCACCATGAAACACCCCCATTTTCGTCATTCAAAAAAAGACTGGCAAGTGGCGGCTGCTACAAGACTTGCGGGCTGTTAACCAAACAATGGTTCCCATGGGGGCACTCCAGCCTGGTTTGCCTTCGCCCGTAGCTATCCCCAAAGGCTACTATAAAATAGTCATTGACCTAAAAAATTGCTTTTTCTCCATACCGTTGCACCCAAATGACTGCAAACGCTTCGCGTTCAGTCTCCCGGTAGTAAACTATATAAGACACTCTCCGCACTTCCAATGGCGAGTATTGCCTCAAGGCATGGCCAACAGCCCCACCCTTTGCCAAAAATACGTGGCTCAGACAATTAATTCTTTTAGAATTCAACATCCTCAGCTATATATAATTCATTATATAGATGACATTCTTCTCGCTGGGGCCAACGAGGCAACCTTACATCAAGTTACCATGCAGGTTGTCTCGGCCTTACAAGCTCAAGGCCTCCGCCTGTCCCCTAAAAAAATTCAGGTCTGCCCCCCTCACCTGTTCCTAGGCTTTAAATTGTTCCCCAATAAAGTCCTCTCTCAAAAGATACAAATCACAAAGGACTCTCTTCAATGCCTTAATAATTTTCAGCGCCTTCTAGGCGACATTAATTGGCTTCGCCCATATTTAAAACTCACCACAAGACAGTTAAAACCCCTATTTGACATCCTGCAGGGAGATGCCAATCCAACCTCTCCACGCTCCCTAACTAAAAAAGGGCAGCAAGCGCTTAATGTAGTCGAGCAGGCCATAAATGCCCAGGCCATTGGCTATTTCTCCCCCGATTCCCCCTTGTACTTCATTGTCTTCCCTACCCCCTTTTCGCCCACGAGACTCTTTTGGCAGGGCAAGTCCCTTTTTTGGGTTCACCTGTCGGCTTCCCCCCCTAAAGTCCTTCCCACCTACCCTTATTTAGTAGCTAAGATTATTCGCTTAAGGCAAAAAAACTCCCTTAAACTCTTTAGAAAAAATCCAGATATCATAATATTCCCTTACAATGCTTCTCAAATCCGGTAGCTAATACAAAATGATGATAATTGGGCGGTTAACTATACGTCTTTCTAGGGCAAACTAAATAATCATTACCCCCCTAATAAACTAATTCAGTTCCTCTATCAGACACCTGTAATATTTCCCAAAAAAAAACAAGAGTCTCCCCCATTCCAGGAGCCATCTTAGTCTTTACCGACGGCTCCTCCTCAGGCACCCCGGCCTATAGCATTAATGGCCAGGTCCACAGTTTTCCCACCAGATTCTCCTCTGCTCAACTCGTTGAGTTAGCAGCCTTAGTCGCAGTCTTCAAACACGTAAATCAGTCACTATTTAACTTGTATACTGATATTTCTTATGTTGCTCATGCTGTCGCCACTTTAAAAACTGTGCCTCATATTCAGCCCTCCAACAATACCACTCAAATGTTCCAGCAACTACAAAGACTCATTCACTCCCGTTCTGCACCCTTTTTCATAGGCCATATTCGCGCCCACACTGGCCTTCCTGGGCCTCTAGTCACTGGAAATAATCTTGTTAATCAGGCAACCCGCGTTGCAGGCGCAGTCTACACTATCACTGTTAATCCTGTTTGCGCTGCACGCCAAGCTCATAATTTACACCATCTCAATGCCCATACCCTCAGACTTAAATTCTCCATTACTAGAGAACAAGCCAGAGAGATTGTCCGCCAATGCAAGGCCTGTTTTACCCTTCTCCCTAAACCACACCTAGGAGTCAACCCTCGCGGCCTAATCCCTAGAGAGCTCTGGCAAATGGATGTCACTCATTACCCCTCTTTTAAAAAGCTTAAATATGTACATGTCTCTATAGACACTTGCAGTAGATTTATCTTTGCTTCCCTACATACAGGCGAAGCCACCCGCCACGTTATTAGTCATGTTATAGCCTGTCTCACCTCCCTCCCTCAGCCTAAAGTTATTAAGACTGACAATGGCCCAGAATATGTCAGCTCCAATTTCAAACGTTTTTGTGCTCAGCTAGGCATTAACCATATTACAGGCATTCCATACAACCCTCAGGGCCAAGGTATTATAAAAAAAGCTCATCAGACATTAAAAAATACGCTCTCCAAACTACAATCAAAAAGAAAAATTTTATACCCTTTAACAGGTAATTCCAAAACCCTGCTTAATCATGCCCTGTTCATTTTAAATTTTCTCACCTTTGACACCGCCAGTAAAACAGCCGCCGACCGCCTTTGGCACCCATCCACCAAAGATACTTATACACAGGCCTTATAGAAAAAGCCGCAAATGGTTGGGGCCTGACCCCGTCCACATATGGAGAAAAGGACATGCCTGTATCTATGATACCCAGGCAGGAAACGCCAAATGGCTACCAGAGAGAACGATTAAGTTATATAATCCACCCAGGAAACCCCCTGAGAAAAATTCTTAATTCTGTTCTCTTCCAAAAATACAATGACTCCCCGAAAAAAGACGCTGCCCCTCCTGTGCCTGGTTATAGTCGTAATCAAGAGCACCATCGCAACCAACATCCATCAGATCTACAACTATACATGGCAGGTAATTAATGAGGCAGGAGATGTTGTTAATTCCTCCTCACGTCTCTCCGCCGTTATACCATGAGATCCATTAAAAGTCGACCTATGCGTATTAGCTCTTGGGGCTAAAGACCCTGCGTGGGGCCTTCCCACACTTTACGTCCCCCAGCCAGCTCCTCCTACGACTGACTCCTCCCCAGGCTTTTGCTCCTCGGGAGCCAGACGCTCTGCGACGAGATATAAAGACTTTTATGTTTGCCCAGGGGCCCATCGACCTCGCACCAACAACTACCAATGTGGTTACGCCCCTGACTTCTTTTGTGCTTCCTGGGGCTGTAAGACCACCGGTAATGCCTACTAGAATCCCTCCTCTTCCTGGGATTATATCACCGTCAAAAAGCGGTTTCCCCGTCAAGCCCCTTCGTCCCCTTACACCCCACAACCGCCCACTGACCCTCAGTGTAACAACCAGTGGTGCAACCCCCTGTTAATTTCATTCACCAAAGCTAGAAAAAGGGCTTCTTGGGATCAGTCCAGGGGATTTGAGTGGGGGCTTAGGCTTCACATATCTGAGAAAAACATTGGTCTCACATTTAAAATCAAACTAATTAAAAGCCTCCCCAGAGGTCATACGGTCGGTGGCAATAGGTCCTAACCACAACCTACACCCACCTCGACCTCGCAGTCCCTCCAGGGGCCTACCCTCCTCCCCAGCTGTGTCCCCTTTTCCGTTTAGCACCTCCCTATACCAACCTACCCTGCCCGAGGGGCCCCCCTCCTCTGCAGAACTAATTCTCACCCTAGTCAACACCTCTGTCAGGACCATCCAAGAGGCCAACAATTCAGAATATCAAGAGTGTTGGCTATGCTACTCCCCCCGGCCTCCCTTCTATAAAGGTGTCGCTACATTTAATAAACCATTATTTACTAACGACACCAGCAAACTCAGATGGGGCCTAGAGACCCATGATAGCCTGACACTCAGCCAAATCACAGGCGTAGGCCTTTGCCTTCTTAGCCCAAAAATGCTTCCCCCCGCACCCTTAAAAAAAATATGCAATCAGTCAATTACTGTTGACTCCACCTTTCAGTATATTCAGGCATCTAACACCTCTTATTTTGCTTGTTCTTCCGGCCTTACCCCGTATGTAGTCACTGCAACGTTTCTTGAGCATAGAAAATATTGTGTGTTAGTCATGCTCTTCCCCAGACTCACTATACGTCCTGCTGACAAATTGCTCAAATTCTGGGAGCGCGGCACCACAATGCCCCGAGAAAAGAGAGAGCCCATCACGGCCATAACACTCGCAGTTGTTCTAGGCCTTAGTGCAACAAGGGCTAGAACAGGCATAGCCTCTCTAGTCACCTCCAACCAGCAATATCTACAGCTCTCTGCTGCCATCGATAACAATCTCCGAGAGCTACAGCAGGGCCTAAAATATCTCAAAGAATCCCTCGCTTCACTTTCTGAGGTAGTGTTACAAAATAAAAGAGGCCTAGACTTAGTGTTCCTCCAAGAGAGAGGTTTGTGCGCAGCACTTAAAAAAAAATGTTGCTTTTATGCAGACAAAACAGGTCTGGTAAAAGATAGCATTAAAAGGGTTAGACAAAGCCTAAAAGATAAAAAAAAAAAAAAAAAAACAGAGTAAAGCGTAATATCAAAATTGGTTTTCTACATCCCCCTGGCTATCCACATTGCTTCCCAGTGTCTTAGGGCCGTTTATAGGTTTTCTGTTACTCCTCACCTTTAGGCCTTGGGCATTCAAAAAACTAACTGATTTTGTCAAGTCACAGGTAGACGCAGCCACACAAAAATCGGTCTCCGTGTTTTACCAACAGCTAGAACAAACAGGCTCCAGAAAAGACCTCCGTAAAGAGTCTCCCAATACACCCACTGAGAGTCTAAATTTCTCAAACCTTGCCTCAGATATGGAACGCAATTGGTTCCAAAGGCTGTGGAGACGCCCATGACGGGATTATCGTGATGCCATGTACCAGATGCACACCCCGCTGACAGTGAGGTGACTCCATGACAGAAATATTGTAGGTCCATGCCCGGGGGCACACTTCATAATCAGAAGTGCCAGAGCTAAATGCCACCTACATAGCCTAAGACAGAGGCCTCACCTTCACGTTAATCGCCCAATCTTATATTTGGGGTGCTGGTCGCAGAAGCCCATCGCGTAGCCTAAGACAAGCTCTCCACCCACCTATATAAATCTCCCTCATATTAATAAAGAGAGGGGGAGATGTTAGAGGCAAAGACCCTCAAAGACCCTCAACTCCCCTATGACTGGTCCTACGCATGGGCTTCGCCCTGGAAAATTCCAGCTATAGCTCCGAAAAGAATGCATTCCATGACGTGCTGACCACGGGATGCTCCAGAGAGTGCTGACTGCAATTGTTCCCGACCACCTGCCAGGTTGGGGTTGAGTAATCAGTCACAAACAAAATACCGGTAAGACGCTGATTAGAGCTGATTAACCCAGACCCAAGCCTCATCGTCGCCCCACTCTATTTTTCTGTTTCTACTTCCTTGTTTCTGTATGCTTATAAAACCTACAAAGAATCCAAGTAAAGTAGACCTTGACAACCCTTTGCTTGGTCTCGTTCCTTTCTCTCGCCCATCTCTTTCAGGCACGGTCCCCCCCTTAACCCCACGAGTAACAAAAGGTCCCGCGGGCCGAGACAACTGACTATATATATGGGTGTAATTCAATAATCCTTTAAAAATAATAAAATGATGACCTCTTCCCCCCCAAAGTGAAATAATTGCTAATTAAGGAATAATACTGTTGTTCGAACAGGATTATTATTTTTTTTAAGGCAGAGTCTTGCTCTATTGCCAGGGTTAGAGTGCCCTGGCATCAGCCTAGCTCATAGCAACCTCAAACTCCTGGGCTGAAGCAATCCTCCTGCCTCAGCCTCCCAAGTAGCTGCAACTAAAGGTATGCACTACTACGTCCAGCTGATTTTTTCTATTTTTAGTAGACACAGGGTCTCACTCTTGCTCAGGATGGTCTCGACCTATGGAGCTGAAACAATCCTCCCACCTTCTCTTCCCAGAGTCCTAGGATTACAGCCATGAGCTACCCTGCCTAACCAAACCAGAAATTTTTTAAGTGGAATTTTTAAGAATTACCAGACAGAAAATATTTTATAACACATCTTATTTCAGAACAAAGTATTTGAAAACAAAATACAGAGGAAAATATTTGGCCTTTGTGGCTCTTACAAAAACTCAGGAGCAGGCCAAGGCGGGCAGATAGTTTGACTTCAGGAGTTTGAAACCAACCTGAGCAAGAGCGAGACCCCGTCTCTACTATAAATAGAAAGAAATTAATTGGCCAACTAATATATATAGAAAATATTAGCCGGGCATGGTGACGCATGCCTGTAGTCCTAGCTACTTAGGAGACTGAGGCAGAAGGATCGCTTGAGCCCAGGAGTTTGAGGTTGCTGTGAGCTAGGCTGACGCCACGGCACTCACTCTAGCCTGGGCAACAAAGTGAGACTCTGTCTCAAAACAAACAAACAAACAAACAAAAAACTCATGAGCATTAATTTATCTTCTAAAGATACACACAGTTAGGCGGAGCATGGTGGCTCACGCATATAATTCTAGCACTCTGGGAGGCCTCAGCAGGAAGATTGTTTGAGCTCAGTAGTTCGAGACCAGCCTGAGCAAGAGCGAGACCCCATCTCTACTAAAAATAGAAAGAAATTGGCTGGACAACTAAAAATATATAGAAAAATTTAGCTGGGCATGGTGGGACATGCCTGTAGTCCCAGCTACTTGGGAGGCTGAGGCAGGAGGATTGCTCGAGCCCAGGAGTTTGAGGTTGCTGTGAGCTAGGCTGACGCCATGGCACTCTAGCCTAGGCAACAGAGTGAGACTCTGTCTCTAAAAAAAAAAAAAAGATACACAAAGTTGAACTGCTGAAAGTCAAAGACAATAAAATTCTGAAAGGGGTATAAGAGAAAAATGACTCATAACATACATGGGAACAGTTAAGATTAACAGTGAATTGAGCAGAAACAAAGGACCAAAGGCACATAATTCAATATGGTAAAAGAAAAAAGTATCTACAACTATAATGTATTAATAAAGAAATAAAGAAAAAAATTAGGCTAAGTAGAAACACCAATAAAAATGTACAAAGGAAAAGAAATAAAAAAATTATCAACCAAGAGTTCTATATTCATCAAAATCTAAGCCGGGCGCGGTGACTCACACCTGTAATCCTAGCACTCTGGGAAGCCAAAGCGGGAGGATTGCTTGAGAGGTCAGGAGTTCGAAACCAGCCTGAGCAAGAGCAAGACCCCGTCTCTACTATAAAAGAAAGAAATTAATTGGCCAACTAATACATATATAGAAAAAATTAGCCGGGCATGGTGGCACATGCCTATAGTCCCAGCTACTCGGGAGGGTGAGGCCAAAGAAATGCTTGAACCCAGGAGCCTGAGGTTGCTGTGAGCTAGGCTGATGCCATGGCACTCACTCTAGCCTGGACAACAAAGTGAGACTCTGTCTCAAAAAAACAAACAAACAAAAAAAAAACCTGTAAAAATGAAAATGAAATAAAGAGATACCCAGATAAATATGGACTGAGAAAATTCACTACTAGTCAACCTGCCTTACCAGAAATATTAAAGTTCTTCAGACTCAAACAGTAACTCCAATGCATATAAAGAAATAGAGTAGTAGCACGGTTAATTACACAGGTAAATGTATTATGTACTTTTTCCTCTTTTCTTCAATTTATTTACTTTACTAACTCACTTTACTTACTTTACATTCATTCATTCATTCATTCAGACAGGGTCTCACTTTGTTGCCCAGAATACAGTGCAGTGGCATGATGATAGCTCACTGCAACCTCACACTCCTGGGCTCCAGTAATTCTCCTGCCTCAGCCTCCCAAGTATCGGGGACTACAGATTCACGCCACCACACCGGGCTAATTTTTCTATTTTTTGTAGAGACAGGGTCTTGCTCTTGCTCAGGCTGGTCTGGAACTCCTAACCTCAAGAGATCCTCCTGCCTTGGCCTCCCAAGTGCTAGGGTTACAGGTGTGAGCCACCACACCCGGCTTCCTTCATGTATTTAAAAGACAACTGCATGGGGAAGTAGAGCAAAGGCAGCACAGAGGCCGCCACGCCCTGCCAGGCCTCCCCAGGCACTGCCATGGGCATCAAATTTTTATAAGTTATCAAACCTTTTTGTGCAGTTCTACCAGAAATTCAGAAACCTGAAAGGAAAATCCAGTTTAGAGAGAAGGTATTATGGACTGCTATAACTCTCTTCATTTTCTTAGTGTGCTGTCAGATACCACTATTTGGAATCATGTCATCAGATTCTGCAGATCCTTTCTACTGGATGAGAGTTATTCTTGCATCCAACAGAGGAACTTTAATGGAATTGGATATCTCCCCAATTGTCACATCTGGTTTGATTATGCAGTTGTTAGCTGGAGCCAAAATCACTGAAGTTAGAGATAGACCCAAAGATAGAGCTTTATTCAATGGAGCCCAGAAACTATTTGGTATGATCATTACCACTGGGCAAGCCATTGTGTATGTCATGACGGGGATGTACAGGGACCCTGCAGAAATGGGTGCTGGGATCTGTCTTCTTATCATTATTCAGTTGTTTGTAGCTGGTTTGATTATGCTGCTGTTAGATGAGCTGCTACAGAAGGATTACGGCTTGGGGTCTGGTATTTCCCTCTTTATTGCCACCAACATCTAGGAGACCATTGTCTAGAAGGCCTTTAGTCCCACTACCATTAACACTGGTAGAGGTACCGAATTTGAGGTGGCAGTCATAGCTCTGTTTCATCTGTTAGCCACCAGGACAAAGTCTGAGCTTTATGGGAGGCTTTTTATCGGCAGAACGTACCCAATCTCATGAAACTCACTGCTACAGTTTTTGTGTTTGCTGTTATTATATATTTTCAGGGATTTCGTTTTGACTTGCCCATTAAGTCGGCCCGCTATCGAGGACAGTACAGCAGCTATCCCATCAAGCTCTTCTACACCTCAAACATTCCCATTATTCTCCAGTCTGCCTTAGTTTCCAACCTGTATGTTATTTCCCAGATGCTATCTGTTCAATTTAGTGGCAACTTTTTAGCAAATTTACTGAGACAGTGGGCCGATGTCAGCGGGGGAGGACCTGCTCATTCGTACCCAGTTGGAAGCCTGTGTTACTACCTTTCTCCTCCTGAGTCCATGCGTGCCATATTTGAGGATCCTGTCCATGTAGTTGTTTATGTCATCTTCATGTTGGGATCATGTGCATTCTTTTCTAAGACATGGCTAGAGGTGTCTGGTTCCTCAGTCAAAGATGTAGCCAAATAGCTTAAAGAACAGCAAATGGTAATGAGGGGTCACAGAGATACCTCTATGGTCATGAGCTTAATAGGTACATCCCCACAGCAGCTGCATTTGGCAGTTTGTGCATTGGCGCCCTGTCAGTGTTAGCCGACTTCCTAGGGGCCATTGGCTCTGGTACTGGAATTCTGCTTGCAGTCACTATTATTTATCAGTATTTCGAAATATTTGTTAAGGAACAGGCCGAAGTTGGCGGGATGGGTGCTTTGTTTTTCTAAACATTCAAATATTTCTTTTTGTGCGTATGAAAGGGAAATATTTTGACACTTTTTTTTCAAATAATGCTGGTGATTCCCTTCCCCCCTCACAGTTTGTCTTCAAGTGCTGACTGTCCCACTTCTGAAATGGGCACCGAGCTAAGCCTGTGTACAGCATTAGTCCAGCTGCCTTAAAACTAAAGTTTACATTATTCATTACAAAATATACATCTAGTGTTGCCTGTAATGCTGGAAACCAATGTATCTACCTTGCTGTGTTCAATCATGACAGTGAGATGGTGACATGGGTTAGTTTTGCACACAACATTCAAAAAACACTTAATATTCCCCCTACTTGTTTAAAAATAAATGTAATTCAAACTGCCACTTTCCAGTATTTTTAAGCTTAATGAGTTCTGGAACATTTATATCTAATCTATATTTCAGATAATTACTTTTTATATTTTTTTAACTCATAGTATCCCCACACCCCCTCTTTTTATTTGCCCCTTTTCCAAGCAGCCATTTAGCCCAGATGGGCAAAATCATGCATCAAGTTATTTCTGTCACTAGAAACAACTGCTTCAAATTATTCTTCCTGGTTTTCATTCCTCCTTTCTTCCAGTGACAGCATAATGAGTGCTGTTAGACTGTATTGGCTATGCCTTCTAACTCCAGCCAGTCACTTGAGAATACTCTTTCAAGATATTATGCCCCAATTCTTTTCTTTCTTTTTTTTTTTTTTTTTTTGAGACAGAGTCTCACTTTGTTGCCCAGGCTAGAGTGAGTGCCGTGGCGTCAGCCTGGCTCACAGCAACCTCAATCTCCAGGGCTCAGCGATCCTACTGCCTCAGCCTCCCAAGTAGCTGGGACTACAGGCATGCGCCACCATGCCCGGTTAATTTTTTTTGTATATATATATATATTTAGTTGGTCAATTAATTTATTTCTATTTTTGGTAGAGTCTCGCTCAGGCTTGGTTTCGAACTCCTGACCTTGAGCAATCCGCCCACTTCGGCCTCCCAAAGTGCTAGGATTACAGGCGTGAGCCACCACGCCCGGCTCTTTTTTTTTTTTTAAATATGTAAAGCAAAGATCTAATTCTCAAGCAATGTCTGTAGTTCAGTGGGGGTGAACAATGAGTAACTGATGCTAGGAATTTGTGTGTGTTGTACTTATAGCAGCAACACACGTGTAAACAGTAGACAATAAGCGTTTATTTAATAAAACTGTTTCAGTTGTGTTGGAAAAATAAAGAAGTCTGATATTAAAAAAAAAAAAAGACAATTCATAGAACGGAGGTATATTGGAACAAGGACATGACATTAAACCATAACTGGCATCCATAGCAATTAAAATGGTTAATATAAATGACTCTATAAATGTATTTTTCTTTCTTCTCTTCTTTAAAAACCATAAAAATGTATAAAGCAGTAACTATAATACTGTACTGCTGTGTTTATAAAACACAGCTATATAACATATACATCCATAATGTATACAACAATAGTAGCACAAAAGAGGGTGGGGAGCCATATTGGAGCAAAATTTCTATTTTACTCAAGTTAGTAATTTGAAGTAGACTGTGATAAACTAAGATGCATAATGTAATCCCTAACTCAATCACTAAGAAATTAACTCAAAAGTTATGGTAAAATGATCAAAGGAATTAAAATGGTACACTAAGAAATTATTTAATTCAAAAGAAAGCAAGTAAGAACCAATGAACAAAAAAAAATATGAGCTACACAGAAAACAAATAGCAAAACAACCAACATGGATCTGATCATATCAATGATAGTAAGACTGAATTAAGCACATAAATGAAGACACCGATGGTCACACCAGATAAGAAAAGATTAACTGTATATTGTTTACAATAGACACACTTCAAATCAAAGACACATAACAGGATGGGGGGAAAAAAGATGGAAAAGTCATGGAAACAGTAATTATAAAAGAGCTAGATAGTTTCTGAGGACAGTTAAGAAGAATTTTTTTAAATGAATAAATTTTTAAGTAAAAAATTTTTTTAAAAAAATGTTAAAATAAAATTATTTTATAAAAGAATTTAAAAAATAAAAAACAAATAAAAGAGCTAGAGTAGCTATACAAATATCAGATAAGACAGATCTTTACACTAAGATAATTATTAGAGACAAAAGTGAATTTTTCTGCCAGGTACAGGTGCTCACACCTGTAATCCCAGCACCTTGAGAGGCCAAGGCCAAGGCAGGAGGATAGCTTGAGCCCAAGAGTTAAACACCAGCCTAGACAACAACTTGAGACTTGGTCTCTACAAAAACATAAATATAAAAAATTAGCCAGGTATGGTGGAGTGTGCCTGTTGTCCCCGCTACTTAGGAAGTTGAGGCAGAAGTAAAATTTAAGCCCAGGAGTTTGAGCTGCAATGAGGTATGACTGGGTCCCTGCACTTCAGCATGGGTAACAGAGCGAGACCCATTTCTTTAAAAAAACAAAAAAAGTGAGTATTTTTATAAAAATAAAAATCTCAATTCAATTCTCAGGAACATATAATTATAACCACATATATACCTAATAAGACAGCTTCAAAACACATGAATAAAAATCTGATAAAACTGAAGGATGACAAACAAAAAAACATGTAGATGAACAAAAAATGCTCCCTGCCCCCACCAAAAGAATCACAGGTTTACTGCCTGTGAAATAATTATCAAGTGGTCTAATGTATGTGTAACTTAATTCCAAGGAGATTAAGAGAATCAGAAAAAAATGTTTTAAATTATCTAGACTCTTATGCTCTGAAAAAAAAAATAAAAATAAAAAACTAATGACCAGGTTTTTCCAACTTTAATTAAAACTTTGACTCAGAGATGTAAGAATATAATTATTCTTGAAGATAATATCTCAAAATAAAAACATGAAAAACCGTATCATGGGCCAGATTCAGTGGCTCACACATGTAATCCTAGGACTCTAGGAGGCTAAGGCAAGAGGACTGCTTGAGTTCAGAAATTCAAGACCAGACTGAGTAAGAGCTTGACTGGTCTCTACTAAAAACAGAAAAATTAGCCGGGCGAAGTGGCATGTGCCCGTAGTCCCAGCTACTTGGGAGGCTGAAGAAAAAGGATTTCTTGAATCCAGGAGTTTGAAGTTGCAGTGAGCTATGACAATACCACTGCACTCTACCCAGGGCAACAGAGCAAGACTCTGTCTCAAATAATAATAATAATAATAATAATAATAAATAAAAGCTCTGTATATTTCAATAAAAAAAGAAAAGGGAAAAAAAAGCACATAATGATCACACTGCTAAAAACCAGCAATAAAGGCCAAGTCTTAAAGGCAGAGGGAAAAACAGATACATCACTTACTTAGGTGCAAAGATAAAGATAGCGGACCTCTCATTAGAAACTATATAAGCCAGAAGTCAGTGGATTGACATCTTTAAAGTAGTGAAAGCAAGGAAAATATATTCAGGAATAAATCAACCAACCAAAATTACAAACAATTGGGAGAAAAAAAATAAAAGCAACAGAGATTGCAGATGTAAAATTATTAATACATTAAACATAAAATAAATGTTTACTATAACAAAACAGAATTCCATTTATTATGACCAAAGAAAAATAGGGTGAAAATAGTTTAAAACAGAAAGATAGAAGCAAAACAACAATTAAATAATAAAAGGAAAAATTATTACAATGAAAGGAGAGTATTACAAAAATAGAATTATACTGAAATTTTCTAGTATACTTTTCAAGGTAAAAAAGAAAAACATAAAAGAAATTAATACAGTTTAAGAGCTATTTACATATTTCTGGAGCAAAAAACACAATTTTTGCTGTGTCTGTGGAACTCTTAACAAAATTTGATCTTTTAATTTAGCTACCAGAATCAAGAAAAAAGACCTTTCAACTCAAAAGGTACTGATTTTACAGTCCTTATGCTAATTACAAACAAATAAAATTTAAAGTCTACAAAGTAAAAATAAATAAAAAGGTTACTACATACGGCCCAAAAGAAAAATAGATTCCAGCTGGAAATTAAAATTACAAGTTGTCCAGAAAAAAAATGTAGGAGAAACCATTCATACTCAATGGTCTTATTGCTTATAGACTTAATTTAAAAAAAAAAAAAAACCCTAAAAATATAATTTAGTTCTGTCCCTGAGAAACTTTTTAGAAAGATAAACCAAAGTATAATAATGGAATATAGAAAGCTAAAATATACATTACTGAAAATAAAATTGAGGAAAAACTGATAAACATAAATTAATTTTTGATAAAAAGATATAAACCTTCAAGAATCTAATAAGAAAGAAAAAGGCATGCAGAAGTCAGGATGAAAAAGGAGAATTTTGAAAGATTACTAAGCCTGTAACAACAAATACTAGATGTAACTCTTAAAAGCAAGAAAATTAAAACTCTAGAGTAAATGGACAATTTCCTGGTAAAATATGATTTATTAAAAGCAAACCAAGAATTAAATTTGAATAGATGTATTAACATACAAAGATTAGGAAGAGCTGCCATTTAAAAAAAAAAATATGAAATCCAGGTGGCTTTACAGATAAGTATGCTTAGAAAACAAACCAGCACTCAACTATTATTTGAAGTAATCTAGAACAAAAGAGTAAAAATCTCAATTCATTTTATAGGGCCCAATATTGCCTTACTATTAAAACCTGACAAAGAAAATGCAAAAGAAGAAAACTGCAGACCACTGAACATGTTGACTGTACACTTCTCAATGAAATATTAGCAAACAATCTTGTAATTTGCCTAAAGAATAGTATATTATGATCAAGTAAGGTTTGCAACAGTAATTCAAGGATTATTCAACAGCAGGAAAGTTAAAACAATCACATCAAAACAACCAAAGGAGAAAATCATATGGTTATATAAATAGATGAAGTAGTATATGATAAAATTCAGACATCATTATTAAGAACATTAAAAAAGAGAAGCAAACAACTTAAATATGAAAAAAATGATATACCAAAAAATTGAATAGCATTTAAAACTAGCAAAACATTAAAAACTTTTTAATTCAAGTCAGAAATCATACATCATTTATCAAAGGCATAATACAGCAAAATAATAATGGGGCATAGACTCTGTATCCAGACTAATTAGATTTAAAATCCAGCCCCAGACCCTCCAAAGCTGTATGACTTTGTGTTAGTTCCTTCATCTTGGAATCTTAGTTTCCCATTTGTAAACAGGAATAATAATAGTATCTACCTCAAAAGCTCTATTACATGTTAATATTCATATATATAAAATGACAGTAAGTACTCAATGTAAGCTATTATTACAAGCTACTATTTGTCTCAAAGATTTTAGAGCAACACTGTGTAACAGCATTTTCTGCAGAATTTTCTGCAATGATGCTGTTATCTGCATTGTCCATGTAGTACTCAATACAACAGGTGTCATTAAGCACTTGGAAAGTGGCTAGTGCAACAAACTAAATTCTTAAATTTAAGTTTCGGTAACTACAAAATTAAATAGCCACAAATGACTAGCTGCTATGGTAAAAGACACTGCAGTTCTCCGTAGAATACTTGAGATGTTACTTATTTTTTAAGACTATTAAAATTAAAAAGAGGCCGGGCGCGGTGGCTCACGCCTGTAATCCTAGCACTCTGGGAGGCCGAGGTGGGCGGATTGCTTGAGGTTGGGAGTTCAAAACCAGCCTGAGCGAGACCCCGTCTCTACTAAAAATAGAAAGAAATTAATTGACCAACTAAAAATATATATACAAAAAATTAGTCAGGCATGGTGGTGCATGCCTGTAGTCCCAGCTACTTGGGAGGCTGAGACAGGAGGATCGCTTGAGCCCAGGAGTTTGAGGTTGCTGTGAGCTAGGCTGACGCCACGGCACTCACTCTAGCCTGGGCAACAAAGTGAGACCCTGTCTCAAAAAAAATAAATAAATAAAATAAAAAGATAAAAAAAAATTAGCAGTTTCCAATAATGTCACAATGAGAAGCAAATCCTCTCCCCAAAGCCATAGTATAAAACTACACAAAACTACCAAAAAAAAAATACATATATATATATATATATATATATATATATATATATATATACACAAAACATAATCAAGACTACTGGGAATTAACTATTATCAGACAAAATGAGAGGCAATTATTCTATAAAGACTGCTGAAGTTTCAGGCCTTCATGCCTGAGGATGCTCCCATGATCCCCACTCCTACCAACTTCAACAGTCTGGTCTGCAAGATCCTCTAGAATGTAGCTGACCATACAAACAGCAGCTTTGCTGTCATGTGAGACAGAATCAATTGGGGAAGGAGGTAAACGAGAAAACAAGTTTTGCCAGGTATAAACTGCTGTTTGGAAAGAACAGGCTTTGCTATACTTGAGTTGGGGTCACAGCTGGAGCAAGCAACAGACCAACTACAAAATTAACACAAAGAACCTTGAAATGAGAGAGTCACAGAAAGGCTAAGACAAACTCTCTACACCTAGTTGGCTAACTGGGAAACTACACACAAAATACAAAATGGAAATCCCAAGAAAGCCTAAAGGTCACGAGACTGAAAACAAAGATTTCAAAGCATCTATTATAAATATTTTCAAAGAATAAAAGAAATCTATGTTCAAAGAATAAAATACTATGACACTGCTTCAACAAATAAGAGATGTCGGCCGGGCGCGGTGGCTCAAGCCTGTAATCCTAGCACTCTGGGAGGCCCAGGTGGGCGGATTGCTCGAGGTCAGGAGTTCGAAACCAGCCTGAGCAAGAGCAAGACCCCATCTCTACTATAAATAGAAAGAAATTAATTGGCCAACTAATATATATATATATATATATATATATATATATATATATATATATATATATATAAATTAGCCGGGCATGGTGATGCATGCCTGTAGTCCCAGCTACTCGGGAGGCTGAGGCAGAAGGATTGCTTGAGCCCAGGAGTTTGAGGTTGCTGTGAGCTAAGCTGACGCCACGGCACTCACTCTAGCCTGGGCAACAAGCGAGACTCTGTCTCAAATAAAAAAAAAAAAAAAAGAGAGAGAGAGAGAGATGTCAAGAGAGAACTAGCCGGGCATGGTGGCTCACCCCTGTAATCCTAGCACTCTGGGAGGCCGAGGTGGGCAGATCGCTCGAGGTCAGGAGTTCAAAACCAGCCTGAGCAACAGCGAGACCTCGTCTCTACTATAAATAGAAAGAAATTAATTGACCAACCAATATATATAGAATAAAATCAGCCGGGCATGGTGGCACATGCCTGTAGTCCCAGCTACTCGGGAGGCTGAGGCAGGAGGATGCCTTGAGTCCAGGAGTTTGAGGATGCTGTGAGCTAGGCTGACGCCATGGCACTCACTCTAGCCTGGGCAACAAAGCGAGACTCTGTCTCAAAAAAAAAAAATCCAATCCAAAAATCAAAGAGGAAAAATTACTGAAGAGAAATTAACAGATCCTCAGAAACCAATGGAACAATGTCAACAATCTCAACATAAATGTAATAAAAGTCACAGGAGATAAAAAGGAGTAGAAAAAAATGTTTGAAGAAATAATGGCAGAAAACATCAAAACTTCATGAAATACATTAATCTACATATTCAAAAAGATGAAAGTACCCCAAATAGAATAAACACATTGAATCAAACCCAGACACATCAGAGTCAAATGGATGAAAACCAAGACAAAAACAATTCAAGGGCACAATACCATCAACATCTGACTTTTTTCATCACAAAGGATGGAGGCCACAAATAAAATAACATTTAAAGTACTGAAAGATGGTAAACCAAGAAATGTATATTCAACAAAAATACCTTTCATTTTGCTATATCTCAAAACAAACAAACAAAAATATCTTTCAGAAATGAAGGCACAATAAACATATCCACAGATAAACAAAAATTGAGAGAATGTCACTGGCATATTTGTACCACAGACAATACTAAAAAAAGGAAGTCTTTTAGGCTGAAAGGAAATAAAACCAGACAGTAACTCAGATCCACAGGAAGGAAATGAAAAACACTGGAAATGGTAAATACCTGTGGAAGACATAAAACATTTTTTCCTCTTGACTTCTTTTATAAAAATAAGACTGTTTAAAGCAGTAACAACACAGTATTGAGTTTTTAAGATCATAAATGTAACAATTATGACCCTAACAGTACAAAGGATAGAAATTGAACCACAGTGAAGCAAAGTTGTTATATTTTAACAAAATTAATATATTAACAGTATTACCCTGAAGTGGACAGTGATAAGTTAAAGACACATCATAACTGCAAGAGAAACAACTAAAACAAAAACAAAGTAAAAACAAAATAAGAAATCTTTATAAAGGAGTAGTTGAGCTATTAAAAAAAGAAAAAAAAAAAAAAGAAAAAAAAAGAAAAGAAAAATGATAAAAAAAAAATCTTTAAAGCACCATAAATATATTGGTTATAATGGATACCACAAGAAAAAATACTTAATAAAAATATTGGTTAACAGTCTTAGTAAAGAAGGAAAAGAACAAAAACAACATGACACATACAAAACAAACAGCAAAATGGCCAACCTAAATCCAACCACATTACTCCTCACATTAACTATGAATGAACTAAGGGGTAGGGTATTAAAAATATGAATGGACTCAACACTCCAATGAAAGGGAAGAGATTGAGAATGAGTTCAAAGCAAAGAATGGGTTCAAATCCAACTACACACATTCTAAAAGAAACATTTTTAGATTCAAAGACACAAATAGGTTGATTAAAAGTAAAAGAAGAGGAAAAGATGTATCATGAAAAGAGTAGCCAGAAAGCTGGCATAGCTATGTGAACATCAGGAAAAAAACAGACCCTCAAAGAATATTACTAGACACAAAGAAATGTAAGTAACTATTGAGAGAAGAAATGGACAATTCAACAATTTTAGTTGGAGATTTCAATGCTCATCTCAGTAACTTAAAATCATGCAGAAAAATGACTAATAGTAGGCTATCACATACTAATTAACTTGAGGTAACTGATACAGAACACTCCACCCAAAGTCAGGAGAATATACATTCTGTTCAAGCACAGATGGAACATTTTGAAGGACAGACCATTTTATTGGGCTACAGATCAGCACACTAAGGCCTATGGGCCAAATCAAGGCCACCACTATTTCTGCATGAAACAATAGCTAAGAACAGTTTTTTATTTCTGCAAAACATAAAATACTTACTCTTTGGTCTTTCAGAAATACTTCACTGACCCCTGTGCAAGTTATAAGACAAGTCTAAATAATTTGAAACAAGGCCGGGCGCTGTGGCTCACGCCTGTAATCCTAGCTCTTGGGAGGCCGAGGCGGGCGGATTGCTCAAGGTCAGGAGTTCAAAACCAGCCTGAGCAAGAGCGAGACCCCGTCTCTACTATAAATAGAAAGAAATTAATTGGCCAACTGATATATATATATAAAATTAGCCGGGCATGGTGGCGCATGCCTGTAGTCCCAGCTACTCGGGAGGCTGAGGCAGAAGGATCACTCGAGCCCAGGAGTTTGAGGTTGCTGTGAGCTAGGCTGACGCCACGGCACTCACTCTAGCCTGGGCAACAAAGCGAGACTCTGTCTCAAAAAAATAAATAAATAAATAAATAAATAAATAAATAAATAAATAAATAATTTGAAACAGTTTGAAATCATACAAAGTATGATTTCCTATTGTGATTGCTACAATTGAATTTACAGTTGACCCTTGAACAATGGGAATTTGAACTGTGAAGGTCCACTCATATAAGGATTTTCTTCCACCTCTACCACCCCTGAGTCAGCAAGATCAGTATGTCTTCTTCCTCCTCCTCAGCCTGAGGACTCAATGTGAAGATGATGAGGATATTCATGATGATCCGCTTCCACTTAATGAATAACAAATATACTTTTCTTCCTTATGATTTTCTAATAACATTTTCTCTAGCTCACTTTATTGTAAGAATACAGCATATAATACATACACAAAATATGTGTTAATCAACGGTTTATATTATCTGTAAGGCTACGTCTCAACAGTAGGCTACCTACCAGAACTTACATTTTGGGAAAGCCAAGTTATATTCAGATTTTCAACTGTGCAGGAGGGTTGTCACCCTAAATCCACTTTGTTCAAGGGTCAACCGTAATTATAAATTAACAACTGAAAAAAATCTCAAAAGCCCCAAATATTCAGAAATTTTAAACCAAACTGTAAAAGACTGATGGCTCCAAAGAGAAATGACAGCTGGGCACACTGGCTCATGTATGCAGTCCAACCTACTTAGAAGACTGAGGTGGGAGGATCACTTGAGCCCAGGAGTTGGAGGCTGCAATAAGTTGTGATGGTGCCACTGTACTCCAGCCCCAACAACAGAGCAAGACTGTCTCATGGAAAAAAAATTAAAACTAAATATATGTATTTATTAAAGTAGCGCTTAGAATCCAAAAGAATTTTCTGCCATAACACAATGTTCTATATCTGCACTGTCTAATAAGGTAGCCACTAGCCACATGTGATTACCAAATACTTAAAATGTAACTACAGTGACTAAGGAAGTTGAATCTTCAATTTTATTTATCTTTGTTAAATTTTAATGTTAATTGCTCCATGTGGCTATTAGGTACCACATTTAACAATATGAGCTTAGAAGGAAATTTATAGCTTTAAAGACTTATACAAGAGGGAAAAAAAACCTTATCTAAAACCAATCATCTGAACATGTCCCTCATTAAACTAGAAAAAGAACAAATCAAAACCTAAGTAAGTAAGATGAAATAAAGATCAGAGTAGATATCAAGGGGAGAGAGGGGAATGAAACTCAAAGCTGGTAAACAATTAACTAGATGGGAGAGAGGGTACAGGAACGTTGGAGGGAAGAGAAGGAGAGACATAGATACTGATCTAGAAAGAAAATGAGAATACAGATGACCACAATCAGGAATGAACAGAGGATTAATAGCTAATCATGCAAAAATCAAAACCAGTAAGGGATTATTATGAAAGATGAATGCCTTATAACAAGACCACTTAAATGAAATAGATCAAATTCTTAAAAAATACAAATTACCAAAACTGACTCAAGAAGAAATAGAAAAACTGAATAAAGTAATATCAAACAAAGAAATTAGATTAGGAATTTTAAATCTTCCACAAAAAAGTCTAGACCCAGTTGGTTTTAACAGTGAATTCTCTCATGAAAAAAGTGAAACAAACCTCACACAAACTCTAGAAAATGCAGGAGAGAACAAGACAATTCATTTTAAGGGGCCAATATTACCCTGTTGCCAAAGAAATAAGAAGACAAAAATATCACAGACAAAATATCACCAAAAAATTCACACTGGGGAGTAGAGGAGTTTTAGAAGAGGCAGTAAGAATGATTCCCAAATTTCTGGCTTACGAAATTGGAGCAATGAGATGACTGCTCCAGTTTTTAAGAGGTGGTTTGGAAACTGTTGCAATGAGTTCAATTTTAGAGACTAAATTTGAGATGCATCTGGGTCATTCAAGAAAAGATGTTAAGGAGGCAGTTGTGCTAAATAAAAATGTACTTAACTTGCATAAAAATGTCTTAATATAAAGTAATGGGCTACCTGACAAGATTCTACATAGTCTCTTGACAACTCCCTAGTCACAGTATGTTGTTTTAAATTTACTGATAGATGATATACTCAGAAGTCCATAGTTTGGAAATTTATAAATAAGTTGTCACCATATATCCTCCTGTTTGAAATTCTAACCATGTGCATGTTTTATTTTTCAAAATAATTTTTTAAATTGAACTGGTTGAAAAACACCTTAGCTAAATAACTTTCAAGACTTTCTGACCTGCAAATTGTAAGAATTAATCATATTGGTCAACCCTTTCATCTTTAAAATTATTGTTTATTTCAAATCTCTCAAACTCCAAACTCCTGAGAACAGAAATCATCTAGCACTGCCTTGCACAGTATAAGAATTAAAAGCATGAGTTTAGTGAGTCATGAGTCTAGAATTTCACACCTATAATCTCTAAAATGTTAGAACCTGAAGAACTCATTATTTTCAATCCTGGGGAGTCATAAGTAAAGGAGACCTTAATTGAAGACTTCATGGTTCCTCAACCTAAACTACTAAAAAAAACCTCCTATCCCTCAGTATCAGTGGGGAGTAGTAGGGAGCTGAACTCTACCTTCACCTGCCAATAACAAGAAGGAAAAGGTGGTAGGAGGTCACGCCACCCCTACTCCGCAGCAATCAGTGGTGTGAGTTAGCCCTATGCTTCCTCCCTCCCTAGCGTCACTGGGACACAACAGAATTGAGCTAAAACTTTAACTCAGAAGCAACAAAGTGGTATGAGTTGGTACCCCACTTCATCAGGAAACACCAAGGGAGAATGTCAACTTCCATTCTCACCCATCTGCAACAAGGCAGTGAAAGTCAGTACTCTTCTGCCAGTGAAGTATCAGAGCCAAAAAGGAAGCTAAATATACACGCCCACCTGATCATTATGTTACACCATCTCAACAG